>NC_082721.1:47715114-48345739 GCF_030144855.1 Hypanus sabinus
GAGGGAGTGACACACTGTGATAGGGGAGACACTGACGGAGTGACAGACAGTGATAGGGGAGACACTGAGGGAGTGACACACTGTGATAGGGGAGGAACTGAGGGAGTGACACACAGTGATAGGGAGACAATGAGGGAGTGACACACTGTGATAGGAGAGACACTGAGGGAGTGACACACTGTGATAGGGGAGGAACTGAGGGAGTGACACACTGTGATAGGGAGACAATGAGGGAGTGACACACTGTGATAGGGAGACACTGAGGAGTGACACACTGTTGTAGGGGAGACACTGAGTGAGTGACACACTGTGATAGGAGAGACACTGAGGGAGTGACACACTGTTGTAGGGGAGACACTGAGTGAGTGACACACTGTGATAGGAGAGACACTGAGGGAGTGACACACTGTGATAGGAGAGACACTGAGGGAGTGACACACTGTGATAGGGGAGACACTGAGGGAGTGACACACTGTGATAGGAGAGACACTGAGGGAGTGACACACTGTGATAGGGGAGGCACTGAGGGAGTGACACACTTTGATAGGGGAGACACTGAGGGAGTTACACACTGTGATAGGAGAGACACTGAGGGAGTGACACACTGTGATAGGGGAGGCACTGAGGGAGTGACACACTGTGATAGGGGAGACACTGAGGGAGTGACACACTGTGATAGGAGAGACACTGAGGAGGTGACACACTGTGATAGGAGAGGCACTGAGGGAGTGACACTGTGATGGGGTAGACACTGAGGGAGGGACACACTGTGATAGGGGAGACACTGAGGGAGTGACACACTGTGATGGGGTAGACACTGAGGGAGGGACACACTGTGATAGGGGAGACACTGAGGGAGTGACACACTGTGATGGGGAGACACTGAGGGAGTGACACACTGTGATAGGAGAGGAACTGAGGGAGTGACACACTGTGATAGGGAGACAATGAGGGAGTGACACACTCTGATAGGGGAGACACTGAGGGAGTGACACACTGTGATAGGAGAGACACTGAGGGAGTGACACACTGTGATAGAGGAGACACTGAGGGAGTGACACACTGTGATAGGGGAGACACTGAGGGAGTGACAGACTGTGATAGGAGAGGAACTGAGGGAGTGACACACTGTGATAGGGAGACAATGAGGGAGTGACACACTGTGATAGGAGAGACACTGAGGGAGTGACACACTGTGATAGGGAGACAATGAGGGAGTGACACACTGTGATAGGAGAGACACTGAGGGAGTGACACACTGTTGTAGGGGTGGCACTGAGGGAGTGACACATTGTGATGGGGTAGACACTGAGGGAGGGACACACTGTGATAGGAGAGACACTGAGGGAGTGACACACTGTGATGGGGAGACACTGAGGGAGTGACACACTGTGATAGAGGAGACACTGAGGGAGTGACACACTGTGATAGGGGAGACACTGAGGGAGTGACACACTGTGATAGAGGAGACACAGAGGGAGTGACACACTGTGATAGGGGAGGAACTGAGGGAGTGACACACTGTGATAGGGGAGACACTGAGGGAGTGACAGACTGTGATAGGGGAGACACTGAGTGAGTGACACACTGTGATAGGGGAGGAACTGAGGGAGTGACACACTGTGATAGGAGAGACACTGAGGGAGTGACACACTGTTGTAGGGGTGGCACTGAGGGAGTGACACACTGTGATGGGGTAGACACTGAGGGAGGGACACACTGTGATAGGAGAGACACTGAGGGAGTGACACACTGTGATGGGGAGACACTGAGGGAGTGACACACTGTGATAGGGGAGGCAGAAAGGGAGTGACACACTCTGATAGGGGAGACACTGAGGGAGTGACACACTGTGATAGGGTAGTCACTGAGGGAGTGACGCACTGATAGGGAAGGCACTGAGGGAGTGACACACTGTGATAGGGGCGACACTGAGGGAGTGACACACTGTGATAGGGGAGACAATGAGGGCTTGACACACTGTGATGGGGAGACACTGAGCGAGTGACACACTGTGAAAGGGGAGACACTGACGGAGTGACACACTGATAGGGGAGGCACTGAGAGAGTGGCTCACTGTGATGGGGAGACACTGAGTGAGTGACACACTGTGATAGAGGAGACACTGAGGGAGTGACACACTGTGATAGGGGAGACACTGAGTGAGTGACACACTGTGATAGGGGAGACACTGAGAGAGTGGCTCACTGTGATGGGGAGACACTGAGGGAGTGACACACTGTGATAGAGGAGACACTGAGGGAGTGACACACTGTGATAGGGGAGATACTGAGGGAGTGACACACTGTGATAGAGGAGACACTGAGGGAGTGACACACTGTGCTAGGGGAGACACTGAGGGAGTGACACACTATCATAGGGGAGACACTGAGGGAGTGACATACTGTGATGGGGGGAACTGAGGGAGTGACACACTGTGATAGGGTAGACACTGAGGGAGTGACACACTGTGATAGAGGAGACACTGAGGGAGTGATAAACTGTGATGGGGGAGACACTGACGGAGTGACACAAGTTGATAGCGGAGACACTGGGGGAGTGCAACACTGTGACAGGGGAGGCTCTGAAGGAGAGACACACTGTTATAGGGGAGACACTGAGGGAGTGACACACTGTGATAGGGGAGACACTGAGGGAGTGACACACTGTGATATTGGAGACATTGAGGAAGTGACACACTGTAATAGGGGAGGCACTGAGGGCTTGACACACTGTGATAGGGGAGACACTGACAGAGTGACACACTGCGATAGGGGAGGCAGAAAGGGAGTGACACACTCTGATAGGGGAGACACTGAGGGAGTGACACACAGTGATAGGGGAGACACTGAGGGATTGACACACTGTGATGGGGAGACACTGAGGGAGTGACACACTGTGATGGGGAGACACTGACGGAGTGACACACTGATAGGGGAGGCACTGAGAGAGTGGCTCACTGTGATGGGGAGACACTGAGTGAGTGACACACTGTGATAGGGGAGACACTGAGAGAGTGACACACTCTGATAGGGGAGACACTGAGGGAGTGACACACTGTGATAGAGGAGACACTGAGAGAGTGACACACTGTGATAGAGTAGTCACTGAGGGAGTGACACACTGATAGGGAAGGCACTGAGGGAGTGACACACTGTGATAGGGGAGGCACTGAGGGTGTGACACACTGTGATAGGGGAGACACTGAGAGAGTGACACACTGTGATAGAGGAGACACTGAGGGTGTGACACACTGTGATAGAGGAGACACTGAGGGAGTCACACACTGTGATGGGGTAGACACTGAGGGAGTGACACACTGTGATAGAGGAGACACTGAGGGAGTGACAAACTGTGATAGGGGAGGCACAGAGGGAGTGACACACTGTGATAGAGGAGACTGAGGAATTGACACACTGTGATAGTGGAGACACTGAGGGAGTGACACACTGTGATAGGGGAGGCACTGAGGGAGTGACACACTGTGATAGGGGAGACACTGAGGGAGTGACACACTGTGATAGAGGAGACACTGAGGGAGTGATAAACTGTGATGGGGGAGACACTGACGGAGTGACACAAGTTGATAGCGGAGACACTGAGGGAGTGCAACACTGTGACAGGAGAGGCTCTGAAGGAGAGACACACTGTGATAGGGGAGACACTGAGGGAGTGACACACTGTGATAGGGGAGACACTGAGGGAGTTACACACTGTAATAGTGGAGACACTGAGGGAGTGACACACTGTGATATTGGAGACATTGAGGAAGTGACACACTGTAATAGGGGAGGCACTGAGGGCTTGACACACTGTGATAGGGGAGACACTGACAGAGTGACACACTGCGATAGGGGAGGCAGAAAGGGAGTGACACACTCTGATAGGGGAGACACTGAGGGAGTGACACACAGTGATAGGGGAGACACTGAGGGATTGACACACTGTGATGGGGAGACACTGAGGGAGTGACACACTGTGATGGGGAGACACTGACGGAGTGACACACTGATAGGGGAGGCACTGAGAGAGTGGCTCACTGTGATGGGGAGACACTGAGTGAGTGACACACTGTGATAGGGGAGACACTGAGAGAGTGGCTCACTGTGATGGGGAGACACTGAGGGAGTGACACACTGTGATAGGAGAGACACTGAGGGAGTGACACACTGTGATAGAGTAGTCACTGAGGGAGTGACACACTGATAGGGAAGGCACTGAGGGAGTGACACACTGTGATAGGGGAGACACTGAGGGAGTGACACACTGTGATAGGGGAGGCACTGAGGGAGTGACACACTGTGATAGGGGAGACACTGAGGGAGTGACACACAGTGATAGGAGAGACACTGAGGGAGTGACACACTGTGATGGGGAGACACTGAGGGAGTGACACACTGTGATGGGGAGACAGTGACGGAGTTACACACTGATAGGGGAGGCACTGAGAGAGTGGCTCACTGTGATGGGGAGACACTGAGTGATTAACACACTGTGATAGGGGAGACACTGAGAGAGTGGCTCACTGTGATGGGGAGACACTGAGGGAGTGACACACTGTGATAGAGGAGACACTGAGGGAGTGACACACTGTGATAGGGGAGGCACTGAGAGAGTGACACACTGTGATAGGCGTGACACTGACGGAGTGACACACTGTGATGGGGGAGACACTGAGGGAGTTACACACTAAGGGAGTCACACACTGTGATAGGGGTGGCACTGAGGGAGTGACACACTGTGATGGGGGAGACACTGAGGGAGTGACACACTGTGATGGGGGAGACACTGAGGGAGTGACACACTGCGATAGGGGAGGCACTGAGAGAGTGACGCACTATGATAGGAGACTCTGAGGGAGTGACACACTGTGATGGGGGAGACACTGAGGGAGTTACACACTGAGGGAGTCACACACTGTGATAGGGGAGGCACTGAAGGAGTGACACACTGTGATAGGGGTGGCACTGAGGGAGTGACACACTGTGATAGGGGAGACACTGAGGGAGTGACACACTGTGATAGAGGAGACACTGAGGGAGTGACACACTGTGCTGGGAGAGACACTGAGGGAGTGACACACTGTCATAGGAGAGGCACTGAGGGAGTGACACACTGTGATAGGGGTGGCACTGAGGTAGTGACACACTGTGATAGAGGAGACACTGAGGGAGTGACACACTGTGATAGGCGTGACACTGACAGAGTGACACACTGTGATAGGGGAGACACTGAGGGAGTGACAAACAGTGATAGGAGAGATACTGAGGGAGTGACACACTGTGATAGGGGAGGAACTGAGGGAGTGAGACACTGTGATAGAGGAGACACTGAGGGAGTGACACTGTGTTAGGGGAGACACTGAGGGAGTGACACTGATAGGGGAGACACAAACGGAGTGACACAGTATCATAGGGGAGACACTGAGGAAGTGACACACTATCATACGGGAGACACTGAGGGAGTGACACACTGTGAAAGGGGAAACACTGAGGGAGTGACACACTGTGATAGGGGAGACACTGAGGGAGTGACACACTGTGAAAGGGGAAACACTGAGGGAGTGACACACTGTGATAGGGGAGGAACTGAGAGAGTGACACACTGTGATAGGGGAGACACTGCGGGAGTGACACACTGTGATAGGGGAGGAACTGAGGGAGTGACACACAGTGATAGGGGAGACACAGAGGGAGTGACACACTGTGATAGAGGAGACACTGAGGGAGTGACACACTATCATAGGGGAGACACTGAGGGAGTGACACAC
The DNA here is from genome assembly GCF_030144855.1 of Hypanus sabinus. Taxonomy (NCBI): domain Eukaryota; kingdom Metazoa; phylum Chordata; class Chondrichthyes; order Myliobatiformes; family Dasyatidae; genus Hypanus; species Hypanus sabinus. The sequence continues at coordinate 47,720,885 of NC_082721.1, forward strand.
TGTGATTGGGGGAACTGAGGGAGTGACACACTGTGATAGAGGAGACACTGAGGGAGTGATAAACTGTGATGGGGGAGACACTGACGGAGTGACACACTGTGATAGGGGAGACACTGACGGAGTGACACACGTTGATAGGGGAGACACTGAGGGAGTGCAACACTGTGACAGGGGAGGCTCTGAAGGAGAGACACACTGTGATAGGGGAGACACTGAGGGATTTACACACTGTGATAGAGGAGACACTGAGGGAGTGACACACTGTGATAGTGGAGACATTGAGGAAGTGACACACTGTGATAGGGGAGACACTGAGAGAGTGGCTCACTGTGATGGGGAGACACTGAGGGAGTGACACACTGTGATAGAGGAGACACTGAGGGAGTGACACACTGTGATAGGGGAGGCACTGAGAGAGTGACACACTGTGATAGGCGTGACACTGACGGAGTGACACACTGTGATGGGGGAGACACTGAGGGAGTTACACACTGAGGGTGTCACACACTGTGATAGGGGAGGCACTGAAGGAGTGACACTCTGTGATAGGGGTGGCACTGAGGGAGTGACACACTGTGATGGGGGAGACACTGAGGGAGTGACACACTGTGATGGGGGAGACACTGAGGGAGTGACACACTGCGATAGGGGAGGCACTGAGAGAGTGACGCACTATGATAGGAGACTCTGAGGGAGTGACACACTGTGATGGGGGAGACACTGAGGGTGTTACACACTGAGGGAGTCACACACTGTGATAGGGGAGGCACTGAAGGAGTGACACACTGTGATAGGGGTGGCACTGAGGGAGTGACACACTGTGATAGGGGAGACACTGAGGGAGTGACACACTGTGATAGAGGAGACACTGAGGGAGTGACACACTGTGCTGGGAGAGACACTGAGGGAGTGACACACTGTCATAGGAGAGGCACTGAGGGAGTGACACTCTGTGATAGGGGTGGCACTGAGGGAGTGACACACTGTGATAGAGGAGACACTGAGGGAGTGACACACTGTGATAGGCGTGACACTGACAGAGTGACACACTGTGATAGGGGAGACACTGAGGGAGTGACAAACAGTGATAGGAGAGATACTGAGGGAGTGACACACTGTGATAGGGGAGGAACTGAGGGAGTGAGACACTGTGATAGAGGAGACACTGAGGGAGTGACACTGTGTTAGGGGAGACACTGAGGGAGTGACACTGATAGGGGAGACACAAACGGAGTGACACAGTATCATAGGGGAGACACTGAGGAAGTGACACACTATCATACGGGAGACACTGAGGGAGTGACACACTGTGAAAGAGGAGGCACTGACGGAGTGACAGACTGTGATAGGGGAGACACTGAGTGAGTGACACACTGTGATAGGGGAGACACTGAGGGAGTGACACACTGTGAAAGGGGAAACACTGAGGGAGTGACACACTGTGATAGGGGAGACACTGAGGGAGTGACACACTGTGAAAGGGGAAACACTGAGGGAGTGACACACTGTGATAGGGGAGGAACTGAGAGAGTGACACACTGTGATAGGGGAGACACTGCGGGAGTGACACACTGTGATAGGGGAGGAACTGAGGGAGTGACACACAGTGATAGGGGAGACACAGAGGGAGTGACACACTGTGATAGAGGAGACACTGAGTGAGTGACACACTATCATAGGGGAGACACTGAGGGAGTGACACACTGTGATGGGGGGAACTGAGGGAGTGACACACTGTGATAGAGGAGACACTGAGGGAGTGATAAACTGTGATGGGGGAGACACTGACGGAGTGACACACTGTGATAGGGGAGACACTGACGGAGTGACACACGTTGATAGGGGAGACACTGAGGGAGTGCAACACTGTGACAGGGGAGGCTCTGAAGGAGAGACACACTGTGATAGGGGAGACACTGAGGGATTTACACACTGTGATAGAGGAGACACTGAGGGAGTGACACACTGTGATAGTGGAGACATTGAGGAAGTGACACACTGTGATAGGGGAGGCACTGAGGGAGTGACACACTGTAATAGGGGAGACACTGAGGGAGTGACACACTGTGATAGGGGAGACACTGAGGGAGTTACACACTGTAATAGTGGAGACACTGAGGGAGTGACACACTGTGATAGGAGAGACACTGAGGGAGTGACACACAGTGATAGGGGAGACACTGAGGGAGTGACACACTGTGATAGGGGAGACACTGAGGGAGTTACACACTGTAGTAGTGGAGACACTGAGGGAGTGACACACTGTGATAGGGGTGGAACTGAGGGAGTGACACACTGTGATAGGGGAGACACTGAGGGAGTGACACACTGTGAAAGGGGAAACACTGAGGGAGTGACACACTGTGATAGGGGAGACACTGAGGGAGTGACACACTGTGAAAGGGGAAACACTGAGGGAGTGACACACTGTGATAGGGGAGGAACTGAGAGAGTGACACACTGTGATAGGGGAGACACTGCGGGAGTGACACACTGTGATAGAGGAGACACTGAGGGAGTGACACACTATCATAGGGGAGACACTGAGGGAGTGACACACTGTGATGGGGGGAACTGAGGGAGTGACACACTGTGATAGGGCTGGCACTGAGGGAGTGACACACTGTGATAGGGGAGGCACTGAGGGAGTGACACTGTGTGATAGGGGAGACACTGACGGAGTGACACACTGTGATGGGGAGGAACTGAGGGAGTGACACACTGTGATAGAGGAGACACTGAGGGAGTGACACACTGTGATGGGGGAGACTGAGGGAGTGACACACTGTGATAGAGGAGACACTGAGGGAGTGACTCACTGTGATAGTGGAGACACTGAGGGAGTCACACACTGTGATAGCGGATACACTGAGAGAGTGACACACTGTGATAGGGGAGACACGGAGGGAGTGACACTGTGTGATAGGGGAGACACTGAGGGAGTGACACACTGTGATGGGGAGGAACTGAGGGAGTGACACACTGTGATAGCGGAGACAGGGAGTGACACTGTGTGATAGGGGAGACACTGACGTTGTGACACACTGTGATAGGGGAGACACTGAGGGAGTGACACACTGTGATAGAGGAGACACTGAGTGAGTGACACACTGTGATAGGAGAGACACTGAGGGAGTGACACACTGTGATAGGGGAGGCACTGAGGGAGTGACACACTGTGATAGAGGAGACACTGAGGGAGTGACACACTGTGATAGGGGAGACACTGAGGGAGTGACACACTGTGATAGGGGAGACACTGAGGGAGTGACACACTGTGATAGGGGAGACACTGAGGGAGTGACATACTGTGATAGAGGAGACACTGAGGGAGTGACGCACTATGATAGGAGACACTGAGGGAGTGACACACTGTGATGGGGGAGACACTGAGGGAGTGACACACGTTGATAGGGGAGACACTGAGGGAGTGCAACACTGTGACAGGGGAGGCTCTGAAGGAGAGACACACTGTGATAGGGGAGACACTGAGGGATTTACACACTGTGATAGAGGAGACACTGAGGGAGTGACACACTGTGATAGTGGAGACATTGAGGAAGTGACACACTGTGATAGGGGAGACACTGAGAGAGTGGCTCACTGTGATGGGGAGACACTGAGGGAGTGACACACTGTGATAGAGGAGACACTGAGGGAGTGACACACTGTGATAGGGGAGGCACTGAGAGAGTGACACACTGTGATAGGCGTGACACTGACGGAGTGACACACTGTGATGGGGGAGACACTGAGGGAGTTACACACTGAGGGTGTCACACACTGTGATAGGGGAGGCACTGAAGGAGTGACACTCTGTGATAGGGGTGGCACTGAGGGAGTGACACACTGTGATGGGGGAGACACTGAGGGAGTGACACACTGTGATGGGGGAGACACTGAGGGAGTGACACACTGCGATAGGGGAGGCACTGAGAGAGTGACGCACTATGATAGGAGACTCTGAGGGAGTGACACACTGTGATGGGGGAGACACTGAGGGTGTTACACACTGAGGGAGTCACACACTGTGATAGGGGAGGCACTGAAGGAGTGACACACTGTGATAGGGGTGGCACTGAGGGAGTGACACACTGTGATAGGGGAGACACTGAGGGAGTGACACACTGTGATAGAGGAGACACTGAGGGAGTGACACACTGTGCTGGGAGAGACACTGAGGGAGTGACACACTGTCATAGGAGAGGCACTGAGGGAGTGACACTCTGTGATAGGGGTGGCACTGAGGGAGTGACACACTGTGATAGAGGAGACACTGAGGGAGTGACACACTGTGATAGGCGTGACACTGACAGAGTGACACACTGTGATAGGGGAGACACTGAGGGAGTGACAAACAGTGATAGGAGAGATACTGAGGGAGTGACACACTGTGATAGGGGAGGAACTGAGGGAGTGAGACACTGTGATAGAGGAGACACTGAGGGAGTGACACTGTGTTAGGGGAGACACTGAGGGAGTGACACTGATAGGGGAGACACAAACGGAGTGACACAGTATCATAGGGGAGACACTGAGGAAGTGACACACTATCATACGGGAGACACTGAGGGAGTGACACACTGTGAAAGAGGAGGCACTGACGGAGTGACAGACTGTGATAGGGGAGACACTGAGTGAGTGACACACTGTGATAGGGGAGACACTGAGGGAGTGACACACTGTGAAAGGGGAAACACTGAGGGAGTGACACACTGTGATAGGGGAGACACTGAGGGAGTGACACACTGTGAAAGGGGAAACACTGAGGGAGTGACACACTGTGATAGGGGAGGAACTGAGAGAGTGACACACTGTGATAGGGGAGACACTGCGGGAGTGACACACTGTGATAGGGGAGGAACTGAGGGAGTGACACACAGTGATAGGGGAGACACAGAGGGAGTGACACACTGTGATAGAGGAGACACTGAGTGAGTGACACACTATCATAGGGGAGACACTGAGGGAGTGACACACTGTGATGGGGGGAACTGAGGGAGTGACACACTGTGATAGAGGAGACACTGAGGGAGTGATAAACTGTGATGGGGGAGACACTGACGGAGTGACACACTGTGATAGGGGAGACACTGACGGAGTGACACACGTTGATAGGGGAGACACTGAGGGAGTGCAACACTGTGACAGGGGAGGCTCTGAAGGAGAGACACACTGTGATAGGGGAGACACTGAGGGATTTACACACTGTGATAGAGGAGACACTGAGGGAGTGACACACTGTGATAGTGGAGACATTGAGGAAGTGACACACTGTGATAGGAGAGACACTGAGGGAGTGACACACAGTGATAGGGGAGACACTGAGGGAGTGACACACTGTGATAGGGGAGACACTGAGGGAGTTACACACTGTAGTAGTGGAGACACTGAGGGAGTGACACACTGTGATAGGGGTGGAACTGAGGGAGTGACACACTGTGATAGGGGAGACACTGAGGGAGTGACACACTGTGAAAGGGGAAACACTGAGGGAGTGACACACTGTGATAGGGGAGACACTGAGGGAGTGACACACTGTGAAAGGGGAAACACTGAGGGAGTGACACACTGTGATAGGGGAGGAACTGAGAGAGTGACACACTGTGATAGGGGAGACACTGCGGGAGTGACACACTGTGATAGAGGAGACACTGAGGGAGTGACACACTATCATAGGGGAGACACTGAGGGAGTGACACACTGTGATGGGGGGAACTGAGGGAGTGACACACTGTGATAGGGCTGGCACTGAGGGAGTGACACACTGTGATAGGGGAGGCACTGAGGGAGTGACACTGTGTGATAGGGGAGACACTGACGGAGTGACACACTGTGATGGGGAGGAACTGAGGGAGTGACACACTGTGATAGAGGAGACACTGAGGGAGTGACACACTGTGATGGGGGAGACTGAGGGAGTGACACACTGTGATAGAGGAGACACTGAGGGAGTGACTCACTGTGATAGTGGAGACACTGAGGGAGTCACACACTGTGATAGCGGATACACTGAGAGAGTGACACACTGTGATAGGGGAGACACGGAGGGAGTGACACTGTGTGATAGGGGAGACACTGAGGGAGTGACACACTGTGATGGGGAGGAACTGAGGGAGTGACACACTGTGATAGCGGAGACAGGGAGTGACACTGTGTGATAGGGGAGACACTGACGTTGTGACACACTGTGATAGGGGAGACACTGAGGGAGTGACACACTGTGATAGAGGAGACACTGAGTGAGTGACACACTGTGATAGGAGAGACACTGAGGGAGTGACACACTGTGATAGGGGAGGCACTGAGGGAGTGACACACTGTGATAGAGGAGACACTGAGGGAGTGACACACTGTGATAGGGGAGACACTGAGGGAGTGACACACTGTGATAGGGGAGACACTGAGGGAGTGACACACTGTGATAGGGGAGACACTGAGGGAGTGACATACTGTGATAGAGGAGACACTGAGGGAGTGACGCACTATGATAGGAGACACTGAGGGAGTGACACACTGTGATGGGGGAGACACTGAGGGAGTTACACACTGAGGGAGTCACACACTGTGATAGGGGAGGCACTGAGGGAGTGACACACTGTGATAGTGGAGGCACTGAGGGAGTGACACACTGTGATAGGGGAGACACTGAGGGAGTGACATACTGTGATAGGGGAGACACTGAGGGCGTGACACACTGTGATAGGGGAGACACTGAGGGAGTGACACACTGTGATAGGGGAGACACTGAGGGAGTGTCACACTGTGATAGGGGAGACACTGAGGGAGTGACACACTGTCATAGGAGAGGCACTGAGGGAGTGACACACTGTGATAGGGGAGACACTGAGGGAGTGTCACACTGTCATAGGAGAGACACTGAGGGAGTGACACACTGTCATAGGAGAGGCACTGAGGGAGTGACACACTGTGATAGGGGAGACACTGAGGGAGTGACACACTGTCATAGGAGAGGCACTGAGGGAGTGACACACTGTGATAGAGGAGACACTGAGGGAGTGACTCACTGTGATAGGAGAGGCACTGAGGGAGTGACAGACGGTGATAGGGGAGACACTGAGGGAGTGACACACTGTGATAGGGAGACACTGAGGGAGTGACACACTGTGATAGGAGAGGCACTGAGGGAGTGACACACTGTGATAGGGGAGACACTGAGGGAGTGACACACTGTGATAGGGGAGACACTGAGGGAGTGACACACTGTAATAGGGGAGACACTGAGGGAGTAACAAACAGTGATAGGAGAGACACTGAGGGAGTGACACACTGTGATAGGGGAGGAACTGAGGGAGTGAGACACTGTGTTAGGGGAGACACTGAGGGAGTGACACTGATAGGGGAGACACAAACGGAGTGACACACTATCATAGGGGAGACACTGAGGAAGTGACACACTATCATACGGGAGACACTGAGGGAGTGACACACTGTGATAGGGGAGACAGTGAGGGAGTGACACACTGTGATAGGGGAGACACTGAGGGAATGAAACACTGTGATGTGGGAGACACTGACGGAGTGACACACTGTGAAAGGGGAGGCACTGACGGAGTGACAGACTGTGATAGGGGAGACACTGAGTGAGTGACACACTGTGATAGGGGAGACACTGGGGGAGTGACACACTGTGAAAGGAGAGACACTGAGGGAGTGACACACTGTGATCGGGGAGGAACTGAGGGAGTGACACACTGTGATAGGGGAGACACTGCGGGAGTGACACATTGTGATAGGGGAGACACTGAGGGAGTGACACACTATCATAGGGGAGACACTGAGGGAGTGACACACTGTGATGGGGGGAACTGTGGGAGTGACACACTGTGATGGGGTAGACACTGAGGGAGTGACACACTGTGATAGAGGAGACACTGAGGGAGTGATAAACTGTGATAGGGGAGACACTGAGTGAGTGCAACACTGTGACAGGGGAGGCTCTGAAGGAGAGACACACTGTGATAGGGGAGACACTGAGGGAGTTACACACTGTAATAGTGGAGACACTGAGGGAGTGACACACTGTGATAGTGGAGACATTGAGGAAGTGACACACTGTGATAGGGGAGGCACTGAGGGCTTGACACACTGTGATAGGGGAGACACTGACAGAGTGACACACTGTGATGGGGAGACACTGAGGGAGTGACACACTGTGATAGAAGAGACACAGAGGGAGTGACACACTGTGACAGGGGAGACACTGAGGGAGTGACACACTGTGATAGGGGAGGCAGAAAGGGAGTGACACACTCTGATAGGGGAGACACTGAGGGAGTGACACACAGTGATAGGGGAGACACTGAGGGAATGAAACACTGTGATGTGGGAGACACTGACGGAGTGACACACTGTGAAAGGGGAGGCACTGACGGAGTGACAGACTGTGATAGGGGAGACACTGAGTGAGTGACACACTGTGATAGGGGAGACACTGAGGGAGTGACACACTGTGAAAGGAGAGACACTGAGGGAGTGACACACTGTGATAGGGGAGGAACTGAGAGAGTGACACACTGTGATAGGGGAGACACTGCGGGAGTGACAAACTGTGATAGGGGAGGAACTGAGGGAGTGACACACTGTGATAGGGGAGACACAGAGGGAGTGACACATTGTGATAGGGGAGACACTGAGGGAGTGACACACTATCATAGGGGAGACACTGAGGGAGTGACACAATGTGATGGGGGGAACTGAGGGAGTGACACACTGTGATGGGGTAGACACTGAGGGAGTGACACACTGTGATAGAGGAGACACTGAGGGAGTGATAAACTGTGATAGGGGAGACACTGAGGGAGTGCAACACTGTGACAGGGGATGCTCTGAAGGAGAGACACACTGTGATAGGGGAGACACTGAGGGAGTGACACACTGTGATAGGGCTGGCACTGAGGGACTGACACTGTGTGATAGGGGAGACACTGACGGAGTGACACACTGTGATGGGGAGGAACTGAGGGAGTGACACACTGTGATAGAGGAGACACTGAGGGAGTGACACACTGTGATGGGGGAGACTGAGGGAGTGACACACTGTGATAGAGGAGACACTGAGGGAGTGACTCACTGTGATAGTGGAGACACTGAGGGAGTCACACACTGTGATAGCGGAGACACTGAGAGAGTGACACACTGTGATAGGGGAGACACGGAGGGAGTGACACTGTGTGATAGGGGAGACACTGAGGGAGTGACACACTGTGATGGGGAGGAACTGAGGGAGTGACACACTGTGATAGCGGAGACACTGAGGGAGTGACACTGTGTGATAGGGGAGACACTGACGGTGTGACACACTGTGATAGGGGTGGCACTGAGGGAGTGACACACTGTGATAGGGGAGACACTGAGGGAGTGACACACTGTGATAGAGGAGACACTGAGTGAGTGACACACTGTGATAGGAGAGACACTGAGGGAGTGACACACTGTGATAGGGGAGGCACTGAGGGAGTGACACACTGTGATAGAGGAGACACTGAGGGAGTGACACACTGTGATAGGGGAGACACTGAGGGAGTGACACACTGTGATAGGGGAGACACTGAGGGAGTGACACACTGTGATAGAGGAGACACTGAGGGAGTGACGCACTATGATAGGAGACACTGAGGGAGTGACACACTGTGATGGGGAGACACTGAGGGAGTTACACACTGAGGGAGTCACACACTGTGATAGTGGAGGCACTGAGGGAGTGACACACTGTGATAGGGGAGGCACTGAGGGAGTGACACACTGTGATAGGGGAGACACTGAGGGAGTGACATACTGTGATAGGGGAGACACTGAGGGCGTGACACACTGTGATAGGGGAGACACTGAGGGAGTGACACACTGTGATAGGGGAGACACTGAGGGAGTGTCACACTGTGATAGGGGAGACACTGAGGGAGTGACACACTGTCATAGGAGAGGCACTGAGGGAGTGACACACTGTGATAGGGGAGACACTGAGGGAGTGTCACACTGTCATAGGAGAGACACTGAGGGAGTGACACACTGTCATAGGAGAGGCACTGAGGGAGTGACACACTGTGATAGGGGAGACACAGAGGGAGTGACACACTGTCATAGGAGAGGCACTGAGGGAGTGACACACTGTGATAGAGGAGACACTGAGGGAGTGACTCACTGTGATAGGAGAGGCACTGAGGGAGTGACAGACGGTGATAGGGGAGACACTGAGGGAGTGACACACTGTGATAGGGAGACACTGAGGGAGTGACACACTGTGATAGGAGAGGCACTGAGGGAGTGACACACTGTGATAGGGGAGACACTGAGGGAGTGACACACTGTGATAGGGGAGACACTGAGGGAGTGACACACTGTAATAGGGGAGACACTGAGGGAGTGACAAACAGTGATAGGAGAGACACTGAGGGAGTGACACACTGTGATAGGGGAGACACTGAGGGAGTGACACACTGTGAAAGGGGAAACACTGAGGGAGTGACACACTGTGATAGGGGAGGAACTGAGAGAGTGACACACTGTGATAGGGGAGACACTGCGGGAGTGACACACTGTGATAGAGGAGACACTGAGGGAGTGACACACTATCATAGGGGAGACACTGAGGGAGTGACACACTGTGATGGGGGGAACTGAGGGAGTGACACACTGTGATAGGGCTGGCACTGAGGGAGTGACACACTGTGATAGGGGAGGCACTGAGGGAGTGACACTGTGTGATAGGGGAGACACTGACGGAGTGACACACTGTGATGGGGAGGAACTGAGGGAGTGACACACTGTGATAGAGGAGACACTGAGGGAGTGACACACTGTGATGGGGGAGACTGAGGGAGTGACACACTGTGATAGAGGAGACACTGAGGGAGTGACTCACTGTGATAGTGGAGACACTGAGGGAGTCACACACTGTGATAGCGGATACACTGAGAGAGTGACACACTGTGATAGGGGAGACACGGAGGGAGTGACACTGTGTGATAGGGGAGACACTGAGGGAGTGACACACTGTGATGGGGAGGAACTGAGGGAGTGACACACTGTGATAGCGGAGACAGGGAGTGACACTGTGTGATAGGGGAGACACTGACGGTGTGACACACTGTGATGGGGAGGAACTGAGGGAGTGACACACTGTGATAGAGGAGACACTGAGGGAATGACACACTGTGATAGGGGTGGCACGGAGGGAGTGACACACTGTGATAGGGGAGACACTGAGGGAGTGACACACTGTGATAGAGGAGACACTGAGTGAGTGACACACTGTGATAGGAGAGACACTGAGGGAGTGACACACTGTGATAGGGGAGGCACTGAGGGAGTGACACACTGTGATAGAGGAGACACTGAGGGAGTGACACACTGTGATAGGGGAGACACTGAGGGAGTGACACACTGTGATAGGGGAGACACTGAGGGAGTGACACACTGTGATAGGGGAGACACTGAGGGAGTGACATACTGTGATAGAGGAGACACTGAGGGAGTGACGCACTATGATAGGAGACACTGAGGGAGTGACACACTGTGATGGGGGAGACACTGAGGGAGTTACACACTGAGGGAGTCACACACTGTGATAGGGGAGGCACTGAGGGAGTGACACACTGTGATAGTGGAGGCACTGAGGGAGTGACACACTGTGATAGGGGAGACACTGAGGGAGTGACATACTGTGATAGGGGAGACACTGAGGGCGTGACACACTGTGATAGGGGAGACACTGAGGGAGTGACACACTGTGATAGGGGAGACACTGAGGGAGTGTCACACTGTGATAGTGGAGACACTGAGGGAGTGACACACTGTCATAGGAGAGGCACTGAGGGAGTGACACACTGTGATAGGGGAGACACTGAGGGAGTGTCACACTGTCATAGGAGAGACACTGAGGGAGTGACACACTGTCATAGGAGAGGCACTGAGGGAGTGACACACTGTGATAGGGGAGACACTGAGGGAGTGACACACTGTCATAGGAGAGGCACTGAGGGAGTGACACACTGTGATAGAGGAGACACTGAGGGAGTGACTCACTGTGATAGGAGAGGCACTGAGGGAGTGACAGACGGTGATAGGGGAGACACTGAGGGAGTGACACACTGTGATAGGGAGACACTGAGGGAGTGACACACTGTGATAGGAGAGGCACTGAGGGAGTGACACACTGTGATAGGGGAGACACTGAGGGAGTGACACACTGTGATAGGGGAGACACTGAGGGAGTGACACACTGTAATAGGGGAGACACTGAGGGAGTAACAAACAGTGATAGGAGAGACACTGAGGGAGTGACACACTGTGATAGGGGAGGAACTGAGGGAGTGAGACACTGTGTTAGGGGAGACACTGAGGGAGTGACACTGATAGGGGAGACACAAACGGAGTGACACACTATCATAGGGGAGACACTGAGGAAGTGACACACTATCATACGGGAGACACTGAGGGAGTGACACACTGTGATAGGGGAGACAGTGAGGGAGTGACACACTGTGATAGGGGAGACACTGAGGGAATGAAACACTGTGATGTGGGAGACACTGACGGAGTGACACACTGTGAAAGGGGAGGCACTGACGGAGTGACAGACTGTGATAGGGGAGACACTGAGTGAGTGACACACTGTGATAGGGGAGACACTGGGGGAGTGACACACTGTGAAAGGAGAGACACTGAGGGAGTGACACACTGTGATCGGGGAGGAACTGAGGGAGTGACACACTGTGATAGGGGAGACACTGCGGGAGTGACACATTGTGATAGGGGAGACACTGAGGGAGTGACACACTATCATAGGGGAGACACTGAGGGAGTGACACACTGTGATGGGGGGAACTGTGGGAGTGACACACTGTGATGGGGTAGACACTGAGGGAGTGACACACTGTGATAGAGGAGACACTGAGGGAGTGATAAACTGTGATAGGGGAGACACTGAGTGAGTGCAACACTGTGACAGGGGAGGCTCTGAAGGAGAGACACACTGTGATAGGGGAGACACTGAGGGAGTGACACACTGTAATAGTGGAGACACTGAGGGAGTGACACACTGTGATAGTGGAGACATTGAGGAAGTGACACACTGTGATAGGGGAGGCACTGAGGGCTTGACACACTGTGATAGGGGAGACACTGACAGAGTGACACACTGTGATGGGGAGACACTGAGGGAGTGACACACTGTGATAGAAGAGACACAGAGGGAGTGACACACTGTGACAGGGGAGACACTGAGGGAGTGACACACTGTGATAGGGGAGGCAGAAAGGGAGTGACACACTCTGATAGGGGAGACACTGAGGGAGTGACACACAGTGATAGGGGAGACACTGAGGGAATGAAACACTGTGATGTGGGAGACACTGACGGAGTGACACACTGTGAAAGGGGAGGCACTGACGGAGTGACAGACTGTGATAGGGGAGACACTGAGTGAGTGACACACTGTGATAGGGGAGACACTGAGGGAGTGACACACTGTGAAAGGAGAGACACTGAGGGAGTGACACACTGTGATAGGGGAGGAACTGAGAGAGTGACACACTGTGATAGGGGAGACACTGCGGGAGTGACAAACTGTGATAGGGGAGGAACTGAGGGAGTGACACACTGTGATAGGGGAGACACAGAGGGAGTGACACATTGTGATAGGGGAGACACTGAGGGAGTGACACACTATCATAGGGGAGACACTGAGGGAGTGACACAATGTGATGGGGGGAACTGAGGGAGTGACACACTGTGATGGGGTAGACACTGAGGGAGTGACACACTGTGATAGAGGAGACACTGAGGGAGTGATAAACTGTGATAGGGGAGACACTGAGGGAGTGCAACACTGTGACAGGGGATGCTCTGAAGGAGAGACACACTGTGATAGGGGAGACACTGAGGGAGTGACACACTGTGATAGGGCTGGCACTGAGGGACTGACACTGTGTGATAGGGGAGACACTGACGGAGTGACACACTGTGATGGGGAGGAACTGAGGGAGTGACACACTGTGATAGAGGAGACACTGAGGGAGTGACACACTGTGATGGGGGAGACTGAGGGAGTGACACACTGTGATAGAGGAGACACTGAGGGAGTGACTCACTGTGATAGTGGAGACACTGAGGGAGTCACACACTGTGATAGCGGAGACACTGAGAGAGTGACACACTGTGATAGGGGAGACACGGAGGGAGTGACACTGTGTGATAGGGGAGACACTGAGGGAGTGACACACTGTGATGGGGAGGAACTGAGGGAGTGACACACTGTGATAGCGGAGACACTGAGGGAGTGACACTGTGTGATAGGGGAGACACTGACGGTGTGACACACTGTGATGGGGAGGAACTGAGGGAGTGACACACTGTGATAGAGGAGACACTGAGGGAATGACACACTGTGATAGGGGTGGCACTGAGGGAGTGACACACTGTGATAGGGGAGACACTGAGGGAGTGACACACTGTGATAGAGGAGACACTGAGTGAGTGACACACTGTGATAGGAGAGACACTGAGGGAGTGACACACTGTGATAGGGGAGGCACTGAGGGAGTGACACACTGTGATAGAGGAGACACTGAGGGAGTGACACACTGTGATAGGGGAGACACTGAGGGAGTGACACACTGTGATAGGGGAGACACTGAGGGAGTGACACACTGTGATAGAGGAGACACTGAGGGAGTGACGCACTATGATAGGAGACACTGAGGGAGTGACACACTGTGATGGGGAGACACTGAGGGAGTTACACACTGAGGGAGTCACACACTGTGATAGTGGAGGCACTGAGGGAGTGACACACTGTGATAGGGGAGGCACTGAGGGAGTGACACACTGTGATAGGGGAGACACTGAGGGAGTGACATACTGTGATAGGGGAGACACTGAGGGCGTGACACACTGTGATAGGGGAGACACTGAGGGAGTGACACACTGTGATAGGGGAGACACTGAGGGAGTGTCACACTGTGATAGGGGAGACACTGAGGGAGTGACACACTGTCATAGGAGAGGCACTGAGGGAGTGACACACTGTGATAGGGGAGACACTGAGGGAGTGTCACACTGTCATAGGAGAGACACTGAGGGAGTGACACACTGTCATAGGAGAGGCACTGAGGGAGTGACACACTGTGATAGGGGAGACACTGAGGGAGTGACACACTGTCATAGGAGAGGCACTGAGGGAGTGACACACTGTGATAGAGGAGACACTGAGGGAGTGACTCACTGTGATAGGAGAGGCACTGAGGGAGTGACAGACGGTGATAGGGGAGACACTGAGGGAGTGACACACTGTGATAGGGAGACACTGAGGGAGTGACACACTGTGATAGGAGAGGCACTGAGGGAGTGACACACTGTGATAGGGGAGACACTGAGGGAGTGACACACTGTGATAGGGGAGACACTGAGGGAGTGACACACTGTAATAGGGGAGACACTGAGGGAGTGACAAACAGTGATAGGAGAGACACTGAGGGAGTGACACACTGTGATAGGGGAGGAACTGAGGGAGTGAGACACTGTGTTAGGGGAGACACTGAGGGAGTGACACTGATAGGGGAGACACAAACGGAGTGACACACTATCATAGGGGAGACACTGAGGAAGTGACACACTATCATACGGGAGACACTGAGGGAGTGACACACTGTGATAGGAGAGACAGTGAGGGAGTGACACACTGTGATAGGGGAGACACTGAGGGAGTTACACACTGTAATAGTGGAGACATTGAGGAAGTGACACACTGTGATAGAGGAGGCACTGAGGGCTTGACACACGGTGATTGTGGAGACACTGACAGAGTGACACACTGTGATAGGAGAGACACAGAGGGAGTGACACACTGTGACAGGGGAGACACTGAGTGAGTGACACACTGTGATAGGGGAGGAACTGAGGGAGTGACACACTGTGATAGGAGAGACACTGAGGGAGTGACACACTGTTGTAGGGGTGGCACTGAGGGAGTGACACACTGTGATGGGGTAGACACTGAGGGAGGGACACACTGTGATAGGAGAGACACTGAGGGAGTGACACACTGTGATAGGGGAGACACTGAGGGAGTGACACACTGTGATAGGGGAGATACTGAGGGAGTGACACACTGTGATAGAGGAGACACTGAGGGAGTGACACACTGTGCTAGGAGAGACACTGAGGGAGTGACACACTGTGATAGAGGAGACACTGAGGGAGTGACACACTGTGATAGGAGAGACACTGAGGGAGTGACACACTGTGATAGGGCTGGCACTGAGGGAGTGACACACTGATAGGAGAGACACTGAGGGAGTGTCACACTGTGATAGGGGAGACACTGAGGAAGTGACACACTGTGATAGAGGAGACACTGAGGGAGTGACACTCTGTGATAGGGGAGACACTGAGGGAGTTACACACTGTAATAGTGGAGACATTGAGGAAGTGACACACTGTGATAGGGGAGGCACTGAGGGCTTGACACACGGTGATTGTGGAGACACTGACAGAGTGACACACTGTGATAGGAGAGACACAGAGGGAGTGACACACTGTGACAGGGGAGACACTGAGGGAGTGACACACTGTGATAGGGGAGGCAGAAAGGGAGTGACACACTCTGATAGGGGAGACACTGAGGGAGTGACACACTGTGATAGGGGAGGCAGAAAGGGAGTGACACACTCTGATAGGGGACACACTGAGGGAGTGACACACAGTGATAGGAGAGACACTGAGGGATTGACACACTGTGATGGGGAGACACTGAGGGAGTGACACACTGTGAAAGGGGAGACACTGACGGAGTGACACACTGATAGGGGAGGCACTGAGAGAGTGGCTCACTGTGATGGGGAGACACTGAGTGAGTGACACACTGTGATAGGGGAGACACTGAGAGAGTGGCTCACTGTGATGGGGAGACACTGAGGGAGTGACACACTGTGATAGGGGAGATACTGAGGGAGTGACACACTGTGATAGAGGAGACACTGAGGGAGTGACACACTGTGATAGAGGAGACACTGAGGGAGTGACACACTGTGATAGGGGAGATACTGAGGGAGTGACACACTGTGATAGAGGAGACACTGAGGGAGTGACACACTATCATAGGGGAGACACTGAGGGAGTGACATACTGTGATGGGGGGAACTGAGGGAGTGACACACTGTGATAGAGGAGACACTGAGGGAGTGACACGCTGTGATGGGGTAGACACTGAGGGAGTGACACACTGTGATAGAGGAGACACTGAGGGAGTGACACACTGTGATAGAGGAGACACTGAGGGAGTGACACACTGTGATAGAGGAGACACTGAGGGAGTGACACACTGTGATAGAGGAGACACTGAGGGAGTGACACACTGTGATAGGGGAGATACTGAGAGAGTGACACACTGTGATAGGGTAGTCACTGAGGGAGTGATAAACTGTGATGGTGGAGACACTGACGGAGTGACACAAGTTGATAGGGGAGACACTGAGGGAGTGCAACACTGTGACAGGGGAGGCTCTGAAGGAGAGACACACTGTGATAGGGGAGACACTGAGGGAGTGACACACTGTGATAGGGGAGACACTGAGGGAGTTACACACTGTAATAGTGGAGACACTGAGGGAGTGACACACTGTGATAGTGGAAACATTGAGGAAGTGACACACTGTAATAGGGGAGGCACTGAGGGCTTGACACACTGTGATAGGGGAGACACTGAGGGATTGACACACTGTGATGGGGAGACACTGAGGGAGTGACACACTGTGAAAGGGGAGACACTGACGGAGTGACACACTGATAGGGGAGGCACTGAGAGAGTGGCTCACTGTGATGGGGAGACACTGAGTGAGTGACACACTGTGATAGGGGAGACACTGAGAGAGTGGCTCACTGTGATGGGGAGACACTGAGGGAGTGACACACTGTGATAGGGGAGATACTGAGGGAGTGACACACTGTGATAGAGGAGACACTGAGGGAGTGACACACTGTGATAGAGGAGACACTGAGGGAGTGACACACTGTGATAGGGGAGATACTGAGGGAGTGACACACTGTGATAGAGGAGACACTGAGGGAGTGACACACTATCATAGGGGAGACACTGAGGGAGTGACATACTGTGATGGGGGGAACTGAGGGAGTGACACACTGTGATAGAGGAGACACTGAGGGAGTGACACGCTGTGATGGGGTAGACACTGAGGGAGTGACACACTGTGATAGAGGAGACACTGAGGGAGTGACACACTGTGATAGAGGAGACACTGAGGGAGTGACACACTGTGATAGAGGAGACACTGAGGGAGTGACACACTGTGATAGAGGAGACACTGAGGGAGTGACACACTGTGATAGGGGAGATACTGAGAGAGTGACACACTGTGATAGGGTAGTCACTGAGGGAGTGATAAACTGTGATGGTGGAGACACTGACGGAGTGACACAAGTTGATAGGTGAGACACTGAGGGAGTGCAACACTGTGACAGGGGAGGCTCTGAAGGAGAGACACACTGTGATAGGGGAGACACTGAGGGAGTGACACACTGTGATAGGGGAGACACTGAGGGAGTTACACACTGTAATAGTGGAGACACTGAGGGAGTGACACACTGTGATAGTGGAAACATTGAGGAAGTGACACACTGTAATAGGGGAGGCACTGAGGGCTTGACACACTGTGATAGGGGAGACACTGTCGGAGTGACACACTGTGATAGGGGAGGCAGAAAGGGAGTGACACACTCTGATAGGGGAGACACTGAGGGAGTGACACACAGTGATAGGGGAGACACTGACGGATTGACACACTGTGATGGGGAGACACTGAGGGAGTGACACACTGTGATGGGGAGACACTGACGGAGTGACACACTGATAGGGGAGGCACTGAGAGAGTGGCTCACTGTGATGGGGAGACACTGAGGGAGTGACACACTGTGATAGGGTAGTCACTGAGGGAGTGACGCACTGATAGGGAAGGCACTGAGGGAGTGACACACTGTGATAGGGGAGACACTGAGGGAGTGACACACTGTGATAAGGGAGGCAGAAAGGGAGTGACACACTCTGATAGGGGAGACACTGAGGGAGTGACACACTGTGATAGGGGAGACACTGAGGGATTGACATACTGTGATGGGGAGACACTGAGCGAGTGACACACTGTGAAAGGGGAGACACTGACGGAGTGACACACTGATAGGGGAGGCACTGAGAGAGTGGCTCACTGTGATGGGGAGACACTGAGTGAGTGACACACTGTGATAGGGGAGACACTGAGAGAGTGGCTCACTGTGATGGGGAGGCACTGAGGGAGTGACACACTGTGATAGAGGAGACACTGAGGGAGTGACACACTGTGATAGAGGAGACACTGAGGGAGTGACACACTGTGATAGGGGAGATACTGAGGGAGTGACACACTGTGATAGAGGAGACACTGAGGGAGTGACACACTGTGATAGGGGAGACACTGAGGGAGTGACACTCTGTGATAGGGGAGACACTGAGGGAGTGACACACTGTGATAGGGGAGACACTGAGGGAGTGACACACTATCATAGGGGAGACACTGAGGGAGTGACATACTGTGATGGGGGGAACTGAGGGAGTGACACACTGTGATAGGGGAGACACTGAGGGAGTGACACTCTGTAATAGGGGAGACACTGAGGGAGTGACACACTGTGATAGGGGAGACACTGAGGGAGTGACACACTATCATAGGAGAGACACTGAGGGAGTGACACACTGTGATAGGGGAGACACTGAGGGAGTGACACACTATCATAGGGGAGACACTGAGGGAGTGACACACTGTGATGGGGAGACACTGACGGAGTGACACACTGATAGGGGAGGCACTGAGAGAGTGGCTCACTGTGATGGGGAGACACTGAGGGAGTGACACACTGTGATAGGGTAGTCACTGAGGGAGTGACGCACTGATAGGGAAGGCACTGAGGGAGTGACACACTGTGATAGGGGAGACACTGAGGGAGTGACACACTGTGATAAGGGAGGCAGAAAGGGAGTGACACACTCTGATAGGGGAGACACTGAGGGAGTGACACACTGTGATAGGGGAGACACTGAGGGAGTGACACACTGTGATAAGGGAGGCAGAAAGGGAGTGACACACTCTGATAGGGGAGACACTGAGGGAGTGACACACAGTGATAGGGGAGACACTGAGGGATTGACATACTGTGATGGGGAGACACTGAGCGAGTGACACACTGTGAAAGGGGAGACACTGACGGAGTGACACACTGATAGGGGAGGCACTGAGTGAGTGACACACTGTGATAGGGGAGACACTGAGAGAGTGGCTCACTGTGATGGGGAGGCACTGAGGGAGTGACACACTGTGATAGAGGAGACACTGAGGGAGTGACACACTGTGATAGAGGAGACACTGAGGGAGTGACACACTGTGATTGGGGAGATACTGAGGGAGTGACACACTGTGATAGAGGAGACACTGAGGGAGTGACACACTGTGATAGGGGAGACACTGAGGGAGTGACACTCTGTGATAGGGGAGACACTGAGGGAGTGACACACTGTGATAGGTGAGACACTGAGGGAGTGACACACTATCATAGGGGAGACACTGAGGGAGTGACATACTGTGATGGGGGGAACTGAGGGAGTGACACACTGTGATAGGGGAGACACTGAGGGAGTGACACTCTGTGATAGGGGAGACACTGAGGGAGTGACACACTGTGATAGGGGAGACACTGAGGGAGTGACACACTATCATAGGAGAGACACTGAGGGAGTGACACACTGTGATAGGGGAGACACTGAGGGAGTGACACACTATCATAGGGGAGACACTGAGGGAGTGACATACTGTGATGGGGGGAACTGAGGGAGTGACACACTGTGATGGGGTAGACACTGAGGGAGTGACACACTGTGATAGAGGAGACACTGAGGGAGTGATAAACTGTGATGGGGGAGACACTGACGGAGTGACACAAGTTGATAGCGGAGACACTGAGGGAGTGCAACACTGTGACAGGGGAGGCTCTGAAGGAGAGACACACTGTGATAGGGGAGACATTGAGGGAGTGACGCACTGTGATAGGGGAGACACTGAGGGAGTTACACACTGTAATAGTGGAGACACTGAGGGAGTGACACACTGTGATATTGGAGACATTGAGGAAGTGACACACTGTGATATTGGAGACATTGAGGAAGTGACACACTGTAATAGGGGAGGCACTGAGGGCTTGACACACTGTGATAGGGGAGACACTGACAGAGTGACACACTGCGATAGGGGAGGCAGAAAGGGAGTGACACACTCTGATAGGGGAGACACTGAGGGAGTGACACACTGTGATGGGGAGACACTGAGGGAGTGACACACTGTGATGGGGAGTCACTGACGGAGTGACACACTGATAGGGGAGGCACTGAGAGAGTGGCTCACTGTGATGGGGAGACACTGAGTGAGTGACACACTGTGATAGGGGAGACACTGAGAGAGTGGCTCACTGTGATGGGGAGACACTGAGGGAGTGACACACTGTGATAGGGTAGTCACTGAGGGAGTGACACACTGATAGGGAAGGCACTGAGGGAGTGACACACTGTGATAGGGGAGACACTGAGGGAGTGACACACTGTGATAGGGGAGGCACTGAGGGAGTGACACACTGTGATAGGGGAGACACTGAGGGAGTGACACACTGAGATAGGGGAGACAGTGAGGGAGTGATGCACTGATACGGGAGACAGTGACGGAGTGACACACTGTGATAGGGGAGGCACTGAGGGTGTGACACACTGTGATAGGGGAGACACTGAGAGAGTGACACACTGTGATAGAGGAGACACTGAGGGTGTGACACACTGTGATAGAGGAGACACTGAGGGAGTCACACACTGTGATGGGGTAGACACTGAGGGAGTGACACACTGTGATAGAGGAGACACTGAGGGAGTGACAAACTGTGATAGGGGAGACTGAGGGATTGACACACTGTGATAGTGGAGACACTGAGGGAGTGACACACTGTGATAGGGGAGGCACTGAGGGAGTGACACACTGTGATAGGGGAGACACTGAGGGAGTGACACACTGTGATGGGGAGACACTGAGGGAGTGACACACTGTGATAGGAGAGACACTGATGGAGTGATGCACTGTGATAGGGGAGACACTGAGGGAGTGTCACACTGTGATAGGGAGACCCTGAGGGAGTGACTCACTGTGATAGGAGAGGCACTGAGGGAGTGACACACTGTGATAGGGTTGGAACTGAGGGAGTGACACACGGTGATGGGGTATACACTGAGGGAGTGACACACTGTGATAGGGGAGACACAGAGGGAGTGACACACTGTGATAGGGGAGACACTGAGGGAGTGACACACTATCATAGGGGAGACACTGAGGGAGTGACGCACTGTGATGGGAGGAACTGAGGGAGTGACACACTGTGATGGGGTAGACACTGAGGGAGTGACACACTGTGATAGAGGAGACACTGAGGGAGTGATAAACTGTGATGGGGGAGACACTGACGGAGTGACACACTGTGATAGGGGAGACACTGACGGAGTGACACACGTTGATAGGGGAGACACTGAGGGAGTGCAACACTGTGACAGGGGAGGCTCTGAAGGAGAGACACACTGTGATAGGGGAGACACTGAGGGAGTGACACACTGTGATAGGGGAGACACTGAGGGAGTTACACACTGTAATAGTGGAGACACTGAGGGAGTGACACACTGTGATAGAGGAGACACTGAGGGTGTGACACACTGTGATAGAGGAGACACTGAGGGAGTCACACACTGTGATGGGGTAGACACTGAGGGAGTGACACACTGTGATAGAGGAGACACTGAGGGAGTGACAAACTGTGATAGGGGAGGCACAGAGGGAGTGACACACTGTGATAGAGGAGACTGAGGGATTGACACACTGTGATAGTGGAGACACTGAGGGAGTGACACACTGTGATAGGGGAGGCACTGAGGGAGTGACACACTGTGATAGGGGAGACACTGAGGGAGTGACACACTGTGATGGGGAGACACTGAGGGAGTGACACACTGTGATAGGAGAGACACTGAGGGAGTGATGCACTGTGATAGGGGAGACACTGAGGGAGTGTCACACTGTGATAGGGAGACCCTGAGGGAGTGTCTCACTGTGATAGGAGAGGCACTGAGGGAGTGACACACTGTGATAGGGTTGGAACTGAGGGAGTGACACACGGTGATGGGGTATACACTGAGGGAGTGACACACTGTGATAGGGGAGACACAGAGGGAGTGACACACTGTGATAGGGGAGACACTGAGGGAGTGACACACTATCATAGGGGAGACACTGAGGGAGTGACGCACTGTGATGGGAGGAACTGAGGGAGTGACACACTGTGATGGGGTAGACACTGAGGGAGTGACACACTGTGATAGAGGAGACACTGAGGGAGTGATAAACTGTGATGGGGGAGACACTGACGGAGTGACACACTGTGATAGGGGAGACAATGACGGAGTGACACACGTTGATAGGGGAGACACTGAGGGAGTGCAACACTGTGACAGGGGAGGCTCTGAAGGAGAGACACACTGTGATAGGGGAGACACTGAGGGAGTGACACACTGTGATAGGGGAGACACTGAGGGAGTTACACACTAATAGTGGAGACACTGAGGGAGTGACACACTGTGATAGGGGAGGCACTGAGGGCTTGACACACTGTGATAGGGGAGACACTGACAGAATGACACACTGTGATAGGAGAGACACAGAGGGAGTGACACACTGTGATAGGGGAGACACTGACAGAGTGACACACTGTGATAGGGAGACACTGACGGAGTGACACACTGTGATGGGGGAGACACTGAGGGAGTGACACACAGTGATAGGAGAGACACTGAGGGAGTGACACACTGTGATGGGGAGACACTGAGGGAGTGACACACTGTGATGGGGAGACAGTGACGGAGTTACACACTGATAGGGGAGGCACTGAGAGAGTGGCTCACTGTGATGGGGAGACACTGAGTGATTGACACACTGTGATGGGGAGACACTGAGGGAGTGACACACTGTGATAGAGGAGACACTGAGGGAGTGACACACTGTGATAGGGGAGGCACTGAAGAAGTGACACACTGTGATAGGGGTGGCACTGAGGGAGTGACACAC
This sequence comes from Hypanus sabinus, assembly GCF_030144855.1. NCBI lineage: Eukaryota > Metazoa > Chordata > Chondrichthyes > Myliobatiformes > Dasyatidae > Hypanus > Hypanus sabinus. The sequence goes on from NC_082721.1 coordinate 47,745,091, forward strand.
TGTGATGGGGGAGACACTGAGGGAGTGACACACTGTGATGGGGGAGACACTGAGGGAGTGACACACTGCGATAGGGGAGGCACTGAGAGAGTGACGCACTATGATAGGAGACTCTGAGGGAGTGACACACTGTGATGGGGGAGACACTGAGGGAGTTACACACTGAGGGAGTCACACACTGTGATAGGGGAGGCACTGAAGGAGTGACACACTGTGATAGGGGTGGCACTGAGGGAGTGACACACTGTGATAGGGGAGACACTGAGGGAGTGACACACTGTGATAGAGGAGACACTGAGGGAGTGACACACTGTGCTGGGAGAGACACTGAGGGAGTGACACACTGTCATAGGAGAGGCACTGAGGGAGTGACACACTGTGATAGGGGTGGCACTGAGGGAGTGACACACTGTGATAGAGGAGACACTGAGGGAGTGACACACTGTGATAGGCGTGACACTGACAGAGTGACACACTGTGATAGGGGAGACACTGAGGGAGTGACAAACAGTGATAGGAGAGATACTGAGGGAGTGACACACTGTGATAGGGGAGGAACTGAGGGAGTGAGACACTGTGATAGAGGAGACACTGAGGGAGTGACACTGTGTTAGGGGAGACACTGAGGGAGTGACACTGATAGGGGAGACACAAACGGAGTGACACAGTATCATAGGGGAGACACTGAGGAAGTGACACACTATCATACGGGAGACACTGAGGGAGTGACACACTGTGAAAGAGGAGGCACTGACGGAGTGACAGACTGTGATAGGGGAGACACTGAGTGAGTGACACACTGTGATAGGGGAGACACTGAGGGAGTGACACACTGTGAAAGGGGAAACACTGAGGGAGTGACACACTGTGATAGGGGAGACACTGAGGGAGTGACACACTGTGAAAGGGGAAACACTGAGGGAGTGACACACTGTGATAGGGGAGGAACTGAGAGAGTGACACACTGTGATAGGGGAGACACTGCGGGAGTGACACACTGTGATAGGGGAGGAACTGAGGGAGTGACACACAGTGATAGGGGAGACACAGAGGGAGTGACACACTGTGATAGAGGAGACACTGAGGGAGTGACACACTATCATAGGGGAGACACTGTGGGAGTGACACACTGTGATGGGCGGAATTGAGGGAGTGACACACTGTGATAGAGGAGTCACTGAGGGAGTGATAAACTGTGATGGGGGAGACACTGACGGAGTGACACACTATGATAGGGGAGACACTGACGGAGTGACACACGTTGATAGGGGAGACACTGAGGGAGTGCAACACTGTGACAGGGGAGGCTCTGAAGGAGAGACACACTGTGATAGGGGAGACACTGAGGGATTTACACACTGTGATAGAGGAGACACTGAGGGAGTGACACACTGTGATAGTGGAGACATTGAGGAAGTGACACACTGTGATAGGGGAGGCACTGAGGGAGTGACACACTGTGATAGGGGAGACACTGAGGGAGTGACACACTGTGATAGGGGAGACACTGAGGGAGTTACACACTGTAATAGTGGAGACACTGAGGGAGTGACACACTGTGATAGGAGAGACACTGAGGGAGTGACACACAGTGATAGGGGAGACACTGAGGGAGTGACACACTGTGATAGGGGAGACACTGCGGGAGTGACACACTGTGATAGGGGAGGAACTGAGGGAGTGACACACAGTGATAGGGGAGACACAGAGGGAGTGACACACTGTGATAGAGGAGACACTGAGGGAGTGACACACTATCATAGGGGAGACACTGAGGGAGTGACACACTGTGATGGGGGGAACTGAGGGAGTGACACACTGTGATAGGGCTGGCACTGAGGGAGTGACACACTGTGATAGGGGTGGCACTGAGGGAGTGACACTGTGTGATAGGGGAGACACTGACGGAGTGACACACTGTGATGGGGAGGAACTGAGGGAGTGACACACTGTGATAGAGGAGACACTGAGGGAGTGACACACTGTGATGGGGGAGACTGAGGGAGTGACACACTGTGATAGAGGAGACAATGAGGGAGTTACTCACTGTGATAGTGGAGACACTGAGGGAGTCACACACTGTGATAGCGGAGACACTGAGAGAGTGACACACTGTGATAGGGGAGACACGGAGGGAGTGACACTGTGTGATAGGGGAGACACTGAGGGAGTGACACACTGTGATGGGGAGGAACTGAGGGAGTGACACACTGTGATAGCGGAGACAGGGAGTGACACTGTGTGATAGGGGAGACACTGACGGTGTGACACACTGTGATGGGGAGGAACTGAGGGAGTGACACACTGTGATAGAGGAGACACTGAGGGAATGACACACTGTGATAGGGGTGGCACTGAGGGAGTGACACACTGTGATAGGGGAGACACTGAGGGAGTGACACACTGTGATAGAGGAGACACTGAGTGAGTGACACACTGTGATAGGAGAGACACTGAGGGAGTGACACACTGTGATAGGGGAGGCACTGAGGGAGTGACACACTGTGATAGAGGAGACACTGAGGGAGTGACACACTGTGATAGGGGAGACACTGAGGGAGTGACACACTGTGATAGGGGAGACACTGAGGGAGTGACACACTGTGATAGGGGAGACACTGAGGGAGTGACACACTGTGATAGAGGAGACACTGAGGGAGTGACGCACTATGATAGGAGACACTGAGGGAGTGACACACTGTGATGGGGGAGACACTGAGGGAGTTACACACTGAGGGAGTCACACACTGTGATAGGGGAGGCACTGAGGGAGTGACACACTGTGATAGGGGAGGCACTGAGGGAGTGACACACTGTGATAGGGGAGACACTGAGGGAGTGACATACTGTGATAGGGGAGACACTGAGGGCGTGACACACTGTGATAGGGGAGACACTGAGGTAGTGACACACTGTTATAGGGGAGACACTGAGGGAGTGTCACACTGTGATAGGGGAGACACTGAGGGAGTGACACACTGTCATAGGAGAGGCACTGAGGGAGTGACACACTGTGATAGGGGAGACACTGAGGGAGTGTCACACTGTCATAGGAGAGACACTGAGGGAGTGACACACTGTCATAGGAGAGGCACTGAGGGAGTGACACACTGTGATAGGGGAGACACTGAGGGAGTGACACACTGTCATAGGAGAGGCACTGAGGGAGTGACACACTGTGATAGAGGAGACACTGAGGGAGTGACTCACTGTGATAGGAGAGGCACTGAGGGAGTGACAGACGGTGATAGGGGAGACACTGAGGGAGTGACACACTGTGATAGGGAGACACTGAGGGAGTGACACACTGTGATAGGAGAGGCACTGAGGGAGTGACACACTGTGATAGGGGAGACACTGAGGGAGTGACACACTGTGATAGGGGAGACACTGAGGGAGTGACACACTGTAATAGGGGAGACACTGAGGGAGTGACAAACAGTGATAGGAGAGACACTGAGGGAGTGACACACTGTGATAGGGGAGGAACTGAGGGAGTGAGACACTGTGTTAGGGGAGACACTGAGGGAGTGACACTGATAGGGGAGACACAAACGGAGTGACACACTATCATAGGGGAGACACTGAGGAAGTGACACACTATCATACGGGAGACACTGAGGGAGTGACACACTGTGATAGGGGAGACAGTGAGGGAGTGACACACTGTGATAGGGGAGACACTGAGGGAATGAAACACTGTGATGTGGGAGACACTGACGGAGTGACACACTGTGAAAGGGGAGGCACTGACGGAGTGACAGACTGTGATAGGAGAGACACTGAGTGAGTGACACACTGTGATAGGGGAGACACTGAGGGAGTGACACACTGTGAAAGGAGAGACACTGAGGGAGTGACACACTGTGATAGGGGAGGAACTGAGAGAGTGACACACTGTGATAGGGGAGACACTGCGGGAGTGACACACTGTGATCGGGGAGGAACTGAGGGAGTGACACACTTTGATAGGGGAGACACAGAGGGAGTGACACATTGTGATAGGGGAGACACTGAGGGAGTGACACACTATCATAGCGGAGACACTGAGGGAGTGACACACTGTGATGGGGGGAACTGAGGGAGTGACACACTGTGATGGGGTAGACACTGAGGGAGTGACACACTGTGATAGAGGAGACACTGAGGGAGTGATAAACTGTGATAGGGGAGACACTGAGGGAGTGCAACACTGTGACAGGGGAGGCTCTGAAGGAGAGACACACTGTGATAGGGGAGACACTGAGGGAGTTACACACTGTAATAGTGGAGACACTGAGGGAGTGACACACTGTGATAGTGGAGACATTGAGGAAGTGACACACTGTGATAGGGGAGGCACTGAGGGCTTGACACACTGTGATAGGGGAGGCACTGAGGGAGTGACACAGTGTGATAGGGGAGACACTGACAGAGTGACACACTGTGATGGGGAGACACTGAGGGAGTGACACACTGTGATAGAAGAGACACAGAGGGAGTGACACACTGTGACAGGGGAGACACTGAGTGAGTGACACACTGTGATAGGGGAGGCAGAAAGGGAGTGACACACTCTGATAGGGGAGACACTGAGGGAGTGACACACAGTGATAGGGGAGACAGTGAGGGAGTGACACACTGTGATAGGGGAGACACTGAGGGAATGAAACACTGTGATGTGGGAGACACTGACGGAGTGACACACTGTGAAAGGGGAGGCACTGACGGAGTGACAGACTGTGATAGGGGAGACACTGAGTGAGTGACACACTGTGATAGGGGAGACACTGAGGGAGTGACACACTGTGAAAGGAGAGACACTGAGGGAGTGACACACTGTGATAGGGGAGGAACTGAGAGAGTGACACACTGTGATAGGGGAGACACTGCGGGAGTGACACACTGTGATAGGGGAGGAACTGAGGGAGTGACACACTGTGATAGGGGAGACACAGAGGGAGTGACACATTGTGATAGGGGAGACACTGAGGGAGTGACACACTATCATAGGGGAGACACTGAGGGAGTGACACAATGTGATGGGGGGAACTGAGGGAGTGACACACTGTGATGGGGTAGACACTGAGGGAGTGACACACTGTGATAGAGGAGACACTGAGGGAGTGATAAACTGTGATAGGGGAGACACTGAGGGAGTGCAACACTGTGACAGGGGATGCTCTGAAGGAGAGACACACTGTGATAGGGGAGACACTGAGGGAGTTACACGCTGTGATAGGGCTGGCACTGAGGGAGTGACACTGTGTGATAGGGGAGACACTGACGGAGTGACACACTGTGATGGGGAGGAACTGAGGGAGTGACACACTGTGATGGGGGAGACTGAGGGAGTGACACACTGTGATAGAGGAGACACTGAGGGAGTGACTCTCTGTGATAGTGGAGACACTGAGGGAGTCACACACTGTGATAGCGGAGACACTGAGAGAGTGACACACTGTGATAGGGGAGACACGGAGGGAGTGACACTGTGTGATAGGGGAGACACTGAGGGAGTGACACACTGTGATGGGGAGGAACTGAGGGAGTGACACACTGTGATAGCGGAGACACTGAGGGAGTGACACTGTGTGATAGGGGAGACACTGACGGTGTGACACACTGTGATGGGGAGGAACTGAGGGAGTGACACACTGTGATAGAGGAGACACTGAGGGAATGACACACTGTGATAGGGGTGGCACTGAGGGAGTGACACACTGTGATAGGGGAGACACTGAGGGAGTGACACACTGTGATAGAGGAGACACTGAGTGAGTGACACACTGTGATAGGAGAGACACTGAGGGAGTGACACACTGTGATAGGGGAGGCACTGAGGGAGTGACACACTGTGATAGAGGAGACACTGAGGGAGTGACACACTGTGATAGGGGAGACACTGAGGGAGTGACACACTGTGATAGGGGAGACACTGAGGGAGTGACACACTGTGATAGGGGAGACACTGAGGGAGTGACACACTGTGATAGAGGAGACACTGAGGGAGTGACGCACTATGATAGGAGACACTGAGGGAGTGACACACTGTGATGGGGGAGACACTGAGGGAGTTACACACTGAGGGAGTCACACACTGTGATAGGGGAGGCACTGAGGGCGTGACACACTGTGATAGGGGAGACACTGAGGGAGTGACACACTGTGATAGGGGAGACACTGAGGGAGTGTCACACTGTGATAGGGGAGACACTGAGGGAGTGACACACTGTCATAGGAGAGGCACTGAGGGAGTGACACACTGTGATAGGGGAGACACTGAGGGAGTGTCACACTGTCATAGGAGAGACACTGAGGGAGTGACACACTGTCATAGGAGAGGCACTGAGGGAGTGACACACTGTGATAGGGGAGACACTGAGGGAGTGACACACTGTCATAGGAGAGGCACTGAGGGAGTGACACACTGTGATAGAGGAAACACTGAGGGAGTGACTCACTGTGATAGGAGAGGCACTGAGGGAGTGACAGACGGTGATAGGGGAGACACTGAGGGAGTGACACACTGTGATAGGGAGACACTGAGGGAGTGACACACTGTGATAGGAGAGGCACTGAGGGAGTGACACACTGTGATAGGGGAGACACTGAGGGAGTGACACACTGTGATAGGGGAGACACTGAGGGAGTGACACACTGTAATAGGGGAGACACTGAGGGAGTGACAAACAGTGATAGGAGAGTCACTGAGGGAGTGACACACTGTGATAGGGGAGGAACTGAGGGAGTGAGACACTGTGTTAGGGGAGACACTGAGGGAGTGACACTGATAGGGGAGACACAAACGGAGTGACACACTATCATAGGGGAGACACTGAGGAAGTGACACACTATCATACGGGAGACACTGAGGGAGTGACACACTGTGATAGGGGAGACAGTGAGGGAGTGACACACTGTGATAGGGGAGACACTGAGGGAATGAAACACTGTGATGTGGGAGACACTGACGGAGTGACACACTGTGAAAGGGGAGGCACTGACGGAGTGACAGACTGTGATAGGGGAGACACTGAGTGAGTGACACACTGTGATAGGGGAGACACTGAGGGAGTGACACACTGTGATAGGGGAGACACTGCGGGAGTGACACACTGTGATCGGGGAGGAACTGAGGGAGTGACACACTGTGATAGGGGAGACACAGAGGGAGTGACACATTGTGATAGGGGAGACACTGAGGGAGTGACACACTATCATAGGGGAGACACTGAGGGAGTGACACACTGTGATGGGGGGAACTGAGGGAGTGACACACTGTGATGGGGTAGACACTGAGGGAGTGACACACTGTGATAGAGGAGACACTGAGGGAGTGATAAACTGTGATAGGGGAGACACTGAGGGAGTGCAACACTGTGACAGGGGAGGCTCTGAAGGAGAGACACACTGTGATAGGGGAGACACTGAGGGAGTTACACACTGTAATAGTGGAGACACTGAGGGAGTGACACACTGTGATAGTGGAGACATTGAGGAAGTGACACACTGTGATAGGGGAGGCACTGAGGGCTTGACACACTGTGATAGGGGAGACACTGTCAGAGTGACACACTGTGATGGGGAGACACTGAGGGAGTGACACACTGTGATAGAAGAGACACAGAGGGAGTGACACACTGTGACAGGGGAGACACTGAGGGAGTGACACACTGTGATAGGGGAGGCAGAAAGGGAGTGACACACTCTGATAGGGGAGACACTGAGGGAGTGACACACAGTGATAGGGGAGACAGTGAGGGAGTGACACACTGTGATAGGGGAGACACTGAGGGAATGAAACACTGTGATGTGGGAGACACTGACGGAGTGACACACTGTGAAAGGGGAGGCACTGACGGAGTGACAGACTGTGATAGGCGAGACACTGAGTGAGTGACACACTGTGATAGGGGAGACACTGAGGGAGTGACACACTGTGAAAGGAGAGACACTGAGGGAGTGACACACTGTGAGAGGGGAGGAACTGAGGGAGTGACACACTGTGATAGGGGAGACACTGAGGGAGTGACACACTGTGATAGGGGAGGAACTGAGGGAGTGACACACTGTGATAGGGGAGACACAGAGGGAGTGACACATTGTGATAGGGGAGACACTGAGGGAGTGACACACTATCATAGGGGAGACACTGAGGGAGTGACACACTGTGATGGGGGGAACTGAGGGAGTGACACACTGTGATGGGGTAGACACTGAGGGAGTGACACACTGTGATGGGGAGACACTGAGGGAGTGATAAACTGTGATACGGGAGACACTGAGGGAGTGCAACACTGTGACAGGGGAGACACTGAGGGAGTGACACACTGTGATAGGGGAGGCAGAAAGGGAGTGACACACTCTGATAGGGGAGACACTGAGGGAGTGACACACAGTGATAGGGGAGACACTGAGGGATTGACACACTGTGATGGGGAGACACTGAGGGAGTGACACACTGTGATGGGGAGACACTGACGGAGTGACACACTGATAGGGGAGGCACTGAGAGAGTGGCTCACTGTGATGGGGAGACACTGAGTGAGTGACACACTGTGATAGGGGAGACACTGAGAGAGTGGCTCACTGTGATAGGTGAGACACTGAGGGAGTGACACACTGTGATAGGAGAGGCACTGAGGGAGTGACACTCTGTGATAGGGGAGGAACTGAGGGAGTGACACACTGTGATAGGTGAGACACTGAGGGAGTGACACACTGTGATAGGAGAGGCACTGAGGGAGTGACACACTGTGATAGGGGAGACACTGAGGGAGTGACACACTGTGATAGGGGAGACACTGAGTGAGTGACACACTGTGATAGGGGAGGAACTGAGGGATTGACACACTGTGATAGGAGAGACACTGAGGGAGTGACTCACTGTGATAGGGGAGACACTGAGGGATTGACACACTGTGATAGGGGAGACACTGAGGGAGTGACACTGTGTGATAGAGGAGACACTGAGGGAGTGTCACTCTGTGATAGAGGAGACAGTGAGGGAGTGACACTCTGTGATAGGGGAGGAACTGAGGGAGTGACACACTGTGATAGGTGAGACACTGAGGGAGTGACACTCTGTGATAGGAGAGGCACTGAGGGAGTGACACACTGTGATAGGGGAGACACTGACGGAGTGACAGACGGTGATAGGGGAGACACTGAGGGAGTGACACACTGTGATAGGAGAGGCACTGAGGGAGTGACACACTGTCATAGGAGAGGCACTGAGGGAGTGACACACTGTGATAGGGGAGACACTGAGGGAGTGACACACTGTGATAGGAGAGGCACTGAGGGAGTGACACACTGTGATAGGGGAGACACTGAGGGAGTGACACACTGTGATAGGGGAGACACTGAGGAAGTGACACACTGTAATAGGGGAGACACTGAGGGAGTGACAAACAGTGATAGGAGAGACACTGAGGGAGTGACACACTGTGATAGGGGAGGAACTGAGGGAGTGAGACACTGTGTTAGGGGAGACACTGAGGGAGTGACACTGATAGGGGAGACACAAACGGAGTGACACACTATCATAGGGGAGACACTGAGGAAGTGACACACTATCATACGGGAGACACTGAGGGAGTGACACACTGTGATAGGGGAGACAGTGAGGGAGTGACACACTGTGATAGGGGAGACACTGAGGGAATGAAACACTGTGATGTGGGAGACACTGACGGAGTGACACACTGTGAAAGGGGAGGCACTGACGGAGTGACAGACTGTGATAGGGGAGACACTGAGGGAGTGACACACTGTGATAGGGGAGGAACTGAGAGAGTGACACACTGTGATAGGGGAGACACTGCGGGAGTGACACACTGTGATAGGGGAGGAACTGAGGGAGTGACACACTGTGATAGGGGAGACACAGAGGGAGTGACACACTGTGATAGGGGAGACACTGAGGGAGTGACACACTATCATAGGGGATACACTGAGGGAGTGATACACTGTGATGGGGGGAACTGAGGGAGTGACACACTGTGATGGGGTAGACACTGAGGGAGTGACACACTGTGATAGAGGAGACACTGAGGGAGTGATAAACTGTGATAGGGGAGACACTGAGGGAGTGCAACACTGTGACAGGGGAGGCTCTGAAGGAGAGACACACTGTGATAGGGGAGGAACTGAGGGAGTGACACACTGTGATATGGGAGACACTGAGGGAGTGACACACTGTGATAGGGGAGACACTGAGGGAGTGACACACTGTGATAGGAGAGGCACTGAGGGAGTGACACACTGTGTTAGGGGAGGCAGAAAGGGAGTGACAGACTGTGATAGGGGAGACACTGAGGGAGTGACACACAGTGATAGGGGAGACACTGAGGGATTGACACACTGTGATGGGGAGACACTGAGGGAGTGACACACTGTGATGGGGAGACACTGACGGAGTGACACACTGATAGGGGAGGCACTGAGAGAGTGGCTCACTGTGATGGGGAGACACTGAGTGAGTGACACACTGTGATAGGGGAGACACTGAGAGAGTGGATCACTGTGATGGGGAGACACTGAGGGAGTGACACACTGTGATAGGGGAGACACTGAGGGAGTTACACACTGTAATAGTGGAGACACTGAGGGAGTGACACACTGTGATAGGAGAGACACTGAGGGAGTGACTCACTGTGATAGGGGAGACACTGAGGGATTGACACACTGTGATAGGGGAGACACTGAGGGAGTGACACACTGTGATAGAGGAGACACTGAGTGAGTGACACACTGTGATAGGGGAGGAACTGTGGGTGTGACAGACTGTGATAGGGGAGACACTGAGGGAGTGACACACTGTGATAGGGGAGACACTGAGTGAGTGACACACTGTGATAGGGGAGGAACTGAGGGAGTGACACACAGTGATAGGGGTGGCACTGAGGGAGTGACACCTTGTGATAGGAGAGACACTGAGGGAGTGACTCACTGTGATAGGGGAGACACTGAGGGATTGACACACTGTGATAGGGGAGACACTGAGGGAGTGACACACTGTGATAGAGGAGACACTGAGGGAGTGACACACTGTGATAGGGGAGGAACTGAGGGAGTGACACACTGTGATAGGAGAGACACTGAGGGAGTGACACTCTGTGATAGAGGAGACAGTGAGGGAGTGACACTCTGTGATAGGGGAGACACTGAGGGAGTGACACTCTGTGATAGAGGAGACAGTGAGGGAGTGACACTCTGTGATAGGGGAGGAACTGCGGGAGTGACACACTGTGATAGGTGAGACACTGAGGGAGTGACACACTGTGATAGGAGAGGCACTGAGGGAGTGACACACTGTGATAGGTGAGACACTGAGGGAGTGACACACTGTGATGGGGGAGACACTGAGGGAGTGAAACACTGTGATGGGGGAGACACTGACGTACTGACACACTGTGATAGAGGAGACACTGAGGGAGTGACACACTGTGATAGGGGAGGAACTGACGGAGTGACACACTGTGATAGGAGAGACACTGAGGGAGTGACACACTGTTGTAGGGGTGGCACTGAGGGAGTGACACACTGTGATGGGGTAGACACTGAGGGAGGGACACACTGTGATAGGAGAGACACTGAGGGAGTGACACACTGTGATGGGGAGACACTGAGGGAGTGACACACTGTGATAGGGGAGACACTGAGGGAGTGACACACTGTGATGGGGGAGACACTGAGGGAGTGACACACTGTGATAGGGGAGACACTGAGGGAGTGACACACTGTGATAGGGGAGACACTGAGGGAGTGACACACTGTGATAGGGGAGACACTGTGGGAGTGACACTCTGTGATAGGGGAGGAACTGAGGGAGTGACACACTGTGATAGGGGAGACACTGAGGGAGTGACACACTGTGATAGGGGAGACACTGAGGGACTGACACACTGTGATAGGGCAGACACTGAGGGAGTGACACACTGTGATAGGGGAGACACTGAGCGAGTGACACACTGTGATAGGAGAGACACTGAGGGAGTGACACACTGTCATAGGAGAGACACTGAGAGAGTGACTCACTGTGATATGGGAGACACTGAGGGAGTTACACACTGTGATAGGAGAGACACTGAGGGAGTGACACACTGTCATAGGAGAGACACTGAGGGAGTGACACACTGTGATAGGAGAGACACTGAGGGAGTGACACACTGTCATAGGAGAGACACTGAGAGAGTGACTCACTGTGATAGGGGAGACACTGAGGGAGTGACACACTGTGATAGGGGAGACACTGAGGGAATAGCACACTGTGATAGGAGAGACACTGAGGGAGTGACACACTGTGATAGGGGGGGAACTGAGGGAGTGACACACTGTGATACAGGAGGCACTGAGGGAGTGACACACTGTCAAAGGGGAGACACTGAGGGAGTGACACACTGTGATGGGGAGACACTGAGGGAGTGACACACTGTGATAGGGGAGACACTGAGGGAGTTACACACTGAGGGAGTGTCACACTCTGATAGGGAGACACTGAGGGAATGACACTCTGTGTTAGGAGAGGCACTGAGGGAGTGACACTCTGTGATAGGAGAGGCACAGAGGGAGTGACACACTGTGATACGGGAGACACTGAGCGAGTGACACACTGTGATAGGAGAGACACTGAGGGAGTGACACACTGTCATAGGAGATACACTGAGAGAGTGACTCACTGTGATATGGGAGACACTGAGTGAGTTACACACTGTGATAGGAGAGACACTGAGGGAGTGACACACTGTCATAGGAGAGACACTGAGAGAGTGACTCACTGTGATATGGGAGACACTGAGGGAGTTACACACTGTGATAGGGGAGACACTGAGGGAGTGACACGCTGTGATAGTGGAGACACTGAGGGAGTGACACACTGTGATAGGGGAGACACAGAGGGAGTGACACACTATCAAAGGGGAGACACTGAGGGAGTGACACACTGTGATGGGGAGACACTGAGGGAGTGACACACTGTGATAGGGGAGACACTGAGGGAGTTACACACTGAGGGAGTGTCACACTCTGATAGGGAGACACTGAGGGAATGACACTCTGTGATAGGAGAGGCACTGAGGGAGTGACACTCTGTGATAGGAGAGGCACAGAGGGAGTGACACACTGTGATAGGGGAGACACTGAGCGAGTGACACACTGTGATAGGAGAGACACTGAGGGAGTGACACACTGTCATAGGAGAGACACTGAGAGAGTGACACACTGTGATAGGAGAGACACTGAGCGAGTGACACACTGTGATAGGGGAGACACTGAGGGAGTTACACACTGTGATAGGAGAGACACTGAGGGAGTGACACACTGTCATAGGAGAGACACTGAGGGAGTGACACACTGTGATAGGAGAGACACTGAGCGAGTGACACACTGTGATAGGGGAGACACTGAGGGAGTGACACACTGTGATAGGGGAGACACTGAGGGAGTGACACACTGTGATAGGGGAGACACTGAGGGAGTGACACACTGTGATAGGAGAGACACTGAGGGAGTGACACACTGTCATAGGAGAGACACTGAGAGAGTGACTCACTGTGATAGGGGAGACACTGAGGGAGTGACACACTGTGATAGGGGAGACACTGAGGGAATAGCACACTGTGATAGGAGAGACACTGAGGGAGTGACACACTGTGATAGGGGAGGAACTGAGGGAGTGACACACTGTGATACGGGAGGCACTGAGGGAGTGACACACTATCAAAGGGGAGACACTGAGGGAGTGACACACTGTGATGGGGTAGACACTGAGGGAGTGACACACTGTGATAGGGGAGACACTGAGGGAGTGACACACTGTGATAGAGGAGACACTGAGGGAGTGATAAACTGTGATGGGGGAGACACTGACGGAGTGACACACTGTCGTAGGGGAGACACTGAGGGAGTGACCCACTGTGATAGGGGAGACACTGAGGGAGTGACACGCTGTGATAGTGGAGACACTGAGGGAGTGACACACTGTGATAGGGGAGACACTGAGGGAGTGACACACTATCAAAGGGGAGACACTGAGGGAGTGACACACTGTGATGGGGAGACACTGAGGGAGTGACACACTGTGATAGGGGAGACACTGAGGGAGTTACACACTGAGGGAGTGTCACACTCTGATAGGGAGACACTGAGGGAATGACACTCTGTGATAGGAGAGGCACTGAGGGAGTGACACTCTGTGATAGGAGAGGCACAGAGGGAGTGACACACTGTGATAGGGGAGACACTGAGCGAGTGACACACTGTGATAGGGGAGACACTGAGGGAGTGACACACTGTCATAGGAGAGACACTGAGAGAGTGACTCACTGTGATATGGGAGACACTGAGGGAGTTACACACTGTGATAGGAGAGACACTGAGGGAGTGACACACTGTCATAGGAGAGACACTGAGGGAGTGACACACTGTGATAGGAGAGACACTGAGCGAGTGACACACTGTGATAGGAGAGACACTGAGGGAGTGACACACTGTCATAGGAGAGACACTGAGAGAGTGACTCACTGTGATAGGGGAGACACTGAGGGAGTGACACACTGTGATAGGGGAGACACTGAGGGAATAGCACACTGTGATAGGAGAGACACTGAGGGAGTGACACACTGTGATAGGGGAGGAACTGAGGGAGTGACACACTGTGATACGGGAGGCACTGAGGGAGTGACACACTATCAAAGGGGAGACACTGAGGGAGTGACACACTGTGATGGGGTAGACACTGAGGGAGTGACACACTGTGATAGGAGATACACTGAGGGAGTGACACACTGTGATGGGGGAGACACTGAGGGAGTGACACACTGTGATAGAGGAGACACTGAGGGAGTGATAAACTGTGATGGGGGAGACACTGACGGAGTGACACACGTTGATAGGGGAGACAATGAGGGAGTGCAACACTGTGACAGGGGAGGCTCTGAAGGAGAGACACACTGTGATAGGGGAGACACTGAGGGAGTGACACACTGTGATAGGGGAGACACTGAGGGAATTACACACTGTAATAGTGGAGACACTGAGGGAGTGACACACTGTGATAGTGGAGACATTGAGGAAGTGACACACTGTAATAGTGGAGGCACTGAGGGAGTGACACATTGTAGTAGGGGAGACACTGAGGGAGAGACACACTGAGGGTGTGACACACTGTGATAGGGAGACACTGAGGGATGACACACTGTGATAGGAGAGACACGGAGGGAGTGAAACACTGTGATAGGAGAGACACTGAGGGAGTGACATACGGTAATAAGGGAGACACTGAGGGAGTTACACACTGTGATAGGGGAGACACTGAGGGAGTGTCACATTGTGATGGGGGAGGCACTGAGGGAGTGACACACTGTGATAGGGGAGGCACTGAGGGAGTGACTCACTGTTATAGGGGAGACACTGAGGGAGTGACACACTGTGATAGGAGAGACACTGAGGGAGTGACTCACTGTTATAGGGGAGACACTGAGTTTGTGACACACTGTGCTAGGGGAGACACTGAGGGAGTGACACACGGTGATTGGGGAGACACTGAGGGAGTGACACACTGTGATAGGGGAGACACTGAGGGAGTGACACACTGTGATAGGGGAGACAATGAGGGAGTGACACACTGTGATAGGGGAGACACTGAGGGAGTGACACACTGTGATAGGGGAGACAATGAGGGAGTGACACACTGTGATAGGGGAGACACTGAGGGAGTGACACACTGTGATAGGGGAGACACTGTGGAAGTGACACACTGTGATAGGAGACACTGAGGGAGTGACACACTGTCGTAGGGGAGACACTGAGGGAGTGACACACTGTGATAGGGGAGACACTGAGGGAGTGACACGCTGTGATAGTGGAGACACTGAGGGAGTGACACACTGTGATAGGGGAGACACTGAGGGAGTGACACACTGTGATAGGAGACACTGAGGGAGTGACACACTGTCGTAGGGGAGACACTGAGGGAGAGACACACTGTGATAGTGGAGACACTGAGGGAGTGACACACTGTGATAGGGGAGACACTGTGGAAGTGACTCTCTGTGATAGTGGAGGCACTGAGGGAGTGACACATTGTCGTAGGGGAGACACTGAGGGAGAGACACACTGTGATAGGGGAGACACTGAGGGTGTGACACACTGTGATAGGGAGACACTGAGGGATGACACACTGTGATAGGGGAGACACTGAGGGAATGAAACACTGTGATGTGGGAGACACTGACGGAGTGACACACTGTGAAAGGGGAGGCACTGACGGAGTGACAGACTGTGATAGGGGAGACACTGAGGGAGTGACACACTGTGATAGGGGAGGAACTGAGAGAGTGACACACTGTTATAGGGGAGACACTGCGGGAGTGACACACTGTGATAGGGGAGGAACTGAGGGAGTGACACACTGTGATAGGGGAGACACAGAGGGAGTGACACACTGTGATAGGGGAGACACTGAGGGAGTGATAAACTGTGATAGGGGAGACACTGAGGGAGTGCAACACTGTGACAGGGGAGGCTCTGAAGGAGAGACACACTGTGATACGGGAGACACTGACGGAGTGACACACTGTGATAGGGGAGACACTGAGGGAGTTACACACTGTAATAGTGGAGACACTGAGGGAGTGACACACTGTGATAGTGGAGACGTTGAGGAAGTGACACACTGTGATAGGGGAGGCACTGAGGGCTTGACACACTGTGATAGGGGAGACACTGACAGAGTGACACACTGTGATGGGGAGACACTGAGGGAGTGACACACTGTGATAGAAGAGACACAGAGGGAGTGACACACTGTGACAGGGGAGACACTGAGGGAGTGACACACTGTGTTAGGGGAGGCAGAAAGGGAGTGACACACTCTGATAGGGGAGACACTGAGGGAGTGACACACAGTGATAGGGGAGACACTGAGGGATTGACACACTGTGATGGGGAGACACTGAGGGAGTGACACACTGTGATAGGGGAGACACTGAGGGAGTGACACACTCTGATAGGGGAGACACTGAGGGAGTGACACACAGTGATAGGGGAGACACTGAGGGATTGACACACTGTGATGGGGAGACACTGAGGGAGTGACACACTGTGATGGGGAGACACTGACGGAGTGACACACTGATAGGGGAGGCACTGAGAGAGTGGCTCACTGTGATGGGGAGACACTGAGTGAGTGACACACTGTGATAGGGGAGACACTGAGAGAGTGGATCACTGTGATGGGGAGACACTGAGGGAGTGACACACTGTGATAGGGGAGACACTGAGGGAGTGACACACTGTGATAGGAGAGACACTGAGGGAGTGACTCACTGTGATAGGGGAGACACTGAGGGATTGACACACTGTGATAGGGGAGACACTGAGGGAGTGACACACTGTGATAGAGGAGACACTGAGTGAGTGACACACTGTGATAGGGGAGGAACTGTGGGTGTGACAGACTGTGATAGGGGAGACACTGAGGGAGTGACACACTGTGATAGGGGAGACACTGAGTGAGTGACACACTGTGATAGGGGAGGAACTGAGGGAGTGACACACAGTGATAGGGGTGGCACTGAGGGAGTGACACCTTGTGATAGGAGAGACACTGAGGGAGTGACTCACTGTGATAGGGGAGACACTGAGGGATTGACACACTGTGATAGGGGAGACACTGAGGGAGTGACACACTGTGACAGGGGAGACACTGAGGGAGTGACACACTGTGATAGGTGAGACACTGAGGGAGTGACACACTGTGATAGGAGAGGCACTGAGGGAGTGACACACTGTGATAGGTGAGACACTGAGGGAGTGACACACTGTGATGGGGGAGACACTGAGGGAGTGAAACACTGTGATGGGGGAGACACTGACGTACTGACACACTGTGATAGAGGAGACACTGAGGGAGTGACACACTGTGATAGGGGAGGAACTGACGGAGTGACACACTGTGATAGGAGAGACACTGAGGGAGTGACACACTGTTGTAGGGGTGGCACTGAGGGAGTGACACACTGTGATGGGGTAGACACTGAGGGAGGGACACACTGTGATAGGAGAGACACTGAGGGAGTGACACACTGTGATGGGGAGACACTGAGGGAGTGACACACTGTGATAGGAGAGACACTGAGGGAGTGACACACTGTGATGGGGGAGACACTGAGGGAGTGACACACTGTGATAGGGGAGACACTGAGGGAGTGACACACTGTGATAGGGGAGACACTGAGGGAGTGACACACTGTGATAGGGGAGACACTGAGGGAGTGACACACTGTGATAGGGGAGACACTGTGGGAGTGACACTCTGTGATAGGGGAGGAACTGAGGGAGTGACACACTGTGATGGGGGAGACACTGAGGGAGTGACACACTGTGATAGGGGAGACACTGAGGGAGTGACACACTGTGATAGGGGAGACACTGAGGGACTGACACACTGTGATAGGGCAGACACTGAGGGAGTGACACACTGTGATAGGGGAGACACTGAGCGAGTGACACACTGTGATAGGAGAGACACTGAGGGAGTGACACACTGTCATAGGAGAGACACTGAGAGAGTAACTCACTGTGATATGGGAGACACTGAGGGAGTTACACACTGTGATAGGAGAGACACTGAGGGAGTGACACACTGTGATAGGGGAGACACTGAGGGAGTGACACACTGTGATGGGGGAGACACTGAGGGAGTGACACACTGTGATAGGGGAGACACTGAGGGAGTGACACACTGTGATAGGGGAGACACTGAGGGACTGACACACTGTGATAGGGCAGACACTGAGGGAGTGACACACTGTGATAGGGGAGACACTGAGCGAGTGACACACTGTGATAGGAGAGACACTGAGGGAGTGACACACTGTCATAGGAGAGACACTGAGAGAGTAACTCACTGTGATATGGGAGACACTGAGGGAGTTACACACTGTGATAGGGGAGACACTGACGGAGTGACAGACTGTGATAGGGGAGACACTGAGGGAGTGACACACTGTCATAGGAGAGACACTGAGGGAGTGACACACTGTGATAGGAGAGACACTGAGCGAGTGACACACTGTGATAGGAGAGACACTGAGGGAGTGACACACTGTCATAGGAGAGACACTGAGAGAGTGACTCACTGTGATAGGGGAGACACTGAGGGAGTGACACACTGTGATAGGGGAGACACTGAGGGAATAGCACACTGTGATAGGAGAGACACTGAGGGAGTGACACACTGTGATAGGGGAGGAACTGAGGGAGTGACACACTGTGATACGGGAGGCACTGAGGGAGTGACACACTATCAAAGGGGAGACACTGAGGGAGTGACACACTGTGATGGGGAGACACTGAGGGAGTGACACACTGTGATAGGGGAGACACTGAGGGAGTTACACACTGAGGGAGTGTCACACTCTGATAGGGAGACACTGAGGGAATGACACTCTGTGATAGGAGAGGCACTGAGGGAGTGACACTCTGTGATAGGAGAGGCACAGAGGGAGTGACACACTGTGATAGGGGAGACACTGAGCGAGTGACACACTGTGATAGGAGAGACACTGAGGGAGTGACACAGTGTCATAGGAGAGACACTGAGAGAGTGACTCACTGTGATATGGGAGACACTGAGTGAGTTACACACTGTGATAGGAGAGACACTGAGGGAGTGTCACACTGTCATAGGAGAGACACTGAGGGAGTGACACACTGTGATAGGAAAGACACTGAGGGAGTGACACACTGTCATAGGAGAGACACTGAGAGAGTGACTCACTGTGATAGGGTAGACACTGAGGGAGTGACACACTGTCATAGGAGAGACACTGAGAGAGTGACTCACTGTGATATGGGAGACACTGAGGGAGTTACACACTGTGATAGGGGAGACACTGAGGGAGTGTCACACTGTCATAGGAGAGACACTGAGGGAGTGACACACTGTGATAGGAAAGACACTGAGGGAGTGACACACTGTCATAGGAGAGACACTGAGAGAGTGACTCACTGTGATAGGGTAGACACTGAGGGAGTGACACACTGTCATAGGAGAGACACTGAGAGAGTGACTCACTGTGATATGGGAGACACTGAGGGAGTTACACACTGTGATAGGAGAGACACTGAGGGAGTGACACACTGTCATAGGAGAGACACTGAGGGAGTGACACACTGTGATAGGAGAGACACTGAGCGAGTGACACACTGTGATAGGAGAGACACTGAGGGAGTGACGCACTGTGATAGGGGAGACACTGAGGGAGTGACACACTGTGATAGGGGAGACACTGAGGGAATAGCACACTGTGATAGGAGAGACACTGAGGGAGTGACACACTGTGATAGGGGAGGAACTGAGGGAGTGACACACTGTGATACGGGAGGCACTGAGGGAGTGACACACTATCAAAGGGGAGACACTGAGGGAGTGACACACTGTGATGGGGTAGACACTGAGGGAGTGACACACTGTGATAGGGGAGACACTGAGGGAGTGACACACTGTGATAGAGGAGACACTGAGGGAGTGATAAACTGTGATGGGGGAGACACTGACGGAGTGACACACTGTCGTAGGGGAGACACTGAGGGAGTGACACACTGTGATAGGGGAGACACTGAGGGAGTGACACGCTGTGATAGTGGAGACACTGAGGGAGTGACACACTGTGATAGGGGAGACACTGAGGGAGTGACACACTATCAAAGGGGAGACACTGAGGGAGTGACACACTGTGCTGGGGAGACACTGAGGGAGTGACACACTGTGATAGGGGAGACACTGAGGGAGTTACACACTGAGGGAGTGTCACACTCTGATAGGGAGACACTGAGGGAATGACACTCTGTGATAGGAGAGGCACTGAGGGAGTGACACTCTGTGATAGGAGAGGCACAGAGGGAGTGACACACTGTGATAGGGGAGACACTGAGCGAGTGACACACTGTGATAGGAGAGACACTGAGGGAGTGACACACTGTCATAGGAGAGACACTGAGAGAGTGACTCACTGTGATATGGGAGACACTGAGGGAGTTACACACTGTGATAGGAGAGACACTGAGGGAGTGACACACTGTCATAGGAGAGACACTGAGGGAGTGACACACTGTGATAGGAGAGACACTGAGCGAGTGACACACTGTGATAGGAGAGACACTGAGGGAGTGACACACTGTCATAGGAGAGACACTGAGAGAGTGACTCACTGTGATAGGGGAGACACTGAGGGAGTGACACACTGTGATAGGGGAGACACTGAGGGAATAGCACACTGTGATAGGAGAGACACTGAGGGAGTGACACACTGTGATAGGGGAGGAACTGAGGGAGTGACACACTGTGATACGGGAGGCACTGAGGGAGTGACACACTATCAAAGGGGAGACACTGAGGGAGTGACACACTGTGATGGGGTAGACACTGAGGGAGTGACACACTGTGATAGGAGATACACTGAGGGAGTGACACACTGTGATGGGGGAGACACTGAGGGAGTGACACACTGTGATAGAGGAGACACTGAGGGAGTGATAAACTGTGATGGGGGAGACACTGACGGAGTGACACACGTTGATAGGGGAGACAATGAGGGAGTGCAACACTGTGACAGGGGAGGCTCTGAAGGAGAGACACACTGAGATAGGGGAGACACTGAGGGAGTGACACACTGTGATAGGGGAGACACTGAGGGAATTACACACTGTAATAGTGGAGACACTGAGGGAGTGACACACTGTGATAGTGGAGACATTGAGGAAGTGACACACTGTAATAGTGGAGGCACTGAGGGAGTGACACATTGTAGTAGGGGAGACACTGAGGGAGAGACACACTGAGGGTGTGACACACTGTGATAGGGAGACACTGAGGGATGACACACTGTGATAGGAGAGACACGGAGGGAGTGAAACACTGTGATAGGAGAGACACTGAGGGAGTGACATACGGTAATAAGGGAGACACTGAGGGAGTTACACACTGTGATAGGGGAGACACTGAGGGAGTGTCACATTGTGATGGGGGAGGCACTGAGGGAGTGACACACTGTGATAGGGGAGGCACTGAGGGAGTGACTCACTGTTATAGGGGAGACACTGAGGGAGTGACACACTGTGATAGGAGAGACACTGAGGGAGTGACTCACTGTTATAGGGGAGACACTGAGTTTGTGACACACTGTGCTAGGGGAGACACTGAGGGAGTGACACACGGTGATTGGGGAGACACTGAGGGAGTGACACACTGTGATAGGAGAGACACTGTGGAAGTGACACACTGTGATAGGAGACAATGAGGGAGTGACACACTGTGATAGGGGAGACACTGAGGGAGTGACACACTGTGATAGGGGAGACACTGTGGAAGTGACACACTGTGATAGGAGACACTGAGGGAGTGACACACTGTCGTAGGGGAGACACTGAGGGAGTGACACACTGTGATAGGGGAGACACTGAGGGAGTGACACGCTGTGATAGTGGAGACACTGAGGGAGTGACACACTGTGATAGGGGAGACACTGAGGGAGTGACACACTGTGATAGGAGACACTGAGGGAGTGACACACTGTCGTAGGGGAGACACTGAGGGAGAAACACACTGTGATAGTGGAGACACTGAGGGAGTGACACACTGTGATAGGGGAGACACTGTGGAAGTGACTCTCTGTGATAGTGGAGGCACTGAGGGAGTGACACATTTTCGTAGGGGAGACACTGAGGGAGAGACACACTGTGATAGGGGAGACACTGAGGGTGTGACACACTGTGATAGGGAGACACTGAGGGATGACACACTGTGATAGGAGAGACACGGAGGGAGTGACTCACTGTGATAGGGGAGACACTGAGGGAGTGTCACACTGTGATAGGAGAGACACTGAGGGAGTGACACACTGTGATAGAGGAGACACTGAGGGAGTGTCACACTGTGATAGGAGAGACACTGAGGGAGTGACACACTGTGATAGAGGAGACACTGAGGGAGTGACACACTGTGATAGGAGAGACACTGAGGGAGTGACACACTGTGATAGAGGAGACACTGAGGGAGTGACACACTGTGATAGGGGAGGCACTGAGGGAGTGACTCACTGTTATAGGGGTGGCACTGAGGGAGTGACTCACTGTTATAGGGGAGACACTGAGGGAGTCACATTGTGATAGGGGAGATACTGAGGGAGTGACACACTGTGATAGGGGAGACACTGAGGGAGTGACACACTGTGATAGGAGAAACACTGAGGGAGTGACACACTGTGATAGGGGAGACACTGAGGGAGTGACACACTGTGATAGGGGAGACACTGAGGAAGTGACACTCTGTGATAGTGGAGTCACTGAGGGAGTGTCACACTGTGATAGGGAGACACTGAGGGAGTGACACAATGTGATAGGTGAGACACTGAGGGAGTGACACACTGTGATAGGAGATACACTGAGGGAGTGACACACGGTGATAGGGGAGACACTGAGGGAGTGACACACTGTGATAGGGGAGACACTGAGTGAGTGACACACTGTGATTGGGGAGACACTGAGAGAGTGACACACTGTGATAGGGGAGACACTGAGGGAGTGATGCACTGTGATAAGAGACACTGAGGGAGTGACACACTGTGATAGAAGACAATGAGGGAGTGACACACTCTGATAGGGGAGACACTGAGGGAGTGACACACTGTGATAGGAGAGACACTGAGGGAGTGACACACTGTGATAGGAGACACTGAGGGAGTGACACACTGTGATAGGGGAGACACTGTGGAAGTGACTCTCTGTGATAGTGGAGGCACTGAGGGAGTGACACATTGTCGTAGGGGAGACACTGAGGGAGAGACACACTGTGATAGGGGAGACACTGAGGGTGTGACACACTGTGATAGGGAGACACTGAGGGATGACACACTGTGATAGGAGAGACACGGAGGGAGTGACTCACTGTGATAGGGGAGACACTGAGGGAGTGTCACACTGTGATAGGAGACACTGAGGGAGTGACACACTGTGATAGAGGAGACACTGAGGGAGTGTCACACTGTGATAGGAGAGACACTGAGGGAGTGACACACTGTGATAGAGGAGACACTGAGGGAGTGACACACTGTGATAGGAGAGACACTGAGGGAGTGACACACTGTGATAGAGGAGACACTGAGGGAGTGACACACTGTGATAGGGGAGGCACTGAGGGAGTGACTCACTGTTATAGGGGTGGCACTGAGGGAGTGACTCACTGTTATAGGGGAGACACTGAGGGAGTCACATTGTGATAGGGGAGATACTGAGGGAGTGACACACTGTGATAGGGGAGACACTGAGGGAGTGACACACTATGATAGGAGAAACACTGAGGGAGTGACACACTGTGATAGGGGAGACACTGAGGGAGTGACACACTGTGATAGGGGAGACACTGAGGAAGTGACACTCTGTGATAGTGGAGTCACTGAGGGAGTGTCACACTGTGATAGGGAGACACTGAGGGAGTGACACAATGTGATAGGTGAGACACTGAGGGAGTGACACACTGTGATAGGAGATACACTGAGGGAGTGACACACGGTGATAGGGGAGACACTGAGGGAGTGACACACTGTGATAGGGGAGACACTGAGGGAGTGACACACTGTGATTGGGGAGACACTGAGAGAGTGACACACTGTGATAGGGGAGACACTGAGGGAGTGATGCACTGTGATAAGAGACACTGAGGGAGTGACACACTGTGATAGAAGACAATGAGGGAGTGACACACTCTGATAGGGGAGACACTGAGGGAGTGACACACTGTGATAGGAGAGACTCTGAGGGAGTGACACACTGTGATAGGAGACACTGAGGGAGTGACACACTGTGATAGGAGACACTGAGGGAGTGACACACTGTGATAGGCGGCACACTGAGGAAGTGACACTCTGTGATAGTGGAGGCACTGAGGAGGTGACACTCTGTGATAGTGGAGGCACTGAGGGAGTGACACATTGTCGTAGGGGAGACTCTGAGGGAGAAACACACTGTGATAGGGGAGACACTGAGGGAGAGACACACTGTGATAGGGGAGACACTGAGGGAGTGACACATTGTCGTAGGGGAGACTCTGAGGGAGAGACACACTGTGATAGGGGAGACACTGAGGGAGTGACACACTGTGATACGAGAGACACTGAGGAAGTGACACACTGTGACAGGGGAGGCACTGAGGGAGTGACACACTGTGATAGGGTAGTCTCTGACGGACTGACACACTGTGATAAGGGAGACACTGAGTGAGTGACACACTGTGATAGGAGAGACACTGAAGGAGTGACACTGTGATAGTGGAGACACTGAGGGAGTGACGCACTGTGCTAGGGGAGGCACTGAGGGAGTGACACACTGTGATAGGGAGACACTGAGGGAGTGACTCACTGTGATAGGGGAGACACTGAGGGAGTGACACATTGTGATGGGGAGACACTGGGAGAGTGACACACTGTGATAGTGGAGACACTGAGGGAGTGACACACTGTGATAGGAGAGACACTGAGGGAATGACACACTGTGATAGGGGAGGCACTGAGGGAGTGACACACTGTGATAGGGGAGGCACTGAGGGAGTGACACACTGATGGGGAGACACTGAGCGAGTGACTCACTGTGATATGGGAGTCACTGAGGGAGTGACCCTCTGTGATAGAGGAGACACTGAGGGAGTGACACACTGTGATACGGGAGTCGCTGAGGGAGTGACACACTGTGATAGTTGAGGCACTGAGGGAGTGACACACTGTGATAGGTGAGGCACTGAGGGATTGACACACTGTGGGATGGGCAGTACCTAGGAAGCTTCATGCTGTGTGAGGGGCGGTCTTGAGGGAGAGTCACTCTGTGGGATGGATGGTACTGAGTGAGTGTCTCAGTGTGGGAGGTCCAGTACCGAGGGAGAGTCACACTGTGGGTGGGGCATTACTGAGGGAGAGTCACACTGTGTGTGGGGCATTACTGAGGGAGTGTCACACTGTGGGTGGGTCATTACTGAGGGAGAGTCACACTGTGTGTGGGGCATTACTGAGGGAGAGTCACACTGTGGGTGGGGCATTACTGAGGGAGTGTCACACTGTGGGTGGGGCATTACTGAGAGATAGTCACACTGTGTGTGGGGCATTACTGAGGGAGTGTCACACTGTGGGTGGGGCATTACTGAGGGAGTGTCACACTGTGGGAGGGTCATTACTGAGGGAGAGTCACACTGTGGGTGGGGCATTACTGAGGGAGAGTCACACTGTGTGTGGGGCATTACTGAGGGATAGTCACACTGTGGGATGGATGGTACTGAGTGAGGGTCTCAGTCTGGGAGGGACAGTACTTGAGAGAGTCACACTGTGGGTGGGGCATTACTGAGGGAGAGTCACACTGTGGGTGGGGCATTACTGAGGGAGTGTCACACTGTGGGTGGGGCATTACTGAGGGAGAGTCACACTGTGTGGGGCATTACTGTGGGAGAGTCACACTGTGGGTGGGGCATTACTGAGGGAGAGTCACACTGTGTTTGGGGCATTACCGAGGGAGCGTCACTCTGTGGGAGGGTCATTACCGAGGGAGAGTCACACTGTTGGAGGGTCATTACTGAGGGAGAGTCACACTGTGGGTGGGGCATTACTGAGGGAGAGTCACACTGTGGGTGGGGCATTACTGAGGGAGAGTCACACTGTGTGTGGTGCATTACTGAGGGAGAGTCACACTGTGGGATGGATGGTACTGAGTGAGGGTCTCAGTGTGGGAGGGGCAGTACCTAGGAAGCTTCATGCTGTGTGAGGGGCGGTACTGAGGAACGGTCACACTGTGGGTGGGGCATTACCGAGGGAGCGTCACTCTGTGGGAGGGTCATTACCGAGGGAGAGTCACACTGTGGGAGGGTCATTACTGAGGGAGAGTCACACTGTGGGATGGATGGTACTGAGTGAGGGTCTCAGTCTGGGAGGGACAGTACTTGAGAGAGTCACACTGTGGGTGGGGCATTACCAAGGGAGCGTCACATTGTGAGATGGATGGTACTTGAGAGAGGGTCACACTGTTGGATGGGCAGAAGTGAGGGTGTGTCACACTGTGGGAGGGTGGTACCGAGGGAGTGATACACTGTAGGAGGAGCGGTACCAAGGGAGGGTCACACTGTGGGAGGGGCGGTACTGAGGAACGGTCACACTGTGGGAGGGGCAGTACTGAGGGAGTGTCACACTGTGGGAGGGGCAGCACTGAGTGAGGGACACTCTGTGGCGGGGCAGTACTGAGCGAGAGTCACACTGTGGGAGGGGCATTAGTGACGGAGTGTCACACTGTGGGATAGTCATTACTGAGGGAAAGTCACACTGTGAGATGGATGGTACTGAGTGAGGGTCACACTGTGGGAGGGGCAATACAGAGGGAGGGTCAAACTGTGGGAGGGGCATTACCAAGGGAGTGTCACACTATGGGATGGGCGGTACTGAGGGAGAGTCACACTGTGGGGGGGGGGGCGGTACTGAGGGAGTGTCACACTATGGGATGGGCGGTACTGAGGGAGAGTCACACTATGGGAGGGGCAGTAATGAGGGAGGGTCACACTGTGGGAGGGGCAGTACTGAGGGAGTGTCACACTGTGGGGGGGGGCGGTACTGAGGGAGTGTCACACTATGGGATGGGCGGTACTGAGGGAGAGTCACACTATGGGAGGGGCAGTAATGAGGGAGGGTCACACTGTGGGAGGGGCAGTACTGAGGGAGTGTCACACTATGGGATGGGCGGTACTGAGGGAGAGTCACACTATGGGAGGGGCATTACCGAGGGAGTGTCACACTATGTGAGTGGCGGTACTGAGGGAGAGTCACACTGTGGGAGGGGCATTACCGAGGGAGTGTCACACTATGGGAGGGGCAGTACTAAGAGAGAGTCACACTGTGGGAGGGGCATTACTGAGGGAGTGTCACACTATGTGAGTGGCGGTACTGAGGGAGAGTCACACTGTGGGAGGGGCATTACCGAGGGAGTGTCACACTATGTGAGTGGCGGTACTAAGAGAGGGTCACACTGTGGGAGGGGCATTACCGAGGGAGTTCTGAACTTGTAGATCGGCAGTACTGTGGGTTACAAAAAAGAGAAAATCTGCAAATACTGGAAACCCAAGCAACACCCACCAAATGCTGGAGGAACTAAACGGGTACAGTCAATGCTTTGGGCTGAGACCCTTCAACAGGACCCTGTCAATCCTGCTGAAGTGTCTTGCTACGAAACATCAACTGCTTACTCTGTTCATAGATTTTGCTTGGCCTGCTGAGCTGCCCCAGCATTTTGAGAGTGCTGTGTGTAAGGTCTATTTAAGTGATGTATACCTCCACATCTTTATGATCCTAAGAGGGATAAGGATACTAAATGTGTCCCAAAAGGATCTCCTTTTGAAGGTGTGTTCGATGCTGGGGAGCCAGTGCCCATAATGGAGCTGGCAGAGTTTACAACTCTCTGCAGCTTTTTCTGATCTTGTGCAGTGGCCCCTCCATGCCAAACGGTGATGCCACAAGTCAGATTGCTCTCCAGGGTACGTCAGTAGAAATTAACAGGAGTCTTCAGTGACACAGCAAGTCTTCCTGAACTCCTAATGAACTATAGTGGCTCCCGTGCCTTCTTTGCAATTGCATCGATATGTTGATCTCAGGATACATCTTCAGAGATGAACTTGAAACTGCTCACCCTTCCCACTGCTGGGCCCTTGATAAGAACTGGTGTGCTCCCTCAACTTTCTCTTCCTGAAGTCCAATTTCTTGGTCTTACGGACATTGAGTGCAAGGTTGTTGTTGCAACAGCTGTGCCATTTCACGCCTGTATGCTTTCACATCACCATCTGCAATTCTGCCAGCGTAGTTGTGTCATCGGCAAATGTATACATGGTGTTTGTCATGGGTGTAGAAAGAATAGAGCAGAGGGCTAAGCATGCCTGCTTGAGGTGCACCAGGGTAGATTATTAGTGTGGAGGAGATGTTATTTTCAATCCGCATAGACTGTGGTCTCCTGGTGAGGAAGTCAAGGATTCAGTTGCGGAGGGAGGTACGGAGGCCCAGGTTTTGGAGCTTATTGATTAGAACTGAGGATTTGATTGTGTTGAACTCTGAGATGTAATCAATGAACAGCAGCCTAACATAGGTAATGCTGTTGTCCAGGCCAAGTGGCCTTGACAAATCAGGATGCCAAAGAATCAGGTTGATTTGAGAGTGAAGGAGAATGCCCGGGAATACTCCAACACTTCTTTGCAGCTCTCCCAATGACTGCACCGTTGGGAATGCTGGCCACCTGCTCTCCCCAGTCTGGGGATGGCAGGTGGTGAAATGCGAAGTGGCCTTTCTGTTTCTGAACATTCTGGTACTAAATGCTCTTACTGCAAGGTCTTGTAAAATGGACCAGACAAGGACTTCACAGAGAACTCCATTTCCTTGCATCTAATCGGGTAGCTCCTGTGTCCAGTGTCTGCAGACTGAGAGAGCTGTTCAACAACGAAACACAGTGCACGTGGAGCGGTGTAGTGAGCAGGCAGGAGGGCAAAAGAGGGAGGGTTTCCCTACTCCACATCATCCTGAAGATGAACACTTGGTCTCCCAATCCATCTCATCATTACCCTTACCCTGCACTACATCTGCACGCGATATTCTGCCGCTGTTTTATTTTTATAAACTCAATATACAGTACTTAGGCATGGCACCTTCTCCCTGGATGGCCCACAAAGAAGAAGTTTGTCAGATGCTAAGGGAGTCAAGGCATGTGGGATCGAATGAAACAGAGATAGGACATGATGTAAAATGGTGGAGAAAAGCAACACGGTTCTTGTGTTCTATGTTCGTATTAGCGAACACAACCCGATACTTAAGGAGTACCAGGGTACACTTGTTCAAAAGGACAGGTGTGAAGGAAAGTTGTAACAGAATAATGAGTTGACAGTGGGATGTCCAGTGAACAAAAAACAGTGAAATTACAGGTGGAGGAAGCCAGGTTTGGTGGAGTGTGGAAATCTCAGAGAGTTGGACGGATGGTGTGATATTGAAATCCCAGTGGTAAGCAAGGTTTTGGAGAGGTAAGAAATGATAAGAATGTTAAATGTTGGATGTTGTGTACAAGAGCTAAAGTAAGTCAGTGAATGTAGAGCCAATACATTTAGGGTTGATAGATTCTTACAGGAATGAATGGCGTAAGGGTATTAGTTGTAACAGGAGTAATGAGGAATGAGGGGCATAACAGGATTGATGTACCAGAGGAGATGGATGCTCAGACTTCTATGTAACAGGGGTGATGGGTATAACAGGTGTGATGGGTTTTACAGGTGTGATGGGTATAACAGAGGTGATGGGTTTAATAGGGGTGATGGGTATAACGGGGTGATGGGTATAACAGGGGTTATGGGTATAACAGTGGTTATGGGTATAACAGGTGTGATGGGTATAACAGGGGTGATGGGTTTAATAGGGGTGATGGGTATAACAGGGGTGATGGGTATAACAGGTGTGATGGGTATAACAGGTGTGATGGGTATAATTCGGGTAATGGGTATAACGGGGTGATGGGTATAACAGGGGTGATGGGTATAATTTGGGTAATGGGTATAACGGGGTGATGGGTATAACGGGGTTATGGGTATAACAGGGGTGAATGGTGTAGCTGGGTTTATGGGTATAACAGGGGTGAATGGTGTAGCTGGGTTTATGGGTATAACAGGGGTGAATGGTGTAACTGGGGTTATGGGTATAACAGGGGTGAATGGTGTAACTGGGGTTATGGGTATAACAGGGGTGAATGGTGTAACTGGGGTTATGGGTATAACAGGGGTGAATGGTGAAGCTGGATTTATGGGTATAACAGGGGTGAATGGTGTAGCTGGGGTTATGGGTATAGCAGGTGAATGATGTAGCTGGGTTTATGGGTATAACAGGGGTGATGGGTATAACAGGGGTGAATGGTGTAGCTGGGGTTATGGGTATAACAGGGGTGAATGGTGTAGCTGGGTTTATGGGTATAACAGGGGTGAATGGTGTAGCTGGGGTTATGGGTATAACAGGTGAATGATGTAGCTGGGTTTATGGGTATAACAGGAGTGATGGGTATAACAGGGGTGATGGGTATAACAGGGGTGAATGGTGTAGCTGGGGTTATGGGTATAACAGGGGTGAATGATGTAGCTGGGGTTATGGATATAACAGGGGTGAATGGTGTAGCTGGGGTTATGGGTATAACAGGTGAATGGTGTAGCTGGGTTTATGGGTATAACAGGAGTGATGGGTATAACAGGGGTGATGGTATAACAGGGGTGAATGGTGTAGCTGGGGTTATGGGTATAACAGGGTGAATGGTGTAGCTGGGTTTATGGGTATAACAGGGGTGAATGGTGTAGCTGGGGTTATGGGCATAACAGGGGTGAATGGTGTAGCTGGGGTTATGGGTATAACAGGGGTGAATGGTGTAGCTGGGGTTATGGGTATAACAGGGTGAATGGTGTAGCTGGGTTTATGGGTATAACAGGGGTGATGGGTATAACAGGGGTGATGGGTACAACAGGGGTGATGGGTATAATTCGGGTGATGGGTATAACGGGGGTGATGGGTATAATAGGGGTGATGGGTATAACGGGGTGATAGGTATAACAGGGGTGATGGGTATAACAGGGGTTATAGGTATAACAGTGGTTATGGGTATAACAGGTGTGATGGGTATAACAGGGGTGAATGGTGTAGCTGGATTTATGGGTATAACAGGGGTGAATGGTGTAACTGGGGTTATGGGTATAACAGGGGTGAATGATGTAGCTGGGGTTATGGGTATAGCAGGTGAATGATGTAGCTGGGTTTATGGGTATAACAGGGGTTATGGATATAACAGGGGTGAATGGTGTAGCTGGGGTTATGGGTATAACAGGGGTGAATGATGTAGCTGGGGTTATGGATATAACAGGGGTGAATGGTGTAGCTGGGGTTATGGGTATAACAGGTGAATGGTGTAGCTGGGTTTATGGGTATAACAGGGGTGAATGGTGTAGCTGGGATTATGGGTATAACAGGGGTGATGGGTATAACAGGGGTGATGGGTATAACAAGGGTTATGGGTATAACAGGGGTGATGGGTATAACAGTGGTGATGGGTATAACAAGGGTTATGGGTATAACGGGGTGATGGGTACAACAGGGGTGATGGGTATAATTCGGGTGATGGGTATAACAGGGGTGATGGGTATAATTCAGGTAATGGGTATAACGGGGTGATGGGTATAACAGGGGTTATGGGTATAACAGTGGTTATGGGTATAACAGGGGTGAATGGTGTAGCTGGGGTTATGGGTATAACAGGGGTGAATGGTGTAGCTGGGTTTATGGGTATAACAGGGGTGAGTGGTGTAGCTGGGGTTATGGGTATAACAGGGGTGAATGGTGTAGCTGGGGTTATGGGTATAACAGGGGTGAATGGTGTAGCTGGGGTTATGGGTATAACAGGGGTGAATGATGTAGCTGGGGTTATGGGTATAACAGGGGTGAATGGTGTAGCTGGGGTTATGGGTATAACAGGGGTGAATGATGTAGCTGGGGTTATGGGTATAACAGGGGTGAATGGTGTAGCTGGGGTTATGGGTATAACAGGGGTGAATGGTGTAGCTGGGGTTATGGGTATAACAGGGGTGAATGATGTAGCTGGGGTTATGGGTATAACAGGGGTGAATGGTGTAGCTGGGGTTATGGGTATAACAGGGGTGAATGGTGTAGCTGGGTTTATGGGTATAACAGGGGTGAATGGTGTAGCTGGGTTTATGGGTATAACAGGAGTGATGGGTATAATAGGAGTGAATAGTGTAGCTGGGGTTATGGGTATAACAGGTGAATGATGTAGCTGGGTTTATGGGTATAACAGGGGTGATGGGTATAACAGGGGTGAATGGTGTAGCTAGGGTTATGGGTATAACAGAGGTGAATGGTGTAGCTGGGGTTATGGGTATAACAGGAGTGATGGGTATAACAGGGGTGAATGGTGTAGCTGGGGTTATGGGTATAACAGGTGAATGGTGTAGCTGGGTTTATGGGTATAACAGGGGTGATGGGTATAACAGGGGTGAATGGTGTAGCTGGGGTTATGGGTATAACAGGGGTTATGGGTATAACAGTGATTATGGGTATAACGGGTTGAATGGTGTAGCTGGGGTTATGGGTATAACAGGGGTGAATGGTGTAGCTGGGTTTATGGGTATAACAGGGGTGAATGGTGTAGCTGGGGTTATGGGTATAACAGGGGTGAATGGTGTAGCTGGGGTTATGGGTATAACAGGGGTGAATGGTGTAGCTGGGGTTATGGGTATAACAGGGGTGAATGGTGTAGCTAGGGTTATGGGTATAACAGGTGAATGATGTAGCTGGGTTTATGGGTATAACAGGGGTGAATGGTGTAGCTGGGGTTATGGGTATAACAGGGGTGAATGGTGTAGCTGGGGTTATGGGTATAACGGGTGAATGATGTAGCTGGGGTTATGGGTATAACAGGGGTGAATGTTGTAGCTGGGGTTATGGGTATAACAGGGGTGAATGATGTAGCTGGGGTTATGGGTATAACAGGGGTGAATGGTGTAGCTGGGGTTATGGGTATAACAGGGGTGAATGGTGTAGCTGGGGTTATGGGTATAACAGGAGTGATGGGTATAACAGGGGTGAATGGTGTAGCTGGGGTTATGGGTATAACAGGTGAATGATGTAGCTGGGTTTATGGGTATAACAGGGGTGATGGGTATAACAGGGGTGAATGGTGTAGCTGAGGTTATGGGTATAACAGGGGTTATGGGTATAACAGTGGTTATGGGTATAACAGGGGTGAATGGTGTAGCTGGGGTTATGGGTATAACAGGGGTGAATGGTGTAGCTGGGGTTATGGGTATAACAGGGGTGAATGGTGTAGCTGGGGTTATGGGTATAACAGGGGTGAATGGTGTAGCTCGGTTTATGGGTATAACAGGAGTGATGGGAATAATAGGAGTGAATGGTGTAGCTGGGGTTATGGGTATAACAGGTGATTGTTGTAGCTGGGTTTATGGGTATAACAGGGGTGATGGTATAACTGGGGTGAATGGTGTAGCTAGGGTTATGGGTATAACAGGGGTGAATGGTGTAGCTGGGGTTATGGGTATAACAGGAGTGATGGGTATAACAGGGGTGAATGGTGTAGCTGGGTTTATGGGTATAACAGGGGTGAATGGTGTAGCTAGGGTTATGGGTATAACAGGTGAATAATGTAGCTGGGTTTATGGGTATAACAGGAGTGATGGGCATAACAGGTGATGGGTATAACAGGGGTGAATGGTGTAGCTGGGGTTATGGGTATAACAGGGGTGAATGGTGTAGCTGGGTTTATGGGTATAACAGGGGTGAATGATGTAGCTGGGGTTATGGGTATAACAGGTGAATGGTGTAGCTGGGTTTATGGGTATAACAG
This sequence comes from Hypanus sabinus, assembly GCF_030144855.1. NCBI lineage: Eukaryota > Metazoa > Chordata > Chondrichthyes > Myliobatiformes > Dasyatidae > Hypanus > Hypanus sabinus. The sequence continues at coordinate 47,779,540 of NC_082721.1, forward strand.
GAGTGATGGGTATAACAGGGGTGATGGGTATAACAGGGGTGAATGGTGTAGCTGGGGTTATGGGTATAACAGGGGTGAATGATGTAGCTGGGGTTATGGGTATAACAGGAGTGATGGGTATAACAGGGGTGAATGGTGTAGCTAGGGTTATGGGTATAACGGGTGAATGGTGTAGCTGGGATTATGGGTATAACAGGGGTGATGGGTATTACAGGGGTGATGGGTATAACAAGGGTTATGGGTATAACAGAGGTGATGGGTATAACAAGGGTTATGGGTATAACGGTGAATGGTGTAGCTGGGTTTATGGGTATAACAGGGGTGAATGGTGTAGCTGGGTTTATGGGTATAACAGGAGTGAATGGTGTAGCTGGGGTTATGGGTATAACAGGGGTGAATGGTGTAGCTGGGGTTATGGGTATAACAGGTGAATGATGTAGCTGGGTTTATGGGTATAACAGGAGAGATGGGCATAACGGGTGATGGGTATAACAGGGGTGAATGGTGTAGCTGGGTTTATGGGTATAACAGGAGTAGGTGATGTAGCTGGGGTTATGGGTATAACAGGGGTGAATGGTGTAGCTGGGGTTATGGGTATAACGGGGTGAATGATGTAGCTGGTGTTATGGGTATAACAGGGGTGAATGGTGTAGCTGGGTTTATGGGTATAACAGGAGTGATGGGCATAACGGGTGATGGGTATAACAGGGGTGAATGGTGTAGCTGGGTTTATGGGTATAACGGGGTGAATGATGTAGCTGGGGTTATGGGTATAACAGGGGTGAATGGTGTAACTGGGGTTATGGGTATAACAGGGGTGAATGGTGTAACTGGGGTTATGGGTATAACAGGGGTGAATGGTGTAACTGGGGTTATGGGTATAACAGGGGTGAATGGTGTAGCTGGATTTATGGGTATAACAGGGGTGAATGGTGTAGCTGGGGTTATGGGTATAGCAGGTGAATGATGTAGCTGGGTTTATGGGTATAACAGGGGTGATGGGTATAACAGGGGTGAATGGTGTAGCTGGGGTTATGGGTATAACAGGGGTGAATGGTGTAGCTGGGTTTATGGGTATAACAGGGGTGAATGGTGTAGCTGGGGTTATGGGTATAACAGGTGAATGATGTAGCTGGGTTTATGGGTATAACAGGAGTGATGGGTATAACAGGGGTGATGGGTATAACAGGGGTGAATGGTGTAGCTGGGGTTATGGGTATAACAGGGGTGAATGATGTAGCTGGGGTTATGGATATAACAGGGGTGAATGGTGTAGCTGGGGTTATGGGTATAACAGGTGAATGGTGTAGCTGGGTTTATGGGTATAACAGGAGTGATGGGTATAACAGGGCTGATGGGTATAACAGGGGTGAATGGTGTAGCTGGGGTTATGGGTATAACAGGGGTGAATGGTGTAGCTGGGTTTATGGGTATAACAGGGGTGAATGGTGTAGCTGGGGTTATGGGCATAACAGGGGTGAATGGTGTAGCTGGGGTTATGGGTATAACAGGGGTGAATGGTGTAGCTGGGGTTATGGGTATAACAGGGTGAATGGTGTAGCTGGGGTTATGGGTATAACAGGGGTGATGGGTATAACAGGGGTGATGGGTACAACAGGGGTGATGGGTATAATTCGGGTGATGGGTATAACGGGGTGATGGGTATGATAGGGGTAATGGGTATAACAGGGGTGATGGGTATAATAGGGGTGATGGGTATAACGGGGTGATAGGTATAACAGGGGTGATGGGTATAACAGGGGTTATAGGTATAACAGTGGTTATGGGTATAACAGGTGTGATGGGTATAACAGGGGTGAATGGTGTAGCTGGATTTATGGGTATAACAGGGGTGAATGGTGTAACTTGGGTTATGGGTATAACAGGGGTGAATGATGTAGCTGGGGTTATGGGTATAGCAGGTGAATGATGTAGCTGGGTTTATGGGTATAACAGGGGTTATGGATATAACAGGGGTGAATGGTGTAGCTGGGGTTATGGGTATAACAGGGGTGAATGATGTAGCTGGGGTTATGGATATAACAGGGGTGAATGGTGTAGCTGGGGTTATGGGTATAACAGGTGAATGGTGTAGCTGGGTTTATGGGTATAACAGGGGTGAATGGTGTAGCTGGGATTATGGGTATAACAGGGGTGATGGGTATAACAGGGGTGATGGGTATAACAAGGGTTATGGGTATAACAGGGGTGATGGGTATAACAGTGGTGATGGGTATAACAAGGGTTATGGGTATAACGGGGTGATGGGTACAACAGGGGTGATGGGTATAATTCGGGTGATGGGTATAACAGGGGTGATGGGTATAATTCAGGTAATGGGTATAACGGGGTGATGGGTATAACAGGGGTTATGGGTATAACAGTGGTTATGGGTATAACAGGGGTGAATGGTGTAGCTGGGGTTATGGGTATAACAGGGGTGAATGGTGTAGCTGGGTTTATGGGTATAACAGGGGTGAGTGGTGTAGCTGGGGTTATGGGTATAACAGGGGTGAATGGTGTAGCTGGGGTTATGGGTATAACAGGGGTGAATGGTGTAGCTGGGGTTATGGGTATAACAGGGGTGAATGATGTAGCTGGGGTTATGGGTATAACAGGGGTGAATGGTGTAGCTGGGGTTATGGGTATAACAGGGGTGAATGATGTAGCTGGGGTTATGGGTATAACAGGGGTGAATGGTGTAGCTGGGGTTATGGGTATAACAGGGGTGAATGGTGTAGCTGGGGTTATGGGTATAACAGGGGTGAATGATGTAGCTGGGGTTATGGGTATAACAGGGGTGAATGGTGTAGCTGGGGTTATGGGTATAACAGGGGTGAATGGTGTAGCTGGGTTTATGGGTATAACAGGGGTGAATGGTGTAGCTGGGTTTATGGGTATAACAGGAGTGATGGGTATAATAGGAGTGAATAGTGTAGCTGGGGTTATGGGTATAACAGGTGAATGATGTAGCTGGGTTTATGGGTATAACAGGGGTGATGGGTATAACAGGGGTGAATGGTGTAGCTAGGGTTATGGGTATAACAGAGGTGAATGGTGTAGCTGGGGTTATGGGTATAACAGGAGTGATGGGTATAACAGGGGTGAATGGTGTAGCTGGGGTTATGGGTATAACAGGTGAATGGTGTAGCTGGGTTTATGGGTATAACAGGGGTGATGGGTATAACAGGGGTGAATGGTGTAGCTGGGGTTATGGTTATAACAGGGGTTATGGGTATAACAGTGATTATGGGTATAACGGGGTGAATGGTGTAGCTGGGGTTATGGGTATAACAGGGGTGAATGGTGTAGCTGGGTTTATGGGTATAACAGGGGTGAATGGTGTAGCTGGGGTTATGGGTATAACAGGGGTGAATGGTGTAGCTGGGGTTATGGGTATAACAGGGGTGAATGGTGTAGCTGGGGTTATGGGTATAACAGGGGTGAATGGTGTAGCTAGGGTTATGGGTATAACAGGTGAATGATGTAGCTGGGTTTATGGGTATAACAGGGGTGAATGGTGTAGCTGGGGTTATGGGTATAACAGGGGTGAATGGTGTAGCTGGGGTTATGGGTATAACGGGTGAATGATGTAGCTGGGGTTATGGGTATAACAGGGGGGAATGTTGTAGCTGGGGTTATGGGTATAACAGGGGTGAATGATGTAGCTGGGGTTATGGGTATAACAGGGGTGAATGGTGTAGCTGGGGTTATGGGTATAACAGGGGTGAATGGTGTAGCTGGGGTTATGGGTATAACAGGAGTGATGGGTATAACAGGGGTGAATGGTGTAGCTGGGGTTATGGGTATAACAGGTGAATGATGTAGCTGGGTTTATGGGTATAACAGGGGTGATGGGTATAACAGGGGTGAATGGTGTAGCTGAGGTTATGGGTATAACAGGGGTTATGGGTATAACAGTGGTTATGGGTATAACAGGGGTGAATGGTGTAGCTGGGGTTATGGGTATAACAGGGGTGAATGGTGTAGCTGGGGTTATGGGTATAACAGGGGTGAATGGTGTAGCTGGGGTTATGGGTATAACAGGGGTGAATGGTGTAGCTCGGTTTATGGGTATAACAGGAGTGATGGGAATAATAGGAGTGAATGGTGTAGCTGGGGTTATGGGTATAACAGGTGATTGTTGTAGCTGGGTTTATGGGTATAACAGGGGTGATGGTATAACTGGGGTGAATGGTGTAGCTGGGGTTATGGGTATAACAGGAGTGATGGGTATAACAGGGGTGAATGGTGTAGCTGGGTTTATGGGTATAACAGGGGTGAATGGTGTAGCTAGGGTTATGGGTATAACAGGTGAATAATGTAGCTGGGTTTATGGGTATAACAGGAGTGATGGGCATAACAGGTGATGGGTATAACAGGGGTGAATGGTGTAGCTGGGGTTATGGGTATAACAGGGGTGAATGGTGTAGCTGGGTTTATGGGTATAACAGGGGTGAATGATGTAGCTGGGGTTATGGGTATAACAGGTGAATGGTGTAGCTGGGTTTATGGGTATAACAGGAGTGATGGGTATAACAGGGGTGATGGGTATAACAGGGGTGAATGGTGTAGCTGGGGTTATGGGTATAACAGGGGTGAATGATGTAGCTGGGGTTATGGGTATAACAGGAGTGATGGGTATAACAGGGGTGAATGGTGTAGCTAGGGTTATGGGTATAACGGGTGAATGGTGTAGCTGGGATTATGGGTATAACAGGGGTGATGGGTATTACAGGGGTGATGGGTATAACAAGGGTTATGGGTATAACAGAGGTGATGGGTATAACAAGGGTTATGGGTATAACGGTGAATGGTGTAGCTGGGTTTATGGGTATAACAGGGGTGAATGGTGTAGCTGGGTTTATGGGTATAACAGGAGTGAATGGTGTAGCTGGGGTTATGGGTATAACAGGGGTGAATGGTGTAGCTGGGGTTATGGGTATAACAGGTGAATGATGTAGCTGGGTTTATGGGTATAACAGGAGAGATGGGCATAACGGGTGATGGGTATAACAGGGGTGAATGGTGTAGCTGGGTTTATGGGTATAACAGGAGTAGGTGATGTAGCTGGGGTTATGGGTATAACAGGGGTGAATGGTGTAGCTGGGGTTATGGGTATAACGGGGTGAATGATGTAGCTGGGGTTATGGGTATAACAGGGGTGAATGGTGTAGCTGGGTTTATGGGTATAACAGGAGTGATGGGCATAACGGGTGATGGGTATAACAGGGGTGAATGGTGTAGCTGGGTTTATGGGTATAACGGGGTGAATGATGTAGCTGGGGTTATGGGTATAACAGGGGTGAATGGTGTAGCTGGGTTTATGGATATAACAGGAGTGAATGGTGTAGCTGGGGTTATGGGTATAACAGGGGTGAGTGGTGTAGCTGGGGTTATGGGTATAACAGGTGAATGATGTAGCTGGGTTTATGGGTATAACAGGGGTGAATGGTGTAGCTAGGGTTATGGGTATAACAGGTGAATGATGTAGCTGGGTTTATGGGTATAACAGGAGTGATGGGCATAACGGGTGATGGGTATAACAGGGGTGAATGGTGTAGCTGGGTTTATGGGTATAACAGGAGTGAATGGTGTAGCTGGGGTTATGGGTATAACGGGTGAATGGTGTAGCTGGGGTTATGGGTATAACGGGGTGAATGATGTAGCTGGGGTTATGGGTATAACAGGGGTGATGGGCATAACGGGTGATGGCTATAACGGGTGAATGGTGTAGCTGGGGTTATGGGTATAACGGGGTGAATGATGTAGCTGGGGTTATGGGTATAACAGGAGTGAATGGTGTAGCTGGGGTTATGGGTATAAGGTGAATGGTGTAGCTGGGTTTATTGGTATAACAGGGGTGAATGTTGTAGCTGGGTTTATGGGTATAACAGGGGTGAATGGTGTAGCTGGGGTTATGGGTATAACAGGGGTGAATGGTGTAGCTGGGTTTATGGGTATAACAGGAGTGATGGGTATAATAGGAGTGAATGGTGTAGCTGGGGTTATGGGTCTAACAGGTGAATGATGTAGCTGGGTTTATGGGTATAACGGGTGAATGGTGTAGCTAGGGTTATGGGTATAACAGGGGTGAATAGTGTAGCTGGGTTTATGGGTATAACAGGGGTGATGGGTATAACAGGGGTGAATGGTGTAGCTGGGTTTATGGGTATAACAGGAGTGATGGGCATAACGGGTGATGGGTATAACAGGGGTGAATGGTGTAGCTGGGGTTATGGGTATAACGGGGTGAATGATGTAGCTGGGGTTATGGGTATAACAGGGGTGAATGGTGTAGCTGGGGTTATGGGTATAACAGGGGTGAATGATGTAGCTGGGGTTATGGGTATAACTGGGGTGAATGGTGTAGCTGGGTTTATGGGTATAACAGGAGTGATGGGTATAATAGGAGTGAATGGTGTAGCTGGGTTTATGGGTATAACAGGAGTGATGGGTATAATAGGAGTGAATGGTGTAGCTGGGGTTATGGGTATAACAGGTGAATGATGTAACTGGGTTTATGGGTATAACAGGGGTGATGGGTATAACAGGGGTGAATGGTGTAGCTAGGGTTATGGGTATAGCAGGGGTGAATGGTGTAGCTCGGGTTATTGGTATAACAGGAGTGAATGGTGTAGCTGGGGTTATGGGTATAACAGGTGAATTATGTAGCTGGGGTTATGGGTATAACAGGAGTGATGGGTATAACAGGGGTGAATGGTGCAGCTAGGGTTATGGGTATAACGGGTGAATGGTGTAGCTGGGATTATGGGTATAACAGGGGTGATGGGTATTACAGGGGTGATGGGTATAACAAGGGTTATGGGTATAACAGGGGTGATGGGTATAACAAGGGTTATGGGTATAACAGGGTGAATGGTGTAGCTGGGGTTATGGGTATAACAGGGTGAATGGTGTAGCTGGGTTTATGGGTATAACAGGGGTGAATGGTGTAGCTGGGTTTATGGGTATAACAGGAGTGAATGGTGTAGCTGGGGTTATGGGTATAACAGGGGTGAATGGTGTAGCTAGGGTTATGGGTATAACAGGTGAATGATGTAGCTGGGTTTATGGGTATAACAGGAGTGATGGGCATAACGGGTGATGGGTATAACAGCGGTGAATGGTGTAGCTGGGGTTATGGGTATAACGGGGTGAATGATGTAGCTGGGGTTATGGGTATAACAGGGGTGAATGGTGTAGCTGGGGTTATGGGTATAACAGGGGTGAATGATGTAGCTGGGGTTATGGGTATAACTGGGGTGAATGGTGTAGCTGGGTTTATGGGTATAACAGGAGTGATGGGTATAATAGGAGTGAATGGTGTAGCTGGGTTTATGGGTATAACAGGAGTGATGGGTATAATAGGAGTGAATGGTGTAGCTGGGGTTATGGGTATAACAGGTGAATGATGTAACTGGGTTTATGGGTATAACAGGGGTGATGGGTATAACAGGGGTGAATGGTGTAGCTAGGGTTATGGGTATAGCAGGGGTGAATGGTGTAGCTCGGGTTATTGGTATAACAGGAGTGAATGGTGTAGCTGGGGTTATGGGTATAACAGGTGAATGATGTAGCTGGGGTTATGGGTATAACAGGAGTGATGGGTATAACAGGGGTGAATGGTGCAGCTAGGGTTATGGGTATAACGGGTGAATGGTGTAGCTGGGATTATGGGTATAACAGGGGTGATGGGTATTACAGGGGTGATGGGTATAACAAGGGTTATGGGTATAACAGGGGTGATGGGTATAACAAGGGTTATGGGTATAACAGGGTGAATGGTGTAGCTGGGGTTATGGGTATAACAGGGTGAATGGTGTAGCTGGGTTTATGGGTATAACAGGGGTGAATGGTGTAGCTGGGTTTATGGGTATAACAGGAGTGAATGGTGTAGCTGGGGTTATGGGTATAACAGGGGTGAATGGTGTAGCTAGGGTTATGGGTATAACAGGTGAATGATGTAGCTGGGTTTATGGGTATAACAGGAGTGATGGGCTTAACGGGTGATGGGTATAACAGCGGTGAATGGTGTAGCTGGGGTTATGGGTATAACGGGGTGAATGATGTAGCTGGGGTTATGGGTATAACAGAGGTGAATGGTGTAGCTGGGGTTATGGGTATAACAGGTGAATGGTGTAGCTGGGTTTATGGGTATAACAGGAGTGATGGGTATAACAGGGGTGATGGGTATAACAGGGGTGAATGGTGTAGCTGGGGTTATGGGTATAACAGGGGTGAATGGTGTAGCTGGGTTTATGGGTATAACAGGAGTGATGGGTATAATAGGAGTGAATGGTGTAGCTGGGGTTATGGGTATAACAGGTGAATGATGTAGCTGGGTTTATGGGTATAACAGGGGTGATGGGTATAACAGGGGTGAATGGTGTAGCTAGGGTTATGGGTATAACAGGGGTGAATGGTGTAGCTGGGGTTATGGGTATAACAGGAGTGATGGGTATAACAGGGGTGAATGGTGTAGCTGGGGTTATGGGTATAACAGGAGTGAATGGTGTAGCTGGGTTTATGGGTATAACAGGGGTGAATGGTGTAGCTGGGGTTATGGGTATAACAGGTGAATGATGTAGCTGGGTTTATGGTTATAACAGGGGTGAATGGTGTAGCTAGGGTTATGGGTATAACAGGTGAATAATGTAGCTGGGTTTATGGGTATAACAGGAGTGATGGGCATAAAGGGTGATGGGTATAACAGGGGTGAATGGTGTAGCTGGGGTTATGGGTATAACGGGGTGAATGATGTAGCTGGGGTTATGGGTATAACAGGGGTGAATGGTGTAGCTGGGGTTATGGGTATAACAGGTGAATGGTGTAGCTGGGTTTATGGGTATAACAGGAGTGATGGGTATAACAGGGGTGATGGGTATAACAGGGGTGAATGGTGTAGCTGGGGTTATGGGTATAACAGGGGTGAATGATGTAGCTGGGGTTATGGGTATAACAGGTGTGATGGGTATAACAGGGGTGAATGGTGTAGCTAGGGTTATGGGTATAACGGGTGAATGGTGTAGCTGGGATTATGGGTATAACAGGGGTGATGGGTATTACAGGGGTGATGGGTATAACAAGGGTTATGGGTATAACAGGGGTGATGGGTATAACAGTGGGTTATGGGTATAACAGGGTGAATGGTGTAGTTGGGTTTATGGGTATAACAGGGGTGATGGGTATAACAGTGGGTTATGGGTATAACAGGCTGAATGGTGTAGCTGGGTTTATGGGTATAACAGGGGTGAATGGTGTAGCTACGGTTATGGGTATAACAGGTGAATGATGTAGCTGGGTTTATGGGTATAACAGGAGTGATGGGCATAACGGGTGATGGGTATAACAGGGGTGAATGGTGTAGCTGGGTTTATGGGTATAACAGGGGTGAATGGTGTAGCTGGAGTTATGGGTATAACGGGGTGAATGATGTAGCTGGGGTTATGGGTATAACAGGTGAATGGTGTAGCTGGGTTTATGGGTATAACTGGAGTGATGGGTATAACAGGGGTGATGGGTATAACAGGGGTGAATGGTGTAGCTGGGGTTATGGGTATAACAGGAGTGAATGGTGTAGCTGGGGTTATGGGTATAACAGGGGTGATGGGTATAACAAGGGTTATGGGTATAACAGGGGTGATGGGTATAACAGTGGGTTATGGGTATAACAGGGTGAATGGTGTAGCTGGGTTTATGGGTATAACAGGGGTGAATGGTGTAGTGGGGTTATGGGTATAACAGGGGTGAATGGTGTAGTGGGGTTATGGGTATAACAGGGGTGAATGGTGTAGCTGGGGTTATGGGTATAACAGGGGTGAATGGTGTAGCTGAGGTTGTGGGTATAACAGGGGGGAATGGTGTACCTGGGGTTATGGGTATAACAGGGGTGAATGGTGTAGCTGGGGTTATGGGTATAACAGGGGTGAATGGTGTAGCTGGGGTTATGGGTAAAACAGGATGAATGGTGTAGCTGGGGTTATGGGTATAACAGGGGTGAATGGTGTAGCTGGAATTATGGGTATAACAGGGTGAATGGTGTAGCTGGGTTTATGGGTATAACGGGGTGAATGGTGTAGCTGGGGTTATGGGTATAACAGGGGTGAATGGTGTAGCTGGGGTTATGGGTAAAACAGGATGAATGGTGTAGCTGGGGTTATGGGTATAACAGGGGTGAATGGTGTAGCTGGAATTATGGGTATAACAGGGTGAATGGTGTAGCTGGGTTTATGGGTATAACAGGAGTGATGGGCATAACGGGTGATGGGTATAACAGGGGTGAATGGTGTAGCTGGGTTTATGGGTATAACAGGGGTGAATGGTGTAGCTGGAGTTATGGGTATAACAGGGGTGAATGATGTAGCTGGGGTTATGGGTATAACAGGTGAATGGTGTAGCTGGGTTTATGGGTATAACTGGAGTGATGGGTATAACAGGGGTGATGGGTATAACAGGGGTGAATGGTGTAGCTGGGGTTATGGGTATAACAGGAGTGAATGGTGTAGCTGGGGTTATGGGTATAACAGGGGTGATGGGTATAACAAGGGTTATGGGTATAACAGGGGTGATGGGTATAACAGTGGGTTATGGGTATAACAGGGTGAATGGTGTAGCTGGGTTTATGGGTATAACAGGGGTGAATGGTGTAGTGGGGTTATGGGTATAACAGGGGTGAATGGTGTAGTGGGGTTATGGGTATAACAGGGGTGAATGGTGTAGCTGGGGTTATGGGTATAACAGGGGTGAATGGTGTAGCTGAGGTTGTGGGTATAACAGGGGGGAATGGTGTACCTGGGGTTATGGGTATAACAGGGGTGAATGGTGTAGCTGGGGTTATGGGTATAACAGGGGTGAATGGTGTAGCTGGGGTTATGGGTAAAACAGGATGAATGGTGTAGCTGGGGTTATGGGTATAACAGGCGTGAATGGTGTAGCTGGAATTATGGGTATAACAGGGTGAATGGTGTAGCTGGGTTTATGGGTATAACGGGGTGAATGGTGTAGCTGGGGTTATGGGTATAACAGGGGTGAATGGTGTAGCTGGGGTTATGGGTAAAACAGGATGAATGGTGTAGCTGGGGTTATGGGTATAACAGGGGTGAATGGTGTAGCTGGAATTATGGGTATAACAGGGTGAATGGTGTAGCTGGGTTTATGGGTATAACGGGGTGAATGGTGTAGCTGGGGTTATGGGTATAACAGGGGTGAATGGTGTAGCTGGGGTTATGGGTATAACAGGGGTTATGGGTATAACAGTGGTTATGGGTATAACAGGATGAATGGTGTAGCTGTGGTTATGGGTATAACAGGGGTGAATGGTGTAGCTGAGGTTATGGGTATAACAGGGGTGAATGGTGTAGCTGGGGTTATGGGTATAACAGGGGTGAATGGTGTAGCTGGGGTTATGGGTATAACAGGGGTGAATGGTGTAGCTGGGGTTATGGGTATAACAGGATGAATGGTGTAGCTGGGGTTATGGGTATAACAGGGGTGAATGGTGTAGCTGGAATTATGGGTATAACAGGGTGAATGGTGTAGCTGGGTTTATGGGTATAACGGGGTGAATGGTGTAGCTGGGGTTATGGGTATAACAGGGTGAATGGTGTAGCTGGGGTTATGGGTATAACAGGGGTGAATGGTGTAGCTGGGGTTATGGGTATAACAGGATGAATGGTGTAGCTGGGGTTATGGGTATAACAGGGGTGAATGGTGTAGCTGGAATTATGGGTATAACAGGGTGAATGGTGTAGCTGGGTTTATGGGTATAACAGGGTGAATGGTGTAGCTGGGTTTATGGGTATAACAAGGGTGAATGGTGTAGCTGGGGTTATGGGTATAACAAGGGTGAATGGTGTAGCTGGAGAGACAGGTGGTGGATTTACAGACAGGCGGAGCAGAAGGAACATTTCTGAGTACACAAGGGAGACTCCACAGTTGGCAGTAGTTATGTTGCCTGTATTCGTGCTTCCAGCCAGTCTCATTCGCCTTGCTCCAGTACTCACCAGTTTAAATTAGTATTTGATACAACAATGGTTTGGTTTTACAATTCATGTTCCTCATTGTCTCACCAGCTCCCTCTCTGAAACTTCCACAGGAGGCACAAAGGGCAGGTAGATCATTTTTGGAAGGATTGGGGAATTGATAGCTAGGTGGAGAAGGCCCCAAAGAGCCTTGAATGCTGAAGTAGGTTTGAAGGGACAGGTGACCCACTGTTTTCATGTGGTTATCTTCCTCTAGCACTTACACAATTTCAGCAGGTCGGGGCTAATCAACGATGATGATGATGTCGACTCAGGCCTGAGAGGCCAGCATCGGGCTTTTTCATGCCTTACGCGGCGCGGATCGGAAGACTGTGTGGTGCGCCACTCCTCACACAGACATTTTGCAGTATTTTTCTTTATTTTACGAGGCCAAGTTGTGAGCTCAGCACTCAACCTGTCACGGATGGAAAGTGTACTCGAGAGCGGCCCAACTGGATTCGAACCGGAGAACCTCCATCCTGGAGTCTGGCACTGATGTCACTGCGCCACCAGCTAATCAATACTGGATCTTTATTTCTGAACCACTGATACCCTACACTGAAGAAACACCTGTAACTCCTCAATGCAAAATTCCAGAAACAAGTCATACAGAAGCTTCCTTTTATCAATACTTCCATCAATACTTTCATCAATACATCAATTGATCAGTATTGATCAATACATCAATACAGAGATCTGGGTCTCTCTGTTAATCTATTACAACTTAAAGCTCTCTGCATTTAGCCTAGCAAATGTTGTACTTACAGTCAGCATCTGGAGTGACATCTGTGTGCGAAGCATTCTTCCAGTCACTTGCGAGGGTTGCTATTGAATGAATGAAGGAATGCTCCCAGAGGATCACCTGGCAGGAGATTTCTGGAGGGAATACAAAGGTAAACTCCAAATGAATGAACACTTCACTTTAGGAAATTCTCTCTTCCTACGGGGTGAGGAAAAAGTTGGGGCAAGCTCCCCAACCTGTGCAGCAGTGAGCAGTAAAATATGAGATGAGGTAGAAACCGGCAGCAGTCTAGAGTGATCCTGAGACTACAGCAGTGGTAAAACTGCCGAGAGCATGTGTGAGATTCCACCTGTGGCGGGAGGGGGTCTCAGATCTCAGTGTGGGGAAAACAAAACAGCTCTTCAACCAGCACAGCTTCAGGATCAAGAGTTAGGGGACCCTGGGTGTCTGTGAATAAATCAGACCGGAAGTTGTAAATTGCGCTGAGGTGAATTTTGCCCATTGCACCACTGTTGAAATCACCAGGGATTGGAGTGAAGAAAGGTACTTAGGAGCAGAGAATACCACCAAAAGCTCAGGAATTCAATGTCCTTCCCAGTAACACAAACAATATTGTTCTCTTACAGTTTAAGCCGATATTTCGCTACACAGTTCTGGTTTGATGTGTGGGATGGGAAGATGATGGTTGGCTGTTTTGTGAAGGGCACAGAATTCAATAGGACTTCAATATAAGGCAGAGTGGATAGAACATTATCATTGTATATGTCACCTCAAATGTCACAAACCCATGGCACATACCCGTTCTGAAACTTGTTTACCCTTTTTTAGTGACTGTAAAGGTAAGCTGTGTTTAGGAATTCCCCATTTCCACGAACAAACTCACATTCTCAGGAGCCATTGCAAGTTACTGTGTTGTAATATATTGAACATAAGCTTTAACTTTCCCATGGAGATTCTTAGCCTGGTGAAGGTTATCCAGCCACATGGGAGTGGAGTTATTGTGTGTTTTGCAGCCTGCTTACTGCCCCAGAATAGCTCAGGCACATCCGACCCTGGATGTTTAAATATAATTTGATGATAAAGCACAAAGGAGCAGATTTTCAAATTTTATGAACACATGGTTAGGCTTCAAGAAGTGAATCAATTGTGGAAGAAATGGTGAAAGGCACATTGTATGGTCTTTGAGGTGAAAATCTTTTAAGAGATGTAGGAAGGATAAACAACAATCTTGTCCATCAGTCATTCTTGTGGTGTTGGCATCTGCATTAATAGCTAGGTGGGCATTCAGTGCCCACCACCATCTCTACGGTGCCTCTTGAAACTGCTAAGGCCTAGAAAGTAACTGACACAGGGAGTTCCAGTGTTTGATGCCACACAGATTGAAAAACAGAGTGTGTATGGCTCAGAGGAGAGCTTGCAAATGCTATTGATTTCATATTGCCTATAGCTTCTAGATCGAGGGCTTGTGGGGTGCTATTGAAGTCAGGCTTCTTAGCAGGAAAATAGAAAGTTGTCAGAATTAAGGAGTGCTGGTCAGGTGGAACATGGAGGTCTGTTTCAGTCAGCTCCTTCTTCAGAATCATGTCACAGACTCAAGATATTCTGCAGATGGAGTCCTGATGACATTTTCTACCCAAAATGTCAACTGTTTCTCTCTATAAATACTGTTTGGCCTGCTGAGTTCCTCCAGCATTCTGTGAGCGTTGCTTGAGAATCACGTGTTCATCTGGAGGTAACTACAGCCACCACTAACCAGTCTGGTACAAGTGTTTAACTAAGGGCTGAAGAAAAGATAAATTGTTTCTTAAACTGGCAGGAGACGCCAGCGTCAACTGTGACGCTGAATAATAGCTGAAAGTGAGATTGCAGAGGGATTAAGTTTTGGATGTTGCTTGGTGCTGCACATCATGGAAATTTGTTTCAGCAGTCCGTTTGGATCGAGGATCACCCTCCCGCTCCATTTTTATGAGTCCTGAGGAAGGAGACCCATAGACTCTGCCACAGGGGGACAGCAAGTGGCTGTTTCTAGCGTGGGATAAGTCGTAGCGGTTCAAGGTGTTTCGGGCCCCTTCTCCATTTTGAGTTGTCAGTGAGGTTCTTACATGTTTCCAAAGTTCAAAGTACATTTATTATCAAAGAATGTATAAAGTTATACAACCTAGAGATTTGTTTGCTTACAAGTAGCCACAAAGCAAGAAACCTGAAAGAACCTAATTAAAGAAAAACAGTAAAAATAGAAGATGAAGGAGACTTTGAAAAACTCCCTTGAAGCATTTCCATGTCCTATATATACACACACACAGGGATTAAACAGTGCAAAAAAAAAGGTTACATTCTTGGTCAGTACATTACGTAGCATAACTTTAAAGGGAGAAAAAGGAACTTACAACATAGCGTCATTGCCACGATGTGCCTCTGAGCGTCTCCACACAACTCCTGCCCCTCCATGTGGAAACAGAAGGAGCCCAGACTGTGTCCTTCCCCATCGACAGCACTGAGCTGCAGTGTATCCCTCCGTACAAACACCTGCACCATGGACTGAGCCAGCAGCGGTATTCCCTTACACACATTTCATAGTCGATTGATTTTGATTTAGATGAACTTAGGGCAGTCTCTATAAATGTCCTGGCCTCTGAAATTCAAAGCCTACCATTTCTACTCTTTACCTTGTGGTCAGGGGTGTGGGGAGAGAGGTGATGTACTTTAAGGCAACAGAGCTACTTTCAGTTCGAACCAAATGAAGCCCGTCACATTCACCACAACTTGTGAAGATGTTCCTTCTCTAGCAATTGGGACCAGTGTTAATTGGAGTGCATTGCCAGAGTCAGTATCTGGCTGGTGTGGCAGTGACGGACAGGGTGTGGGGATAGCTCACAGGCGATATCAAAGTGGCTGGGTAGGAAAAGTGTCAAAGGGTGCTGTCCTGCCCATGTCAATAACCCAATCAGAGCCTCCCTTATCAACTTTCACTCTTCATCGAAACACGGAACATTCACTCTGGTTAATTAGCTGAATTACATCACAAATTATAAACAAATTCAATTATTGAAGCAAAATCGTCGTTTGGCTCTGAGTCAGTAAAATCCTTGTCCATGTTCTCACACAGACAACCCCACTGACTGCAAGAATACGGCAATCTCATAGGAACTTTGCTTGCTCTTTCTTCAGAATTTACAATTGACTGGGAAGGGTAATGTTTGTTGCACATTCTACTTGTCCTTAAGAGTTTGGTCTGTCAGATGAAATTATCCCCACAGGGAGTTCCAGCATTTAGACCTACTGCCGCTGAAGGGCTGGCGATGGTGTGTGACAGGGAGGGACAGCAAGCAAGCTCTGGGTGGTGTGGGGCTTCCTGAGTGCTATTGCAGTTGCACCTAGCCAGGCAACTGAGGGACTATTCCTTCACTGTCAACATCTGTGCTTTGGAAATGTTAGAAATGTTCCAAGCGTTGTCTGAAGAAATCCCTCCAAAGGGATCAGACAGCTGCCTGAACATGTGGCAAGGAAAAGGAATGAAGTTTGCAGTTATAGAGCTTAATATCCAACAGGCAGATATCCCAAAATGTTTTTGTCAGCAAGGCAAAAGCCTTGGAAGTGCTTACACTGCTGAAACTTGGAATACCAGGGGCTAGATAGCTTGGAGCAAACTTCCAAAACAGCAGGGAAATAACGATTAGTTAAGAAGAATAGTGAGTGCTGGCAACATTCAACAGGTCAGGCCTCATCTGTGGGAAGAGAAACAGAATTCAAATTTCAGGTCAATGACCTCGGGTTAATCTGTTCTAGTTATGTTGGTCAAGTGGTAAGTACTGACCTGGACGTCGGGAAGAACATGTTCCATTGAAATATGCCAGGGGATGCCGGAGAGCACGACAGAGCCAGCCTTGCGAGCTGGTGGACTGCAGACAGGTTGCTCTCAATGTCCTGCTTCAGCAGAGCTGTAGCTTATCTGTGTAGACCAGGATTCAGGTGGAGGAGGGAACGTGCTGTCTCATCTGTTCTCACTAATGTTGCAGCCTTAGTGGGGGTCACACCGTGGTTAAGGATTGAAGGGATTAAGTGTTCTTTATCCTCTTATTGCTGACCCAGTGACTCAACATTAATTAAATGTTCTAGAAGAGTCTGCCACACCTCTACCAATAACATGGTGGGTTGTCTCTGGGCCAAGTAAGTGGTTGTAGAGCATTGTAGACACAGCCAGGTCCACCATGGGCACAGCCATCCCACTTCCGAAGACATCTGCAAAAGGTGGTGACTCAAGAAGTCAACACCATCCAAGAAATGCTTCTCCTCGTTACTACATCAGGGTGGAGATACAGGAGCTTGAAGGCACACATTCAATATCTTCCCCTCCACCATCAGATTTCTGAATGGACATGAACACTACCTCACTGCTTTCTTCCCCTGTTGTACCATTTATTTTTATTCAGTAGGTTAAAGTAAATGTTTTATGTTTTGTACTGTACTACTGCCACAAAATAACAGATTTCACAATGTATACCGGTGATAGTAAATCAGATGCTGGGTCTGCTTGGAGGCCAATCCACTCAGTGAACAACCAGCTCACATCCTGCAGCATACCCACAGCTAGACATGACAGCCAATCAACCAGTGTTTTACATACATAGTCCCTGCTGATGGCGCCAGTTATGTGAGGTACTGTGAGAAACTAATTAACCCCAGTATGTGTGTGTAAGGGGCATTTGTGCTGGAGGATTGCTTCTAATGAGGGGCTTGGAACGAGGGAGCTGTTCTAATGTGAGGAATAGTTGATGGGCTCTTGTGTTGTATGGGTGTGGGAATAATTTCAATAAGAGTGGTCCTGGGAATGAGGATGTTAATGTATGAAGAGCATTTGATGGCCCTTGGCCTGTACTTGTTGGAGTTTACGATGATTAGATTTTACTGAAAAATATTGAATATTGAAAGATCTGGAGAGCGTGGATGTGGAGAGGATGTTTCCAATAGTGGGAGAATTTACACCCAAGGGCACAAACTCAATGCACAAATGAGGAGTAATGTCTTTAGCCAAAGGGTGGTGAATCTATGGAATTTATTGCCACATAGGGACGCAAAGTCTTTGGGTATATCTGAAGCAGAGGATGATAAGTTCTTGATTAGTATTGGTGTCAAAAATTATGGGGAGAAGGCAGGAGAATGGGGTTGAATCAGCCATGATTGAATAGCAAAGCAGACTGGATCGGCCAAATGGCCTAATTGTTCCAATGTCTTATGGTCTCATACTTTCAGTGGGGGGCACTCAAGAGGGAGGGTTTGAGTAAAGGGGTATTTTCCTCTGAATGGGAGGGGTTGAATGAGAAGCATTCTACTGATGTGAGAGCTACTCGAGCGCAGAGTCATTCTACAATGAGCAGTGCGGCGGTGGTAGATCAATAGTGCTTTGTCCCACATCGGCCATTATCTAAGCTGATACTTCAGTCCAACTGGTGCTGACGGCTTAGGGTGTGATAGAAATGTTACATACAGGATCTTTTTACAAGCAAGAAGCCCTTTTCAACCTTAGCACCAAGAAGAATATCCAGCCAATTCTAACAGCACTTCACAACAAATAACAGCTGCTTCATATCACAGACTCTCCTACTGCTCCTGACTTATCTTGTTCACATTCCAGTCCTATGTGTGTGTGCGCACGCGCGTATGGGTATCGTGTGTGTGTGTGTGTGTGTGTGTGTGTGTGTGTGTGTGTGTAAGTGTGTATAAGTGTGTGTGTTGTTTTTGGAGTATGTTGGGTTTGGTGTGTGTTGGAGTTGGTGTGTTGGGTTTGGTGTGTGTTGGGGGTTAGAGTGTGTTGGGTTTGGTGTGTATTGGGGTTGATGTGTGTTGGGGTTGATGAGTGTTGAGTTTGGTGTATATTGGGGGTGGTTTTGTGTTGGGGTTGATGAGTGTTGAGTTTGGTGTATATTGGGGGTGGTTTTGTGTTGGAGTTGATGTGTGTTGGGTTTGGTGTGTGTTGGAGTTGGTGTGTTGGGTTTGGTGTGTGTTGGAGTTGGTGTGTGTTGGGTTCGGTGTGTGTTGGGTGTTGGAGTGTGTTGGGTTTGGTGTGTATTGGGGGTTGATGTGTGTTGGGGTTGGTGTGTGTTGGAGTTGATGTGTGTTGGGGTTGGTGTGTGTTGGAGTTGGTGTATGTTGGGGTTGATTTGTATTGGGGGTTGGTGTATGTTGGGGTTGATGTGTGTGTGGGGTTGGTGTATGTTGGGGTTGGTTTGTATTGGGGGTTGGTGTATGTTGGGGTTGATGTGTGTTGGGTTTGGTGTGTGTGTGGGGTTGATGTGTGTTGGGGTTGATGAGTGTTGAGTTTGGTGTGTATTGGGGGTGTTTGTGTGTTGGGGTTGATGCGTGTTGGGTTTGGTGTGTGTGTGGGGTTGGTGTAAGTTGGAGGTTGATGTGTGTTGGAGGTTAATGTGTAAGTTGGAGGTTGATTGTGTCCCATAATGTGGACACAATGGAAGCAGCCTCCTCCTCAGTTCTAGGGTTAAGAGTCACTGTCGGTGGGAATTCTATCTCACTAGTTCCCATGGCTGGGTCTTGACTCATACAAATTAAACCAGTGCAAAGGCAGACTCCTGTGGAGGCTGCGCAATTAACTGACATTACAGTAGGTGCTGACCCATTCTCTCCAACTGCAGCCTTACATTAGTAAAGTACAAAGTGCGCAGTTGCAGGAAAGCAGCATCCATCATCAAGGCCTCCCACCACCCAGGCAGTGCTCTCTTCTCACCGCTGCATCAGGAGGTTCAGGAACAGTTACTATCCCTCAACCATCAGGCTCTTGAATCAGAGGGGATAACTTCACTCACCCCAAAACTGAACTGTTCCCTCAACCGATGATGAACTCATTCTCAAGGACTCTTTATCTGACATTCTCGATATTTTTTGTGTGTATTTGTACAGATTGTTGGCTTCTGCACATTGGTTGTTTGTCCATTTTGATGAGTGTGTGTTTTCACTGATTCTATTGTGTCTCTTTGATGTTTTGTGATCACCAGGAAGAAAATGAATCTTGTGTAGTATATGGTAATATGTATATGTGCCTTAATAATAAATTCACTGAACTTCGAGCATACAGCAATAAAACAAATGACTAGATAAATCTGTTCTAGTGAGAGTGGGTGGGAGGCAAATAAAAATTGTTTTGTAACATCAATACAAAAATTAACCATTCAGTGTGTGTGTGTCCCACCATTCGATTGGACTGCAGATGAACTACACAAAAACCTATCATTCTTTGATCTGAGTCTTGTAGGTTCCTCAACTGCCAGCCTCAGATTTTCACAGTCCAAGTACCCCAGTGGAAAGATTCAGCCTTCTGGAACAGTCTGAAACTGTGCATCTTGATCTCCCTCCCAGCTCTTCGATCGTCTCCCTCTGTTCTTGGAAATGGCTTGTTCTGCACTGCCTCTCATGTAGAGCACTGGTTAAATTAAACAGCACAGTGGTGTAGCTGGTGGAGTCACTGCATCACTGCTCCAGAGAATCGGGTTTAATCCTGAGTGTTCACGTGGAATTGGCACGTTGCCCTGGTACTCCAGTGTGGTTCTAGTTTGAAAGGTCAAACTTGACGAGAGAGGACATGGTTATGGTAGGGTTGTTAGCAATATAGAGGAACAGACGGATCTTGGGGTCCATGACCTCAATGCTGCCATGCGGATTGCTAAGAAGGCATATGGTATATTGGCTTTCATTAGCCGGGAGATTGAGTTCAAGAACCAGAAGGTAATATTGCAGCTCTGATCAAACCATGCCTGAAATATGTGTTCTTTTCTGGTTGCCTCATAATAGGAAGGATATGGAAGCTTTAGAGAAGGTAGAGAGGAAATTTACTAGGATGCTGTCTCGATTAGAGAGTGTCTTAAGAGGATAGGTTGGGCAACTAGCGCTTTTCTCTCTGGAGCAAAGGATGACAAGAGGTGACTTTATAGAGGTGTACTGTTGATAAGAAGCAAAGATCGAGTGTATAACCAGAGATTTTTTATTCAGGGTGGAAATGGCTAATACAAGAGGAATAATTTTGTGGTGATTAAAAGAAAGCATTAGATATCAGAGTTAGGTTTTTTACATGGAGACTGGTGAGTGTGTACGACATCTGGCAGGGGTAGTAGTAGAGGGAGATATATTAGGTAGATTTAACAGACTCCTAAACACATGGATGAAAGAAAAGAGGAAGGCTTTGTGGGAGGGAAGGATTGGATTGATTTTGGAGCAGGCTAAAGGTCAGTGTGACATCATGGGCTGAAGTGCTTGTACTAATCCATACTGATCTATGTGCTACGTTCTATGTTCTACATTCATAAAATTCATGCTTTTCTGTTAACAGTATAATACATAAAAACACTAAGACAATAAAAGTAAACAAATAACTAAATAGTGCAACCAAGGAATATCGAGGAGGTGTTCATGGGTTTAGGGATCGTTCAAAAATCTGACAGGGTGGGGAAGAAGCTACTCTTAAGACGATGAGTGTGGAACATCGTGCTCGTGTATCTTCTCCCTGACAGTAGTAATGAGAAGAAGGCACGTTCTGGGTGGTGATGGAGGCCACCTTCTTGAGCACCACCTTTTAAAGATGTCCTCAGTGGTGGAGAGAGTTGTGCCTGTGATGGGGATAATTGAATCTACAAACCCTGCAGCTCCTTTCAATCCGGGGCATTAGAGCCTCTATGCCAGGCAATAGTTCAGCCAGTCAGAATGCTCTCCACTGTATGTCTGCAGAAATTTGATAGCCTTTGGTGACATACCAAATCTCCTAATGAAGTATAGATGCTGCTCAGCCTTCTTATGATTGCATTAATGTGTTGGGCCCAGGACAGTTGCTCTGAGATGCTGATGCACAGGACCTTGATCCTGTTCAGCCTTCCCATTGTTGACCAATGGAGACTGGTGTGTGTTCCCCTTCCTGAAGACCATAATCAAAGCAGAAACAAAAACTCTGTAACAGAAGCATACCATATTGGATCTTTCCTTGATCTTTCCTCTGATTGGTTTTTCACCTGCACCTTCCCCCTCCCCCCACCTTTTTTATAGGGCCCCTGCCCCCTCCTTCTTCAGTCCTGACGAGGGGTCTCGGCCCGAAACGTTGACTGCTCCTTTCAGCAGATGCTGCCCAACCTGCTGAGTTCCTCCAGCTTGTTTGTCCATATTGGAAGGTAGTTCTTGGAAAAAAAATTAATGTAGATGTATCAAGGTGTCCAAGTGTGTGGACCCCAAAAGAGTACTGTAATAATTAGGAAAGCCTGAAGAATGTTTTCAGTTATTGCTTGGAAAAGCCAATACAAAGATTGGGATGTTATGGTTTATTTATAAATATATGTGGTAGGCCACATCTGGAGCATTGCTTATAGGGTGATCTAACTTAAGGCAGGATAGTGTCACAGAAGCTTCTCTGGTACCTGGGCTGAGTCACGTTTTGAAGCTGGAGTCGAGAACACTGAGAGAGATCGAATCGTACAAGAACCTGGGTGGTTTTGACAAGGTGGATGGGCAGAAGGTGTTTCCTCCACTTTGAAGAGGAACCAGATGGATACTTGAACGTGAGAGATCACCCACGATGTTATAAACTGATGGAGCAGGCTTGAGAGACCAAGGCTTGTTTGTATGTTAGTATGAACAAGAAAAAGGCTGGTGATTGGTGACACTTGAGCACAGAGTTTAAGTCACAGGACTTGCATTCAGAATCTTGGACAATTTTTTTTGGAATGTGTGTTTAAATAGCCCCTACATCAGCAAAGATACTTAAATTCGGACAATTTAATAAATCCAGAATCATTTGTAACTTTCCTACCAGATTGTTGTAAAACTCATCCTTTCCTCAATGTTTCACAGCCTGGCCCAACATGGCTTCATCCTCATCAGTGTGGCTAACTCCAACCTCACCTCCACCACCCCACCCCATGCCTCAACAAGACAAAACACTCTCCAGAGGCCTGGCATTAGAACCGGGTTTGATGCTCCACTGCAGCAATACTGTACCGTCACAGGCTGTGACCTTCATATGAGACCTAGTCTGCCTTCGTAGATACACTGAAAGATCCCATTCCAGTGCATGGATTCAGCCCAATATCCACCCCTTCACTATGCCAGTAACATCAAGTTTCTTGTTAGTTATCTCACTGGTTTGAGAAGCCTTCTGCACACAAATCCGCTTCTTAAATTACGTGGAAACGTGTTTGGCTGAAGTGCCTGAAGGAAAGAATTGATGGAAGAGGTATGTCCTGCCTGTCTTTCTCATCCAGCTGCTCTGTAATTGGGTTGAGATCCAATCATTAAATTGAATCATTAAATCATCGATCCATCATTAAACCCCTGTTATCAAATCCTTCCTTCCCACATCTTCTCTATTCATACTACCTTCTCCAGACTGTGAGTCTCCTGATCTCTATTGTCCTGTAACTTTCTGGCCACTTTCACATTGCCTGTTTTTCATTGCTCCGGAGCTGATGACTGTCTCCAGCTGCCTTGGCCCAGACTGTTAAAATTCCATTACCTTCTTTCCTCCATTCAAGCCCTTCCTATAACCTGACCCAAGTTTTGCTCCTCTACTCTACTGTCAGACTTTGGCTAAAAGCAATCTTGTGACATGTCTTGAGACATTGTCACTACAATAAGGTCTCCTATTTTAATAGTTCTTGTCATTTAATTTAACTTGAAACCTGTTCCAAGCTGCTGTGTTGCAGAGTCTCAAGTCTTTGAGAGAAGGTCTTGCCAAAGAGTGCTTTTAAGTTCCAGCACAGCATTCAGCAGAGGGTGTAACCATCTCAAGACCAGATTTATTTTTCATCCGCTCCTTAATCCATCTTCCAATCACTGGCCTTTGAAGATCATCCCAAAGCAATGGCTGGAATGTGCTTCATTAGGAGAAAATGAAAAAAGATGTTCAAGATTGAGGTGGTGCCCAGAATGACTCTCTGTTTGCTTTCTCTCACGTCAGCCAAGGGAAAAATAGCCTTGCTACAATTCTGAGAAGTCAATGTGCTGTTTGTGGTGATGTGACTGCCGACAGGTTCCAGGCCTGCTTGCACATCCGTGCTTTGAAGCTAGGCTCCGGATAGCTTTGATGCTGATTCTGGATTACAGCTAAAGGATCCAGTAACCTGCCATAACTATTCCCAGGACCACCAAGCCAGTAGCAGAATGCAAAAATGTGGAATCCAAAGATATTTTGATATAAGGTATTGGGATATCTGACCCCAGTCAAACACAGTTACATACCACAGAGAGGTATATTGACAGAAGTTCAGTTTACCACCTCCGTAGATCTTACAGTGTTGCAGAGGAGGAAGTCGGTGAAAGGATGGAAAGTGGTGATGGGGATTTTAAAATTGAGTCATTGCTAATGCTGGTTAACAAGCATGGAGCTTTGGTACCTTGTCATGGAGTTGCTTGGAGTGTTCTTTTGTCTTCATGGTAGCTGTTGCCAGGATACTGACATTAACCAGTAGTTGGACCTTCTAAAATCAATTGACTGCACCAGTGGTGATTGGTCTTTTATATTAAAGGGGGTGAATGCTTATACAATCAATTATTTTGTGTTTAATATTTGTAATTAAGTTAAATCTCTTAGTAGAGATCTGTTTTCCCTTTGACACGAAAGAGTATTTTTCTTTTGATCTGTGTCAAAAAATGGCAAATTGTCGACTCTGATGCAATGTTGTAAAACAATAAAACATGAAAACTTCCGGGGGGGGGGGGGGTGGGGAGGAGTGTGTGTGTGTATGTGTGTGTGTGTGTGTGTGATATTAAACCTGATTCTGATACTGACCTTCCCTCCTACACATCTAATAACCTTGCATTTATACAAACATATTTTGATGGTAGTTTATTAGGATGGCTGACCCAGTCAAAAGGAGTTACGCAGCACTACTTTGTCTGCAGTCAAACAGCGATACGTAACCACAGAGGGGCAAAGAGGTATATCAGGGAATCACTGATTTGTGCCAGGCAATGTAAGATGGAGAGTACGACTTTACGGACATTTAGCTGGACGGAGTTTCTGCTCGCTCAGTATGGTGTATGTTGATAGGGCAGCTGGGGAAATAGAGGTGGTGTTAACCACAGTAACAGCTCACTGAGGTTCAGGATTAAAACAGATATCTGCTCATTTCTTCATTCAACTTCTATTACCCTTTCATTGAAATGTTCCCACAACCTATGGACTCACTTTCAAATACTCTTCATCTCACGTTCTTGATAATTATTGCTTATTTATTTGTTATTATTATTTTTTTTTTGAATGCCCATGTTGGTGCTGTCTTTCATTGATTCTGTTATGGTTATTATTCTATTATTGGTTTATCAATATGCTCGCAAAAAAATTAGTCTCAGGGTTATATATAGTGACATATATGTACTTTGATAATAAATTTACTTTGAACTTTAATAGTTACTGCTCTTTGTGCTCTGTATTTTAGCAGACTATTTCTCATATTAAAACAGAAACTGAAAACAGTGGAGCCAGACTTTGTGTTTTCAAATCTTGTCACTGCAGTAACTTTTGTAGATGAGAACAGGAAGGGTTGGGTCTCAAGGAAGCAACTCCTGATCTTGGGGCTGTGTTCCAGCAGCAGAGAAGAGGGCCTGATAAATGTGCTGCTCTGCATCCGCAACACAAATCATCTGGCCCTTATCACAAAGCGGAATCTTACTCTGCACAAATTCACTGATAGTGACCATGATAACATTGCCGATTAAACATTGTGAGTCACGAGGCACTTCATCAATGCACGAGCCTAGGAAATGCACCACATCTCTTTTTTATGTTAAAACCTCATTTTTAGACACCTTAATGCCATGAGCACTAGATAAAGATTTGGAATTTCAGTGGTAAGGTTTACAGAACAGTACTGTTGGGTTTCAGTCTGTAGTTGCCCCTGAAACTGATACCGTTGGCTTTAGCACAACCTTCCATACTGACATGTTGAAATTTCTCACAGTCCTTAACAAAACACCCAGTAAGTTCAATCTTTGCAGGAAGCTCCAAAGATGACCATTCAAATTAGGTAACTCTTTCAGCCACTGGGGAGTAGTGCTGGCAAGAGGGATATGGGAGGGTGCCGCCAAGGAGCCAGAGGTAGCAGGACTAACTGCTCCCAGAAGGCACATTCTCAGTGCAAGGGAGACACTGAGAACCACCAACTGACAGGAGATTGCCAAGGAGATTCTTGCATACTATACAAAGCCTGTCTCTGAGAGAGGTGGGAGGCTTGGAAATTGTGAATGAACACTGCCCTGATCTCCAGAGTCAAGCATCCTAGGATTACGTGTGTGGTGCATTCACAGTCATGGATCTTGGCAGCTCTCACTGAGAACAGAGAATGCATCTTGCTTGGTCCCCTTTAAGCTGCTGAGGCAACAGGGTTAGTGAAAGCCATGGCTTCACAAGTCAGTGATGTATGACACTCATCCGAGATGAAATTAGCCCTTTGGACTGTCAACTGTGAAAAACTTATGTTGATGAGAAGTGCTGGAACAATCAGAAATAATTCCAGTAAAATGAGGAGAGTAATGTTCCATTGACACCTAGTCATCCAGACACACCTAGTCATCCAGACACACCCAGTCATCCAGACACACCTAGTCATCCAGACACACCCAGTCATCCAGACACACCTAGTCATCCAGACACACCCAGTCATCCAGACACACCTAGTCATCCAGACACACCCAGTCATCCAGACACACCCTGTCATCCAGACACACCCAGTCATCCAGACACACCCAGTCATCCAGACACACCCAGTCATCCAGACACACCTAGTCATCCAGACACACCTAGTCATCCAGACACACCCAGTCATCCAGACACACCTAGTCATCCAGACACACTCAGTCATCCAGACACACCTAGTCATCCAGACACACCTAGTCATCCAGACACACCTAGTCATCCAGACACACCCAGTCATCCAGACACTCCTAGTCATCCAGACACACCCAGTCATCCAGACACACCTAGTCATCCAGACACACCCAGTCATCCAGACACACCTTGTCATCCAGACACACCCAGTCATCCAGACACACCCTGTCATCCAGACACACCCAGTCATCCAGACACACCCAGTCATCCAGACACACCCAGTCATCCAGACACACCTTGTCATCCAGACACACCCAGTCATCCAGACACACCCTGTCATCCAGACACACCCTGTCATCCAGACACACCCAGTCATCCAGACACACCCAGTCATCCAGACACACCTAGTCATCCAGACACACCTTGTCATCCAGACACACCCAGTTATCCAGACACACCTAGTCATCCAGACACACCCAGTCATCCAGACACACCTAGTCATCCAGACACACCCAGTCATCCAGACACACCTAGTCATCCAGACACACCTAGTCATCCAGACACACCCAGTCATCCAGACACACCCAGTCATCCAGACACACCTAGTCATCCAGACACACCCAGTCATCCAGACACACCCAGTCATCCAGACACACCTAGTCATCCAGACACACCTTGTCATTCAGACACACCTTGTCATCCAGACACACCCAGTCATCCAGACACACCTTGTCATTCAGACACACCTTGTCATCCAGACACACCTTGTCATCCAGACACACCCAGTCATCCAGACACACCTTGTCATCCAGACACACCCAGTCATCCAGACACACCCAGTCATCCAGACACACCTTGTCATCCAGACACACCCAGTCATCCAGACACACCTTGTCATCCAGACACACCCAGTCATCCAGACACACCTTGTCATCCAGACACACCCAGTCATCCAGACACACCTAGTCATCCAGACACACCCAGTCATCCAGACACACCCAGTCATCCAGACACACCTTGTCATTCAGACACACCCAGTCATCCAGACACACCTTGTCATCCAGACACACCCAGTCATCCAGACACACAAAAACACTCAGATACCCAGACACACCCAGTCATCCAGACACACCTTGTCATTCAGACACACCCAGTCAATCAGACACACAAAAACACTCAGATACCCAGACACACCCAGTCATCCAGACACACAAAAACAGACAAACAGACACGCAAACATCCAGACAACCTGGACATGTAGGCACACAAACACCCGGATACACTCAGACATCCAGATCCCTGACAAACAGACACATCCAGACCACTAGATTCACAGCCACTCAGACACCCAGAGACACAGACACACAGATGCCCAGACATCCAATCACACAGACACATAGACACCCAGATACACTGATACCCAGATCAAGTACACACAGTCACCCAGACAGACACAGAGAAACACCAGAGAGCCTGACACAGATACACAAACACACACTCGAAAGCAGTGACACCCAGGCATATGGACACACAGACACATAAACATCCCAAACATACAGACAGCCAGATATATGGATGCACAGACACACTGTGCTCAGACACATGACACATAGATAAACAGGACACCCAGATGGATGCCCAGACACCTAGACACCCTGATACACAGTCACACAGAGCCACAGGAACATGGACACATAGACACACACAGACAGAGAATTGTGCACATAGCTGCCGTGATCTGGGACAATCCATCACTGAACAGCACACTATCATTTCTTATGGCATGCACAAATGTTATTCTAGCAAGGATGTTGTTTCTTTTCATCGCAACAGGGTGCCTTTAAGGCAATTTTAAATCAAAACAGGCAAGTGATATCTGCAGCCAAAAACAATCGAAGGGAATCTTGGAATGGTGACAGAGTCCAGGTTGTGAACTTCCCCTGGTGACTGCCAGCAAGGAACTATGTGCTCATTGGCAGGTGTTTCTCTTCAGCTGAGCTAAGGAGTGTTCCCACGGGGCCTCTCAGGAAGGCTGCACTCCCTCAGTCACTGCCTCCCAGTGCTCACAGTCAGGATGTGTCCTGCAGTTCCGTAAATGGACAACACCCCTTCACTGCCAAATTAGAAACACTAAGAGCATGTGCAGTGGATTCCAGTTAATTGGGCCATCAGTTAATCAGGGCAGCAGTTTAATTGGGACAAATATTAAAGAACAAAAACTAATTGAGGAAATAGCTGTGATTCCCTTCATTTACTAGGGATGTTGTGCCACTGAATTGAGACAGGAGAATGTTGCCAAGCATTTTTTTAAACTGGTGGCTGTAAGTCACAACACCATGCTTCGAGCAAACATTTTTTAGATAGCATCAGTTGTGTATGTTTATTTTCAAAAAGCAGCGATTTTTGTCACTGATAGTTGGTGAGAAATAAGCAGTAAGACAATTCAGAACTGCTTTTCCCACTGCTGTTTCAAGCATTCAGTGCCAGGAACAGCTGGGAGTGAAAACGAAATGATTTCACTACTTCAACAAGTTAAAAACTACAAACACTTTGAAGGTATTTACAATCATCTTGAATGTTACAATGAAAATGCAGATTTGGAGGATGTTCTCACTTTCAGCACTGTATGAAGGCAGTCCATTATCTACACTAGGTGTCTGCACTGATTTTGTTCATTTACAGTCAAATGAACATGAGGCGGATGCAGTTTTATAGTACTGGTGATGTTCTGATTTGCTTTAAACATAATTTAAATACATAATTTGTTACATAGTTTGTCATTTTTTTTGTACCTTTTTAACTCTTTCCATGAAACCAGCTAATTGGGGCAGCCACTTAATTAAGCCATAATGTACTGGAATCCACTATGTTGGTCAAGAGAGTCTAGCACCTCTGGGTTAGAAGCTGGTATCAACAGTTCTATTCAAGGTTGGGTTGTTAATGTGTTTATGTTAGAGGTTAGGCTAATGGCTGTGTTCAAAATAAGAATTAGAGGTATCGGCAGGAGGAAATAGGCATCCGGTTGTGGAACTATAAACATGATTAGGAATCATTGAACCAAATAACTCTTATCTAAATTATAGATTTTCCTATCTAAAATGTGTTATTTGTGCAGAGTGCTGTATCATCAAGGATGCCAAAATTTAGAAGCAATATTAGGCAAAGGCCCTGTCTGCTTGAGTGGGTGTTAAAGATCCCATAATTTAATTGGAAGAGAGGGAATAATGCTGGCTAACACACACAAAATGCTGGAGGAGCTCAGCAAGACACCTCGGGCCTGATGAAAGGTCATGACCTGAAACATCATCTGTTTATTCCCATCGATGGACTTGTTGAATTCCTCTAGCATTTTATGTGCCTTGCTGAAGATTTCCACCATCTGCAGAATCTCCTGTGATATTGCCAGCCAATATATATTCCTCAGACAGGAATAGATTCATTGATCAATGAGGCCATTGCTACTTTTGTTAGGTGCTATTATGTAATATTCATTTAGTAGCAACACCTCCCAGTCCCTGGAAGAGTGTTGTCTGTGGTGTGAGATGTACTTTTTGGAGACGATGGTGAAAATCATATGTTCTGTGTTATACGCTCAGACCAGCAAGAACTTGCAACCTATCAGTGGGGAATATCGCGCTAACTGTGGTAGACAGTTCACTGCAAGTCCTGAAGTTATGTATTATATAATCTAAGGCTAATCATTATCCTCATTCAGAAACACAAGTTGTTGTGCTGACTCCAGCCCTCAGGCCTTACAAACCTGCAAATGTCGGTACTTAGCAAACCACTGTGTTGGTCTTCAGAAACCATGAACTTCTGACCCACTTATCAACCAAATGAAAATGGCTCGTAGAGGGACTCGACACATCTCAGGAGGTCTACATTGGGGCAGGAGAGGAGCTGCCTTTCAGCTTCAGAAGCCTAGTTTCAATCCTGACCACAGGAATTTGAACATTCTTCCTGTGACTGCATGGCTTTCCCCCATATCACAATGTTGGTAGCAGGTTAGTAGCTGAATTAGAATCTGCAAGTTGCCCCTGGTGTGTAGATGAGTGGGTGATGGTATTGTGTGGAGAGGAAAAGTGGGTCAGCATGGACTCAGTGGGCCAAAGGGCCTGTTACCATGCTGTGTGACTCTATGACTCTATCATCACCTAGGTCACTTGCTCTGAGGTTATTCAAACTTATTGTTCAAAGGTATCCATAACTACACACAAGATGGGCAAGAAGCTTCCTTTCAGATCTGGAGATGTAGAACAGTGCAACACAGGAACAGGAGGACCTTCAGCCCACTATGTCTGTGCTGACCATGTCTAGCTAATCCCATCTGCCTGCATGTTGTCTGTATCTCTCTGTCCCCTGTCTGTCTAAGGGCCTCAGAAGTTTCTGACCACAGCCCCCTTCTGCTTCTCCTCCATGTACATTATTCTGGAGTGAACTCCTGGTCCCTTTTCATTACCAGCATTATATTTCTGAAGGAATAGTCTGTTTTTCCACTTCTCGTACTGCATCAGGGATTCAGTTTGAAGGTTCAGTTGAAACCACATAATTTGAAGATGCACACTGATTATTTGACTTTTGTTAAGGATCAGGATGAAAAGGTCTTTCATCAGTTGTCAGAGAGGGCCCCCTTTGACCCCGGAGAACACCTTTATCTGCTGTTTGCTGAGGTGGAGCTCCATTATGGAAATTTATCGGATATTGTGCAGCAGAGTCAGTGACAGGTGTCCTTGTACTACTTCACCAGCGGTCCTGTGTTATCCGGGGGAATCATTTCAAAGTGGCCCCTCTGATGGACTGATAGAGCGTAATAGTGAGGCTTGGGTCCAAAACAGCAGACTCGTATGCACCAAGCATCGATGAGCTGTAGAGCAGAGAAATCAGCCCTGCAGCCCACCACATCCATTTCTGCCCACCTACACTGATCCCATTTGCCCATATCAGGACTGTGCCATTCTATACCTTGCCTCTTTATGTACATGTCTACACTTGACTTAAGAAGGACTTCATTGCCTCATCAGAGACGGAATTCAAGATAACTAACATTTTCTACTGTCAACTGCCCTTTAAAACTCCTTCTCACTTTAAACCTCTGCCTTGTTTTGATATCCCTAACTTCCAGTTATCAGCCATTGCTGAGCAAGTACAGATCCAGCTATGCTACAATTACTGAAAATCCACTGAGTATTTACAGACAAACATATGGGCAAGCATGATGAAAGTTGAACTACGAGAAAAATACCTATTTAGTCCTTAATCTAATACCAATTACAAAGCCATCCAATCCATTTCCTTTTGCCTGCTGTTCCTCTGCTCACTGTTTGATTCTGTTGGTTACAGAATTAGGGGCTCTTACACTTTGTACTTCAGCTAAAGAATCCAAGAGGCAAATCAAAAAGCTTTTGAGGTCATTCCCATCTGCCAGCTTACAGGCGGAGGCCTTATAGGTTGCTTTTCTTTCTGTATCCCTGAAACTGCTCCAGGTCTGAGATAGGAGAAGCTCAGCTTGCACAGGGCCACCTGTGCACGGCCAGAATCACCCCCTCCTACTAACTACCCAACTACTAAAGGCCAGGAAACTTCTCTGTAGTATGACAGGTCAAGGAGGCTAAGACTTTACAAGTCAAAGGACTGCAGATGCTGGAAACTTGAAATAAAAACAGAAACTGCTGGAAACACTCAGCAGGTCAGGCAGTATCTGTGGAGCGAGAAGCCAGTGAAGGCATGGAACATGGACTATTCCATGTAGGCAATGAAAAGGCAGACATAGCAGGGGATGATGTGGCTCATGGTTATACCTTGAGTTTGGCGAAAGACAGGGGAGGGTGGTGTGGAGGGGAACTAGTTATGGCTTTTTTTGAGAAAAAGCGGAGTGTATAGGGACTAGATTCTTGACGGGGGATAGAACATACATGGGCCCCAGCTATGCCTACTTTGTGTTCCAAACCTTTTCTGGTAATGCTGCTCAACTCTTTCTGCGTTACACTGATGACTGCATTGGCGCTACTTCATGCACGCATGCTGAGCTCGTTAATTTCATCAGCTTTGCCTCCAACTTTCACACTGCCCTTAAATTCACATGGTCTATTTCTCACAGCTTTCTCCCCTTTCTCAATCTCTTTGCCTCCAACGTATCTCCAATACTTTCAACATGTCGGTCCACGGCTGCCTCTGTTGCCATGACGAGGCCACTCTGAGGTTGGAGGAGCAACACCTCATATTCCATCTGGGTAGCCTCCAACCAAAGAGAGGAAATTTACCAAATTATGAAGGGTATAGATAGGGTAAACGCAAGCAGGCTTTTTACACTGAGGTTGTGTAGGAGGTCATGGGTTAAGGGTAAAAGGTGAAAAGTTTAAGGCAAACATGAGGGGAAACTACTTCACTCATAGGGTCATGAGAGTGTTGGACAAGCTGTCGGCTTGGTGTATGCAGACTTGATTTCAATGTTTAAGAGAAGTTTAGATAGGTACATGGATAGTAGGGTGATGGTCCCAGTGCAGGTCAATGGGAGTAGGCAGTTTAAATGGTTCAGCAAGGACTAGATGGGCCAAAAGGCCTGTTTCCATGCTGTACTTTTCTATGACTATATCTCTGGAGACAAGTCATTACCAATATCTTTTATAAACCTACCAACTCCCAATGTTATCTTGATATAGCTCTTTCCATCTTGTCTTCTGTAAAAATGCCATTCCCTTTTCTCAGTTCCTTTGTCTCCAACGTATCTGTGCCCATGATGAGGTTTTCTTTTCCTGGACATTAAGAGATTACCTCCTTCTTCAAAGAACAGGGTTTCTTTTTCACTACCATTGATGCTGCCTCACCCACGTCTTCGCCATTTCCCAACATTTGCTCTCACCCTACTTTCCTACTGACTTAGCAAGAATAGAGTTTTTCTTGTCCTCACCTACCACCCCATGAGCCTTTGTATTCAGCACATCATTCTCCACAACTTCTGCCATCTTCAACAGGACCCTACCACCAAACACATCTTTACCTCCCCCCCCACTCTCCACTTTCCGAGGGGACCTCTCCCTTCCCACTAAACTCCCTCCTGACACATAACCCTGCAAACTGAAGAAGTGCTACACCTGCCCATTCACCTCCTCCACCTCCATTCAGGATCCCAAATTGTCCTTGCAGGTGAGGCAACACCTCATATGTGTACCTTTTGGGGTCATCTACTGTATCCAGTGTCCCCAAAGCAGCCTCCACCACATTGATGAGACCCAATGTAGATTGGGCCCTGTAGAGCACCTTCACTCTATCAGTAAAAAGCAGGATTTTCTGGTGGCCAACCATTTTAATTCCAATCCCCATTCCCACTCCAACATGCTGGTCCGTTGTCTCCTCTACCACCCTGAACAGGCCATTCTCAGGCTGGAGGAGCACCCTCATTTTCAACATCAATTTTTCCAACCTCTGGTAACTTTCCTCCCTCCCCTTCCCTCCTCTTCAATTCCCCACTTGACCCCCTCTTACCTCTTCTCTTCCCCTCTTCTACCCATCTTCTCCCTCTGGTGTTCCTCCTCCTTTCTCCCATGGTCCACTCTCCTTTCCCATTACATTCCTGTTCTCCAGTCCTTTACCTGTTCCACCTATCACCTCCCAACTTTTTAATTCATCCCCCCTCGCACACTCACCTGGCTTTACCCGTTGCCTCTGGCTTGTACTCTATCCCCGCCATCTTATTCTGGCTTCTTCCCTTTCCTTTCCAGTCCTGATGAAGGGTCTCAGCCTGAAACATTGACTGTTTATTCAGTTCTGTAGATGTTGTCTGACTGCTGAGTTCCTCCAGCATTTTGTGTGTGTTACTCTGGGTTTCTAGCATCTGTAGCATCTTTTGTTCCTGTTCTTCTTGTCTTTTCATCTCTCCCTAGTCAACCATTCAGGGACCCAAGCATCCTTTCCAGGTGAAGGTGCAGCAGTTTCTTCCCCCAAGCTATCAGACTTCTCAATACTCAGAGTCTAAACTGACATTTGCATCATCTATTATTATCTTGTAATTTGTCCTCTACTGTGCCTATTGTCTTGTTTATTAATTATTGTACTGCCCTGCACTGTTTTGTGCACTTTATGTAGTCCTGTGCAGGTCTGTAGTCTAGTGCAGCTTTTACCTATGTTGTTTTACGTAGTCTAGTGTAGCCTTCTGCTGTCTCACATAGTCTAGTGTAGTTTTGTGTTGTTTCATGTAGCACCAGGGTCCTGGAGGAACATTGTTTCGTTTTCACTGTGTACCGTACCAGCTGTTTGTGGTCGAAATGACAGTAAACTTGAGTTACTTGTTCCAGTCTAGCATAATACATTTGGTGTTCACAATGTGGTCTCTTCCACATTCATGAAATCAAACACAGATTGGGTGATCACTGTGCAAAGGACTCGTGTTCACTCCTCAGGAGTGACCTTGGTCATCCCCTTGCTGTTTTCACTCCTCGTCCATCTCCTGCTTTGGCCTGTCCATCTGTATCCCGTACTGTTGCAATAAAGCCCAGTCAAAGCTTGGAGAACACTTCATCTTTCTTCTGGACACCGTCCAGCCTTCCCACTCAATATCAAACCCTCCAGCTTCAGGTAACTTGCTCTCCCTCTGTTTGTATCAGAACTGCACGAGGTCAGAGAAACAAAGAAGATGCTGATGCGGAAACTTGAAACAGAGAAAGAAACAGAGCGTGACCTCAGATCAGGAGGTTAATCAGATTAAATACCAGTCCTGAGCTGCTGTAGCACAGTCCAGAGTACCCAACTCCCTCACTGCAACTTCCAAATGAACTGACGATCCATCACGGTTCTGACACACACCGGAAAGGCTGACCGTCTGAGTTAGCTGGTGTGGATCCAGACCGAAGCTGCACAGAAAGGTGTTGCTCCTTGAGTTAAGGGTCACTCCTTTTCAGCAGATTGGCTGCCATTAACAAGCACTTTAACACTCTCTCCTAGTTCGTCTCCAACCTCACTTTATCTCCCTGTCCCTTCTCTCCCAAGTGTCCTAGTTTTGGTAAAGCCACACCAAGCTGATGCCCTGACCTGCTAAGCTGCATTTACTGCTTTTACATTTGGTTGGTCAATTAGCCTCCTGGTAATCATGGCCATGGTGTCACTTTGCTCTGCTGACTCCTTGAAAACTGGGCCATTTCAATATAGATTTGTTCCAGAACTCCATATGAAGTCTGTAACAAAGGTGATGGTAGAATAGAGAATAGTGCTTTGATTTTATAAAACAAAAAGCACATTGACATGAAACTCCTAACTGCATCATACCCAGATGTTGCCACAGAGAATCACAGTGTACATTAAATTCAGTAGGATTGTATCCAGTTCTGTAGGCTCATTTTGCATGTGACTGTGCTGCCTGCCTGCTTGTTATTTACAATGTGTTTGTCACTGGATTTCAAGGCTATCCCTATCTAATTTCCTGATGCAATTCGTACTGAAACATCAGGAGGCAATGATTGTTCTCAGATCAGTGCAGAAACACAGCTGTTCTGATTGGTTCATGCAGCTATTATGATAAAACAATCTCTGAAATGAGTTCATTAATTTGAAGCTGAACTGTGCATATCTATCCTGGTGTGATTTACATCTCTTCACATGTCTCGGTCTCTCCCACTGATGTAAAAGGGATCCCTACCTGAATACAAAACTACCAGGAGTAAGTGCCTGGTCTTATGCTGTTGCTGACTGATGGATCACAGGCAATAAAGATGACAGGGCTGTAAATAAATCTAAATCTGTGTTAGTGCTTTGTTCAGTGGAAAGAACCACAATTTCACTAAATACACTATTGGCAGAAGCCTTAGCATTTCTGGGCAGAGAATCTGTTCCATGGATTTATATTTAGGACCAAACTTCAGACAAACTCGTAGTTGAGGAGCAGTGGAAGCAAATGGGTAATAAATAATCTTCTGGTTTTCTGAGGACTCTGAGAAGAATTCCACATCGTCCAGACTTCATGTACAAGTATTGGCAAAATTTCTTACCCACATTATGGTATATTCAAGAAACCTTTTAAAAGTTGCCACAGATAGACTTGATAACTTGAATGAATTCAGCCTGGTACAGTTTTGGTAAGGGGATCTGTGACTTCAATACTGACCTTGCAGAGTGTTGCCGTCAGGTCCTGTCAGTATAGCCGGAACCACACTGCTGATGAGGAATGCAGGCTTATCTATCTCACTAGAACCCTTAATGCTTATTTAGTGCCTGACAAAAGGGCATAGTGCCAACAGATAGCTGGGCTGAAGTTTTTAATCTCAGCTTAATATACAAAAGATGTTATTATTTTATCAAACCACTACCACATCACTAAGGCTTGAGCTAACTTACAAATTGTGGTGAGGTTTTGACCAACTGAATGACACAGTTTAAAGTGACTCCACAGGAAGATTTTATTCTCAAGCTCTGTATTGGATATGGTTGTACCTGGTTGTGTTTCAGCAGGTGATCAGGGATGAATGAGAGCTGTAACAAATGCAAAGGGTTTCATTCAGGTCTCAAACATGGTGGCTGGCGTTCTTCAGCTGATGGTGGCCCCAGCTCATCAAAATGGTAGGCAAGGAATTTCAATCAGGGCGAGAGATGTTCAAGGGATAGAGCCAGGAACTTCTGGATAGATGAGCTGATAAAACCAACATAAGTGGTACCCATGGAAATTGAATCATTTCAATGACCAATGTTCTAACTAACAGAGGAAGTTTCCAAGATTGAAACCTTTATGAGCATCTACGTTGAGCTGGGTGATCTCTTGTTCTGCTCCCTTGGAACTCCAAGTCTGAGTGTGAAGGCAGAATGAAGGCTTTGGACAACCAGGCCATTTAAGACGGTTCATCCCACTCCCCTGTTCTTATTTTGTATTTTTACTCAAACTATAAATTAGGTTAACCAACAAACTAGGCAGAAACTTGGAAAAAGAAGAGGAGGAGTAACTGGGAGATGGATGAATGGGGTGTTATGGCACCAACAATGGGTTTGGGCCCAGTCCAAGATTAGCCAATCACTGATAATTGAGGAGTGGGAGCTTTGTAGAAATAATTGTCAACACCAGGTGCAATCACATAACAATAATATTTGTGGAAAGTATACAAGAATGTAAGTGCAGGATACAAAAAAGAAAATCAATTTTCAGTCACGATCTATCTGTTAGTATTGATTGGATAAAAACTGGGTGCAGTTATATCTCAGAGCAAGGTGAAAGAGAAGTTGACAAACTTTTCACCCATTGAAAATAGAAAGGTAAATTGGACAAGCCTGCTACCAACTGCATCATTATGACTGCTAGTCCACCCATGTATTCAAGGAGAGCGCAGAACTCATGGAATACTGAGTTCTGTCCCTCTTCCACTCTGTAGCTCCAGCTGATTCCAATTTCTTATCTTCAACAGTCTAAGGCTCTGCGGGAACGATGGCTCCTGGAAGGAACTCCTTCTTCTACATCAGAGGAGGACCAGGGAATGAATAAACAGTTTCAAGAGGACAACATTAAAACAAAACAGTTGGAGGAAACCATCCAGAGGTAACTGGCACAATATCTATGGTCAATATGCTCCTAATATGAATTGTCACCTGTCAATTTATTACTGACTGCTGGGACTGGTTAACTGTGCATGTGACAAGAGGTAGCATCATTTACTAGATGTACCCCACTGGTAGATGTAATCAGGGGATTTTATATTAGCATAATTGGCATGGCTCTGAGGTAAACGGTAAAATAAAGGGGCCTGGGAAAACCTATCCGTAATTTGTTGGAAGTGGCATCGCAGGAAGGCAGGGTCATAAGGAGAGTTTTTGGCACATTGGCATAAATCAAAACATCATAAGTCAGAGTACAGGAGTTGGAACGCGTTGAAGCTGTACAAGATGTTGGTGAGGCAGAATTTGGTGTATCGTGTGCAGTTCTGGTCACCTACCTACAGGAGAGATATCAATAAACTTGGAAAAGCCCAGAGAAAATTTATAAGGATTTTGTCGGGACTTGACCTGAGTTATAAGGAAAGGTTGAATAAGTTATAATTTTATTCATTAAAGAATATGAGAATAAGGAGAGATCTTATAGAGGTCTATGAAGTTATGGGGGGTAGAGATAAGGTGAAAGAATTCAGCTTTTTTCCCCCTGAGGCTGGTGAGATGGGAACTAGAGGTCACCTTGTGAAAGGTGAAATATTTAAGGGGAATCTGCAGAGAAACTTCCTCACTCAAAGGCTGGTGCAACTGTGAAACAAGCTTTAGGTGGAAGTGGTAGATGTGGCTATTATTTAAAATAAGTTTGGATAAGTACATGGATTGGAGGGATAGAGTCCAGATTTCACAACATGTGCATTTTGTTAAGACAATAAGGTGCTCAGATCTGACTTGATGAGACAGAGAAACAGCAACACCAGTTATCTACTTAGAACTGCAAAATTGTGTTCATGAGCACCGTTCAAAGTAAATTTTATTATCGAAGTACATATATGACACTATATACAGCCCTAAGATTCATTTTCTTGTAGGCATAGTCAACAAATCTATAGAATAATAATTCTCAATGAAGGACTGCCCAGCTAGAGCGTTCAACCAGAATGCAGAAGTCAACAAATTGTGCAAATACAAACAGAAGAAACAATAATAATAAATAAATAAGCAATAAATATTGAGAACATGAGATGAAGAGCCCTTGAAAATGTGTCCATTGGTTCTGAGAATATTTCAATGATGGGGCCAGTGAAGTTGGGTGAACTTATCCCCTTTGGTTCAAGAGCCTGATAGTTGAAGGGTTGTAACTGTTCCTGAACCTGGTAGTGCAACTCCTGG
This sequence comes from Hypanus sabinus, assembly GCF_030144855.1. Taxonomy (NCBI): domain Eukaryota; kingdom Metazoa; phylum Chordata; class Chondrichthyes; order Myliobatiformes; family Dasyatidae; genus Hypanus; species Hypanus sabinus. The sequence continues at coordinate 47,818,904 of NC_082721.1, forward strand.
GGCTCCTGTATCTTCTTCCTAATGGCAGCAGTGAGAAAAGAGCATGACCTGGGTGGTGGGGGTCCCTGATGATGGATGCTGCTGTCTTGCGACAGCATTTCATGTAGATGTGCTCAATGGTTGAGAGGGCTTTACCCGTGATGGACTGGGCCATATCTACTACTTTTTGTAGAATTTTCAATTCAAGGGTATTGGTGTTTCCATACCAGGCCATAATGCAGCCAGTCAGTATACTCTCCACTGCACAGCTAAAGAAATTTAGTATTAGATGTCATGCCGAATCTCTGCAAACTACTAAAAAAGTAGAAGAGCTGCTGTGCTTTCTTTGTAATTGCCCTTACATGCTGAATCCAGGACAGGTCCTCCGAAATAATAATACTGACCCTCTCCACCTCCGATCCTCTGATGAGAACTGGCTCGTAGACCTCTGGTTTCCTTCTCCAGAAGTCTTTATCCAGCTCCTTGGTCCTGCTGACATTGGGTGAGAGGTCATTGTTCTGACACAACTCAGTCAAGTTTTCATTCTCCCTCCTATATGCTGATTCATCACCACCTTTGATTCAGCCAACAACAGTGGTGTCGTCAGCAAACTTAAATATGGTATTGGAGCTGTGCTTAGCCACACAATCATAAGTATAAAGTAAGTAGAGCAGGGGACTAAGCATACAGCCTTGTGGTTCACCTGTGCTGATGGAGATCGTGGAGGAGATGTTGCCAATCTAAACTGACTGGGCTCTGCAAGTGAAGAAATCCAGGATCGAATTGTACAAGGAGGTTCAGAGGCCAAGGTCTTAGAGCTTATTGATCAGTTTTGAGAGAATAATGGTATTGAATGCTGAGGTTTGATCGATAAAGAGCATCTTGATGTTTGCATCTTTGCTGCCAGATAATCCAGGGTTGAGTGAAGAGCCAACGAAATGGCACCTGCTGTGGTCCTGTTGCTCTGGTAAGCAAAATGGATCCGATCTAAGTTGCTCAGGCAAGAGTCGAGGTGTTTCATCGCCAGCCTGTCACTACTGGGTAATAGTCATTGAGGCAGATCACCAAGCTCTTCTTGAACACCAGTATAACTGAAGCCTTTTCAAGCAGGTGGATTCCACTACCATGCTCCTACCGTCACAACCAACGTTCCCTCTAATTTTTAGTAGTCAGTGTGCACAAAAATCTTATGTGCTGCAGATTTTTTTCCTGTAACAGAAGTATGTGCACACGGAATGCACACGTGGCACAGTTTATGTAGGTTTACAAAATATTTGACATAAAACTGCACAGAATAACAACAAAATAACATACATATTTAAGGCATTCAGTTATTTTTTCTCTCTCCTGTCTTTGGCATTTACCCATTCTTTGTAAACTCTATCTAGACTAACAGAACTTCCATCCAATTTTGATTCTCATTAACATATCCAAACAACATTCACCTAAATGGTTTCTCAGCTTGTTTTTGAGTTGATTCATTAGGCTAAAGCCTCTCTCGCAGTCCGCACTAAACGCAAGAAATATTCCCCCAATGTCCATCAACTGTGCAAGGTTGCAAAACTGTTCATTTTGAAGTACAAATGCCACCGTTTGAGCAAAGTTTGAAATCAGTCTGGGTTTAATTTTTTCTTACACGGAAAATTTGAAATCATTAAACTAACTATTACAGTATTTTCAGCTAGAAAATCCCATGATATCTTAGACATAAAGTATTCATTGCCAAATGTGAAGTTTATGATATGAACACTGTCCGCCAAAGATGGCTGCCGCCGTGATGCAGCTGTACAAACCGGAACAGGAAAGGTGAGGTGACGTAAATTAGTGACGTGCATTGTGATATTTGAAAAACTGACTAACTAGTTAACAAAAACATTTAGCTATAAGATTATTTTCAATAATTATTAATTACTACATTATTTTAGGTAACTAACCTTTTGTGCACTCATTAATTTCCTTTGTGCACTGGTTGAAAAATGTGTGCATGCACACACGGGCACAACTAAGAGGGGACATCGGTCACAACATGAGTTGAGGCTGATCTGACATAATTATATATAGGACTTCTGTCACACTTTGTGTTCAGTTTCTTGGAGTTCAATAAATGAGTTGTTACAGTTATGCCTCACATCATTCTATTTGTGAAAACCTACAATGGTAAACAAGCCCTGCCACAACTGTTGTGGATCCTTTGTTGATTCAGGTTTGGTCCAGAATTGCTACTTCACCTGTGAGATGGCTTTCCTGGACCTCTTGTAACTTTCTTGGTTACCAGACTGGAACGCCTCTGATCTGGCTTTCAGCAGATTTTGGATCTCATGGTTCATCCAGGGCTTCTGATTGGGAAGACTGAATGATTTTGTGGGGACAGACTAATCTACAGCTGTTTTAATAAAGTCTGTTACAACAATGATGTATTCATTCGGATCCCTAGATGAACACAGCCCAGTCCACTGACTCGAAGCAATCCAACAGCCACTGCTCTTCTTCCTGCAATCACCTCTTTGTTGTCCTAATCTCTGGAGCCTTGCCCTTTAGCCTCTGCGTGTACACAGGTCAGAGAAGCACAACCTTTGGCTTGTTAGGGAGAGTGCGGAGATGATAGACAGGAGCTACAAGCAGGTAGTCACCTCAGGGCCACAGGGGACAGATAAGTGGGTGACCGTCAGGAGAAGGAAGGAAGGGCGTCAGATAGTGGAGAGAACCCCTGTGGCTGTCGTGCCTCTGGCCCTGTGGGTCAGAATGGTAGGGAACGGAAGAGGAGGTCAGCGGTAATAGGGGACTCTATATTTGGGGGACAGACAGGTGATTCTGTGGGTGTGAAAAAGAAACAAGGATGGTAGTTTGCCCCCCAGATGCCAGGGTTCATGATGTTTCTGAGCGTGTCCACAATATCCTGAAATGGAGGGTGAGCAGCCAGAGGTCTTGGTACAAATTGGTACCAACAACATTGGAGAAAAAAGGTGGAGGTCCTGAAAGCAGGATACAGGGAGTTAGGAAGAAGCAGGACCTCAAAGGTAGTAATCTCAGGATTGCTGCCTGTGCCACACGACAGTGAGTATAGGAATAGAATGAGGGGGAGGCTGAATGTGTGGCTAAAGGATTGGAGCAGGGGGCAGAGATCTAGATTTTATGATTATTAGGACCTCTTCTGTGGCAGGTGTGTTCTGTACAAAAAGGACGGGTTGCACTTGAATCGAAGGGGGACCAATATCCTGTTGGGGAGGTTTGCCAATGCGATTGTGGAGGGAACTGAAGTGAAGAGGCAGAGGATAGAGAGGTTGGAGCACAAGTAGAGAGCTTGTCGGGTTTGTGAGAAGGATAGGCAGATGATAGAGCGAAGTTGCACTCAGCCTGATGGTTTGAGATGAGTCTATTTTAATGCAAGGAGTATCGTAAACAAGGCAGATGAACTTAGAGCGTGGATCAATACGTGGAACTATGACATTGTGGCCGTGACAGAGACTTCGATGTCTCAGGGGCAGAAATGGCTGCTGAGTGTACCAGGCTGATGTTTCAAAAAGAACAGAGAGGGAACCAAAAGAGATAGGGGTGTGGCATTGCTAATTAGGGATAGTGTCACGTCTGCAGAAAAGGAGGAAGTCTTGGAGGGATTGTCTACTGAGTCAGTGTAGGTGGAAGTCAGAAACAGGAAAGGGGCAATAATTCTACCAGGTGTTTTTATTGACCCACACCCCCCCCCCCCAATAGTAAAAGGGATATTGAGGAGCAGATAAGGAGGCAGATTCTGGAACGGGGCAATAATAACAGGGTTGTTGTGGACGGGAGATTTTAACTTTCCTAATATTGACTGGCATCTCCTCAGCACAGGGGTTTAGATGGGGTAGAGTTTGTTAGGTGTATTCAGGAAGATTTCCTGTAGATAAGTCAACTGGAGGAGAGACTGTACTTGATCTGGTATTGAGAAACAAACCTGGTCAAGTGTTAGATCTCTCAGTGGGAGAGCATTTTGGTGATAGTGACCAAAACTCTATCTCCTTCACCATAGTGCTGGTGAGGAATAGGAGCAAACAATTTGGGAAAACATTTAATTGGGGCAGGATAAAATACGATGCTATTAGGCAGAAACTTGGGAGCAAATGTTCTCAGGGAAATGCATGGCAGAAATGTGGCAAATATTCAGGGATCATTTGTGTGGATTTCAGCATAGGTATGCTCCATTGAGGCAGGGAAAGGATGGTAGGGTTAAAGAACCATGGTGTGGAAAATCTAGTTAAGAAGAAAAGCTTATGAAAGGTTCAAGAGTCTAGGTACTGTTAGAGCTCCAGAAAATTACAAGGTTGCTAGGAAGGAGCTTAAAAATGGAATTAGGAGAGCCAAAGGGGTTAGGTGAGCAGGATTAGGGAAAACCCCAAGGCATTCTACAAGTATGTGAAGAGCAAGAGGACGAGCCTTGTGAGAATAGGACCAATCAGGTGTGATAGTGATAATGTGTGCATGGATATAGACGAGGTAGCGGAGGTACTTAATGGATACTTTGCTTCCAAAATTTATCAGGGAAAAGGACCTTAGCAATTGTGGGGTTGACTTACAGTGGACTGAAATGCTCGAGCATGTAGATATTAAGGAAGAGGACGTGCTGGAGCTTATGAAAAGCATTAAGTTAGATAAGTCACTGGGATCAGATGAGATGTACCCCAGGCTACTGTGGGGAGCAAAGGGAGAGATTATTGAGCCTGTTGTGATGATCTTTGCATCATCAATAGGGACGGGAGAAGTGCTGGAGGATTGGAGGGTTGCAAATGTTGTTCCCTTGTTCAAGAAATGGAGAAAAGATAACCCAGGAAATTATAGACCAGTGAGTCTGACTTCAGTGGTGGACAAATTGTTGGAGACGATCCTGAGAGGCAGGATTTATGATTGGAGATAGTCAGCACGGCTTTGCCATGGGCAAGTCATGCATTACGAGCCTGATTGAATTCTTTGAGTATGTAATAACACACATTGATGAAGGTAGAGCAGTGGATGCAGTGTATATGGATTTCAGTAAGGCATTTGATAAGAGTCCCCATGCAAGGCTCATTCAGAAAGTAAGTAGGCAGGGGATCCAAGGAGACCTTGCTTTGTGGATCCAGAACTGGCTTGCCCATAGAAGGCAAAGGGTGGTTGTAGTTGGTTTGTATTCTGCATGGAGGTCAGTGACTATTGGTGTTCTGTAGTGATCTGTTCTGGGACCCCTCCTCTTTGTGATTTGTATAAATGACCTGGACGAGGAAGTAAAAGGATGGGTTAGTAAGTTTGATCGTGACACAAAGGTTGAGAGTGTTATGGATAGTCTATAGGGTTGTCAAAGGTTACAGCCGAACATTGATAGCTAGGCTAAGAAGTGGCAGATAGATTTCAACCCAGTGTGAAGTGATTCATTTTGGTAGGTCCAATTTGAAGACAGATATAATATTAATGGTAAGTCTCTTGGCAGTGTAGAGGATCTGAGAGATCTTGGGGTCCATGTCCATAGGACACTCAAATCTGCTGCGTAGATTGACAGTGTTGTTAAGGAGGCGTATGGTGTGTTGGCCTTCATCAACCGTGGGATTGAGATCAAGAGTCATGAGGTAATGTTACAGCTATACAAGATCTTAGTTAGACCCCACTTGGAGTACTGTGCTCAGTTCTGGTCCCCTCACTACAGGAAGGATGTGGATGCCATAGAAAGGGTGCAGAGGAGAATTACAAGGATGTCGCCTGGATTGGAGGGCGTACCTTATGAGAATAGGTTGAGTGAACTTGACCTTTTCTCCTTGGAGCGATGGAAGATGAGAGGATATCTGATAGAGATGTATAAGATGATGAGGGGCATTGATCATGTGGATAGCCAGAGGCTTTATCTCAGGGCTGAAATGGCTAACATGAGGGGGCATTGTTTTAAGGTGCTTGGAAATAGGTACCAAGGGGATGTCAGGGGTAAGTTTTTCCACACAGAGAGTGGTGGGTGCGTGGAATGCACTGCCAGCGGTGGTGGTGATAGCAGATACAATAGGGTCTTTTAACAGCCCCTTAGATAGGTACATGGTGCTTAGAAAAGTAGAGGGCTATGTGGTAGGGAAATTCTAGGCAGTTTCTAGAGTAGGTTACATGTTCGGGGCAACATTGTGGGCCAAAGGGCCTGTAATGTGCTGCAGATTTCTATATTCTCTGTTAAGTGATCAGATTTCCCGAAATGTGATATGGGCATGGAACTGCTGACATTTCTTATTTTACTGTAACAGTGGTTTAGTATGTTGGAACCTCTGGTGCTACAGGTTATATGCTGATGGTAATTAGGCAGGGTTTTCTTCAAGCAAGCTTGTTTGAAGTCTCTGACTAAGATTTGAAATGTGTCAGGATGGACTGTTTCTTGTTTGGAGACAGAACAGAGCAAGCATTGAAATACTTATCTGGGTATGGGCAGGCCCCGCTCACTGCAGCACACCTCCTGTTCTGCCATTGAAATACTTATCTGGGTATGGGCAGGCCCCGCTCACTGCAGCACACCTCCTGTTCTGCCATTGAAATACTTATCTGGGTATGGGCAGGCCCCGCTCACTGCAGCACACCTCCTGTTCTGCCATTGAAATACTTATCTGGGTATGGGCAGGCCCCGCTCACTGCAGCACACCTCCTGTTCTGCCATTGAAATACTTATCTGGGTATGGGCAGGCCCCGCTCACTGCAGCACACCTCCTGTTCTGCCATTGAAATACTTATCTGGGTATGGGCAGGCCCCGCTCACTGCAGCACACCTCCTGTTCTGCCATTGAAATACTTATCTGGGTATGGGCAGGCCCCGCTCACTGCAGCACACCTCCTGTTCTGCCATTGAAATACTTATCTGGGTATGGGCAGGCCCCGCTCACTGCAGCACACCTCCTGTTCTGCCATTGAAATACTTATCTGGGTATGGGCAGGCCCCGCTCACTGCAGCACACCTCCTGTTCTGCCATTGAAATACTTATCTGGGTATGGGCAGGCCTCGCTCACTGCAGCACACCTCCTGTTCTGCCAGTCCGCGGGACTGCTTGATGGTAAAGCTCAAAAAGCTACCCCTCGAATGCTCTATTTTATACCCTTTCCGTTGATATTAAATGGTGCAATAAGTGAACCAATACATAGCACCATGTCAATCCACCCAGTCAGAACCAATCATCACTTGTCACCACTCTTCACGAGTCCCACCTGTGTTGAACTAATCTTCATGTTGTTTAGACAGTAGTAATCAAAGCTCCTGCAGCCAGTTCTGTTACATTCAAGGCCACAGTGGTGGTGAGATATTCAACAAGCATAGAGATTAACCCTTTAAAACCCTTTTCAGATATATAAAGAGTAAATGAGAGGAAAGAGTGGATATTGGACCACTGGAAAATGAGATTGGAGAGAATGTGCAACAAAGAAATGGTGGACGATCTTAGTAGGTATTTTGCATCAGTCTTCACTGTGGAAGACATGAGCAGTAAGCCAGAAATTTGAGAGCATCAGGGGGCAGAAATGAGAGTAGTTTTTATTTACAAGGAAAAGGCACTTGAGAAACTGAAATATTTAAAGGTAGATAAGTCACCTGGACAGATGGACTAAACCCCAGGGTTCATAAAGAGGTAGCTGAAAAGATTGTGGAGACAGTTGTAATGATCTTTAAAGAATCACTAGATTCTGATATGATTCCAGAGGACTGCAAATTTGTAAATGTCACTCCGCTCTTTAAGAAGTGTGGGAGGCAGAAGAAAGAAAATTATAGGCTGACTTCAGTGGTTGGGAAGATGTTGGAGATGGTTTCATTTACCTGGAGGCACATGATAAATAGGCCAAAGTCAGCATGGTTTCCTTTAGGGGAAATCTTGCCTGACAAATCTGTTGGAATTCTTTGAGGAAATAACAGGCAGATAGACAAAGGGAAGTCAGTGGATGTTGTTTACTTGGATTTTCAGAAGGCTTTTGACAAGATATCACATATGAGGCTGCTTAACAAGAGAAGACCCCAAGATGCTAGCATGAATAGAGGATTGGTTGACTGACAGGAGGCAAAGAGTCAAAATAAGAGGCCTTTCTGGTTGGCTACCAGTGACTAGTGGTGTTCTGCAGGAACCACATCTTTTTACATTTTATGTCAATGATTTGGATGGCAGAGTAGAGGGCTTTGTGGCAAATTTTGCAGATGATATGAAGGCAGGTGGAAGGGCAGGTAGTTTTGAGGAAGCAGGGACAAAGAAATGGCAGATGGAATATAGTGTAGAGAAGTGTATGGTAATGCACTTTGGTAGAAGGAATAAAGATGTAAACTATTTTTCAAACAGGAAGAAAATTCAGAAATCATAGGTGCAAAGAGACTTGGGAGTCCTTGTGCAGAATTCTCTTCAGGTTAACTTGCAGGTTGAGTTGTTGGTGAAGAAGGCAAATGCAATGTTAATACATCAGATCAAGTCAAGTCACTTTTATTGTCATTTCGACCATAACTGCTGGTACAGTACATAGTAAAAATGAGACAACATTTTTCAAGACCAGGGTGTTACATGACACAGTACGAAAACTAGACTGAACTACACAAAAAAAAACACAGAGAAAAAAAACACACAACTACACTAGTCTGCAGACCTACTCAGGACTGCATAAACTGCACAAAACAGTGCAAGCATTACAATAAATAATAAACAGGACAATAGGGCAAGGTGTCAGTCCAGACTGTGGGTATTGAGAAGTCTGATAACTTGGGAAAGAAACTGTTGCATAGTCTGGTCATGAATGCTTCGGAGCCTTTTCCCAGACAGCAGGAGGGATTGTATGATGGGTGCATGGGGTCCTTCATAATGCTGTTTCCTTTGTGGATGCAATGTGTAGTGTAAATGTCTGTGATGGCGGGAAGAGAGACCCTGATGATCTCAGCTGACCTCACTATCCGCTGCAGGGTCTTGCTATCTGAGATGGTGCAATTTCTGAACCAGGCAGTGATGCAGCTGCTCAGGATGCTCTCAATACAACCCCTGTAGAATGTGATGAGGATGGGGGCTGGGAGATGGACTTCCCTCAGCCTTCGCAGAAAGTAGAGACCCTGCTGGGCTTTCTTTGCTATGGAGCTGGTGTTGAGGGACCAGGTGAGATTCTGCACCAAGTGAACACCAAGAAATTTGGTGCTCTTTACGATCTCCACCGAGGAGCTGTCGATTTTCAGCGGGGAGTGGTCGCTCCATACCCTCCTGAAGTCAACAACCATCTCTTTTGTTTTGTTCACATTCAGAGACAGGTCGTTGGCTCTGCACCAGTCCGTTAGCTGCTGCATCTCCTCTCTGTAAGCTGACTCGTCGTTCTTGCTGATGAGACCCACCACGGTCGTGTCATCAGCGAACTTGATGATATGGTTCGAGCTGTGTGTTGCAGCACAGTCGTGGGTCAGCAGAGTGAACAGCAGTGGACTGAGCACGCAACCCTGGGGAGCCCCCGTGCTCAGTGTGATGGTGTTGGAGATGCTGCTCCCGATCCGGACTGACTGAGGTCTCCCAGTCAGGAAGTCTAGGATCCAGTTGCAGAGGGAGGTGTTCAGGCCCAGTAGGCTCAGCTTTCCAATCAGTTTCTGAGGAATGATTGTGTTGAATGCTGAACTGAAGTCTATGAACAGCATCCGAACGTACGTGTCTTTTTTGTCCAGTTGGGTTAGGGCCAGGTGGAGGGTGATGGCGATGGCGTCATCTGTTGAGCAGTTGGGACGGTACGCAGACTGCAGGGGGTTGTATCAAGAGGACTAGATTATAAGAGCAAGGGTATAATACTGAGGCTTTATAAGGCATTAGTCAGACCGCACTTGGAATATTATGAGCAGTTTGGGGCCACTTATCTAAGAAATTATGTGCTGGCATTGGAGAGGGTTCAGAGGGGCTTCACGAGAATGATTCTGGGAATGGAAGTTTTAATGTATGAGGAGCATTTGATGGCTCTGGGCCTGTACTTGCTGGAGTTTAGAAGAATGAGAGGGGGATCTGATTGAAACCTATCGAATATTGAAAGGTTTAGATGGAATGGATATGGAGAGGATGTTTCCTATAGTAGGTGAGGCTAGGACCAGATGGCACAGACTCAGAATTGAGTGATGTCCATTTAGAACGGAGATGACGAGGAATTTCTTTAGCCAGGGGCTGGTGAATCTGTGGAGTTTGTTACCACAGACGGTTGTAGAAGCCAGGTCATTGAGTATATTTAAAGCAGTGGTTGAAATGCTCTTGATTAGTCAGAGCTTTAAATGTTATGGAGAGAAGGTAGGAGAAAATTGAGTTGGAGGGATAATAAATTATGCATGCTGGAGAGATGTAGCAGACTCAATGGGCCAAATGGTCTAATTCTGCTCGTATGTCATGATCTTATGGTCTCTACAATACAATATGTCAATGATAATAAACCTGATTCGGATTCTGAGATACAGCTAAATTGGACCAGGCAAAGATCAGGTCGGCATGGAGTAGATGGGCTGAAAGGCCTGTTTCTGTACTGAAGTACTCTGTGACTCTGACTCTGAAGCAGAGGGAAAATAAAAGTATGAGTAAAATGGATGAAACATCGGGGATGAGAGTTCATGATGAGAGCTCAGTGTTCAATCCATGAACAGCCCTGCTGAGCCTACGGATGGTATTCATGAAGTGAAGGCAGTCCCTGTCCTTGATTCTGGTAAGGCCAGTCAGGCTTTTGATTGGAAAACAAAGAAACAGGGAAACACATGATCTGAGATTTTAAAATGCCTCCAGTCCTAGGTTTATAGATGTGGACAGAAGAGTAGTTTCTAATGCCTTCGAATAAGGGTTCTTGGCTGAAAAGAAGGTCCCCTCAAAAATATCTGCAGCCTTTTAGCAGTCATTCTCCTGGGCAGCTGAGCAGGGTCTTTCATCATCCCCATCAGGCCTGAGTTTTAATCTCATTTATCCCTCTTACAGGAGGGCATTGGACAATGTGGCACATGGTCAATGGGTGATGCAGCAGTCTTGTAACATACACCACTTGTCTTCAGTACCACTTCTGTTTACTTCAGGCAACAGACGAGGGGTTCCCACAATCTAAAGATGGTTTGCGTTAAGAAATAAGCGTTTAAATTAGAGTTAAGTGATTAAGGGATGCATGTGCCCAGCAGAGGCAGTTAATAGGGCTGATTGCTTTTGAAAATACAATTTGAGCTCCGAAGGATAATTGGAGGCTGGGGTGGGGATATGTGCATTGTATAGGGTAGGAAGAGGTAGTTCCCTGTAGCCTCAGGCAGATACATGAGATCCCACTGCATTAATTTGAGGAAGAGAACGTGTTCTAGTTGGTGTCCTCGATGGTGTCCTCTGTCCCAGAGCTAACAGAACCAGAAAAGATTAACTGATAATTTAACTCATTGCTCTTTAAGGGGCCTCAATAGGCATTGATTAATTGCAGTATGATCCCCATTCCAAGAGCAATTACAAAACACAAACTCTTCCTTGACTGTAAAGTGCTTGCTGGATCTTTTGGAAGGTGTTACAGAAATACATATCCATTCCCTCCATCCTTCCTTCCACACGTTAGACCATAAGACATAGGAGCAGTGTTAGGCTATTTGACCTATCGAGTCTGCTCCGTAATCCCATCTCTGTTCCGAGGCTTTGCCTTCTAGTCTCAGACTTGCCAACTAGAGAAAACATCCTCTCTGCTGTACCCAGACCTTTCTTTTCCTGGAGGAACCCTAGAAAAAATTACTAGGTTTCAGGGAACCCCAGAGTAAACCTCACAGTACGTTGGTGTGATCAGTAAATTGCAGATCGAATAATCCAGGAATAATTGTCAATGCTCTTTTGAGTACAGAATGAAGTTTTAGCCAACTTTTCTTGAAAAAAGAAACAGGCATTTAAACTTAGTTTACCTTTCTTGAAATTAATCTTTCTTTTCCTTTCATAAATTTAAAAAACTCATAAGTTAAACATAATAAATTTCTGTTTTCAATAAGAATTCTTGATATCCTTATTCACTCTCAAGCCCAAGTAGCAGTGGAAACATTTCAACATTCCCTTTTGCAACATGATTTTTCCAAAGGTTCAGTTTCCTTTTAAATCCAAGAATCTTGTCACCTGAGGTCAAAACATTTTCTCCAGGGCCTTACAGAAACTGATTCAACTGGTTCATATGATGAAAAATGCCGGCTAAGTTTCTGCAGCCATTCTTCATCTTCAAAGCACTCAGCAAAATCTGGCCCACTATTTTCTTGAAATTACTCCTGCAATTCACCTTTCAACTCAAACACCCTGTTGAGAACTATTCCTCTGCTAAGCCACCGGATTTGAGTATGTAGCAGGAGATTGTGTATTTTCATACAGTATTTTAAAAATATTATCAAGTAAACTGGTCTTTGTTTAATAAAGTTATCCATTTTTTGTAGCATCATCCAGAATTTTTTTCATTTCACCTCCAAGAGTTTTTAATATCAGCACCTCTCTGTGAAGAAAGCAGTGAGTTGTGACAGCATCAGGATTTTAAAGAGAAACAAACCTCTTATGGAGCCAACCAAAACAGCTCTCACCAATTATCAGCCTACCGTCCTCCCCTCCCTACAAAACAGCTCTCACCAATTATCAGCCTACCGTCCTCCCCTCCCTACAATACAACACTCACCAATTATCAGCCTACCGTCCTCCCCTCCCTACAATACAACACTCACCAATTATCAGCCTACCGTCCTCCCCTCCCTACAATACAACACTCACCAATTATCAGCCTACCGTCCTCCCCTCCCTACAAAACAGCTCTCACCAATTATCAGCCTACCGTCCTCCCCTCCCTAGAATACAACACTCACCAATTATCAGCCTACCGTCCTCCCCTCCCTACAATACAACACTCACCAATTATCAGCCTACCGTCCTCCCCTCCCTACAATACAACACTCACCAATTATCAGCCTACCGTCCTCCCCTCCCTACAAAACAGCTCTCACCAATTATCAGCCTACCGTCCTCCCCTCCCTACAATACAACACTCACCAATTATCAGCCTACCGTCCTCCCCTCCCTACAATACAACACTCACCAATTATCAGCCTACTGTCCTCCCCTCCCTACAAAACAGCTCTCACCAATTATCAGCCTACCGTCCTCCCCTCCCTACAATACAACACTCACCAATTATCAGCCTACCGTCCTCCCCTCCCTACAATACAACACTCACCAATTATTAGCCTACCGTCCTCCCCTCCGTACAATACAGCTCTCACCAATTATCAGCTTACCGTCCTCCCCTCCCTACAATACAACACTCACCAATTATCAGCCTACCGTCCTCCCCTCCCTACAATACAACACTCACCGATTATCAGCCAACCATCCTCCCCTCCCTACAATACAACACTCACCAATTATCAGCCTACCGTTCTTCCCTCCCTACAATACAGCACTCACCAATTATCAGCCTACCGTCCTCCCCTCCCTACAATACAACACTCACCAATTATCAGCCTACCTTCCTCCCCTCCCTACAATACAACACTCACCAATTATCAGCCTACCGTCCTCCCCTCCCTACAAAACAGCTCTCACCAATTATCAGCCTACCGTCCTCCCCTCCCTACAATACAACACTCACCAATTATCAGCCTACCGTCCTCCCCTCCCTACAATACAACACTCACCAATTATCAGCCTACCGTCCTCCCCCCTACAATACAGCTCTCACCAATTATCAGCCTACCGTCCTCCCCTCCCTACAATACAACACTCACCAATTCTCAGCCTACCGTCCTCCCCCCTACAATACAGCTCTCACCAATTATCAGCCTACCGTCCTCCCCTCCCTACAATACAACACTCACCAATTATCAGCCTACCGTCCTCCCCTCCTTACAATACAACACTCACCAATTCTCAGCCTACCGTCCTCCCCCCTACAATACAGCTCTCACCAATTATCAGCCTACCGTCATCCCCTCCTTACAATACAACACTCACCAATTATCAGCTTACCATCCTCCCCTCCGTGCAATACAACACTCACCAATTATCAGCCTACCGTCCTCCCCTCTGTGCAATACAACACTCACCAATTATCAGCCTACCGTCCTCCCCTCTGTGCAATACAACACTCACCAATTATCAGCCTACCGTCCTCCCCTCCGTGCAATACAACACTCACCAATTATCAGCTTACCATCCTCCCCTCCATGCAATACAACACTCACCAATTATCAGCCTACCGTCCTCCCCTCTGTGCAATACAACACTCACCAATTATCAGCCTACCGTCCTCCCCTCCCTACAATACAACACTCACCAATTAACAGCCTACCGTCCTCCCCTCCCTACAATACAACACTCACCAATTATCAGCCTACCGTCCTCCCCCCTACAATACAGCTCTCACCAATTATCAGCCTACCGTCCTCCCCTCCCTACAATACAACACTCACCAATTCTCAGCCTACCGTCCTCCCCCCTACAATACAGCTCTCACCAATTATCAGCCTACCGTCCTCCCCTCCCTACAATACAACACTCACCAATTATCAGCCTACCGTCCTCCCCTCCTTACAATACAACACTCACCAATTCTCAGCCTACCGTCCTCCCCCCTACAATACGGCTCTCACCAATTATCAGCCTACCGTCATCCCCTCCTTACAATACAACACTCACCAATTATCAGCTTACCATCCTCCCCTCTGTGCAATACAACACTCACGAATTATCAGCCTACTGTCCTCCCCTCCATGCAATACAACACACCAATTATCAGCCAACCATCCTCCCCTCCCTGCAATAAAACACTCACCAATTATCAGCCTACCATCCTCCCCTCACTCCAATACAACACTCACCAATTATCAGCCTACCGTCCTCCCCTCCCTACAATACAGCTCTCACCAATTATCAGCCTACCGTCCTCCCCTCCCTGCAATACAACACTCACCGATTATCAGCTTATCGTCCTCCCCTCTGTGCAATACAACACTCACCAATTATCAGCTTACCATCCTCCCCTCTGTGCAATACAACACTCACGAATTATCAGCCTACTGTCCTCCCCTCCATGCAATACAACACACCAATTATCAGCCAACCATCCTCCCCTCCCTGCAATAAAACACTCACCAATTATCAGCCTACCATCCTCCCCTCACTCCAATACAACACTCACCAATTATCAGCCTACCGTCCTCCCCTCCCTACAATACAGCTCTCACCAATTATCAGCCTACCGTCCTCCCCTCCCTGCAATACAACACTCACCGATTATCAGCTTATCGTCCTCCCCTCTGTGCAATACAACACTCACCAATTATCAGCCTACCATCCTCCCCTCCATGCAAAACAACACTCACCACTTATCAGCCTACCATCCTCCACTCCCTACAATACAGCTCTCACCAATTATCAGCCTACCGTCCTCCCCTCCCTGCAATACAACGCTCACCGATTATCAGCCTACCGTCCTCCCCTCCTTACAATACAACACTCACCAATTATCAGCCAACCGTCCTCCCCTCCTTACAATACAACACTCACCAATTATCAGCCTACCGTCCTCCCCTCCATGCAATACAACGCTCACCGATTATCAGCCAACCGTCCTCCCCTCCGTGCAAAACAACACTCACCAATTATCAGCCAACCGTCCTCCCCTCCGTACAATACAATACTCACCAATTATCAGCCTACCATCCTCCCCTCCATGCAATACAACGCTCACCGATTATCAGCCAACCGTCCTCCCCTCCGTGCAAAACAACACTCACCAATTATCAGCCAACCGTCCTCCCTTCCATGCAAAACAACACTCACCACTTATCAGCTAACCGTCCTCCCCTCCGTACAATACAATACTCACCAATTATCAGCCTACCATCCTCCCCTCCATGCAATACAACGCTCACCGATTATCAGCCTACCATCCTCCACTCCCTACAATACAGCTCTCACCAATTATCAGCCTACCGTCCTCCCCTCCTTACAATACAACACTCACCAATTATCAGCCTACCGTCCTCCCCTCCCTGCAATACAACGCTCACCGATTATCAGCCTACCGTCCTCCCCTCCTTACAATACAACACTCACCAATTATCAGCCAACCGTCCTCCCCTCCTTACAATACAACACTCACCAATTATCAGCCTACCGTCCTCCCCTCCATGCAATACAACGCTCACCGATTATCAGCCAACCGTCCTCCCCTCCGTGCAAAACAACACTCACCAATTATCAGCCAACCGTCCTCCCCTCCGTACAATACAGCTCTCACCAATTATCAGCCTACCGTCCTCCCCTCCCTGCAATACAACGCTCACCGATTATCAGCCTACCATCCTCCACTCCCTACAATACAGCTCTCACCAATTATCAGCCTACCGTCCTCCCCTCCTTACAATACAACACTCACCAATTATCAGCCTACCGTCCTCCCCTCCTTACAATACAACACTCACCAATTATCAGCCTACTGTCCTCCCCTCCGTGCAATACAACACTCACCAATTATCAGCCTACCATCCTCCCCTCCCTGCAATACAACGCTCACCGATTATCAGCCTACCGTCCTCCCCTCCCTACAATACAGCACTCACCAATTATCAGCCTACTGTCCTCCCCTCCGTGCAATACAGCTCTCACCGATTATCAGCCTACCATCCTCCCCTCCCTACAATACAACACTCACCAATTATCAGCCTACTGTCCTCCCCTCCGTGCAATACAACACTCACCAATTATCAGCCTACCATCCTCCCCTCCCTACAATACAGCACTCACCAATTATCAGCCTACCGTCCTCCCCTCCCTACAATACAGCACTCACCAATTATCAGCCTACCGTCCTCCCCTCTGTGCAATACAGCACTCACCAATTATCAGCTTACCGTCCTTCCCTCCCTACAATACAACACTCACCAATTATTAGCCTACCGTCCTTCCCTCCCTGCAATACATCCTCCTCCCTGTGTAAAACAGCACTCACCATGAGACTACCTTCCTCCCCTCCAAGCAAAACAGCACTCAACAGTTCTGAGAATGGATTCTACTACACACTGCCGTACTGGACTGAGAGGCCTCTAACAAGGTTGTTAACAGGCCTGCTCGGTCACTGCCCGGCACTGCGAGCACTGGCATCGTACATTGTGCAAAGTCCAAAAAACTATATTTATTTTCTTTTAATCACAACCTTTTGGGAAACCCCTAGCATCCTTTCACAGAACCCCAGTTGAGGAATTTTAAATATTCAATAGGTTTCAAAGAGATTTCCCCCTCCCCATTCTTCTAAACTCCAGTGAGTTCAGGCCTAGAGCCATCAAACCCTCCTCAGATGTTAACCCTTTCATCCTGTAATGAAAATTATTCTTTCTCATTCACTCGGGGTGTTTGCATATGTATTCACAAAAGAGACACTGCACATACATTTAATAAAGTATTTTCTTAGAGGTAGCACAAATGTAATATAGAAAGTCTACAGTGGTAGCAATGCAGAAAACAAAATAGTGCTGATCATCCACTAAGCAGGCCAATCTCTGCAATGATGGAAAGGAGCCAAGAACCCAACAATCCTACAGGCAGTCTGTTTTCTTTCTCTCTCTTTAACTGTGACTCGGCCTACAGTACTCTAACCTTCTCCGCATACTTATCCCTTTCTTCTTAACTCTAGCACAAGTCATAGCCTAGCTGAAAACCAAAACTCTCTCCCCCTCACACAAAGAAAATGGCCCATTTGAAAACCTTCGGAGCTCTTTACACAAGTGCTATCCCGTCCCTTGGTTGTACCAGCTGCACTCCCTTATCTCTTATGACCTCCAGCCCAGACGAACAAGTTTTTCACAATTTCCCAGTATTATGTCTGCAGACTTGTACTTTCTGGACATTACCAAACATTGTTGTGGACTGGTTCTCTGCACTTTCTCTAAACATTCCCACTCCAAACTAACACCGTTTTGTCTTACAGACTTCCATTTTGTTGCAGCATATACCAAGGAGGGATCACGTTCCTGGAATCTTTCTCGTGATCATCCTCTGAACCCTCTCCAAAGCCAGCACATTCTTTTCTTAGACAAGGGGCCCAAAACTGCTTACAATGCTTCAAATGTGGTCTGACTAGCACCTTACAAAATCTCAGCATTGCATTCTTATAGCAGTTAGTGTGACACTGTTATAACTCAGGGTGTTCCAGAGTTCAGAGTTCAATTCTGGCTTTGTCTGTAAGGAGCTTGTACATTCTACCCACAGAGTGCCTGGGTTTTCCCCAGGTGATTTGGCTTCCTCCCCTGAAAGACTAACCCGGGTTAGTAGGGTAACGGGCCATTGTAAATTGTCCTGGATTAGGTTAGGGTTAATTGGGTCTGTCAGGGGTTGCTGGGGTGTCATGGCTCAAAGGGTCAGAAGTGTCTGCTCATGTTGTAAAATAAAATATTCTAGTTCTCTCAAAATGAATGCTAGCATTGTACTTGCCTTCCTTGTCACCAACTCATCCTTCAAATTAACCTTTTGGGAATCTTACACAAGAATTCCGAAGTCTGCTTGCTCCTCTGAAATTTTAATTTTCTCCCTGTTTGGTAAGTAGTCTGCACCTTTATTCTTTCTACCAAGGTACATGACCATACAGTTCCTGACACTGTATTACATCTGCCACTTCTTTGACCAATTTCCCAATCAGTCTATTCATTTTGAAGACTCCCTACTTCCTCAGCACTACTTGCCTCTCCACCTATCTTCATATCATCTGCAAACCTGGCCACAAAGCCATCAAATCTATCATCCAAATCATTGACTTATCAGGTGAAAAGAACTGGTCCCAGTACCGACCCCTGCAGAATCCCCACCATTGGATGCTGGACTACAGAGGAAGGTCTATTGCTCCCGCATCAAAGGGGAGCAAATCAACTCTTCATTACAGAAGAGATTTGACACGTATTTCTCCAACTGATTCAGTTTGGCATGTCGCCAAAAACTTTGACAAACTTCTGCGTATGCACAGTGGAGATGTCCTAACCGGTTGCATGAAGGCCTTGTATGTAAACACCGATGCCCAAGAATGTAAAAGGCTAGAGAAAGTGATGGATACAGCCCAGTCCATTACAGGAAAAGCCCTTCCCACACAACATCCTCACCACCGTTGAGCACATTTATATAGAGCACTGTCAGAAGAAAGGAGGATCCTTCAGTAAAGACCCTCAGTATCGAGACAAATGCTCTCTTCTCACTACAACCATCAGGCAGTAGGTACAGAAACCTAAGGTCCCAGACCACAGGAACAGTTATTGCCCTACACCCATCAGGCAGTATGTACAGAAGCCTAAGGTCCCACACCACAGGAACAGTTATTGCCCTACACCCATCAGGCAGTAGGTACAGAAGCCTAAGGTCCCAGACCACAGGAACAGTTATTGCCCTACACCCATCAGGCAGTAGGTACAGAAGCCTAAGGTCCCACACCACAGGAACAGTTATTGCCCTACACCCATCAGGCAGTAGGTACAGAAGCCTAAGGTCCCACACCACAGGAGCAGTTATTGCCCTACACCCATCAGGCAGTAGGTACAGAAGCCTAAATCCCACACCACAGGAGCAGTTATTGCCCTACACCCATCAGGCAGTAGGTACAGAAGCCTAAGGTCCCAGACCACAGGAACAGTTATTGCCCTACACCCATCAGGCAGTAGGTACAGAAGCCTAAATCCCACACCACAGGAACAGTTATTGCCCTACACCCATCAGGCAGTAGGTACAGAAGCCTAAGGTCCCAGACCACAGAAACAGTTATTGCCCTACACCCATCAGGCAGTAAGTACAGAAGCCTAAATCCCACACCACAGGAACAGTTATTGCCCTACACCCATCAGGCAGTAGGTACAGAAGCCTAAATACCACACCACAGGAACAGTTATTGCCCTACACCCATCAGGCAGTAGGTACAGAAGCCTAAATCCCACACCACAGGAACAGTTATTGCCCTACACCCATCAGGCAGTAGGTACAGAAGCCTAAGGTCCCAGACCACAGGAACAGTTATTGCCCTACACCCATCAGGCAGTAGGTACAGAAGCCTAAGGTCCCAGACCACAGGAACAGTTATTGCCCTACACCCATCAGGCAGTAGGTACAGAAGCCTAAGGTCCCACACCACAGGAACAGTTATTGCCCTACACCCATCAGGCAGTAGGTACAGAAGCCTAAATCCCACACCACAGGAACAGTTATTGCCCTACACCCATCAGACAGTAGGTACAGAAGCCTAAGGTCCCACACCACAGGAACAGTTATTGCCCTACACCCATCAGGCAGTAGGTACAGAAGCCTAAATCCCACACCACAGGAACAGTTATTGCCCTACACCCATCAGACAGTAGGTACAGAAGCCTAAGGTCCCAGACCACAGGAACAGTTATTACCCTACACCCATCAGGCAGTAGGTACAGAAGCCTAAGGTCCCAGACCACAGGAACAGTTATTACCCTACACCCATCAGGCAGTAGGTACAGAAGCCTAAATCCCACACCACAGGAACAGTTATTGCCCTACACCCATCAGGCAGTAGGTACAGAAACCTAAGGTCCCACAGCACAGAAACAGTTATTGCCCTACACCAATCAGACAGTAGGTACAGAAGCCTAAATCCCACACCACAGGAACAGTTATTGCCCTACACCCATCAGGCAGTAGGTACAGAAGCCTAAGGTCCCAGACCACAGGAACAGTTATTGCCCTACACCCATCAGGCAGTGGGTACAGAAGCCTAAGGTCCCAGACCACAGGAACAGTTATTGCCCTACACCCATCAGGCAGTAGGTACAGAAGCCTAAGGTCCCAGACCACAGGAACAGTTATTGCCCTACACCCATCAGGCAGTAGGTACAGAAGCCTAAGGTCCCAGACCACAGGAACAGTTATTGCCCTACACCCATCAGGCAGTGGGTACAGAAGCCTAAGGTCCCAGACCACAGGAACAGTTATTGCCCTACACCCATCAGGCAGTAGGTACAGAAGCCTAAGGTCCCAGACCACAGGAACAGTTATTGCCCTACACCCATCAGGCAGTAGGTACAGAAGCCTAAGGTCCCAGACCACAGGAACAGTTATTGCCCTACACCCATCAGGCAGTAGGTACAGAAGCCTAAGGTCCCAGACCACAGGAACAGTTATTGCCCTACACCCATCAGACAGTAGGTACAGAAGCCTTAGGTCCCAGACCACAGGAACAGTTATTGCCCTACACCCATCAGGCAGTAGGTACAGAAGCCTAAGGTCCCACACCACAGGAACAGTTATTGCCCTACACCCATCAGGCAGTGGGTACAGAAGCCTAAATCCCACACCACAGGAACAGTTATTGCCCTACACCCATCAGACAGTAGGTACAGAAGCCTAAGGTCCCAGACCACAGGAACAGTTATTACCCTACACCCATCAGGCAGTAGATGCAGAAGCCTAAGGTCCCACAGCACAGAAACAGTTATTACCCTACACCCATCAGTCAGTAGGTACAGAAGCCTAAGGTCCCAGACCACAGGAACAGTTATTACCCTACACCCATCAGGCAGTAGGTGCAGAAGCCTAAGGTCCCAGACCACAGGAACAGTTATTACCCTACACCCATCAGGCAGTAGGTGCAGAAGCCTAAGGTCCCAGACCACAGAAACAGTTATTGCCCTACACCCATCAGGCAGTAGGTACAGAAGCCTAAGGTCCCAGACCACAGAAACAGTTATTGCCCTACACCCATCAGACAGTAGGTACAGAAGCCTAAGGTCCCACACCACAGGAACAGTTATTACCCTACACCGGGGGTCGGCAACCCGCGGCTCCGGAGCCACATGTGGCTCTTTTACGTCTGTGCTGCTGCTCCCTGTTGCTTTGGGAAATAATTGGGTTGTGGCGACCCTTTTCCTGGCACATCCGAACCGACTCACAATTAGATAGCCTACGGGGGTTTGCGAGCACAGAGGTTTGGAGCCTCTGCGCCATGGGGGGCAGGTTGAGGGAGGCTTAAAAGTGAGGCTGAAGATTTCGAATAAAGTTTTTTCCTTCGACTGCAGTTACCGACTCCGTGTCGTAATTTTAGCGCTGCGTGTAGCACACCGCTACATGGTCAGTATTTAATTAAAATGTATTTTATGTTAGTTTGTTAGTTTTTGAAATGTAAATCTAAATTTGAAGATTATGGTGATCTTGTACAATCTAAATAAGACGTTGTGGCGACCCATTTCCTGACACATCCGAACCGGCTCACAATTAGCCATCGTTCAGGCTAAGGGGAGATAGCCTACGGGGGTTTGTGAGTACGTGTCTTTTGCAGCATCCGCGCCCATGGGGGGCGGGTTGAGGGAGGCTTAAAAGCAAGGCTGTTTAGTTCGAATAAAGCTATCTTTGACTGCAGTTTACTGACTGCGTGTAGCACACCGCTACAACGTGTTTTTATCGCTGGCTGTCCAGAGGGGAGGTGCTGAAACGCTTTGTCGCGTGTCTGGAAGAAGTGAAAACTTTCCTGGGCAGCAAAGGGCTCACCTTTCCTGAGCTGGAACAGCCAGAGTGGCTGGAAAAGCTACACTTCATGGTAGACATGACAGCGCACCTGAACACGCTGAACACAGCTCTTCAACGGGGTAAGGACGTACAGCCCTGCACATGTTGGAGGATGTTTTGGCATTCGAGCGCAAGTTGACAGTGCTTGCCAGAGATTTACAGAAAGGCACATTGTCTCACTTCCCCAATTTGAGAGAGTTCAAACAAGGTCACGACATGATAAATTCGGAGTATTTACATTCTGCAATCATCGCAATGCAAACATCGTTTGGGAAACGCTTCTGTGAGTTCAGAGAGTTCATTATCCTTCCCGGTCACTCCCCTAAGCATCGATCCATCCCTACTGAATACGACTGCATTGTCAGGTGTGAGTCAACCTGAACAAGGATGATAAATATTTTAATTGCCTATTATTTAACGTATATTCATATGTTTTCATTGTTCAGTGAAATAGTCCTTTTATTTTTCAGGTTGACAGCTGGCTGACGTTATTTTTGGTTTGCTGCTGGCGGCAAATTTAAGTTTGGCGTTTTTCATAAATACAAGAAGGACTCAAATAGACGTCGAGTATTTTACTTAAAAGTAACCTTCAACCCAACGTCTTTTTTTCGGAGGTCAAAATGTTTTTGTTGCATGCAGAAATGTAATTTCGTTTTCTCTGCAGGAGTTCATCAATTTCATAAATGCAACACATTATAGTTTGTTTATACATAGCATAAAGGCAAAAAAAAACGTTGTATGCAGTGTTATTTCATTTTAAATGTCAAACGGGTTTTGCGGCTCCCAGTGTTTTCTTTTCTGTGGGAAACGGGTCCAAGTGGCTCTTTCAGTGGTAAAGGTTGCTGACCCCTGCCCTACACCCATCAGGCAGTAGGTGCAGAAGCCTAAGGTCCCACACCACAGGAACAGTTATTACCCTACACCCATTAGGCTCCTGATCCAGTGTTGATATCTTCATTCACTATTGCTCTGAATTAATTCTATGACCTACAGTTTCACTTTCAAGGACTCTTTCAACTTGTGCTCTCTGTATTTGTTTTATTTGCACATTTTGTCTTCTTTTGCACATTAGTGTTTGTCAGTTGTTGTCTGGTTACATATAGTTTTTCATGAAATTTCATTGTATTTCCTTTCTCCCATAAAGAACATTAATCTCCGGGTAACATGTATCTATACTTTGATAATAAGTTCACTTTGAAGTTTGAAACTTGAGTCATTATTAAGGGTCTCAAAACAAAACATCAACTGTTTGTTTGCAGTATTCCTTTCCATTGGTGCTGCATGAGCTTCTGGGTTCCTCCAGCATTTTCTGTTTGTTGCTGTGTATTTCCAGCATCTGCAGAATCTCTTGTATTTGTGGCTTCAAAGTTTTCTAGCTTGAATAGTCTTAGCATTTTAATTTTATTTCAAAACTGCTCGAAGCAGTGCTGGAGACACTGGGCCATCCCCAGCTTGCTGGATTACCTGGAGACCACACAGGATCTGCGGCCAGTCCCAGGTCTGGAGAAAGTCTGCCTCTCCAGCAGAGGGGCTCTGGAGGATTGAGGATCTCTGCCTGCACCTTCCACCTCACACAGAAGAAGTCCACTCTACACTCAGACATCTCTGCATCAGAGACTCCAGCATTGGCCTCCTCAATAAAAAGGAACTCTCTCCATTTAACTTGTTGGAGAGTTTTAAGTGTCAAGGCTTTAAGAATACAGAATCAATAGCAGACGCAGCAGGGTGGCAGCACCACCCTTTTCTCAAGGGAGGTTCCTGATACCTTTCACACTAGTCTCAACAGCATCCGTGTATTTTGATTGCTGTTCTGGGGAAGAACGGCACAATAAATTGAATAGTACTTATAGCTTTCCCGCTGAATACGTGGTAACCTCCTTTTTCCAGTAAATTGTGGGATTGTTGCAGCTGGGAAATTTACCCACAAGCTTGTTCCTTGCTCTCCACTTGCCTGGATGAGTGCTATGCCAACTAATCTCAAGAAGCTGCCTACCTTCCAGGAGAAACAGCCAGTCTGATTGACAATCCATCCACCAGCCTCAACACTCACTCACTCCGCCACTGGGACACAGTGACTGTAGTGTGTCATCTACAAAATACACAACAGTTATTCCATAAGATATAGGAGCAGAAGTCAGCTATCAAGTCTGTCCTACCATTCAATCATGGGCTGATCCAATTTTTCCAGTCATCCCCACTCCCCTTACCCTTTGGTGCCCTGGCTAATCAAGAACCTCTCTATCTCTGCCTTAAATACACCCAATGACTTTGCTTGCACAGCCGCTCGTGGCAACAAATTCCACAGATTTACCACCCTCTGCCTAAAGTAATTCCTCCGCATCTCTGTTCTAATTGGACATCCTTCAATCATGAACTCATGCCCTCTTGTCCTAGACTCCCCTACCATGGGAAATAAAGTGGTCATATCTGATGTGTTCAGGTCTCTTAATATTCGGAATGTTTCTCACAGACTCTCTGTATCCTCAACACTACACACTCCTCCACCTATCTTTGTACCATTAACAAATTTAGCCCCAAATCCATTAATCCCATAGTCCAAGTCATTGACATACATTGTAAAAAGCAGCGGTCCCAGCACCAATCTCTGTGGAATTCCACTGGTAGCCGGCAGCCAGCCAGAATAGGATCCCTTTATTCCCACTCCTTGTTTTCTGCCGACCAGCCAATGCTCCACCCACACTAGTAACCTCCCTGTAATTCCATGGGCTCTTATCTTGCTAAGCAGCCTCATGTGCGGCTCCTTGTCAAAGGCCTTCAGAAAATCCAAGTACACCACGTCTACTGCATCTCCTCTGTCTATCCTGCTTGTAATTTCCTCAAAGAATTGCAGTAAGAAGGATTTTCCTTTCAGGAAACCATGCTGGCTTTGGCCTATCTTGTCATGTGCCTCCAAGTACTCCATAATCTCATCCCTAACTATCAATTCCAACAAATTCCCAACCACTGATGACAGGCTAACAGATCTATAGTTTCCTTTTTGCTGCCTCCTACCCTTCTTAAATAGCAGAGTAACATTTGCAATTTTCCAGTCATCCGGTACAATGCCAGAATGTATTGATTCTTGAAAGATCATCGTTAATGTCTCCGCAATCTCTCCAGCTATCTCTCCATCTACTCCCTTCAGAACCTGAGGGTGCATTCCATCAAGTCCAGGAGATTTATCCACCTTCAGACCATTAAGCTTCCTGAGCACCTTCTCAGTCATAATTTTCACTGCACAGACTTCACTTGCCTGACACTCTTGAATGTCTGGTATAATGAAGATGTCTCCCACTGTGAAGACTGATGCAAAATACGCATTCAGTTCCTCTGCCATTTCTGCATTTCTCACTACAATATCTCCAGCATCATTTTGTATTGGTCCTATATCTACCCTCAACTTTCTTTTACCCTTTATATACTTAAAAAAGCTTTTAGTGTCTTCTTTGATATTAGTCACCAGCTTCCTTTCATAATTCATCTTTTCCTTCCTAATGGCCTTCTTAGTTTCCTTCTGCAAGCTTTTAAAAGCTTCCCAATCATCTAGCTTCCCACTAACTTTTGCTTCCTTATATCCCCTCTTTTGCTTTCAGTTTGGCTCTGACTTCACTTGTAACCATGGTAGTGTCCTTCTTCCATTTGAAAATTTCTTCTTATTTGGAATATATCTGTGTTGCACTTCCCTTATTTCTCACAGAAACTCCAGCATTGCTGCTCTGCTGTCCTTCCTGCTAGTGCCCCTTTCCGGTCAACTTTGGCTAGTTCCCCTCTCATGCCGTTGTAATTTCCTTTATTCCACTGAAATGCTAACACATTGGAATTTAGCTTCTCCTTCTCAATTTTCAAAGTGAACCCGATCATATTGTAATCACTGTTCCCTAAGGGTTTCTTAACCTTAAGCTCTCTTATCACCTCCAGATCATTACACAACACCCAATCCAGCACAGTAGACCACCTAGTGGGCTCAACAACAAGCTGCTCTATAAGGTCATCCCTTAGACAGTCTACAAGTTCTCTCTCTTGAGGTCCAGTACTGACCTGGTTTTCCCAATCCACTTTCATGTTAAAATCCCCAATTATCATGACATTGCCCTTCTGACAAGCCTTTTCTATCTCCTGCTGTAATTTGTAATCCACATCCCGGCTGCTGTTTAGAGGCCTGTATACAACTGCCCTTGGGGTACTTTTACCCTTGCCATTTCTTAACTCAACCGATAAAGACTCTACACCTTCCGATTCTATGTCATCCCTTTCTAATGACTTAATATTATTTCTTAGACACAGGGCCAAACCACCTCCTCTACGTACTAACCTATCTTTCTGCTACACTGTATATCCTTGGACGTTCAGCTCTCAATGGCAGCCATCCTTTAGTCAGGTTTCAGAGATGGCCACCAATCTGTAGCTGAATTTCAAGATCGTCCATTTTATTTTTATGCTGTGTGCATTCAAGTATAACAATTTCAGTCCAGTATTTGTTTTTTTCTGTTTTATCTGCACCACGCCTCTGTTGCCCTGTAACTCATCCCACCGGCTGTGATTATACCTCATCTCCTGCCTGTCCTTTCTATCATCTCTGTTGCATCCCATCTTTGATTTATTGCTGTTTTCCTCTTCCTTAGCCTTATCACTCCAGTTCCCATCCCCCTGCCAAATTAGTTTAAACCCTCCCTAACAGCTATAATAAACCTGCCTGCTAGGATATTGGGCCTGTTTGTGTGTCCTCCTTTTCAGCTTCCTACCTAACTCTCTGAATTCTCTTCAGGACCTCCTCCCTTTTTCTACCTATGTCATTGGTACCAACATGTACCAAGACTTCTGGCTGTTCACCCTCTCCATTCAGAATACTCTGCATCCAATCCGAGACATCCCCTGCCCTGGCACCTGAGAGGCAACACACTATGCAGTTATCTCTATCGGGCTGACAGAACCTCCTGCCTGTTCCCTCACTATGGAATCCCCTATGACTACTGCATTTCTCATCTTCCTCTTTCCCTTCTGCACTGCGGAACCAGGCTCAGTGCCAGAGACCCGATCACCATGGTCATCCTCTTGTCAGGTCACCCCACAAAACAAGACAACAATTACTGAGCAGGATGGCACAGGAATGCTCTTTACTATCTGAGCTCTTTACTATCTGAGCTCTTCCCTTCCTTTCCCTGACAGTCACCCACCCATCTAACTCCTGCAGCCCCGGGGTGACTAACTCCCTGAACTTCCTATCTATCTCCTGCTCAGTCTCTCTAATAAGCTGTAGGTTATTAAGCCATAGCTCTAGATCCCTAACACGGTCTCTCAGGTGCTGTATCTCGGTGCACCTGGTGCAGATACGGCCATCTGGGAGACTGGAAGATTCCCAGGACTCCCACATCTGACACCCAAAGCAAAGTACTAACCCTACAGACATGCTCTCTATTCCTCAAAAAATGCAAGGAAAAATGAAGTCAGTTTACCCACTTACCTCACGAAGCCCAAATGAGCCCTACCACTCTGACTCAGACCACCCTGATGATGATGCTAGGCAATGTCTCCCTTTTATGTCTCCCTCTGCTCTCCAACACAGGATTGGTGGGCTAGTTATATAACCATATAACAATTACAGCACGGAAATAGGCCATCTTGTCCCTTCTAGTCCGTGCTGAATGCTTACTCTTGCATAGTCCCACCGACCTGCACTCAGCCCATAACCCTCCATTCCTTTCCTGTCCATATACCCATCCAATTTTACTTTAAATGACAATATTAAACCTGCCTCTACCACTTCTACTGGAAGCTCGTTCCACACAGTTACCACTGAGTAAAGAAATTCCCCCTCATGTTACCCCTAAAATTTTGCCCCCTAACTCTCAACTCGTGTCCTCTTGTTTGATTCTCCCGTACTCTCAATGGAAAGAGCCTATCCACATCAACTCTATCTATCCCCCTCATAATTTTAAATACCTCTACCTTATAGCTGAGTTCCCGCGAAGCTTTCCCTTAAACTTCACTCCCGAACCTGTTCACTGCCTCCTCTGTCGTAGGTCTCTAACTCACGATTGGTGTGCCAGTTATAGCCGAGTTCCGGCGAAGCTTTCTCTTTCTAACTTCACTCCCAGACCTATGCACCAGAGCTCTCCAACTCACGATTTGCGCACCGGTTATTCATCTGGGCTGAGCCAACAGCATCACCCACATTCATGATCTAAAGTACCAGAAAGGACAAGGGCAGTAGGCACATAGGAACCCCACCGCCTGTGAGTTGCACACCAGCCTGACTTGGAGGCAGATCACCAGTCCTTCATTATTATTGAGGCTAAATCCTGGAACAGCCCCACTTCGCCACAGGAACTGCATTGGCTCACCACCACCTGCTCAAGGGCAATTAACGGTGAGCAAAACGCAATGCCCAGATCCTGAAAATGAACACAAGTAAACAGCAGAGTGATATATCTCACTGGAGCATCTGCGTGTCTAATGCATAATTGTACCTAGCTAACTCAAAGACACCATGACATTTGAGAGCTGGTAATATTTAATTTACTGTCTCTGTCTTCTGTTCGCCCTTGTGGTGGAGAAACCAATACCACTTTAATGACAGCTGCTGTCCTTCTAACGTACTCATTTTTGCAGTAAATTATAAAGTGACCACAGTTTGTTGTTCAGGAATTCTGCAGCCTATCTGAAGCAGCATTACTGAGCACTTTAACTGTAGACTCACGGAAGGTTCTCTCATGTTCACAAGTAAATGATCCTTGCACAGGGCAAGGGAAGGGTCCACACCAACAAATCAACAAACCCCCTATACTCTTTCCAGCGCCCTACATCCGGGACAATTAACGTACCAAAACAACTCGCCTTTAGGATGTGGGAGGAAACTGAAGCATCTGGAGGAACCCGATGTGATGACAGGGAGAACATGCAAACTCCACACAGACAGAACCTGGGTCACTGGACCTATGATGAAAGGGTTCTGTAATAGTAGATGCAGGAACTCTGAATTGAAAACAGTGAAAACTCGGCAGATCGGGCAGCATCTGTGGAAGGAGAAAGGGAATTAATGTTTCAGATCAGAAACGCTTCATCCAAAGTGATAAAGAGAGAGATAAAGAAAGATGACTTGAAGTTGCAGAGGGATGGATATCCTCCTATTGGCAACACTAATACGGATAAAGGAGATAATCACAGCGTGAGAATAGGCCCTTCGGCCCACAATGTTGTGCTAAAGTAATTAAACATTTTTTTTCTCTTTCCCAGTTCTGACAAGGGGTCATCAACCTGAAACATTGGCTCTGTTTCTCTCTCTGCAGATGTTGTCTGACTAGCTCCTTATCTTATATATTACTATTTCTTTTCCTCTCTGAAAAGCCCTGTGGCTGATCAACATTCATCAAGCCTCTGAGCCCCAGTGGGCAGCAGGGCTCTATCATTCAATGTTGAGCTGATGGTGCAACACTACCCAGGTCCTGCACAGAAGTGACGACGCAGAACTTTTCATGCTTCTGCAACAGAGCCATGAACACAAAGCGTCATGTCCCTGGGGAGCTCGGTCAAGGAATCATTGACTCATTACTTCTGAGATGCTTGGTCCTGCAGACAGCCAAATCCCTCACTGTAAAAAACCATTAGAAAATAGAACACGGAAAGAACATAGAAGGAGCCAGTTATCTTAATGGCTCTCTGCAGAATGCCTAAGAACAAAGCCGCACATGTAACTGTTGTCTTTGTGTAAGTCCACGCTTGTTGAAGTTCAGAAACTTTAAGCAAAGTCACCCTTCCTGCAGTCACCTGCTCAATTACTTTTTGCAATAACAGAGCATGTTACAGAAGTCATTTAAAATGGAGAGGTTTTACCATCAACCAATGTCTTTAATCTTCTGCAGTTTATGAGACTTTATGCTTATAAGTCCTTGCACTGACATTAATTTTAGTGTACGTTCTATTATGTTCTGTTGAACCATAAGAACTGATTGCAGCCACTGTCAGCAAGCATTAATTCTAGTTTTGATTCCTAAACTAAAAACATGTTCTTAAAACTCCAAATGAAACAGTGTCCTGTGGAAAACTGGTTTAACTCAGAGGAGAGTGATAGTGCATGTGTTTCTGAGTGCTACGAAGAACTTCATCTCCTCGTTTTTCAATGAGATTCTCATTCTCCCTGGCACTTCTTTCTAATATACAACTCCAAAACGACATTCACGGAAATACAATGCTGTCAGGCTTTTAATCTCACTTGTTTGAAAAATGTAACTTCTTATTTATTTACAGAACATTCAGATTTTCCTCACACCATGTGCCCTGAAGCTGTATTACTGAAAAGGAGCAATGCACAGACAGAATTCAATATCCTCACTCTGTGGCCTTATACATGCTCTGATATAGTCCCATGTGAGTCCTAGAGCTGCCCAAGCTTTGTTCTTACAATCTGGCCCATTCTTGGCTGCTGATCCCTGCCACAGTCAGAATTTGCTTCTCAATGCAGTGTTAAGACGTCACCCGAGAGAGGAGATTTCATTTATTCTTTCTTCAGCCCACAGGATCAGAAAAAATTGGCATAGAGATGCCTACTCTGGAAGCTTCCCATTGATTCATGTATTCAGGCCCTGCACCCCTGGTCATCACCTTGGTCTACTTATTCCAAGCAAGTGCCTCTGTCAGTATCCTTCTGCAATAGCATTAAGGTGGCCAACGGCAGTGCTTTAATACAAAGTTCCCTTTGTGGAGCAATTGAGAGCTGTTTTCCACCACCTTTCCCATCATTGCATCATCCATTCATTCAGTAACAATACTCTCCTGTAGCTGGAAGAGTGCTACCTCATGGGAATTCTACAAAGTCCATTGACTGTTTAATGAATGTTGTTTGAGTCATATTGAGGTTCAAAGACACCAAGGTGAGACACTGACAGCTAAGTTGCTGGTACAAATAGTAATTAGGAAACTAAATTGAATATTGCCCTTTATTATGAGTGAATTTGGATCCAGGAGTAGAGACATCTTACTTCATTTGCATAGAGTCTCAGTGAGAACAATGTACAATGTTGGTCTTCTTCTTCTTCTTCTTCTTCTTCTTCTTCGGCTGCTAATGCAGCCCATCAGAGTCTTCTGTCCTAGGCTAATCTTTCAGGTTGCCCTAGGTGCAGTCCATCTTATATGTTCTAGCCCAGGGGTCGGCAACGTTTACCACTGAAAGAGCCAATATGGACCCATTTCCCACAGAAAAGAAAACACTGGGAGCCACAAAACCCGTTTGACATTTAAAATGAAATAACACTGCATACAATGGGTTTTTTTGCCTTTATGCTATGTATAAACAAACTATAATGTGTTGCATTTATGAAATTGATGAACTCCTGCAGA
The DNA here is from genome assembly GCF_030144855.1 of Hypanus sabinus. Lineage (NCBI taxonomy): Eukaryota > Metazoa > Chordata > Chondrichthyes > Myliobatiformes > Dasyatidae > Hypanus > Hypanus sabinus. The sequence continues at coordinate 47,850,691 of NC_082721.1, forward strand.
GAAAACAAAATTACATTTCTGCATGCAACAAAAACATTTTGAACTCCGAAAAAAAGACTTTGGGTTGAAGGTTACTCCATAGGTAGCCTACCTTGGATCGAAGAATTAAAAGAAAGCGCGCACTGGCAGGTGTCAGGCATTGGCAGTGGTGATGTATATTAATAGCGATAAAAACACGTTGTAGCGGTGTAGCGCTACACGCAGCGCTAAAATAAAGACACTGCAGTCAAAGGTAACTTTATTTGAACTAAACAGCCTTGCTTTAAAGCCTCCCTCAACCCGTCCCCGTGGGCTCGGATGCTCCAAAAGACACGTACTCACAAACCCCCGTAGGCTATCTCCCTTAGCCGGAACGGTGGCTAATTGTGAGCCGGTTCCAATGTGCCAGGGAATGGGTCGCCACAACGTCTTATTTAGATTGTACAAGATCACCATAATCTTCAAATTTAGAATTACATTTCAAAAGCTAACAAACCACGGGGAGCCGCATCACAGAGATGAAAGAGCCGCGGGTTGCCGACCTCTGTTCTGAAGATAATTCCTCACCCAGGGATGAGGTCTTTGGAGCTTCTGATGATGTTCCTATAGCTCTGGGTTTTATGGAATGGGGTTACTAGCCCCATAGCCAACCCTCCTCCAGGCTTACCAGCCATGGCAGAGTTATACTTTCAGTCTCCTAACTTTAAACGGATGTATTATCATAAGGGAACATTCACTGGACTGGTTCCAGGGGTGGTGGGTTTCCCATAGGAAAAGAGATTTAGCAGAGCAGGTTTATATTCCCTGGAGTTTAGAGGAATTAGAGGGGTTTTATTGAGCATGATATCTATACAGAGTTGTACTGGCTGGATGTAGAGGAGCTTCCTCTCGTCAGAGGACCTTGAACCAGCTATCAGCGTCTTGGAATGAGGAGCTAATCATTTGAGACTGAGGACTGAGAGGAAGATGAACCTTTGTAATGCTCTACCTCTTCGGAAGCGCAGTCACTGATTGCATCTACAAGTGAGAGTGACATTAGAGGAATAAAAGGAAACGTGGAGTGTGCAGGAAAATGGCACTGTGTGGAAGATCAGCCACAGCCTCGATGACTGGAGCACTGGATCAGGGCTGCGGGTGGCCCAGTGCTGATCTGTTCCACAGTGGTTAAGTCCCCTTAAGATCTGACTGCAATGATAGTATCTGCCACGCCACATTGTGCTCGCTGTAAGAACGTACTATAGCGCAGCCACAGAAATACAAGAGGTGCTGGAATACAGAAGAGCCTACAGACGCTGAGTATCTGGGTCAGCGCACACAAACTGCTGGTGTAATTCAGCAGCTCGGGCAGCATCTTTGGAGGGAAATGAACTGTCAACAGTTTGGGCTGAAGCTCATCAGTCTTGATGAAATGTTTCAGCCAAAAATGTTGACAGTTCACTTCCATCCATGGATCCTGCCTGATCCACTGGGGTCCTCTAGGTTTTTGTGTGTTCGAATCTCGGAGTTGTCAGCTGTGATGCATATCTCTGGTAGGTCATGTTCCTCAATGCCTTTCCCAAATACCTTTTCAACATTGTCATTGTCTATCACTCCCTCTGGCAGTTTGTCCCACAAACCCACCACCCTCTCTGTGAATATATTGCCTGGCAGATTTCACTTAAGTCCTTCCCTTCTGACCTTCAATCTGTGCTCCCTAATTTTAGACTCCTCAATCATGGGAAAATTACTTCAAACCTGCTCAGACACAGTTAGAAGGAAGGAAAATCTGCCTCTTCCTCCTGAAGCAAAGCCCCTCAGGAGTCTGATCCAGGAGCTTAGGAAACAGGCCGATATCTGCTCTCCAAAGCAACATGGCTAGGACACTATGTATTTGCAACAACAATTTCAGGACTCTTTTTCTCCCACATCCCTTGATCAGGACTCTCCTGCCAAGGGAAATAAATTCTAATCCTTTCTATGTCCCTCAAAAATTTATAAAGCTCTACAAGGTCACCATACAACCTCCTACATGACAGTGAGAATAAGCTCAATCTATCTAATCTGCCTTTATATCGACAGCCCCCATTCCAGGCAACGTCCTCTTTCACACTCAGCACATCCTTTCTGTAATGTGGAAATCAGATCTGTACATAGTTCCCCCAATCGCAGCCTGAACAATGATTTGTTCAGCTGCCACATGACATCCCAAAGAGCAGTAATTTCATTGCACAGTGCTGAGGATAGGACTGCTCTTTCCCCTCGTGGGTCACTTTCCCCAGATCCTGTACCCAAGTAAACTTCCCCAGCTAGCCACAGCTGAGGTGATACTAACATTCAGTTAGTGTGACCGTAAAACCATAAGCCCATAAGAGATAGGAACAAAATTAAGCCATTTGGCCAATCAAGTCTGTTGTGGCTGATCCATTTGGCCTCTCAACCCCATTCTCTTGCCTTTTCCCGTAACCTTTCACACTCTGACGAATCAAGAACTTATCAACCTCCGCCTTAAATGTACGCAATGACTAGCCTCCACAGCAGCCTGTTGCAACAAACTCCACAGATTCACTACCCTCTAACTAAAGAAATTCATCTTCACCTCAGTTGTAAATGGACATCCCTCTATTCTGAGGCTGTGCCTTCGGGGGAGGGGGGGTGTCCTAGACTCTCCCACTACAGGAAACATCCTCTCTGCATCCATTCAGTGGAGACCTTTCAACACATCCCCTCATTCCTCTAAATTCCAGCGAGTACAGGCCAGGAGCCATCAAATGCTCCTCATGTGATAACCCTTACATTCCTGGGATAATTCTCAGGAACCTCCTCTGAATCCTCTCCAATGTCAGCTTGTCCTTTCTTAGATAAGGGGCCCATAACTGCTCATGATACATGATAGTGAGGCCTCACCAGTGCCTTATAAAGCCTCAGCTTTACAGTACTATGCAAATGACTTAGGTACATTATATATAGCTAGAGTGCCAAAGACTCTTGCATAGTACTCTATTTGTGAAAGTGGAGTGGAGAGCAAGTTTGTACGTCTGGCAGGACCAAAGGATGTTGGGAATGGCGAGGATGGTGCACCAGGGCAATGGTGTGGGACAGGTGGCAGACTGCCAGAGTTGTGCGGGTGCAGATACACTCAGCCTCGAGACCCCAAGCAAATCATTGGTTTATTGATTATTACAGAATGTCACTCTGTGCTTCAATCTCCCTCCACTCTTTCTTCCCCTTTTCCCAACCATGAATCCCCTCTCCCTGCCCCCACATCAGAATCAGGTTTTCATCTTTCACATATGTCATGAAATTTGTTGTTTTGCAGCAGAGCAGTGGAATACCTAGAGTGCTATGCAAAAGTCTTAGATATGCTAGCACAATATATGAGCAAAGACTTTTGTACAATATTGTACATCCTTGCTTTTATTTTCTAGTAATCCTGAAAGGAATGTGAACGTTGCGTTTGCCTTCTTCTCCACCAACTCAACCTGCAAGTTAACCTTCAGGGAATTCTGCACAAGGACTCCCAAGTCCCTTCGCACTTTGGATTTCTAATATTTCTGCCTGTTTAGAAAATAGTCCGTGCTTTTGTTCCTTCTATAAAAGTGCATAACTATACACTTCCTGACACTGTATTCCATCTGCCATTTCTTTGCACATTCTCCGAATCAGTTTAACTCCTTCTGCAGCCTCCCTGCTTCCTCAACAGTACTGTTTCTCCACCTCTCTTCATATCATCACATACATGGCCACAAAGCCATCAATTCCACCATCTAAAGCATTGACATATAACGTAAAAAGAAGTGGTCCCAACACCGGCCCCTGCGGGACCCCACTAGTCACTGGCTGCAAACCAGAAGTGGCTCCCTTTATTCCCACTTTTTGCCTCCTGTCAATCAGCCAATCTTCTATCCATACTAGTATCTTTCCTGTAATACCAGAGGCTCTTGGTAAGCAGCCTCATGTGCGGCACCTTGTCAATGGACTTCTGAAAATCCAAGTTCGCACCATCCACTGACTCTCCTTAGTCTATCCTGCTTATTATTTCCTCAAAGGATTCCAACAGATTTGTCAGGTGAGATTATCCCTTAAGGAAACCATGCTGATCTTGGGCTATTTTGTCATATCCCTCCAACTACCTTGAGACTTCATCCATAGCAATCGATTCTAACAGCTTTCCAACTGCTGAGGTCAGGCTAACTGGCCTATATCCTTTCTTCTGCCTCTCTCCCTCCTTGCAATTTTCCAGTGATCTGGAACCATGCCAGAATCCATTGATTCTTGAAAGATCATGACTAGTGCCTCCCCAATTTCCCCAGCCACCTCTTTCAGCACCCTGGGGTGTAGTTCATCTGGTCCAGATGACTTATCCACCTTCAGACATTTCAGCTTCTCAAGCACCTTCTCCCTAGTAAGAGCAATTGCACTTTCTTCTGCCCCAACACTCTCGAACTTTGGACATACTGCTAATGTCTTCCATAGTGAAGATGATGTAAAATACTTATTTAGATTGCCCACCATTTCCTTGCATCCACCCACCCCCCATTACTACCTCTCCAGCATCATTTTCCTGGTATCTGTTCTCAGCTCTCCTTTATTCTTTATCTGAAGAACCATTTGCTGTCCTCTTTGATATTATTGGCTAGCTTACCTTCGCATTTTATCTTCTCCCTCCTTATGGTTCTTTTAGATGACTTCTGTTGGTTTTTAGAAGCTTCCCAACCCTCTAACTTCCCACTAATTTTTGCTCTATTATGTACTCTATCACTTATGTTGGCTTTGACTTCTCTTGTCAGCCACAGTTTGTGTCATCCTGTCTTTAGAATACTTCTTCTTCTTCTTCTTCTTTGAGATGTACCTATTCTGCATCTTCCGAATTTCTCCCAGAAATTCCAGCTGTTGTTCTGCCGTCAACCCTGCTAATATTCCCTTCCAATCGGCTTTGGTCAGTGCCTCTCTCATGCCACTATAATTCTCTTTACTCCACTGTAATACTGATAAATCAGATTTTAGCTTCTCCCTGATGGTGAATTCGATCATATTATGATCACAGACTCCTTTAGCTTAAGCTCCCTAATCAAATCTGGTTCATTACACAACACCCAATCCAGAATAGGCTTTCCCCTAGTGGGCTCAACCACAAGCTGCTCTAAAAAGCCATCTTGTAAACATTCTGCAGATTATCTCTCTTGGGATCCAGCATCAGCCTGATATTCCCAATCTACCTGCATATAGAAAACCCCCACAACTATTGTAACATTGCCCTTTTGACGTCCATTATTAAAGACCCCCCATCACCCAGGGCATGCTGTCTTCTCATTGTTACCATTAGGAAGGAGGTACAGAAACCTGAAGGCACACACTCAGTGATTCAGGAACAAGTTCTTCCCCTCTGCCATCTGATTTCTAAATAAACGTTAAACCCATGAACACCACCTCACTTTTTAAAATATACATAACTTCTGTTTTTGCAGTATTTTCCCTTTATTCAATATGTGTGTGTGTGTGTATAAAATTGATTTCCTTATTTATTTTTTTCTTTCTATATTATTTATATTATCATGTACTGCTGTTGCTAGCTTAACAAATTTCTGCTGGTGATAATAAACCTGATTCTGATTATTTGCCTGTCTTTTCTCACTGCACCATGCATCTATGTCAATACCAACTATATTCAGTGTGAATCATCTGCCTATTTTGTACCCTGACAGCTTCTTTATTTAAGGCAAAAAAGTCTGATTATTCAGGGGCAAACATGAGGAAATCTGCAGATGCTGGAAATTCAAGCAACACACACACAATGCTGGTGGAACACAGCAGGCCAGGCAGCATCAACAGGAAGATGCACTGTCGGCGTTTTAGGCCAAGACCCTTCATCAGGACTAACTGAAAGAAGAGATAGTAAGAGATTTGAAAGTGGGAGAGGGAGATCCAGAATGATAGGAGAAGACAGGAGCGGGTGGGGTGAAGCTAAGAGCTGGAAAGGTGATTGGCAAAAGGGATACAGAGCTGGAGAAGGGAGAGGATCGTTGGATGGGAGGCCTAGGGAGAAAGAAAGAGGGAGGGGAGCACCAGAGAGAGATGGAAAGTTATTGTGAGAGGGGCAGAGAGAGAAGAGAAAAAAAAGGTGGGTAAATAAAGAAAGAAAGAAAGGATGTGGTAAGAAGGGGAAGAGGGGATCCGTTAATGAACATTGATTTCTCTAACTTCTGTTAATGCAACTCCTCCCCTTCTTACCCCATCCCCTCTTTATTGATTTATTTATTTAGTTACTTACTTACTTATTTATTATCTTTTTCCTTTTTTTCTCCTCTATTTTTTTCTCACTCTCTCCCTCTCACATCACTCTTTGCTGCTCTCCTCCCCCTTTCTTTCTCCCAAGGCCTCCCATCCCATGATCCTTTCCCTTCTCCAGCTCTGTACCCCTTTTGCCAATCACCTTTCCAGCTCTTAGCTTCACCCCACCCCTCCGGTCTTCTCTTATCATTTCGCATTTCCCCCTCCCCCTCCCACTTTCAAATCTCTTACTATCTCTTCTTCCAGATAGTCCTGACGAAGGGTCTCAGCCCGAAACGTCAACAGCGCTTCTCCCTATAGATGCTGCCTGGCCTGCTGTATTCCACCAGCATTTTGTGTGTGTTGATTATTCAGGGCAGTTTGTTTGATTGTACAAAGGAGTCTTCCACACATCCCTCCATCCTCTGTAAACCTCAGGTCATCCCTAACCTTGTCATTTGTTGTCTGCACTCAGGGACCACATCAGAAACTGCCTCTATGTCTCCTCCTTCCCTTCCTCTGCAGCATCCAACCCTGGGAGAGAGACTTAAAGGGCTCTGAGAAGCAGGATTATCACACAGAGGGTAGTGGGCATAAGGAATGAGCTCCCAGAGGCACAGTTAGAGACTGGAACAGGATACAATCACAGTATTTGAAAAATATTTAGACAGGCACATGACAGGAAAGGTTAAGAGGGTTATGGTTCAAGCACAAGCAAATGGGATTAACATAGATAAGTACCTTGGTCAGCATGGATGAGATGGGCTGAAGGGCCTGTTGCTGCCCTGTGTAACTGTGTGACTCTGTGTGCGAATGTGTGAATGAGCTGAAGGTCAGCTAGGTGAATAGAAATGCGAGTGGGTTTGTGAAGTGTGTGAGATGGCTCCCAGTGTTTGTGAATGATCTGATCACTGAATGTGGTTGAATCACAGACACCACTCCATTCACACACCCTGTCAGCATTCCACTCACACAACCCATCATCAGTTCTCTCACTCACCCAGGACGTGAATGCGCTGAGCAATTGTTGCAGAGTGAGACACTCTCTCTCATTCAACAATTAGGTTATTGAAGGCAAGAATCATTTGAAAAGCAGGCGTGTAGCCTGTATCTGTAATGGCTCCTCCTCAAAGGGCACACAAAATTGAAGTTACTGTATGTCATCTGACTACATTACAACGCCAAGGCCTTGTGTTTATTCTGAAGTCATTGTAGCATTGAGTCTGAGGCAGTCTAAACGATCTGTCAGTAAGATAGACCACTTTCAGTGTGATTTATGCTGCAGAGCAGGAGAAGCAATTATCTGTGGCAGTTACAAGGCCCAGACTAAAACAAGGCTGCAATCTACTCAATTACTGGCAGCACTGTTACAAGTTCCAGTTGCTTTTAGGCAAGAAATAATCTTTAGTATTTGAGTCAGGCCTATTGGTCTGAACCTCTTCAGTCTCTGTATTATGGATTAAGACAAACTGAAACGTCTCCCCAGCCTATACCACTGACAGATATGTGAAGTCCTACCCTGGGGAGACCCCATCATGGTGTGTTTAATTATTAGCACTCGTTCATCCCACAGTCCTGCTGCATTTGTGGGCAATCCAGTTCCAGCGAATGCAGGGCTGAATGAATCGGTGTACATCCTGAGGCGGGGGTGGGGGGGGTGGAACTAAGGCTGTCTACACTGCTCCCTCCTGGTTTCTGATTTCTGGCCTGTTCAATACTGTCCCCAGGTCTTTACAACTCCAGATGTGCTGTCAGTGTTCTAACAAACAAAGCTGTGTAGCTAAGTCATCCACCTCAACTCACACAGAATCCTGGAGGAACTCAGCATGTCAGACAGTACCCATGGAGAGAAGCAATCAGTCAGTGTTTCGGGCCAAGGCGTTTCATCTGGGCTTTACAGGAAGAGGACAGAAGTTGGATTAAGAAGGTGGGGTGAGGGAGAGGAGTACAAGCTGGCAGGTGATAAGTGAAACCAGGTGAGGCGGCATTTGGTGGGTGGGGGGGGTTGCTGTGAGAGACTATATAGGTAATAGGTGGAAGGCATAAAGGGCTGAAGAAGAACAAATCTGATAGGAGAGGACAATGGACCATGGAGAAAAGGGAAGGAAGTGGGGAACCAGGAGGAGGTGATGAGCAGGTCAAGAGGTGAGGGAGAGGAATTGAGAGGGTGAGACAGGTGTTTTCCTCTCTTGATGACACATGATCTGCTGAGTTCCCCCAGCTCAAGGTTTCCAGCATCTGATGCTGATGCACTTCAGCACTCCATTGGTTGATATCAGTTGAGCTCTCCAGTGGCCTCGCTGTCAAAATAGTGCATTGAAAGACTCGTGGATGAACCTTTACAATAATTGAAACAATGACCTGGTGTGTCATGAAAAATCTTAATCAATGTTAGCAGTGGGAGCAGAAACTGGCACGTTTTGTACCAGGTAGTCTGAGTCTGGGGTACAGATACGTCTCTACCAAAGGAAGTGTAAGACCAGGCCTGCTTAGCACCCCACACCCCGATCAGGGCCACGTGAAGCCGTGGGAGCAGGTGCTGGGTGGTCGTATGAGCAGCCGGTGCATATCACAAGTCCTGGTTATGTGACAATCTCTGAAGAGTATTGATAATGGCTGGGGTCACCTATCTTGTAAAGACACTGCCCAGAAGAAGGCAATGGCAAACCACTTCTCTAGAAAAATTTGCCGAGAGCAATCATGATGGTGGAAAGACCACATCATATGACACGGCACAAAATGAATGAACAGGTGGATCTGAGTGTACAGTAATGAAGTGAACCAAGGTAACAACAGGATATCCAGCGTCAATCTGCTCAGGCAAAGATCCCACAGCAAACTCATTCTTCTTATGATACCCAAAATGGAAAGTAAATCCCTTCACCTTACTAATGAGGAGGCAAAAGAGACTGCAGATGCTGGAACCTGGAGCAAAAAACAAACTGCTGGTGGAACTTGGTAGGTCAGGCAGCATTTGTGGAGGGAAATGGAGAATGAGGTCCGAGAAAGATAACCTTAACCTTTGAATCGCAGCTTCTTGGGGATGAAACCAGAACCAGTTTGTTCATTGTGTGTACCTGCAAGCCTGGGGCTGTTTCTGCCAAGGGAGACGATTGGAGTTCATCTCTGCATCTCCAGGGGTACGGAGCCAAGGAGGATGCAGGGTTTTAGATCAGCAAATGATCCAACTTTGTTCCTGGTTCAGAGATCTCTTTCACCATTCCATCTTTTGCCAGATTTCAAGGACTGATGCATCCTACCCCATTCCTTACACTCCAAACCTACTCAAATTATGGATCTCAGCAGGAGGTGAATTATGCCTCCTTATGACTGCATTAAAACAGTCAAGTTGTACTGTTTTAAGGAATGAGATTAGGCACTGATTTTTGCATTTTTGGTGATAAATTGGCCAAGTTTTCAGAAGGAACCTTGAATGTGCGATAAATTCTGACCTATTCATTCAGTTACTCCCCTTATCAGGGTCAACAGCAGTCAATATGCAAGCACCCTGGAATGTGGAATTGCAAGGAGAAAGCTTGCTGTTTCCATAGCAATGTTGAGGCCCTCTTATTGTGCAAGTGTTTCATAACAGCACTTAAACTGATTGTAAATGTTCCAACAGCCATGTGGAAGCAGTTCAGGCAAGAGCCTGTGGAATTAATGAAAGAGAGAATTCTGGGGGGGAAAGCTGTAGGAGAGCTGTAGGGGAAAGGCACAGAAAGCACATGTGGCACCAATTGCCTCCACACGGGGCAGCACATTAAAGGTTGTTGTGTTAGTTTCTTGTCAGAAAATGTTGCAAAAAGCTTTGATTCCTTACCATTCCTGATTATCTCAAAAGCTGATAGTGCAGTTCCCTATATTTTTTTAAGCAGCCCTATAAATCAATCCCAGTTCAAGCCTGCTCCACCATTCAACAGATGACTGATCCTCAAAATCAGGACCAAATTCCTGTCTCTCCCACATATACTTGAAGCATTTGTCTAGAAATCCATCCATCTCTTTGGTGTCTATGTCCCCCAGAGGTGGGTAAGTCTGTGGAATGGCAGTGTTACCAGACTCTGAGTAAAAGAATGTTCTCCTCTCTCTCGCTCATCAATTTCTCATTGAGTAACCCCCAACCAGAGAATCATCCCACCACATCCAGTCTCCTTAGCTCAGTCAGAACTAGGTGTATTTCATTTAGATCCCTTTCTCACTCTTTTAAGTTCTAGTCAAAGCCAAAAGCCAAAATTGTGTTTATTGTCTTACGTAAAGGTACATACAGGTAAAATGAAGAACTTAAGCACAGGAGATTCTGCAGAATGCTGGGGAGCTCAGCAGGTCAGGCAACATCTCTGAGAAGGAATAACCAGCCTGATTAAGGATCTCGGGCCGAAACATTGACTGTTTATTCCTTCCCAAAGATGCCTCCTGCTGAGTTCCTCCAGCATTTTGTGTGTGTCGCAATGAAAAACTTAATTGCAACAACATCACAGGCACATAGGAACAGATACACAGTATTCACAAAAGAAAACGTAAATTAAGCAAAATTATACAAGAAAGGACAGAATTAGAACCAAAAAAAGTCCATTGTGGTGCAAAGTGGTCAAGTGGTCTTAGTGGTGCTGAACCGCAGAAGTGATTAGGTCTTTGCTGGTTGGTGGTTGAAGGGAAATGGCTGTTCTTGAACCTTCACACTTCTGTACCTCCAGCCTGATGGTAGCTGTGAGAAAATGGCTTGGTGAGAAGAAGCACAGCCTCCTGTAGGTAGCAGTGAATACAAACCCGGTTAGCTTAATTTCTTCTCAGACAGCAGCTCTGCCATCTCAAGAATTAGTCTGGCGAACCTTGGCTGCCCTCTCTCTACAATTAACCTTAGCTTACTTAATGGAATCAGAGAAGGAGAGTAAAACTACACATACGACTCCAGGTGTGGCTCGGTATGATTGTAACAAGATGTCCCTGGTCCTGCACACATACTCTCTGTTCATGAAGGCCAACATATTCTGCCTGCTGTTTTCAGTGGATATTGTGACAGGACACCCAGATTTCCTTGTACGTCAACACTTCCCAATCCGACATAAATAATACACTGTTACTTTTGCATCTACTGAAGCAGGTTACTTTATCTTTCTGCATATCATTATGCTACTGCATGTAGCTACCCACCTGCTCAATCTACGAGTAACTCAGTCATAGAGACACAGTTAGAAATAGGTACAACACGGGATCTAATACCCAATTTTCGACTAATCTTACCCTAACTTATTTTATTCTCTCCTCAATCCTATTAATTCTGTCCCCACAGACACACTAGGGGAAAATGACAGAGGCCAATTAACCTTTGGGCTGTGAGAAGAAACTGGAGCACCCAGAGAGTACATACTTGGCCACAGGGAAAACCTGCAGACTCCACACAGGGAGCACCTGGGGTCAGGACTGAGGCAACTGTGAAGCAGTGGCTCTACCAATGCCCCACCAACAAAGTCCTTAGTTTTCCTGGATGTGACTGAGGTCCAGCACTTCCAGAGTAACCATACTTTTATCTTGTAATACCGGGTTGGGAAGCTCTTGAAGTCAGTTCCACCCTTGACAGTGACCCTGAGGGGCACCCTCTCAACACACACTAAAACACTCCTTCGACCCTCAAACCTCTGGTCTCAAATCACATTCTCTTAGTTTCAGGTCCTGTACCTCAAAGCACAGACCCCAACATCATATTCCCAGACCATCTACTATTTAATCTGGAACCCAGCCCACCAATTTCAGGTTCAGAATCTTTGATCTCGCACTGGACTTGATCTTTTAATATCCATCTCTGATCCTCCTTTCACAGATTGTGAGATCCTAAGACTCTCATTTTGGTCTCATGTGTCTACTCTCAGAACCCAGTTCACTTTCTCTCAGTTCCCACACTCTAATCTCAAGCCCCAACCCTCTGACTCTAGGCCCTGCTGCTCTGATCTTAGGTCCCTATCACCCTATATCAGGGTGGGTGTACCACATCCTTCAAATCCATGGCCCTGGTCCTCTGATCTCAGGTCCTGACCTTTCATCTCAACCCTGCCCTTCCAATCCCAAAATCTGACTTCTAATCCTTAACCTGGCCAGAAACTCTCAGAGCCTAGCACTCTGATGTCTGAGCTTCTGTTCCTAGATCCCATTCTCCAGACTCAGGCCTAGACCCTCCTGATCTCAGATCACAACCACCTAATCTCAGGCTCTGAATCATTAATCTCAGGTTAATCATAACCTCAGACCTCTGATTTTGGACCCAACCTCCCAAACTGTAGGCCTCAAGCTTCTGATCTCAGTGCCTCATCTTCCAGTCTCAGGCTCCGACACTTTCCCATGAATCTGATCATCGACTGGACCATAGACCATAAGATATAGGAGCACAGTAAGGCACCTCAGACCATTGGATTTGCTCCACCATTCAATCATGTTGATTTATTTTAAACCGTTTCAAGATCGGGTCTTTGTCAGGAGGTAGCTCCATGTTTCTACCATTTGCTGAATGTAAAGCGTTCAGGCTGAAAGGATTGAAATGTATTCAAAACATGACTGTTGTTCACTGGTTCGATTCCGATCACAGTTACATAGACTGCCCAGTCACAGGTCAGGCTGTCAACTCCAGGCCTAAGAATATTCCATCCCATTTACTCATCGTCACTGCCACTGCCAAACCTAGGTGTGTGTAGCTCAGACTCTCATGCTGTTTGAAGTTCCAATAAGTTTCAATCAGTTATTCTGGCTTTGTCTCTTATAGCTCCTGTGTTCACCTCGTTCCCTCCCTTTTGGTGATCCCTCTCACTCCCCCTACCCTAGATCCCTCACATCTCCTCCAGACATTCACCAGCTAACCTTCAGAATACTCCTAGTCTTCACCCTTCTGTAAACCTTTTCTTTTGCTCTCTCCAATCTTCCCCTCTTTCTCCACAATGTATTAGCTCTGCATTTTCCCAGCCATCAAGCAAAAGCATTTACTGGTTCTCTCCACAGACAACGTCGGATGTGATCTTCCCATTATTTACTCTTTTTATCCTATTTGAAATCTGAGAGGAATCACGAGATGGGAATTAACATCCTGGTGGAATTGTTCTCAACAATTGCCTGAATAACATGGCTCCTCTGACATCAGCCAAATTCTTTCCTAACAATTGCTTTGTGCTGCAGGAATGTTAATGGTACAACATCCCCCCTCTGTTTAGCAGCAAATGAGGCTTTGCTCAAGCATGTCAACATTAGCCAGCTTTCAGTTGAGATTACAGTGTGCTGTATTGCCAGCAGCTGCCATATCAGTGTGACTTATCTCTTTCCACTGCAGAATGTTATGTGCTGTAAGTTACTACCCATTGAACCTTTCTGCTGACTTAAGTATTATGTATAATGAAGAAATATCAAGCAGTTTGTTAAGTTATACCACACTGGGCCTCCTTTGGCTGCGAGAAGGCTGCTCAGTTTGTTCTAAGTCCATGTGAACATCCCGGAGGAAGCACTCGCCCAGAGGGGCAAAGTTCATACATCAGACAGCATCCCTGGTGGACCGTCCAGGATGGCTGACGGTGGGGCATGGGTGGACGTGGGGTCACCAGTCTGCTAAGCCAGGTCAGGAGACAGGGTGGGCAGTGCTGTAATGGTCTGCTGGCTCTCAGACCCTCCTGAACTTTGAGCTTGGCTGCCTGTGGTCTACTTTCCCTATACTCCAAACAAGGTGTGAGTCTGCTCCTTCTAGATTCAAGATTCAGATTTATTTATGGAAACATGCAGGGAATTGTGACAAATGCACACATTCTGATGCTAAAACAGCATGCCCACAATGCTTAGCATAACAAAACAACAAGCCCCATTCCTCCCTCCATCCCACCTCCGCATATACACAGTCCTCTAACCCCAGGACAGACTGTCTTCGACCTCCAGCCTCCAGCAGACTCGATGATTTGCAAACACTGGCCCTCAACGTCCCCAGCTGAATCACAGAGATTTGCAAAGACACACACAGGCTCCTGTCATTGGGCCTCAAGTCTAGGCTTCTGATCACCTTCAGGCTTCTGTCTGGACCTCCTCTGAATATTGCCTTATTGTCCAGAGATTCTTGTTCCCAGAGCAGGCAATTGCCACCAGCTCATGTAGGGAATGGAGAGAGGGGTAATTAATCACTAAGACTAAGAAAACCATACCATTCTTCTCTGATTCAGATTGCCTCAGAGAGTTTCACAACATCAGAGATGTGGCTGTGTTTTTCAACATCCAAAGCACACAATAAACTCCAGCAAGACTGCCCAGAAAATGTTGCATTGCTGAGGAGTAAACAAGGCCATGTTGTGATCAAGAATAACTTCAATGTTACAGCATTTCTCCTTTCTTGGGAAACGTGTGTAATTAGTTGTTAGATTATTGCCCACTGACTTGAAAGTGTAGAGGAAAAGAAAATTGCAGTTAGCTGGAGTTGAGCCAGATATGAAGGATGTAATGGTGTTATAAGATGACCCTATTAGTCGGGATAGTTGTCTTTCCATTCCCAATTCAGCAGGCCAACCACGAAGGGAGCCTACAATAAAAATAACCCTGTCATTTGCCTGGCATTTAATAGCTTTGCTTCCAGGATATTGAAGCATATTCATATCCCTGTTATTGAATGTACTCATCTCTTCCAGGCTTGAAAAGGAGCTCGAATCACTTGAAAATGGAGACATTACTATCTGTAAAGAAAATAGCATTGACGAGAAGCTGAAGGAGAAGGAAAAGGTATGTGCAATGGTGAAGACCCTGCAGGGAGAGGGTGCCTGCATTATTGTATATGCTTTGCTGATTTTATTGCACATCAAGGATCAATAATCACGGTACTTCGAAAGAACTCTGCTCAATGAGGTCAAAGATTGGGCCAGAGTGTCACACAAATCACATCAAATGGCATGTGCCTGTGTTTTCTGGTTGACTCTCTGTTTTGTTAACCATTGATCTGTGATTGACCTGCAGGTATTGCCTCTGCCTCTGCTATGTGAATATCTTTGGTTAACAGCGACCTATCAATTACAGATTTAAAATTATTGACTCAGCTTTGTCAGAATCAGAATCATTTAATAATTTGGCATATGTCCTAAATTTGTTGTTTGCGGCAGCAGCATATTGCAATACATAATAATAGAAACTATAAATTGCAATAAAAATATATAAAAATTAATTAAATAAGTCATGTAAAAAGAGAGGAAAAAAGAAAAATGCATAGTGCAGTATATAATAATATACGGGCTGGTGGTGTAGTGGCATCAGCACTGGACTTGGCAGATGGTCCAGAGTTCAAACCCAGCTGGGTCCCAACCTGGGCAGCAGCAGTGTCTGGGCTGAAGGAAGGCCTGGCAATCTACTTCCATGTCTTGCTATGAAAATCCTTTGGACCCTATGGTCCTTGAGGTCACAAAGAGTCAGACTCAACTGAACAGCAAGTAATAATAATACACTATAAATTAAATCAGAAGTAGATATTTTAAAAATAAATAAGTACAAAAAGAGAGCAAAAAAGTAGAAAGGTAGTGTTCATGGGTTCATTGTCTGTTCATTATCTGGTGGTGGAGGGGTAGAAACTGTTCCTGAACATTGAGTGTGTCTCTTTAGGATCCTGTACCTCCTCCTTGATGGTAGCAATGAGAAGAGGGCATGTGCTGGATGATGGGATGCCACCATTTTGAGGCATTGCCTGTTGAAGATGTCCTTGATGCTGGAGGGGCTAGTGCCCATGATGAAGCTGACTGAGTTTACAACTTTCTGCAGCTTTTTCGCATCCTGTGCAGTGGCCCCTCCATACCAAACATTGATGCAACCAGTTAGAATGCTCTTCACAGTTCATCTATAGAAATTTATGAGAGTCTTTGGTGACATATGAATTATAGCCATTGTTATGCCTTCTTTGTAATTGCATCAATATGTTGAGCTCAGGATAAATCCTCAGAGATGTTAACATCCAGGAACTTGAAACTGCTCACCCTTTCCACTGCTGATCCCTCAATGAGGACTGGTGTGTATCCTTCAACTTACCTTTCTTGAAGTCCACAATCAGGTTTTAGTATTACTGATGTTGAGTGCAAAGTTGTTGTTGTGACACCACTCAACCAGCTGATCTATCTCACTCCTGGAAGCCTCTTCATCGCCATCTGAAATTCTGCCAACAATAATTATGTCATTGGCAAATTTATAGATGCCATTTGAGCTGTCCCTAACCCCACAGTCATGAGTATAGAGAGAGTAGAGCAGTGGGCTAAGCCCACATCCCTGAGGTGTGTCAGTGTTGATTGTTAGTGAGGAAGAGATGTTATTTCCAATCTGCACTGTCTGTGGTCAACTGCAGAGAAAGTCAAGGATCCAGTTGCAGAGGGGGGTACAGAGGCTCAGGTTTTGGAGCTGAGGGTACGATTGTGTTAAACATTGAGCTGTAATCAATAAACAGCAGCCTGTAGATGTAGATATTGCTATTGTACAGGTGATCCAAGGCCAAGTCTAAAGCCAGTGAGTTTACATCTGCTGTAGATCAATTCTGGTGGTAGGCAAATTGTAGCGGCTTCAGGTCCTTGCTTAGACAGGAGCCTCTCAAAGTATTTCATCACAGTAGATGTGAGTGCAACTGGGCAATAGTCATTGAGGCAGATCACCATGCCCTTCTTAGGGGCTGGTATGATTGTTGCCCCTCTGAAGCAGGTGGGAACCTCTGACTGCAGCAGTGAATGATTGAAGAAGTCCTTGAACATTCCTGCCAGTTCGTTGGCACAGATTTTCAGTGTCCTATCAGGTACACCACCTGGGCCTGACACCTTCCAAGGGTTCAACCTCTTGAAAGATGTTCTGACATTGGCCTCCAAGATAGAGATCACAGGGTCAACAGATGCTGTAAGGATTCACACAGGTGTAGTTTTATTCTCCCTTTCAAAGCATGTTTCAAGGCATTAAGTTCATCTGGGAATGAAGCATCACAACCACTCATGGTGGTAGATTTGTCAACCTCTGCCAGAGCTGATGTGCATCTCTAACCTCAATCGGAATTGTTTTCTTGCTCTTAAAATAGCCTTCTGTGGGGCGTAAATAGACTTCTGGTATAGTTCTGGATCACTGGTTTTGAATGCCACAGATCTAGCCGTCAGATGGCTACAAATCTCCTGGTTCATCCATGGTTCTTGGATTGGGTATGTCTGGTATGTTCTCGAAGGTTCACACTCATTCACACTGATCCTGATGAGGACAGTGACAACAGTGGCATACTCTTTCAGATTCAAAGATGAATCCCTGAATATTAACTACAGGAGAGTTACAAACTTCTGGAACCCTTTGCAACATTTAAATGATTCTTCATATTCCTAGATACCCCAGCTAGTGAAGATAGTAACTTTTCAACTTTTTCCTCATTTCCTCTCATTATTCTGAAATCTTTGATCAGATCACCTCTTCCTTATTTCTAATTTGCAAGAAATACAATCCTAATACAGTCCCTCCTTATAATTTAGAAGCACAATGTTGGATTCCATTGTACCCACTGATTAGACACTATGGGTCCCTATGTAACAGGCAGCATGCACCAGCCCTCCTATATCATAACTTGTCCTTCTGCCATATTCGAAAAGACAATATTATGTGTAATAACTGCTCATACAGTGTGAGTGTGAAATCAAATAAAAGCACAACCATTCAAGGAACACTGCACTTAAAACATGCCCAGCACATTAGCAGGAAGAATCACCCCGCCCACCCCGTCTGAATATTGAGAAGGGTCATCAGAGATTGTGGTGTACTGGGGTCTGATCAGAGGAAGAGCTGCCTGTGTGGAATTAGTACTGTTTGCTTTGTAGATAATGTTAGAGGTTCGGAAGCCTTGATGGACATCTTGAAATTTACTGTGGAAGTCCGCCTTGGAGAGAGAAAGGGAAGAAGGAGAGGGTGGGGGAGAAAAGAGGCTCTGAGAAGGAGTCCAGTGCTCGAGGAGTAACTGACCTCAGGGAGAGGCAGGATCTCCACTTCAGCCAGGAGTTGCTCATTGAGATAGACCAGATGTTTAAGGAACTACCACTGAAGCAGATTAAGGCTGGAGTGCTTTGGGAGACTGGAGGAAGTTAGTGTGTGTGGGTCTGCTGTATTTAACTGCTGGGTCCCAGCCCTGGCAGTAGAAGGTGCTGCCGTTAGTGACAAGTGAGTCCTTGAACAATTACAGGTGTGGCTTCAATCAGTAATTCCCTGTGTTATGAGGCTGGTGGAAGCGGAAGCCTTTATTCTTCACCACAAACAGACATTCTTCTTGACCCTCTCTTGGTAGAGTCTTCCAAACTTGAAGTAAATCAAGATTTTATCTTCTTAAAGACAATGGTTGCAGTAGGTAATTCAGTAGGTGAACAACAGTATAGTTTTTTAAATAAATTCTACTGTATTTCTTTTTTAGCTATAAGTGTCTGCAAAAAATATTCCCAGGTACATGGTATCATCTAAGTATTTTGGTACTAAATTTACTTTAAACTTCGAATGATAAAATCTCAAAAACTGCAAAGGCACCATTTAATTCAATATATTGATTCTGAGAAGTGGTACCTTTAGAGTGGGAGTACATTGTAACTGATAGAGACACCTCTGAATGTTCAAGCACCGATTGTCTAAAAGCTCCAGAGCAGGATGCCCAAGATTAGTATGAGGGATGATTCTCTGAGCACACAAGTTATTGATCAAGCAAATGTGCCTATGATCATGTTGGATAAGTGACAAAATGTAGTCTCCCTGATCTCTGCTGGTGCCTTGTTCAGTAGCACAATTAACATCGCCCTGTTGTCTCATGCTTGTCCCATGCAGATGAGACATTTCATTGCCACATCACTTGACAACCCATATCCCTTGAGCAGCCAGCCCCTGCTGTGGGCTATCAGCTTGTG
Organism: Hypanus sabinus; assembly: GCF_030144855.1. Taxonomy (NCBI): domain Eukaryota; kingdom Metazoa; phylum Chordata; class Chondrichthyes; order Myliobatiformes; family Dasyatidae; genus Hypanus; species Hypanus sabinus. The sequence goes on from NC_082721.1 coordinate 47,869,797, forward strand.
CTCTGCATACAGTGCTGTGTGCTTGCTAAACTGCCCTTTTAACTTCAAACCCATCACGGTTTGTAATGTGTATAAAGACTGGTTCTCATTGGAAATAATATCTGCTAGATTTGCATAATTCCATAACTTCTGAATATTCCCAAACACCTAAACCATCAACTCAAGCTTGCAGCCTGTGCCTCTACATACAGTTAGTAAGTGACTAGTTAAACACTGGCCTGTCACTCAAATCAAACTATTGAGGGCGGAGTATGAAAATGATGTAGTCCTACACCAGGGCAAACATCAGGTTAATTGATCATCAGATTCCCAGCACAGCCCAGTTCATTCATCCCCTGTAACCCCACAATGACCTCCCCTTCGGCTTCAGGTCCTGTGCCTTGGACTGTTCACAGGCTCCAGGCAAAGTGTAACTGTGCCGTCCCCTCTGCTCAGTGAACACAGGCATTTACTGACCTCTCCTTCTTCCAGCTGTTTTCCATTTAGAAATTATCCTAGTCCATCGCTAAAGGTCAGAGGACTGATCCCAGTTTTCTTACACTGAAAGCTATTTTTCATATTGTTGTCAGCACTGGATCCGCTCACTTTGTAATTTAAAGCTTCCAGCTCACAGTCTACATTTCTGCCACCAATGTATCATTGAAAATGAGGATATCCAATTTCTATCCCTTCGCCGGACACCTCTCATCATATCCTGTCAATAAAAGTAGGTGTGGCCTTTATTCCACCTCACACTGAGACAGCTTCTGAACCAGGTCAGTCTTTTACATTCAATCCCCTGAACTTCAACTTCAACTACAGCTTTTTATGAGGAATTTCTTCAAAAGTCTTAGAACTAGAGGTCTGTGTAAATAACATCAATAGACCTTTGAATTCCCACTCTAAACACGATCTATAAATTCACAAGCATTACATGAGATGTACAAATCCACAAGGGCCTATATCTGATCAAAGAAACATTTTCAAATCACTTTATTCTGTAAGTAATATTCTTAATACTTTCTCTCAAAAGATATTACATCTATAGCTCTCCCCTCCCCACTCCCTACCCCTACCACTCCCCTTCCCCTTCCCCCCTCCTTCCCCCTCCTTCCCCCTCTTCCTCTCCCTCTCTCCCTCCCCTCCTCCCCTCCTCCCCTCTCCCTCTCTCCCCCCCCTCCTTCTCTTCCCCTCTCCCATCTTTAGCTCCCTTTTTTTCCAATCCCATGAACACTCACCCAACTAATATATACACTGTCACCCAACAAGTCTCCTAGGAGACACAGTACTGCCAATCCCTCACAGTTATTGGCAAGTGCAAGTGATAATGGAAACCGAGAAGCCACTTAACTCCAAAGACCCATTGCATCATTCAACTGGACCAAGTTTGATCAGTCCTCAACTTTGGATCCCATAGCCTTTCACATGAAATCTGGCTATTAACATCAGCTCTGAACACTTGTCACTGACCCCACCCTACTGACTCCAGATCCCGCTTCCTTTAGTGAGATGCACATTTCACCAATGATAGTTCAGCTCTGGTCTCAAATACACTTCTGATTATCCCATCTTTTCTCATTGTAAATGCCTCAGTTAGATCTGCCGCTCAGAATATGAGCCATATTTGAACAGCCCATCCCCTTTGTGCTGATTGACTGCAGCAGGAATCACCGGACATCATACTTCATTGATCCATTGGAAATGGTTACTGAGGCACATTGAAAAGCTTGCACTTCGATACCTCCATACAAATCAAATCATTACGTAGTGCACTGAGGCAGAACAAGGTAAGACAACAATGGAATCCAGAATAAAATGTAACCGCTACAAAGAATGTGCAGTGCAGACAGACAATAAGATTTGCAATTACAACGAAGTAGATGGTCAGAATCAGGTTTCTTATCACTGGCATTGTTGTGAAATTTGTTAATTTAGCAATCAAGTCCAGCTTAACATACCATTCAATGGTCTTGTGCCAGTGTGATAGAAGCTGTCTTTGTACTGGGTGATATGTGCTTTCAAGCTTTGAAATAGCTATGGGAAACTAGAGCTTACCCATAGCTGAATCCTGCCTCCGTCTTGACCCCAAGCTCCAATTCACTTGGCATTCTTCTCTGTCGACCTTCATTCCCCCCACCCCCCCACCCCCGGGAGTAAATGGTCAACATTTTGGGCTGAGACCCTTCTTCAGAACTGGGAAGGGAGGAGGCAGAAGCCAGAGTGTGAAGGTGAGTGGAGGGGGAGAAGTTCAAACCGGCAGGTGATAGGTGAGACCAGGGGAGGCAGAAGGCAGGTAGGTGGGTTGGTGGGATGATATGAGGTGATAGGTGGAAGAGGTAAAGGGCTGAAGAAGAAGTAATCTAATAGGAGAGGAGTAGATCATGGAAGGGAGGGGGAATCAGAGGGAGGAGATGGGAAGTTGAGAAGAGAAGGGGTGAGCGGGTACCAGAATGGCAAATCGAGAAACAGAGGAGGAGGGGGTAAAATTACTGGAAGTAATTGCCACCTTTTTTTATTCTGGCTTCTGCCCCTTCCTTTCCTAATCTAATGTTTTGGCCTGAAATATCTGCTGATTGTTCTGCTCCATAGATGGTCTGACCTGCTGAGTTCCTCCAATATTTTGTGTGTGTTGCTCAGGATTTCCAGCCTCCACAGAATTTCTTGTGTTTATTAAATTATCTGGAGTTGTTTGCATGATGCTATGTGTCTCAGAACTGCACAATTGCATGTAATCTGATGTTGCTCCAGTCCCAGTAGCATACTTAACTTCCCTTCTGGAATGAAAACAGAAAATGCTGTAAACACTCCACAGGTCAGACACTAACCACAGAGGCAAAATCATGGTTAATGTTTCAGGCCAATGATCATAAAACTTCCTCTTGGAGCATTATAGAGGGGATATCAGCCTGTCAGCATTCCCAGCACAATCAAGCATTAACAATACAGCACCCAGCTGAGAACTATCCTCCAGCAGAACAGTCCCAGCCCTCCCAATAACCTCCCAACATGCTTCCCAACCATTCCCCTTCAGAACTCAGTCATCTCATTGCTCCCCAATTCATTTCCACCCCCAGTCCTTCATCTCATGGCTAACTGCCCCCAAGGTTCTCCTCCCACTCTGGTGTCCCTCAGCCTCAAGTCTCACAGGGACACTTTCCTCTTTAAAAAAAATACAACAGTAGTTAGCTTACCCTTGAGGTCTAAGGCTTTCATTCTCACCTGCTTTAACAGTGGCGAAAGCCATCAGTGACAAGCCAGTGTTCCAACCCTCAAGAGAACTCATTAAGAAAACTGGAATGGTCACAGATGAGAACACAGCATATGAGCCATAGAGTCATAGAATTCCTGGCAACATCCTTATCAATTTTCTCTGCACTCTTTCAATCTTATTGATATCTTTCCTGAATGGAACTGCGCAATGCTCCAAATAAAGCTTCCCAGTGTTTCATACAACTTCAACATAACATCCCAACTTCTGTACTCAATACTTTGATTTATGAAGGCCAATATGCCCAAAACTTGCTTTACGACTGCGTACCAGTGATGTCACTTTCAAGAAATTATGGAGATGTATTCCCAGATCCCTCTGCTCTATTCACTCCACAGAGCCCTACTGCTCATTGGTTGGTCCTCCCAAAGTGCAACACCTCACACCTGTCTGCATTAACTTCCATCTGCCATTATTCGCCCATTTTCCAGCTGATCCAGATCCCACCAAAAGCTTTGATAGCCCCTGCTGTCCACAACATCCCCAATCTTAGTATCATCCACAAATTTACTGATTCAGTTTACCACATTATCACCCAGATTATTGATATAGATGACAAATAACAACAGACCCAGCACTGATCCCTGTGGCACTCCATTAGTCACAGGCCTTCAGTCAGAGGAGCAACCATTTACTACCACTCTCTCCGTGAAACCAATGTCTAATCCAGTTTAGCATCTCATTCAAATCAGAAGCAGAATCAAAACCAGAATCAGGTTTAATATTACAGGTACTGGAGATGTTGTGAAATGTGTTGTTTTGTGCAGCAGTACATTGCAATACATAGTAATAATTGTGCGTGTCATCAGCAAAGTTATAGATGTCATTGAGCTGTGCCTAGCTTTGCAGTCATGGTTGTAGAGAGAGTAGAGCAGTGAGATAAGCACACATCAGTGTTGATTGTCAGCAAGCAGGGGATCTTATATCTAATTCACAGAGACTAAGGTCTCCTGGTGAGGAAGTCAATGATCCAGTTACAGAGGCCTGGGTTTTGAACCCTGAGCTGTAAACAGCTGTCTGATGGAGTTATTACTATGGTCCAGGTGACCCAAGACCAAGTGGAGAGCCAGTGAGATTGCATCCGCTGTGGGTTATCATGGCGATAGGCAAATTGCAGGTGATTCAGATCCTTGCTCAGGCAGGTGTTGCTTCTAGCCATGATCAACCTCTCAAAGCATGTCATCACAGGGTGACAAGGGCAGCTCACCCTGCCCTTCTTGGGCACTGGTATGAAACAGGTGGGGACCTCTGACTGCAGCAGTGAGAGGTTAAAGATGTCCATGAACACTCCGTCCAGTTGGTTGGCACAGCCTTTCAGAGCGGTCCCACGTACACCACCAAGGTGCCTGGCACCTTCTTCAACCCCTGGAAAGGTGCTCTGACACCGGCCGCCAAGGCAGAGATCACAGGCTCACCAGATGCAGCAGGAATTCGCACAGGTGTAGCTTTATTCTCCTTTTCAATTCATCCATCAAAGGAGTTGAGATCATCTAGGAGCGAAGCATCCCATTCATGATGTTAGGTTTCGCTTCGTAGGAAGAATGTCAAGCAAGTGAACCTTCTTGACCAACCTGCCAAAGGCCTTGCTAAAGACAACCTCCATGCCTGATAACTTTTAACTTTCCTGGTAACCAGGTCTCCTCGAGAGAGAGCATCGTCTCCTTCCACAGTTTAGTGGTTGATGGTCAATGGGATGAAGAGCCTGTTTCCTTGTCTCTGTGAAACAATGTAATCTTGACTGAATACTGATATCATTCTCTTTCATTTTCCATAACAGGTGTCTCCAAGCAAAGGCAGTGGTGAGTACTTCAATAAATATGAACTGGTGATATATGTGGAAATGTATATTCGTTCTGTACAATGGAACTAACATGGGTCAAATGTAATATTACTGCCAGATGGGATGAAATAGAAGTCAATTGAGAGTGTGCTTTACCACCCAGTGACATTATAGAAATCCAGGCACAGTGAACTGATCCTATCCTGGGTTACCCATTAACACTGGACCCACGTGGAATCTCAGGTAGAAATACTGAGCACATCAAGGATAATGGACTGCAACTAACTTCAGAGCAATTTTATTAATTATTCCTCTGTCTTATCTGGTGTAAAATGTGCTAATACATTGATCCCAGGACAAAACAGGAGTAACAGATATTAGAATCAGAAACAGAATTAGATTTAGATGACATAAGTTTTGTTGTTTCGCAGTAATAATACAATTCAAAGACAAAATATTTATGAACTGCAAAATAAATTGTTGATTTAAAAAAAGAATAAGGAGGTATTGTTAATGGGTTTGTTGAAATCTGAGGACAGAGGGGAAGATGTGGTTCCTGAATCATTGAATGTGGCTCTTCAGGCTCCTGTGCCTCCTCTCTGTCGGTGGTAGTGAGAGGAGGGGGGCATGTCCCAGATGGTGAGGTTTCTTAGTGATGGATGTCACCTTCTTGAAACACCACTTCGATGGTGCAGTGCATTAAGTCAAAGTCGAGTTTATCAAGTGTATTGTTATCTGCACAAGTACATGTATGGACAGGTGCAATGAAAAACTTACTTGTAGCAACATCGCAGGCACATGGCATCACAGAAGCAGCATCCAGCAGAAAGCATAAGCATGAATCAGAGTCCGGGGAAGCAAGAGTATTGAAGGAGTAAGAGTCTGAGAAGAAGCTGGAGAGAATGAAGGTAGGGGAAGGAAGGTTCCAGGTTCTTTTTACACGAGTAGTGAGGGGTTCAGAAGCTGCCAGAGGTGGTGATGGCAATGATCGGAACACCAGGCTGAGACATCAGCAAAGCTGAATAGAAATTTCTAAATAGGAGTGAATATTTTGAATATATCTGTTTAAAACAGGGGTCGGCAACGTTTACCACTGAAAGAGCCAATTTTGACCCATTTCCCACTGAAAAGAAAACACTGGGAGCCACAAAACCCGTTTGACATTTAAAATGAAATAACACTGCATACAACGTTTTTTTTGCCTTTATGCTATGTATAAACAAACTATAATGTGTTGCATTTATGAAATTGATGAACTCCTGCAGAGAAAACGAAATTACATTTCTGCATGCAACAAAAACATTTTGAACTCCGAAAAAAAGACGTTGTGTTGAAGGTTACTCCATAGTTAGCCTACCTTGGATCGAAGAATTAAAAGAAAGCGCGCACTGTCGGGTGTCAGGCATTGGCAGTGGTGATGTATATTAATAGCGATAAAAAACACGTTGTAGCGGTGTAGCGCTACACGCAGCACTAAAATAAAGATACTGCAGTCAAAGGTAACTTTATTCGAACTAAACAGCCTTGATTTAAAGCCTCCCTCAACCCGTCCCCGTGGGCGCGGATGCTCCAAAAGACACGTACTCACAAACCCCCGTAGGCTATCTCCCTTAGCCGGAACGCTGGCTAATTGTGAGCCGGTTCGGATGTGCCAGGAAATGGGGTCTCCACAACGTTTTTAGATTGTACTAGATCACCATAATCTTCAAATTTCGAATTACATTTCAAAAACTAACAAACTACGGGGAGCCGCAGCACAGAGATCAAAGAGTCGCATGCGGCTCCGGAGCCGCGGGTTACCGACCCTTGGTTTAAAACTTTTAGGATATATCTAGTGCTGATGAGGCAAGCATTTCATGTTCCTTATTTGACTTCCCTCAAAAATGAGGGTGAACTACTTTTAAAAAGTGCTGCAGTCATTCAGTGCAAGTGTTTGCCCCCACCCCATCCCAGTGTTTATTGGGGAGGGAGTTCCAGGATTCATATCCAGTGATTTTGGAGGACTAGTGATATATTTTCAAGATCATAACCAACAGGTGCTTGTGCTTCAACATGCCTTCTACCCTCGTCCTTTGTGGTGGTAATGGTGGCAGGTTTGGGACCTGTTGCTGGATTTGCCTAGGCAAGAATCTGCAGAATATTCTGTAGCTAATAACGATAAAGATAACGATTAGCTTTATTTGTCACAAATGCACATCGAAGCGTTCAGTGGAATGGTTGTTCGCTTCAAACAAATCGGCAATGATACCGGTATAGCATCCCACAACTCACTAACACTAACCAGACCTTTTTCAAATGTGGGAGGAAACTGGAACACCCAGAGGAAACCCATGCAGTCACGTGGAGAACGTACAAACTCCTTACAGACAGGGCGGAATTGAACCCGCGTTGCTGGTGCTGTAATAGCTCTGCACTAACCACGCCACTATTAACACCCCCAGTGCAGCGGCCACTCTGCAGCCTCTGTGTTCCAGTGGTGGATCATGCAAGTGCTGATCAAGTAAACTGCATTGACCTGGGTGTTGTGGAGTTTGTTGGAGCTGCTCTTATCCAGGCAAGAGGAGAAATTTTCCTTACGTTCTTGAAATGCGCTTTGTAAATTGTGGAAGGCCTTGGGGTGTCAGGAGATGAGTCACTGACCTGCTTTCATTGCCGCAAGACGCACGTGGCTGGGTTGGCTGAGTTTGTGGTCAGTGGTGATCGCTAGGCTGTTGATGGTGGTTAGGACTAGGATACTGACCAGAGGGACTCCCACAGAGTCGTCCTGGGATGGGGATTGTAAAAGAAATAAGAACATTAAAAGGAGAATCAAGAGCAAGTCAGGCAGTCCTTGCACTTGTTCTACCCTTCAGTAAAATCATGGCAGAGCTCTCACCTCAGCTTCACAAACCCAAGATCCCTTGATTTCTTGATGTCTGAAATATTTTGACTACCTTCTTGAATCAGCTCAGTGACTGGGCCTTAACAACTCCCCTGGGAAAGAGTTCCAAAGTTCCCATCCCTCTAGGTGAAGATATTTCTTCTCTTCTTTACCCTAAATGTCCATCTGGAGACTGTAGACCTGGGTGACCCAGGAGAAACATTAAACCAGCATCCTCTCTGTACTGAATCTCTGACAACCACAAGAATCTGTTTGTGCACAGTATGCCTCCAGCTTTGGCAATGTTCTCTCCTTGACTTCAGGTAAGCCAGGGCAACCTGATTCCACACTCAGTCAGTGTCCCCTTTTCTCTGGTGCTCTGCTCTTCAGCCCATGTTGACCAAGGATGCGATGGGGTGATGCTGAGCAGAGTCATACAGTCATGGAGTCATTCAGTATCGAAACAAGCTCTTTTGCTCAGCATCACTGTTGGCCAGTAAGCCTATCTACTCTAATCCAATTTACCTGTATTAATTCTATATCCCTCTGTGTCCTGCTCATCCAAGTACCTAACCACAGCCCTCTTCAATATTGTTACTGTTCCTGCCTCCACCACCTCCTCTGGCATCTCATTCCAGGTACCAATTACTCTTTGTGTGGAAATACACTCCTCAGGTCCTTTAACCCTTCCCTGGCTTACCTTAAACCCATGTTTGGACCCACCCCCCAGAAACAGCTCTCTACCGTATGTACATCTACTGTATCTTGTCACCTCTCAGCCTCCATCACTCCACATCAAGGTTATTGCCAATCGAACTACTGATGACACATCGTTAAGTGATCAGGTTTGGGATTAGATTGGTACTGCTTTCAGCAGACAGCACTTACGCGAGTAAGTTTGCATATTATTTGTAGCTGCCAGTGTTGTAACTGCCTTGAAACAGCTTGGCTAAGTGTGCAGCTAGGTCTTCAGTGCTGCAGCTGGTATGTTATCTGTGCTCTTGGCCACTTACCAACATCACACAAAGCGAATAATGGATTTGAAACTTAATTTCTGTGCTGGTGGGAATCTCAGGAGGAGGCTGAGATGGAGAATCCGCTCAGCACTCCTGAGTGAACGTGGCTGTCGACGCTTCACCTTCATCTCCAATGCTGACATACCAGGCCCCACTTTGACTGAGAGCTGGGGCACCTCCACCTCAGCCTTCGGTCTGTGTCCATTCATGCCACAGTGAAACAACAGAGCTTCCGTTTGATCCATCAGTTGTGAGCTCGCTTGGCCCTGCCTGGTACGTGCTGGCTTTGCTGCTGCAGCTTCATTGAAGTGGAACTCACAGGGATGGCAAACATTATTGAGAGCGTGTGCCGAAATCTTCAAAAAATTTCTCTCATGTGTCCTGCTAATTTTGAGCAGAGATTATCATTGACCAATGAATTATTAACAATAACCAAGGACTTTTCAAGGAAAAGAGGGTGAGTCCTGTTGCTTTTCTATGTGTATCCATTGTTTTATTATAAATAACAGACAGATTGAAATAAATGTTGGATTTTAGAAAACCTGTTCAAAATTATTAACTTTAATCTTTCTAAAAGGCAGTTGAAAAATAACAATTTCTAAATAGTATTGTTACTGTTCAAAGTAAATTTATTATCAAATCACATTAATGTCACCATATACAACCCTGACATTCATTTTCTTGCGGGTGTACTCAGAACCACTATAGAATCAATGGACGACCAGACCCAACAAGCAGAGTGCAAAGGACAACGACTGTGCAAGTACAAAAAACAGATAATAATAATAAATAAATAAGCAATAAATATCGAGAACATGAGATGAAGAGTCCTTGAAAGTGAGTCCATAGGTTATGGGAACAGTTCAATGAAGTTATCCCCTCTGTTCCTAAAACTTGGTGGTGTGAGTCCCAAGGCTCCTATGGAATCCTGATAGCAGCAGTGAGAAGACAGCATGACCTAGGTGGTTGGTAGTGATGGGGGGAATTCCTTATTGGTGGAAGCAGCTTTCCTCCAACAGCGCTCTGTGTGGAAATGGTCAATGGTGGGGAGGGCTCAATCCAGTATCCATTACTTTTTGTAGGATTTTCCATTCAAGGGCGTTGGTGTTTCCATACCAGCCTGTGATGCAGCCAATTGATATACTCACCACCACACATCTGTAGAAGTTATTCTAAGTTTTAGGTGTCATGCCAAATCTTTACAAACTTCTAAAGAAGGTATAGACACTGCTGTGCTTTCACTTATGTGCTGGTCCCAGGACAGGTCCTCTCAAATTATAACACGGGGGAATTTAAAGTTGACCTTCTCCATCTCTGCTCCCCCAATGTGGACTGGATGGTAACACAAGATGGCGCCAAGGGCAACGTCCTTCAGACGGGTCACGGAACTACTTCTTTCACTTCTTTTTCTTTCAAATATGGTTCCGTCACTGTTGAGCCTGTGATGGTGTGCTTTGCACACCATGAGGTTTACATGAGGTTTTGAACAAAGTGTGTGGCTTCGAGGTCAAGAAGCATGGAGACGGGGTGTGAGCCCATGATTTACTCAAATTCCTGCTTATCTCAGCAATTGAAGTGAAATCATTGAGGTGAGAGAGTGGGTATTCAGCTGTCTACCCATCTCTCTCACTCATGCTCGCACCCTCCCTCACCCTCTCACGGATGGTGCTGGAGTCCTAGTGTTGAGCAAGGTTGAATCGATGCAGTTTGTGACTGGACTCTGCAGCTCATGTTATGATGTGCTTCTTCTTTCGGATTACTCCTCTTCAGTTGTTGTTTCGTGTGATTTTGACTGGGATAGACTGGCTCTGCCACCTGAAGTTAACAGACAACACAGAGTGAGATTAAACTGAACTTAACTGAAACAGAATATACCTGGACTGGTTTGATGATTTGTGGTTTGGTGTTTTATACTTTGTCTTTTTGGCTCTTTTTTTGCCATTTATGTGGTTGGTTGTGTGTTGGGGGTTTGATGTTCTTTGACGGATTCCATGGCTTGCTTTTGTTGTTTCACAGCTGTCTGTGGCAAAGGCGAATTTCAGGGTTGTATACTGCATACGTAATAAATGTACTTTGACATTGACAACCTGGACCTCTAGTTTCCTCCCCATGAAGTCAATATCAGCTTCTTGGTCTTACTAATGTTTGGTAAGAGGTTGTTGTTGATTCTTCACAGCTTTCATTTGGGCAACAACAGTGGTGTCATCAGCAAACTTAAATATGGCATTGGAGCTGTGCCTGGCCTCACAGTCATGTGTAAAGCAAGTATGTGATAGGGCTAATCACACAGCCTTGTGGTGCACCTCTGCTGGTGGAGATTGTGGAGGAGATTTTGTTGCCAGTCAGAATTAATTGGGGTCCGCAAGTGAGGAAATCAAAGATCCAATTGCACAGGAGGTATTGAAGCCAAGATCTTGAAGCTGTCCAGATGTTCCAGGGTAAGTGACGACACAGTGAAGTGGCATCTGCTGTGGACCTGTTGCTCCAGTAGGGAAATTGGAATGGATCCAAGCCACTTCTCAGGCAGGAGTTGTTATGTTTCATCACCAACCTCTCGAAACACTTTATCACTGTGGATGTAAGTGCTGCTGAATGATTGTCATTGAGGCAGGTAACCACGTTTTCTTAGGCACCAGTATAACTGAAGCCCTGGTACCTGATCATGTTCAGGAATTACCATTACTTGTTTTCTCAGCATCCCCTTCTGCACTTCCCAACGGACTAGGAGTGATCCCCGGTCTAACAGTAATGGCAGAGTGAAGTGTGTATGGGTCTGTGAGGCCAAAGCACTTCCCAACGGACTAGGAGTGATCCCCTGTCTAAGTAATGGCGGAGTGAGGAGTGTATGGGTCTGTGAGGCTAAAGCACTTCCCAACGGACTAGGAGTGATCCCCTGTCTAAGTAATGGCGGAGTGAGGAGTGTATGGGTCTGTGAGGTTAAAGCACTTCCCAACGGACTAGGAGTGATCCCCGGTCTAACAGTAATGGCGGAGTGAGGAGTGTATGGGTCTGTGAGGTTAAAGCACTTCCCAACGGACTAGGAGTGATCCCCGGTCTAACAGTAATGGCAGAGTGAAGTGTGTATGGGTCTGTGAGGCCAAAGCACTTCCCAACGGACTAGGAGTGATCCCCTGTCTAAGTAATGGCGGAGTGAGGAGTGTATGGGTCTGTGAGGCTAAAGCACTTCCCAACGGACTAGGAGTGATCCCCTGTCTAAGTAATGGCGGAGTGAGGAGTGTATGGGTCTGTGAGGTTAAAGCACTTCCCAACGGACTAGGAGTGATCCCCGGTCTAACAGTAATGGCGGAGTGAGGAGTGTATGGGTCTGTGAGGTTAAAGCACTTCCCAACGGACTAGGAGTGATCCCCGGTCTAACAGTAATGGCGGAGTGAGGAGTGTATGGGTCTGTGAGGTTAAAACACTTCCCAACAGACGAGGAGTGGTCCCCCGGTCTAACAGTGGTGGCAGAGTGAGGAGTGTATGGGTCTGTGAGGCTAAAGCACTTCCCAACGGACTAGGAGTGATCCCTGGTCTAACAGTAATGGCGGAGTGAGGAGTGTATGGGTCTGTGAGGTTAAAGCACTTCCCAACAGACTAGGAGTGGTCCCCCGGTCTAACAGTAATGGCAGAGTGAAGAGTGTATGGGTCTGTGAGGCTAAAGCACTTCCCAACGGACTAGGAGTGATCCCCGGTCTAACAGTAATGGCAGAGTGAAGAGTGTATGGGTCTGTGAGGCTAAAGCACTTCCCAACGGACTAGGAGTGATCCCCGGTCTAACAGTAATGGCAGAGTGAAGAGTGTATGGGTCTGTGAGGCTAAAGCACTTCCCAACGGACTAGGAGTGATCCCCGGTCTAACAGTAATGGCGGAGTGAAGAGTGTATGGGTCTGTGAGGCCAAAGCACTTCCCAACGGACTAGGAGTGATCCCCGGTCTAACAGTAATGGCGGAGTGAGGAGTGTATGGGTCTGTGAGGTTAAAGCACTTCCCAACGGACTAGGAGTGATCCCCGGTCTAACAGTGGTGGCGGAGTGAGGAGTGTATGGGTCTGTGAGGTTAAAGCACTTCCCAACGGACTAGGAGTGGTCCCCCGGTCTAACAGTGGTGGCGGAGTGAGGAGTGTATGGGTCTGTGAGGTTAAAGCACTTCCCAACGGACTAGGAGTGGTCCCCCGGTCTAACAGTGGTGGCGGAGTGAGGAGTGTATGGGTCTGTGAGGCTAAAGCACTTCCCAACGGACTAGGAGTGATCCCCTGTCTAAGTAATGGCGGAGTGAGGAGTGTATGGGTCTGTGAGGCCAAAGCACTTCCCAACGGACTAGGAGTGATCCCCGGTCTAACAGTAATGGCGGAGTGAGGAGTGTATGGGTCTGTGAGGTCAAAGCACTTCCCAACGGACTAGGAGTGGTCCCCCGGTCTAACAGTGGTGGCAGAGTGAGGAGTGTATGGGTCTGTGAGGCCAAAGCACTTCCCAACGGACTAGGAGTGATCTCCGGTCTAACAGTAATGGAGGAGTGAGGAGTGTATGGGTCTGTGAGGTCAAAGCACTTCCCAACGGACTAGGAGTGATCCCCTGTCTAAGTAATGGCGGAGTGAGGAGTGTATGGGTCTGTGAGGCCAAAGCACTTCCCAACGGACTAGGAGTGATCCCCGGTCTAACAGTAATGGCGGAGTGAGGAGTGTATGGGTCTGTGAGGTCAAAGCACTTCCCAACGGACTAGGAGTGATCCCCTGCCTAAGTAATGGCGGAGTGAGGAGTGTATGGGTCTGTGAGGCCAAAGCACTTCCCAACGGACTAGGAGTGACAGGAAGGGAGACTATCAAAGTTTTTGGCACGATATGAAACAGCTGGAGAAATAGCTGAGAAATGGTGGATGGACAAGCGTGAGGTGCTGCACTTAGGGAGGACCAGCCAAGGTAGGGTCATTGAGCAGTGCGGTAGGACAGAGGGATCTGGGAATACAGGTCAATAATCCCTTGAAACTGGTGTCACAGATAGATTGAGTCATAAAGAAAGCTTTCGACACATTGGCTTTCATAAATCAATGTATTGAATACGGGAGTCGGGATGTTATGTTGAAATTGTATAAGATATTGTTGAGTATTGTGTGCAGTTTTGGTCTCTTACCTACAGGAGAGAGTGAAGGAGTGCAGAGAAAACTTACAATAATGTTGCTTGGACTTGAGGACCTGAGTTACAGGAAAGGTTGAATAAATTAGGACTTTATTCCTAGAATTAGAAGATTGAGTGGAGATGCGATATACAAAATTATGAGGTGTATAGATAAGGTAAATGCAAGCAGGCTTTTTCCACTGAGGTTAGGTAGAAGTCATGGGTTACAGGTGAAAAGTAAGGGAACATGAGGGGGAACTTCTTCACTAAAAGGATGGGTGTAAGAGTGGAATGAGCTGCCAGCAACAAGTGGTGGATGTGCGTTCGATTTTAACATTTAAGAGAAATTTGGATAGGTGCATGGATGGGAGGGGTATGTAGAGCTACGGTCTGGGTGCTGGTCAATGGGACTAGGCAGATTAGTGGTTCAGCATGGACTAGATGGGTCAAAGGGCCTGTTTCTGTGCTGCAGTTTTCCATGACTCTATCACCTTGTGAATGCCAGTTTTGAGCTGTTGGATCAGTTCTGATTCTGTGCCATTAGTGTGGTTGCGTGTCATAGAATTTAAGAAAGGAATTGAGAAGGCAAAGAGGGCCATTTAGGATTAAGGAGTTTGAGGAGATTTGGTACATTGCCAAGGACTCTAGCAAATTTCTACAGATGTACGGTGTAGAGCATTCTGACCAGTTGCATCACAGCCTGGTCATACAGGATCCGATGTCCAAAGGAAGCTGCAGAGGGTTGTGGACTCAGCCGGTTCCATTCTGAGCAAAACACTCCCCACCATCAAGGACATTTGCAAAAGAACAAAGAATTGATTGTGGACTTCAAAAAGAGTAAGACGAGGGAACACACCCCAATCCTCATAGAGGCAGCAGAAATGTAAAGGGTGAGGAGTTTCTAGTTCCTGGGTGTCAACATCTCTGAGGAGCTAACTTGGACCCAGCATATTGATGCAATGACAAAGAAGGCAGCTATATTTCATTAGGAGTTTGAGGAGATTTGGTTTGTCACCAAAGACACTCACAGATTTCTACAGATGTACAGAGAGCATTCTAACTGCTACAGTGGAGGGGAGTGCTACTGTGTACAGAATCGAAATAGGCTGCACAAAGTTGTAAACTCAGTGAGATCCACCATGAGCACCAGCCTCGCCAGCATCCTGGACACCTTCAAGGAGCGATGCCTTAAAATGGCGGCATCCATCATTAAGGACCCCATCACCCAGGACATGCCCTCTTCTCATTTCTACTATCAGGAAGCGAGTACAAGGCACATTCTCAGCGATTCAGGAACTACTTCTTCCCCTCTGCCAACAGATTTCTGAATGGACAATGAATCCATGAGCACCACTTCACTATTTTTCCACTACTTATTTAATTTAACTTTTTACTTCTTTCTGTAGTTTGCAGTTTTAATTACTATGTATTGCAGTGTATTACTGCCACATAGCGACAAATTTTACAACGTTTGTTGATGATATTAATTCTGATTCTGACATTGTGCCTCAGGAAGACAGTATCATTATTAATGACCCTCACTGTCCTGATCCCATCTTATTACTACTGCTGGGAGGAGTAAAGTAAAGGAGCCTAAAGACCCGCACTCAATGATTTCCAAACATCTTCTTCCCCTCCATTATCAAACTTTCAAATGGTCCATGAATCCACAAAAACTACCTGGCACAAAATATTTACTTTTCGTAACTTATGGTAACGTTTTATGTCTTGCATTGTACGGCTGCCACAAAGCAACAAGTGTGACATTCTGTATGTTAGTGATAACATCCTGATCTTGAGAATCCTTGAAACTTTTTATTTATATTGAAAGAATCAAAATCAAGATGATTACCGCTGTCTTAAATGATGAGAGATTTGTTGCTCTGCAGCAGCAATACAGTGCAAAAACATTAAAAATTACCATAAATTATATAAATAATAATATAACCAGCAAAGTAAAAATAAGTTTTATATTCATGAGTTTATGGACCATTTACAAGCTGATGATGGAGGGGAAGAAGCTTTTATTAAAATACAACAGGCCATGGAGTTGATGCCTGCCACAGTGCCACTCATCGAGAGTTGAGTGAGATGGTGTTGGGTAAAGTTGCCCATTGAAGCTACAGGATCAGCAGCTAACTTGGCACAACACTTTACAATAAGTGTTGCTACACCCCATCTGGCTGGCTGCCGGCTTGGTCTAGAGTAGACTAACAGGTGCCACAACTGGTTAACAGAAAGACATTGCCCTGGGAACACTAATTGCCGCCTGGGCCCACACCTGCTGCCACGCAGCGCTACCCAGAGACAACATCAAACAATCATAATCCCACAACATCCCTCCCAGTATTCACCCCCGCAGAGCCAGGGTGCAGAGCGTGGTGCTAACCTGATCACGCAGGCACAGCCCTGGTGATGGAACAGCACATCGACATCTTCCAGATGCAGTCTCTTAATCAAGTAAACTTTTTGTCCCTTTCTCTCCTTTTGTTTTTTCTTTCCTGTTGTGGTTTTTTTGTCCATCTCTGACTCATATCCATTCATCTCCTCTGTCTTTCAGGTTGTTTAATCTTTTCCAACCTCTTCATCTCTAGCTCTCCCTTGCTCTCTACTTTCCCCATTCTCTCTCAATCCCTCTATTCTGTAATTTTGTTGTCTCTCTCCACTACTTTTTTCTTTCTTTCTCTTTCCTTCTCCTCCTCCTCCCCCCACCTCCGCACCTCATTCCTATCAGATTCCCTCTTCTCCAGCCCTATACTTCCCCTCCCTCCCCCTCCCAGTTTCACCTATCAATTTGTGTTTCGTCTTCCCCTCCGCCACTTTCTTGCTCTGACTTCTCATCTCTTTCTCCAGTCCTGATGAAGGGTCTCAGCCCGAAACATCATTGGTTTACTCTTTTCCATAGATGCTGCCTGGCCTGCTGAGTTCCTCCAGCATTTTGTTTGTGTTGCTCGGATTTCCAGCATTGGCAGGTCTTCTCTTGTATGTAATACACTCCCCATTGTATTCTTTGTATTACACCCTTTATTACACTCTTTATTCTTTGTCAACAGTAAAATCTCACAGAAGATTAACACATACAATTGGCCCATTTTCTTCTCTCCAAACGTATCAGTGTTTGCGACCTGATCAAATGTTAGCAAATTACACACAACTATTGTGAAGAGAACTATTATTCCCAATGCCAAATTGCACCTTCTTTTCAAGATTCCCTCTGTCTGTAACCTTTGACCCTCATTAGCTGTGGTGAAATACTGTGTTGACTAAACAGACCTCGTTTAACCTGTGCCCTCTCTATCTGCAGAGCTGGAGAAGCACCACAGTAGCCCAGTGGCCAACAAACCTGAGGGATGCACAGAAAAGATGAAAGCTGGTAAGAGGAATGAGTATGCAGGTTTTATTCTCCCATCCTCCAGCTACCCCTTCACAAAGGGAGCTTCCAGATTCACCGGCTCCTGTAACAACCTGTGGCTGGGTCTGCAACATCTCCCAGTCTGAGCTCAGAAAGAAAGTGCTCATAGCAAAGCAAGGCGGGGAGCTGAGCGTGAACCTGAATATAACTAGCTGGGTAAAACCACACCGGGTGAGCGCAGCCCCTTGGCAGGCTGTCGATGGCACAGGAAGGAGAGCTGCTGCCTCTCAGCTCGAAACCAGGTCATGTCCATGTGGAGTTTGTGTGATAATGTGGATTTCCTCCCACATCTCAGAAACACAGAGTTTGGTAGGTTAATTGGCTGTAGTAAGTTGCCCCTATGTAGACTGGGGTGGTTGGTAAATTATTAAATTGGCTTATTTTGTCATATGTGCCGAAGTACTGTGGAAAACCTGCCCTGTGTACCATCTACACAGATGGGTTCTTCACCGATGTGCTGAGATGAGAAAACAGTAACAGAGAAAGTGCAGTGTGAGGTCATAACAAGGGAGATTCTGCAATCAGTCCATTTTATTGTACTGAGGACCATTCAATAGTCTTACAGCCACAGGGTAGAATCTGCCCTTGAGCCTGTTTGTGCATACTTCAAGGCTTTTGAAGATTCAGGAATAGGCATATAAGGAGGAGCAGGTTATCTGTGAGCTATCCCTTCACTCCCTTTTCCACTCGTACAGACTCCACTCTTGGTCACTTTCCAATATTACTTCTGTTCTTCTCAAATCTACAGCATGTAAAGCCTGGGACAAGAGCTGCAGGAACATGGGAGTCGCTAGTCTCCACTCCTAACTGCGCATGCCTTCCCCTGACACTGAGATGCATTCCTGGAGCTCTGTGAGGGAGGGCGCACCTCATTTTCAGTGTGGGTCAGGGAGGCAGCTCTACACTGCCTCATGAAGGAGTGACAACACATTCTCCCTGTACCACCAATGATCAGAACCATAGACAGACACTGAGGGATTCATTGGCCTTAAACACTGAGCAATTGGCGTGACCAGGCTGAGTGAGGACAGTACAGGAATCCTTCCGGGGTGGAGTTTCTCCCTCTTGGATCATTTGTTGGAGGATACATCCAATACAGGGAAAAATCAAACACAAAGTCATCCAAGACCCTGCCATTCATTCTGAGCAAGATGCCTGCAGAGCTGGTCCAGTTACCTAAAGACCAGGGAACTGGTGTACGAGCACCTCAATCACAGAGTCCGACACCGCCACACCCCTCTCCCTCCGACACTAAGATACACTGCTGTTCAGCTGATGCTGACTGACGAGGTCTCTGCCCACTGGCTTAAAGTCCACTCTGCTTCTCAGTTTCTGCTGCAGTTGTGATGGCGGCTGCTGCCACCATCTGGTGATTGTGCAGAACAGCAAGGAAAGCCCACGGCTGATACCATGCTCACCAGATTTACATTCGGTTTAACGTACCGTCATGGTGCAATAAAATTCCTTGCTTGTGTGAAGCTCACAGTGTACATGGTAATATTAAATACAACAACAATCGCAAATCAGAAGAACAGTGCAGAGACAGTAGTGCAAACTGAGGTCGTGCAAAAAGAAATGCTAAAGTGACAGTAACGGAAGAGGTCAAATCACGGATTTCAGAATGCAACAGCACCATTGGGAAGGGGACATCAGAGAGGTGAATAGTTCAGGAGCCTGATAGCAGGGAGGAAAAAGCCATTCTTCACTCTGATTGTCATGAATTTCAAGCTCCTGTTTCTTCTCCAGAAAGTAGAAGAGAGAAAAGAGAACGGCCAGGCCAGCAGGCACCAACCAGCATGGGAGCATAGACTTCACACTGAAAACAAAATAAACACCAACACCACAGGGCCACTGGCACAGGCACTATAGGCTGCGGTGACTTACAGCAGCCTATGGGCAGCTCCATGGGCAAGACAACATTATCAGCATTTGAACTCATATACATGCACTTGGAATTCACTCAGGATCCTGGCTCCCACTGATTCTTAATCCCTACTATTCCCAATCCCGGTCCTGGTTCCAGCCACACACCCACAACGGATACTCCACAATCCATGTTGGGGCAGACACCAGGGGAGTGGACTCAGAAGAACAGTAGATGTTTACCACACACAACGGCCCCAGGAGTACAAGATCAGCAGACAGTAAGACAGTAGACAGTGAGAACTCAGTGTAGAATGGGCCAGAGAAGGTATAAAGGAAAAGAGAATGATGATGTAACAATCAAAGGAGGATAAGGCGTTCCCTATGGAATGTAGGTTTAAAAAGTTGAATAGGGAATATCATTTCCGACTTCTATCCCCACCCAAGCCACAGATCTGATTAACCCTTTTTTCCTTCAAATACTAAAGCACCTCCCACCACCCAACCCTGTGTCCTAGCTTGGCAAAGGGTGATGGACCACAAGGAATGTTCATGGGCCAAGCTGGCACCCATTGGGATGCTGCTGAACCACCTAGTTAGTTGTTGCAATTTGATGGTCCATGGTGGGATGTCATTGTGTATAACCAGCTGCTATCTTTCTGACTTTACAACACTGACAGTGAAGTGCTTGGAAAGCCCTGTGCTGATGAAAGTGTCTGCACAGGTGTGACAACTTTTCACCTGAGCGAGCTCTGACGTTTATTATAATGAACCTTGGTCAGTGAGTGATGCCTTTCGTTCTGCTCACTATTCAGACAGATACAACAAACAGCAGTTTAGCTCTGGTAGGATCTACGGTAAGAACCTTTTTTAAGGTTCTCGGGTGGACAGTTTAAGAGACATTTGGAAAGGTAAACAGATAAGTGGGGGTTTGGAGGGATATGGCCTAGGTCCAGGGAGAGGGACCAGGCAAAAGATCAAGTTGGTGGACTAGATGGGCCAAAGACCTATTTCTATTTCTGTGCCATAGGACTCTGTGACTGTGATTCTAACAGGCTCTGCTGATATGTAAGCTAGTCCACATCAGGAATGAGAGATGGATTCTCCCAGTGAAGACTGAAGCAACAGTACTGCTGCTGTCACAATTAAACAGCAAAAGGTCCCCTTCCACTTGTGACTGGTAATTGGTTGATTATTGTCACATGCTGAGATGCAGTGAGAAACTTGGTTCTGTACGCCATCCATACAGATCATTCCAGACATCGATACACTGAGGTAGTACAAGGGGAAAGCAGTAACAAAGTGCAGTACAGGCAGGCAATCGGGTGCAAGGGTCATGGCAAAGTAGATTGTGAGGTCAAGAGTTCATCTTCATTGTGCTAGAGGTCCATTCGGAAGTCTTATAATAGCAGCTTAGAATCTGTTCCTCAGCCTTAATGATCTGGGTTTTCAAGCCTGTCTGATGGAAGAGGAGAGAAGAGTGAATGTCTGGAGTGGGAGAGGCTTCTTTCCCACAAGGCAGTATGAAGTGTAGACAGCGTCCATGGAGGGGAGGCTGGATTCCATGATGGACTAGGCTATGTCCACGACTTTCTGCAGTTACTTGTCTCAGGCAGAGTAGCGGCATCTGAACAAGATGCTTTCCATGGTGTCTCTATAAAGATTAATGAGGGTCAACAGCGACATGCCAAATTTCCAAAGCGTTCTCAGGAAGTAGAGGCACTGGTGTGTTTTCCTGACCATTGTGCCGATGTGGTTGGACCAGGACAGGCTTTTAGTGATACTTTGTGTAGTTTATTCCCTCCAGACTATTCCTTGTAGGTAGGTAGTACCCACATAACTCCATTTCCAGCACTAATAACAAGAATGGACATAGTTTTCAATAACATTGGTGCAATGGTTATCTAGTCATTGAGGGCAGCTTTACACATTCTTCTCTCATTTGCTAATATACTGCTCCTTTACTGTTGGCCAGCAATGTTTGCAGTGGAAATTACTGTGGAGAAGGACAATGTGACAGGAGAGACTAAGGTTTTGTCCACCTCCAGCGTATCTCCCAAAAACCTCCACCAGCAAGGTGTCAAGGTCTACGAAGATGATCTCAAGGTGATCCATGAAGTACGCAAGGGTGATGGAGCAGCGGAAAATGGAGTCCATCTCCTGAGCACCACAGAGGTCGATGAGCTCATGCAGAAGGCAGACAAGGTGACAGACTACAGCAAAGCTGTGGTTCCTGAGGGGAAAGGACCTTCTGTTCAACTGGAGGCCAACAGTCAGTCACCAGGAAAGTGGCAGGCAGACAGGATAGCTGGTGAAAATCTTAAAATCCTTCAGAAAATGCCCGGAGATGGTGCAGAGCCCAGCAAAGACCAGCCAGTGACCATGATTTTCATGGGATACCAGGATGTGGAGGATGAGGACGAGACCAAGAAGGTCCTGGGCTATGACGGAACAGGGAAAGCAGAGCTGGTGGTAATTGAGGATGGTGACACCAAGAGCGAGCGGGTGGTGACAGGCCAGGCCCCGCCCAACGGCACAGCAGCCGAGCCCCCGGCCTCCGAGGAGAAGCCAGGTGGGAAGGAGAAGGAGGCAGTCGATGATACAAAGGATCTCAAGGAGAAACAGCGTTGTCAGTGTTGCATTGTGATGTGATTATGTGCTGTTATTACTCTAATGTACAGTTGGAATGTTATATGTCCATAGTCTTCATGTCTTCTAACACGTGCTTTTAATTGGGGATGCAAGGATCACAGCCAATTCATCATGATATCTCAAACACCTGCAGTTTTATATACATTTAATCAACATGGTTGAAAATATAAAAGCTAATTTGCTGAGGATTGTCCAGAACATCTCTTCCAAATCAGCTACACCCCACTTACACTTCCTTGATGATGTCATGACAACATTGTGATAGCCCGTTAAATTTATCAACAGCAGAAGCTGCATTAAAAAAAACATTGGGCAGTACAGAGAGGAAGTGAAGTTGCAGTTGACCCTTGAAATTGCACTTGGTCAAGCAGTAGGGCAGGCTGCTTTCCCAATTGCCATAGTGTTCCCCGTTTGAAAATCTGGTCATTCTTCATAATCTCATCCTATTGCCCTCAAGTTTTCAATTGGCTAAAAGGTCTCCTTCAGTAGTCAGCCAGATAAAAGTATTTTTTTCCCTCTAGGGTAGCTCATCAAAAGGCGTATGCTAATATACAGATCAACACTTGTAAAGATATACAGTAGCTAAATAAGAAAAACTAAAATTTTAAGAAATGGCAGACGAGCAAAGGAGGCAGAATGGGAGAAACTAAGAGATGTACACAAATGAACTTGTTTAAATTCAGCTTTTATGTAAAACAGAGTTAGTAAAGCAGTAATAAATCTACTGTAGATAATTCATGGTGTATCTTCATTAGTGAAAATAGAGTTTTATTTCAGTATGACAATCCCTGAAATAAAGCCAAACAATTCAGCAATGGGGGGGGGGGAGGGGGGCGGGGGACACATACGAGTTAAGAATAAAATGTTCAAAAGTTATTGTGGCGGTCAACTTCTGGTTTTACGTTCTGTCATCTGGTCCAGGACAAACGCTGGACCACATCCATAGTGTTTCTTCCTGCTCTTCCTTCAAATTATGTCCATCTTTCATTGAACCAGGGACCACTTAGTTTGGTTTTTCTAACTTGATGCCTTAAATCATCTGAATAAGCAAAAATAAATATTGATCTTTGATCATTTTGAATCATAATTAAGTTTTCAGAAGAGCTGAAATGTCCTATCGAAAGGAGAGCAGCTATTTTCTGTGAAAACTTTGAATAGATGAAGGAAAATCAACATCACTGGTCCTGGCGAACAGCCCTTCTGATGAGTTCAAAGCCAGCCACTTTCTGAGAGACCGGAAGCTCAATTTTTTTGTCACAAGGTCACTTTAATTCTTGTTCAAACCTCAGGTTTAGCGGTCAGTTAAATCACTGCAGGAACTCATTTATACAAACAGGAATCTCTAATCCTGATCATTTCAGCATCTAAGGTGAATAACTAGGTTGTTCCGCTTTGTCATAGGCTGATCTGATTAATCTATAATCAAACTTTTAAATCGTTGTCTGTTTAACAGACCACAGAATTAAAGAAAACCTTGCTTACATACATGCTGAATTCTGAATTTTTTTTTGCAATTCCCACATCAAAACTATACCTGAAATATCTTAGCAACTCTACAAAGTTATCTAAACTGGATTTTCTGAATCATTGCATCCCTAATTTGAATACACTTTTCTATGTCACACATAAGTCAGATCAACATATCTTATACACTGCCAGTCACCATGCACAACTCTCAATATTTGATGTGTAACAGTGGGACCATTTTATTTTTTCTGTGCATGTTCTCTAGCTGATTGCAGAACATTATGAAAGCTGTTAAATGACATTGTGTATTTATTACTTTACTGAAACCTGTCTGGAAGATTTTACATCACTAACTAACCTCCAACAACATGAAACCAGAGGCCGTTTGCAATGGCATCATTAGGTGAGGACTGTTCAGCTGTAGTAAGTGAAAGTACCCACTAGAAATCCTCTGAGTCAACCATTCCTCCAGATTAAAGAGTTGGGTGCAGCAAACTTTGATTTGTCATCGGTTCTGAACCCACGCCAGCCTAATCATAGATATCCTAAGACTATGTTGTTGAAGGACACACATCTCTCTGCTCCAGTGCCAAGTCCCTGAAGTTGCCTGTGGGAGAGAGGGAGAATGCAGACAGAAAGGAACTCATTTGACCACTATTCTCAGCAGTCACTTTTAATTGCTCTGTGATTTCACATGTACCAAAGACCCCATCACAATGAGAGTTGCTTCACTGGTTCAATTACAAGACAATCAAATTTCCCTTAAATAATTTCACAACTTTATTGCTCTGCTTGAACTGTAATGGAAAATTCATTCATATATATATCTATTTTTAAACACATTGCCTTGGGAATGGCATTAGCCATGTTATGGACTTCACTGAGCAATTGACCCAACAACAAGGATGTGATAGGCTCCATTGGACTTTATACCATTGAGCATGCTCATCAGAAGAATAAAGTAGTCCCATTTTATTCAAACACATTCCAGGGGCCTGTGGCACTAGCATTCTCACACAAATTCCCAAGTGTAGCACGTGTAAGCATAACACGCACTTCCTCGAAGAGTTGCACGCTATGTTTCTCGTGCGCTAATGGATTTCTGAGACTTGAGGCTACGGCTCTCTGTACCAGAGAGGTAAATATCATTCTGAGTGCAGATTTCCATCACGTGTCGGAAGTTAGCCTTTGTAACTAGTCTGTGTTCTTAGTTGTTGCGTGCTGGTATGAGCTATGTTGTAAAGATGGAAACCCTTATCAATTTCTTCTCTATCACACCCCATTCCAAAATCCTATGGCATATCAATGGATTCTTTAGGAGCTTTCAAACAGCATATTGTCCAAAAGACTATCTTACAGCATTAACCGGATAAAGGATTCCTATTTGTAAACCATACAAAGGTGCACACAGAGTGCTTTAATTATAAATTGCAAATGTTTGTCTAACTTTGTTTTAAAATGAAGGCTTTGTTTTTTTTTAAAAAAACAGAACTCTAAGTTGCCATTGAAAAAAGAAAATGTAATGCATATATTTTTGTTATGACATCTTATATTTACTCTTGAGTTGTGGTGTGCTCTTCACCCACACACCCACGCACTTCAGTAAAGCTAACTGAGGTGTCCAAATGCTTACTTGGTAAATCATAGTCTCTGGACTTGTACAGGATGAGTTATACATGCTGTACAATGTTTGCTCTATGTTACAGAATCTAAGCAAATCCTACAGGATGAATTCGATGCCTACAGAGTTTTTTTTTTGAGAGGGAAGGTTGTATGAGGAATGCAATACAGTTCACTCCCTTTAGGAGCACACGCCAACAGAATGTGTGGCAAGTCCTAGCGGAATATCAGCTATGCATACAGCTCTCTCCCAAGTCTCCTCTTTCACAGATAGACCTTCAACAACTAACAGGACATTATTGGATAATGCTGGCAACCTGCACCACTGACATGATTCAGCACAAGAGCTTGTTCATTTCACTTCTAATCAGGGATTGACACAGAGTGAGTGTCTGAAAGGTCTCTAAGCAGACCTTTCAGAAAGCAGAAAGGTCTCTAAAACACAGTGTTTCATTTGATGCTCGCATCAGACCATAATGGAAAAAGAAACAAAATTTTAAAAATAAAAGTCATGGAGCTCCCATGCTCCTAGGTGGAGTCAACTGTATTTCATTATTTGAATCAATGTGAAATTCAATATGCAAAAATGTATAGCAATCAAAAATAAAATCTAGATGTGGTTAAATGGAGTGCATTAATGTGAGTAAATCTAGAGCAAGATTTCAAACAAAATTTAAAGTTCAACTGAAAATGGGATCAGGAACCCATCCAAATTCCTCCCAGTAGTGTTTGACTGATTATCACCGTTGCTGGTTTTCTGGGTAAATGTGTCTCCAGTTTTGCAGATGCTTTAATATCTAAATGTTCAGGACTAACCATGTGTTAGATGTGTGCAGCTTTGCAAATTCCCACAGATGGAAAAGTAAGTCCATAAGACACAGAAGCAGAATTAGGCCTTTTGGCCCAGAGACTGTTCCACCATTTCATTATGGCAGACCCAATCTCCCACCTTCTCCCTCTGCCCCTTCATGCCCTGACTAATCAAGAATCTATCAACCTCTGCCTTAAATATACCCAATGAGTTGGCCTCCACAGTCATTTGTGGCAACAAATTCCACTGCTCTCTGGCTAAAGTTCCTCCTCATCTCTGTTCTAAATGCTCATCTCTATATTCTGAGGCTGTGTCCTCTAGTATTAGACTACCCCACCATAGGAAACACCCTCTGCAACTCTGCTCTATCAGCCTTTCAAAATTCGATAGGTTTCAATGAGATTACCCCCTCATTCTTCTCGATTCCGGTGAGTACAAGCTTAAGCTCTCCTTATATAAGCCTTTCAGTTGCAGAATCATTTTTGTGAACCTGCTTTGATCCCTCTCCAACATAAGGACATCATTTCTAAGGGACCCAAACTGTTCACATACTCCAAATAAGGCAGCACCAGTGCCTTAACATCAAACCCTCGCTTTTGTATTCTAACCCTCTTGAAATGATGGCAACATTGCATTTGACTTCCTCAGCACTGTCTCAACCTGCAAATTAACCCTTAGGGAATCCTGAATGAGGACCCCCAAGACCCTTTGCAACTCAGAATTTTAAACTTTTTCTCCCATTTTGAAAATAGTCTATGCTTTTATTTCTTCTACCAAAGTGCATGACACTTCCTGACACTGTATTCCATCTGCCATCCATTCTCCTAATTTGTCTACCTTCTGCAGACACCCTGCTTCCTCAACCCTATTTGCCACTCCACCTATCTTGGTATCATCCACAAACTGGGCCACAAAGCCATCTATTCCTTCATACAAATCATTGATCTATAAAGTGGCTATAAGCAATATTCACCCACACCCCCTTCCCGGAAGTTTTCATGTTTTATTGTTTTACAACATTGAATTGCAATGGATTTAATTTCACTTTTTTGACATTATTCAACAGAAGCAGAATCTTTCATGTCAAAGTCAAAATAAATTTCTACAAATTAGTCTATTAGAATTATTAAATACAAAATAATTGATTGCATAATTATTCACCCCGTTCATCAGTATTTAGTAAATGCATCTTTGGCAGCATATGCAGCCTCTAGATAGATAGATCTATCAGCTTTGCACGTCTGGACAATGCAATTTTCTCCATTCTTCTTTACAAAATGCTCAAGCTGTTAGATTGCATAGATTGTGAGTAAACAGCCCTTTTCAAGTCCAGCCACCAATTCTCAATTGAATTGAGATGTGAACTCTGACTTGGCCACTCCAGGACATTAACTTTTTTGTTTTTAAGCTATTTCTGTATGGCTTTGGTTTCATACTTGTGGTCATTGTCTTGCTGGCAAACACATCTTCTCCTAAGTTACAGTTCACTTGCAGTGTGCATCAGGTTTTCCTCCAGGATTCCATTGTATTTTACTGCATTCATTTTATCCTCTTCCTTCACAACCCTTCCAGGGCCTGCTGCAGTGAAGCATCCCCACAACATGAAGCAGCCACCACCACCATACTTCACAGTAGGGATGGTGTGTTATTGATGATGTGTGGTGTTTGGCTTATGCCAATAATAACGTTTAGTCTGATGGCCAGAAACCTCAAATTTGGTTTCATCATACCATAGAACCTTCTTCCAGCTGACTTCAGAGTCTCTCATATGCCTTCTGGCAAACTGTAGCCTAGATTTCATGTGAGTTACCCCCCCCCCCCCCCACCTCACCACCACACCCAACAGTGGCTTTCTCTTTACAACTCTTCCATAAAGCTGCGACTGGTGAAGCACCCGGGCAACAGTTGTTGTATGCGCAGTCTCCCCCATCTCAGCCACTTGAAGCTTGTAAATCCTCCAGAGTTGTCATAGATCTCTTGGTGGACTCTCTCACTAGTCCCTTCTTGTACAGTCACTCAGTTTGAGGATATCCTGCTCTAGGCAGCTTTATAGCTGTGCCATATTCTTTCCATTTCTTGATGATTGATGGCTGTACCCCAAGAGATATCCAGTGACTTGTCAATCTTTTTCTATACATCTCCTGACTTGTGCTTTTCAATAACCTTTTCACAGAGTTGCTTGGATCTTCAGGGTGTACCTTTTGCCAGAATACTGATTCACCAGCAGATACAGGTGTATTTTTACTACAGCCAATTGAAAAACCTTGACTGCACACAGGTGATCTCCATTTAACTAATTATGTGACTTCTAAAACCAATTGGCTGCACCAGTGATGATTTGGTGTATCATGGTAAAAGGAAATACATATTTATGCAATTAATTATTTTGTATTTTATATTTGCAATTAATTTAGATTTGTAGAAATTTGTTTTCATTTTGATACCAAAGAGTCTTTTTCTGTTGATCGGTGTCAAAAAAGCCAAATGAAATCCACTCTGATTCAATGTTGTAAAACAATCAAACATGAAAACTTCTGGGGGTGGGCAGTGAATACTTTTTATAGGCACTAATGTAAAAAGAAGCGGTCCCAACACATACCCCTGTGGAACACCACTAGTTACCAGCAGCCAACCAGAAAAGGTTCTCTTTATTCTCACTCTGCCACCTGCCAATTAGCCAATGCTCTATCCAGCCAGTATATTTAATACCATGAGCTCTTAACTTGTTAAGCAGCCTTATGTGTGGCACCTCGTCAAAGGCCTTCTGAAAATCCAAGTACACAACATCTACTGACTATCCTTTGTCTATTCTTCTTGTTAATTCTTCAAATGCATTCCAACAGATTAGTCAGCCAATATTTTCTCTTCAGGAAATCATGCTGACTTTTGGCTTATTATATCATGTGCCTCCAAGTACCCTGAAACCACATCCTTAACAAATCGACTCCAACATCTCCACTAACTGACCTATAATTTCCTTTCTTTTGCCTTTCTCCTTTCTTGAAGAGTGGAATGATGTTTACAATTTTACAGTCCTCCAGAACCATGCCAGAATATATTGATTCTCAAAAGATCATTACTAATGCCTACACAATCTCTTCAGCCAATCTTTTCAGATCCAAGTGACTTATTTACATTCAGACTTTTCAGTTTATCAAGCACCTTCTCCCTAGTAATGGCAACATCACTCAGTTCTATCCATGACACTCTTGAATCTCTGGCATACTGCTAGTGAAGGGTAATGCAAAATAGTTATTCAGTTCATCTGCAATTTGTCATGTCCCCCATTACTACCTCTCTAGCATCATTTTTTTAGCAATCTGATATCTACCCTCACCTCTATTTTGCTCTTTATATACCTGAAGGAGCCTTTGATATTCTCTCTAATTATTATTGACTAGCTTAGCTTCGTATTCCATCTTTTCCTTCTTTATGACTTTAGTTGCTTGCTGTTGATTTATTTATTTATTTAAAAGGCTTCCCAATCCTTTAACTTCCCACCAATTTTTACTCTATTTTATACCCACTTTGGCTTGATCCTGCCAAAGAATACTTCTTTGGGATGCACCTATCCTGCGCCTTCAAAATTGCTCCCAGAAATTCCAGCCATTACTCCACTAGCATCCTTGCTAGTGTTGTCTTCCAGTCAATTTTGGCCAGCTCCTCTCTCATGGCTCTAATTCCCTTTACTCCACTGCCATACTGATAACATTTGACTTTAGCTCCTCAAGTTGCAGGGTGCATTCTATCATATTATGCTCACTCCCCCCCCCCCCCCGCCCCAAGGGTTACCTTAAGCTCTCTAATCAATTCCAGTTTGTTGCACAGCACCCAGGGGACTATCACAAGTTACTCCAAAAAGCCAAGTCGTATGCATTCTACTAATTCTCCCTCGTGAGATCCAGCACCAACTTGATTTTTCCCAATCTACCTGCATATTGAAATTCCCCATGACTATTGTAACATTGGCCCTTTGACATGCATCTCCCATTGTAATTTTAAAACCACATCCTTGCTACTGTTTGGAGGTCTGTATACAACTCCCATCAGGACCTTTTTACTGTTGCAGTTTCTTAGCTCGACCCACAATGATTCTATGCCTTTCGATCCGATGTCACTTCTAAGGTTTTGATTCCATTTTTTAAATCAACAGAGCGACCCCACCACCTTTGCCTAACTCCATTCCTTTCAATCCAGTGTGTATCCTTGGACATTAAGCCCCCATCTATAATCTTCTTCAGCCACAACTCAGTGATGCCCAAATCATACATGCCACCTTGTAACTATGCTACCTCATCTACCTTATTTTGTATACAGCACGCATTCAAATATAACACCTTCAGTCCTACATTCATCACCCTTTTCAACTTTGCCCATTTTTTACATTGCAGCTCATCCTGTTAACTGAAATTTTTCCCTTTCCTCACCTCGCCTTGCTAGCAGGCTCACTGCATACCACCTCTGTTTATAAGCCCATCCTCAGCCCTAACACTCCACGTATTGTGACCTGGCTAGGTTGATCTCAACTCTAGTGATCTTTGTCCTTAACCCCTGGTCCCATTGATTGTCCTAGATCCAGTGACACTGGTCCCATTGATTTCCCTGGATTTGGTGATCTTGATCACATCAATTTCCTTGGATTTGGCCTTCCCCAACTTTCCTGGATCACTTGATTCTGATCCTGTGGATTTTCCTATCACAATTTATTTGAAGAATCTGATGCTCCATTCCTGAGTTTAGAACTTTAGTTGATGTCCACATTCTTTGTAATGTACTGAGTTCAAATACAGAATAGTAACTCACAGCTGGTGTGCAGCAACTGAACACATCTGATGAAATCTTCAGGAATTCTATCTCCTTTTAATAATTTGCTTTAGGTTTATCAGTCCTGCTTGATAACACAAGTAAACCTCATCTGACACCCCTCACTTCCGACTGCTGCCTTTTCTCATTGGCTGGATGATGAATGATGCAGGTTATGTAACCCAGGAAGTTCTCTTTCATCCTTTCATCAGGTGTTTGAGAAGCAAGAAACCAGCACCACTGAAACTGGGTTGCCAGTAGGCCAGGTAAGCCACTTACAAGAGTACAGTTCCTTCTGCAAGATCAACAGCTACTTCTCAGAGAGAAGAGACTTGAGACCAAGGTCTGCACTCCTCCTTTGTGGACTCTGCTATGGTGAGTGAGGTGTCCTACCATGGTATTAGACCACAAGATGTAGAAGCAGAATTGGGCCTCTTGGCCAATTAGTCTGTTCCACCATTTGATCATGGCTGATTTATTTTCCCACTCAAGACTTCTCCTGCCTTCTCCCCATAACCTTTGATTTGCTTACTCATCAAGAACCATGAACCTCTGCTATAAACTCCAGTTCTCAGTGGTGGATCATGCCCTAGCCTGATATGCTAACTTGCCTTCCAGTGACAAACCCTCAGAGTCCTGATCAGCCACCTTCCACACACATGACATACATAAGAAATAGGAGCAGGAGTCAGCCATCTAGCCCGTCGAGCCTGCTCTGCCATTCAATACGATCATGGCTGATCTGGCCATGGACTCATCTCCACCCAGTCTCCAAGTGGTCACATCAAAGACAACATTCATATGGTGCCTTTCACAACCCCAAGATGTCCAAAGTACTTTACTATCAACAAGGTTTAGAAAATGGTGTTGATGGCACTCAGATGAAGTACCCAACGAAGAACTCCAAAATAATTATATTTTATGGTTATATTGAGCCTGGATCCAACATTGAGGCAGGAGAACTCTCTCTTCTTTTTCCAGTACCAACTTCTTCACATCAATGACTAGACCTGGGTTAATTCTGGTGCCCAGCAGATGACCATTCCAGCAGATCTGCTTCCCCTCAGTACACCACTGCAGTATTGGCAATCAGCAAGCCCTCAAATTGTGTTTGGATCTGCAACCCTCCTAAGGATATTCATACTGAGCCAAGGTGGACATTAGGACAAAAATCAATGATTATTATTAAAATCTACTGGGTAATAAATTGAGAGTGATGGTAAGGGCACTGAGCTGTTAATGAGGAGTGCTTTTTAGATAGAAAAGAATCAGATTTATTACTGACTTATGCAAAGTGAAATGTGTTTTGCAGCAGCAGTATAATACTGAGGTATAGGGATCTATAAATTGCAAAAATAAATAAATGGTGAAAAATTGAGATAGTTAATGGATCATTTAGAAATCCGAAGATAGGGGAAGAAACTTCATAAATTATTTAGTGTAGGTTTTCAGGAAAATTGGTTAAGGATTCCTAATGATAGATGCCACCTCCTTGAGGCACTGCCTATTGAAGATATCCTAGATGGTGCAGAGAACTGTACCTGTGATGAAGCTGACATCCTCCTGTCATCTGTGTATCGTAAGCTCCATACCAGGCAGTGATGCAGCCAGTAAGAATGCTCTCCATCTGTAAAACTATGACCAAGGAGTCCATCGCTGTATAAGTGCAGACATCTAACAACATCTTCTGGTAGAGATTAAAAATAATGAGGTGTGATCATCTTGCTGGAGTTATACCATAGGCCTCCCAGAGGGCAGCAGCAGATGATCAATCCAGAGGCAAAGCACAGCAACCATAACAGCAACAGGATTATGGATGCAGCAGATTTTCACCTTAGTGCAAAAGGTTTAGATGTGAAGCTTTTCAATTACCTTCAGGGGAACTTCATGCACCAGGACATAAACAGCCCCACTTGCAAATGAAGCAGAACAAGTGGTTGAAGTGACAAAGGTCAAACATTACAGCTATAGTGGCAGAACTCAGCAATGACAACATAATAATGGAAATGGACTTGGTCTGAATTGGCTGGAGTGGGTGACTTAATTTCCACATCATCAGACAGGGCCTGGCAAAAGTTGACTCAGCATCAAGGATGTGGAAGCATTGGAAAGAGTACAGCGGAGTTTTATCAGGATGCTGCCTGGTTTAGAGAGTATGGATTATGATCAGAGATTAAGGGAGCTAGGGCTTTACTCTGGAGAGGAGGAGGATGAGAGGAGACATGATAGAGGTATACAAGATGTTAAGAGGAATAGATAGAGTGGACAGCCAACACCTCTTCCCCAGGGGACCACTGCTCAAAACAGGAGCTAAGGGGTAAGGGGAAAGTTTGGGGGATATTAGAAGAAGGTTTTTTTACTCAGAGAGTGGTTGGTGCATGGAATGCATTGCCTGAGTCAGTGGTGGAGGCAGATACACTAGTGAAATTTAAGAGACTACTAGACAGCTATATGGAGGAATTTAAGGTGGGGGGTTATATGGGAGGCAGGGTTTAAGGGTCGGCACAACATTGTGGGCTGAAGGGCCGGTACTGTTCTGTGCTGTATTGTTCTATGTTCTATCTATGTGCTGTTTACTTGGGCAATTGGAAGCCAGAAAAATCAGTATTAGGACCTTTACTAAATGCATTAATGTTAGGACCTGTAGGAGGTATGATTAACGTGTTGACAGAAAATAAATAGTGTTATGGATTGGGAGAAGAATTATTTTACGATAAAGTTTAACCAGCTGGTAAATTGGGCAGAACAACGGCAGATGGAGTTTAATCCAGATAAGTGCAAGGTGGTGCATTTCAGAAGGTAATAATGGGGCTTTGAGGAACAAAGGACAGTGTAAAATTCCCAAAATCTCTCAAGGGGACAACAGGTAGATAGCTTTATAAGACATTAAGGAACCCACCTAAAATATTGTGTACAGTTTTGGTCACTGTGATAAAAATAGGACACAACTGTAATGGCACTCTTCCCACAGCACCTCTACTTTCTTACAAGTTAGAAGATTCAACATGACATCTACAACTTCGACAAGCTTTTCTAGATGCACAATGGAGTGTATATCGACTGGTTGCATCACGGCTTGGTATGGAAATGCCAATGGCCTTGAGTGGGAAGTCCTACAAATAGTGGATACAGCCCAATCCATCACAGATAAAGTCCTTCACCTCTGAGCACACCCACAGGAAAGTAGCATCAAAAAAACAGCATCTAGACCTAGCACGTAGAGTCCTTAGAAAGCCACAGGTTGTGGACTTAGTTCAGGATTGGGATGAGTGAAGTTATCTCCCCTAGTTCAAGAGCCTTATGGTTTAAAAGTAATAATTATTCCTGAAACTCGTGGTCTGGCTCCTGTACCTCCTTCCTTGATGGGAGCAGCAAGGACAGCATGGCCTGGATGGTGGGGGTCTTTGATGATAAATGCTGCTTTCCTGCAACAGCACCCTTTGTAGACGTGCTCAATGGGCTGGGCTGTATCCACTTTTTGTAGGCTTTTCTGTTCAAGGGCATTGATGTTCCCATAGCAGACCATGATACAAATGGTCAGTATACTCTCCACAGCACATCTGTAAAGTCTGACAAAGTTTTTCGTGACATTTCAAATTTGCACACAATTTTGAGGCACTACTGTGCCTTCCTTGTAATGGCACTTGCATGCTGGACAGATGCCCGGATATTCCACAACACTGAGCACTCGCTTCCCCAAAAGCTTCCTTTGGCACAAACCACAGGTCAACCACTTCAAATTCAGGTAGCCACTTCCTCTCCACCAACTGAGAAAATCTAACCCCACTCCAGTTAAAAACTTAGCAGCAAATTAGCAGTGTCAAAAGAATTTCAATAAGGCTAATATGTTCTGATTTAACACAGGTAGCTTTTATGGGATGAGCTACCAGGAAAGTGGTATAGTGGGTACAATTACTAAGTTTAGGCAGGTTTATGGATGGGAAAAATTAAAGTAGTATGAGCAAAATACAGGTGAAACAGGACTAGTTCAAGACTGCACCCTGCATGACATAGACAGAGTTGTGCCAAAAAATCTATTTTATGTGCTGTACCAATATGGGGACAGATGGAATGAGGTACAACTAAGGTTTTAAAGTCAACAGGGTCAGAGCTGAAAAGCCAAGTACTAATATCCATGTTTGTTAAACACAGGGGAGTTCAGATAAACAAAGGCAAAGACAAGAAATTTTATGATAAAAGTAGTACTCAGAGCAGTGAAAGGATGCTTGAAAGAAATAGCAAATTATTCGCCAGGACCCAATGAGATGAAACCATGAGCCACCAGCCAGAACAGAGTAAAAAGTCAGATCAACTGGAGGTTATTCTTCAATGGGCATTCACCTTCTAGCTGCCCTTTAGTGGGATGTGTTGCTTAAATAAGTGCTGCATAATTAACCCATTTATTTGGTCCAATGTTGCATCTGCAGGAAGAAAGCCCAAAACACCAGGATCGTCAAAGAATCCTTTTGGTCACCTCTTCATAGAAGTGCTTGAGGGGAACTAAAGGATTGGTAACTATAGATTGGCAGGCAACTTTTGTTCAATTATTAAAGATCAGTCTTGTAATACGGCATCCAGAGAGCGATCACCTTCCTCCGTGATTCACCCAAAACAGAAGAAACAATGAGTAAACAGCTACAATGAACAACAGATGAGATATTCATGAAGTCTCTAAACATGTTTGGTTTAATTACAAAACACTTAGCCTTAAGCCAATTATTTACAGAATGAGAGTTGACAAGTTAACATCAAAGTCCATTACAAACTGGATTTGGATTCGCAGAAGTTCACCAATCATTGATCAAGATGGTCTGACAGTTGGCAGAACATAATTGCTAATTTGGAGATTCCAGTTGCATGCTCAATATCCAGATCATTATAAGACAAAGATGGGGAAGTGCAAAAAGGAATCGCTACAGTGGGGGAACTAATCTGGGGCACTCTTCATGGTGTGGGGTTCCAGATGAGAGTGACACTAGTAAATCGTTAATTGGTGAATTGCATTGGAGCTTAAAGTGTTTATTCCCAGCAGAACTGGGAACACGATTAAAATTTGTAAAAAGCCAAGTGCAATACAGGTGTACCATTCCAAACAATGTTACCCATAACAAATTACCACTCCATTCCTCCACACCTTCTGTAGTTACCAACATTTATAACTGGATCTGATAGATATTTTGCAGGATCCACCCATTGGAAAATTCACTTATTGTAAGATCCTCAGATTTCAACAACATTTCTCAACTGTGGATCATGGAGGAGGTGAATTTAAAGATGCTTAGAAGCAGGATTTTGTTAAATAATTATTAACTTTCCTATATGTGTAGTTGTGTAGTTCTATTACAGATCATTACTGTCCAGTGTATTTGTACAAACCAAGTTATTGAAATATATTATTGCACAGATTTACAATCATTCAGTGACATGTAGACTTTGGGTTTGTTGTACAGAAAATAATACTGAACCATGAAAATAACATCAAACAAGATGGATACCAGTCCAAGACCAAACTTTGTTGGATCTCCAAAGATCAGCATCCACTCATCTGCAATAGAAAATTAGAATTTAGGAAAGAACAGCTTCAGTCACTTCAAAATCTACCCAAGAGAGGTTAATTGTAATCACCTACATTTCGAGATTCAAGTACTCTTTCCAGATATCACTGCCTGTTCACTAGAGGAGATTTACAGACTAGAGAACATGTGACTGATATTCTAGGAGATGGACAAACCCCCTCCCCCCGGAGTTATTTCACAAGGCAACTATTTCTGGAAAGGAGGTCTTACCATTGTTGTAGGACTGCAAAAACATCTGTAGAATGCTGAAAGCGCCCCCAGTCAAGTCTAGCAGTGTGTTCCAAATACACCAACCAACTGTGCTCTTCCTTTGATAGTTCATGTAAACCTGGAGGCAGAGGAGATTGCAGTGAAACCAGTTTCTGACAAACTGCAGGACCACTACCTTGCAATTACAAACTAATCAGGTAATCTGTACTGAGGAAGTCCAGAAGGTCAGGCAAAAACATACCAAATAGCAACCAACCTGGCTTTCAGGACAATATAATGAATAAGATGGTGCCAGTGAACATCGGCGACATTCTGTAGGTTGCAAAAAATTGTTCCAAAATTTCTGTTAAATATACTTTTGAATTACTTTCACTGCAATCTGTAGCGTGCAACATCCCTCTAAGCAATGGACTTTTAGGTGCATCACAAGGCAATACTCAAGTGGCTAAGCACAGCTCCAATGCCATATTCAAGTTTGCTGATGGCACCACTGTCATGGGCGAAATCAAAAGCAATGATGAATCAGCATATAGGAGGGAGATTAAGTATCTGGCTGAATGGTATAATAACACCAAGTCAAATCACTTTGTATTGTCATTTCAACCATAACTGCTTGTACAGTACACAGTAAAAACAAGATGACGTTTTTCAGGACCATTGTGCTACATAAACAACACAAAAACTACACTGAACTACGTAAACCAACACAAAAACTACACTAGACTACAGGCCTACCCAGGACTGCATAAAGTACACAGAACAGTGCAGGCATTACAATAAATAATAAACAAGACAGTAGGCACAGCAGAGGTTGGTAGTCCGAAGGCTTGGGGGAAATCTGTTACATAAATAAACAGCTGAATGGCGGCGTCGGGGATTCCGTCTGTTTCTGTACTCCCGCCGAGTATTTCATTGCCAGAGATGTAGTCCAATTTAATGTCCATTGGAGAGCAGAATGGACAGGAGGGCCGGCCGGCTCGGGCTTGCTTTTTTCCTGGCACGGACTCCTGCTCGCTCACCTCGCTTCCGTTTCCTCGCACCCCACTTACGACACCCCACCTCTGGCCACCGACATCAGGCGACTCCGAGGACTGCAGGCCCGATTCCCTCAGCGAGCCGAGGTCGCGCAATCTAACCAGCAGATTTTCATGAAGGTTTGTTTTTGGGCGATCTCTGAATTGTAGCAGTATCTGGTGATGGTAGATAGTTGCTCTGTTATCCATTGCCCTAAATCTTAAAATTAAATTAAAAAACTAAATTAAAGTAGCACCAGATCCGAAAGACCACTGCTGTCTTGCGCCGCGCCGCCTAGTGGACCAGCCTCTCACTCAATGCCAGCAAGACCAATAAACTCTTTACAGACTTCAGAAGCGGGAAACCAGAGGTCCAAAAACCAGTCCTCAAAGGTAAAGGGTTAACAATTTTAAATTCCTAGGTGTTGCTATTTCAGAGGACCTGTGCAATTCTGAAGAAAGCATGGCATACAGGATAGTGCTATGCTCCACTTGCAGGATGTGGGAAGGCAGGGAGACTTCCAGTATCCCTGACAACTACAGCTGCAGCTTCTAACAAACTGTTAAGCAGTTGGAGCTGGAACTGGGTGAACTCCAGATCATTTGGGAGGCTGAATGGTTGATAGACAGGAAATACATGGAGGCCATTACACCTAAGGTACAGAACACAGGCCATCTGGAGGGTGAAAGGGGACAGGCAGCAAGTGTAATGTACCCCTGCGGCTGATTCCCCTCAACAGATATACCTTGTTGGATACTGTGGGGGTTGGTGGGGTGGGGGGGGGGGGGGGGGGGGAGAGAAGATAACCTATCAGAGGAAAGCCACAGCAGTCAGTTCTCTGGCACTGAAACTGGCTCTATGCCTCAGAAGTGGGGACAGAGGTGAGCTCGAGTGAAAGGAGAACAGAAAGGAGGTTCTGTGGACAAGAACAAAATTACTGAATTTTGTAATTTCAGTAATTACAAATTGAATTTTGAATTTTGTCCCTAACCCCTGGGTGCCAGGGTTAGGGACATCTTGAATCGAGTGCACAGCAATCTTAATGGAAGAGTAAGCAGCAGAAGTAGTGGTTAGCATCATGACATCCTGCAGAGTGAGTTCAGGCAGTTAGCTACCAAGTTAAAGGACAGGGCCTCTGGGATTGCAATCTCAGGATTGCTACCCTTGCCACGTGCTAGTGAGGCCAGAAATAGGAAGACCATACAGTTTAGCATGTGGTTAAGGAGATGATGCAGCTGAGAGAATTTCAGATTTTTGAATTATCAGGCCCTCTTTTAGGGCAGGTGGGACCTGTACAGAAGAGACCATTTGCACCCAAGCGAGAGGGGAACTAACATCCTATGCTAGTGTTGTACAGGGGAGTTTAAACTAGAGTTGCAAGGGGGTGGGAGCCAGAGTACCACAACAGATAATGGTTGTGGAGAAAGACGTCATTAAGCCCCATGTTCATTCAAAGTCAGAGATCAAAAGGTTAAGCATAGGGGAATTAATATTCTGAGATGCGCATTTTCAATGCAGGGAGAATTGGAAAGGCAGATGAGCATAGGGCATGGATCAGCACATGGAATTATGACATCGTAGCCATTAATGAGACTCTGCTGTAGAAGGGGCAGGACTGGCAGCTCAGTGTTCCAGGGTTACATTTTAAATGTAATAGGATGAAGGGATTAAAAGGGGAACTAGTCAGAGAAAATGTCACTGCAGAGCTCAGTCAGGACAAACTGGAGAGCTTGTCTAGTGAAGTTTTATGAGTAGAATTGAAGAACAAGAAAGGGATGATCATATTGATTGGATTACATTATAGACCACCCAACAATGGATGGAATTTAGAGGAACAAATTGAAGAAAGATTACAAACTGTTGCAAGAAACACAAAGTTGGGATAGTAAGTGATTTTAACTTTCCACAGATAGACTGTGACTCCCAAACTGTTAACGGTCTGGGTGATAAAGAGGTTGCCAAATGTGGTTAGGAAAGTTTCCCAATTGAATATATAGAAGTCCCAGCTCGAGAGTGCGATACTAGATTTACTATAGGGAGAGAAATAGAGCAGGTGACAGAAGTTTCTGTAGGGGAACACTTTACATCCAGTGATCACAATGCCATTAGTTTCAAGATACTTATGGAAAAGGATAGGTCTGGTCCTCAGGTTGAGATTCTAAATTGGAGAAAGGCCAACTGTGATGGTATCAGAAAGGAGCCGCAAGTGTGGCTTGGTACAGGTTGCTTTCTGGCGAAGATGTACTAGGTAAGTGAGAGGCTTTGAAAAGTGTACAGAGTTTGGATGTTCCCATCAGAATGAAAGGCAGGGATATTGAAGCCCTGGTTCAGGAAAAGTAGGTGCACAGCAGGTACAAGGAAGTCAAAACAATTGAGGTACTTGAGTACAAGAAATGCAAGAGCACACCAAGGAAATCAGAAGGACTAAAAGGCGTGAGGTTGCTCTCGCAGACAAGATGAAGAAGAATCCCAAGGCCTTCTACAGACACGTTAAGAGCAAAATGATAGCAGGGACAAAGTGGGTCCTCCGGAAGATCAGAGTGGTAATCTATGTGTGGAACTGGAAGAGATGGGGGAGATCTTAAATTGATTATTTTTGTATCTGTACGTACTTGGGAGAGATGGGTTGTGGACTCTATACAGATTACAGAGGAGGAGTTTGCTGTCAGGGTGGATAATCCCTAGGGCATGACAAGGTGTTCCCTCAGACCCTGTGGGAGGCAAATGCAGAAACTGCAGCGACCCCAAAGATATTAAAACATCCTTAACCACAGGTGAGGTGCCAGAAGGTTAGAGGATAGCTAATGTCGTTCTGTTCAAGAAAAGTTTCAAGAACAAGCCAGTAAATTTATAGGCCAGTGAACCTGACTACAGTAGAGGGAAGTTATTAGGAGGCTTTTCAAGGAATTGGATAGACGGGCTGATTAGGGCTTTGTGCGTGGTAGGTCATGTCTAACCAATCTTGTAGAGTTTTGAGAGGAAGTTACCAGGAATGTTGAAGGCAAGGCAGTGGATGTTGTCTACATAGACTCTAGCAAGGCTTTTGACAAGGTCCCACATGGGAGGGAAGTCTAGAATGTTCGGTCGCTTGGCACTTAAGATGAAAGAATAAATTGGATTAGACACTGGCTTTGCAGGAGAAGCCAGAGAGTGGTAGTAGATGGTTGCCTTTCTGCCTGGAAGCCTGTGACCACTGGTGTTCCATAGATACTGATGATGGGTCCATGGTTGTCTGTCATGGATATCAAGAACTTCAAAGTTCAAAATACATGCATGATCATGTGGTAAACTAGCTCAGCAAATTTACAGATTACACCAAGATTGTGAATGGACAGCGAGGAAAACTATCAAAGCTTGCAGCATGATCTGGACCAGCTGGAAGAAAGGCAGATGGCATTTAATGCAGATAAGTGTCAACCAAGGCAGGTATTAAACAGTGAGCGGTAGGGTACTGAGGAGTGCAGTAGAATAGAAGGATCTGGGAATACAGATCCATAATTCCTTAAAATGGCATTACAGATAGATAGGGTTGTAAAGAAAACCTTTGGGACATTGGCCTTCATAAATCAATGTATTGAGTACACTCAGACTCCACTTAACACTAAGGATGCGATCCTCAGAGGTGGAACTCTATGTAAATCAGCGCTATACAGGGTCATTATAACATTACGCATATGGATGTGTGCCTGATATATGTATACACAATAATTCACCGAGTAACAAACTCACAAATAGGCCTAACCGGTACATCAGTGGAGCAGCAACACATCGCAGCAGCAGTGGAGGGGAACGGGTGGTGGTTACGTCTTAGGAGAGGCACCAGGCTATGGATCCTCCTCTAACTTTAGCTTTTTCTTCAAGTAGGCGTCTAGATTTGACTGCCTTTTCTTAAGTTTCCTCCCAAGAAGCAGTTCTCAGTAGCAGGAAATTATGTTGTGAACATGTTTCTTTGCCTTATTGCTTCGCTCCCAGTCAGGGTCATTATTGATGAATTAGTTCATGATTTGTGCAATCATTGTGATGTTAGTGCTGAGGAATTTTGTGATGAGGTTTCTTGCTGGTGTTCCCTCTTCTCCATCTGTGTCCTTTGATTCACCTGGGATGCGTTGCTCTGCCAATTCTCAAAGCTCATTGTTATCAAGGCTCTCACCATAAGAATGCAGTAACTCTTCAACAGCGTCATCATTAACATCCTCTAATCCCACTTCACTGGCCAGTTCAACAATATTTTGGATGACTGGTTCTGCCTGAAATCCTAGGACATGGTTGCATGCTTGTGGCCATAGCTTCTTCCACACTCCATTCATGTATTTTGAAGTTACTTCATCCCAGGCTGCTCTGATATTGTCTACAGCTTTCATGACATAGCTTTTCCAAAATTACCTGATGTGTTGTTTGTCTTGACCTTTTGTTTCCTCTACAAGCTGCCTGAATGTACAACAAAGGTAGTATGCCTTAAAATTTGATATTACTTCTTGATCCATTGGTTGGAGTAATGAAGTAATGTTGGGTGGAACCACTTTAACAGGAATGCAGGTCCGAAGTGTGTCAAGATTCTTAGTGTGCTCTGCTGGGGCATTATTGAGCACCAACAGTGCTTTAGGTTCAAAGTCCTGCTCCTTACAATATTGCTTCACCACTGGACAAAAATGTGAAAAACCAATTTTGGAAAACATAAATTGTCACCCAGGCTTTCTTGTTTGATTTCCAAATCACTGGTAGACTTGACTTTAAAATGCCTTTCATTGCTTGCGGTGGTTCAGGCTTTACTTAAAGTCATCTTTAGCATAGCCTCCTACCAAAAGTGTTAGAGAGATGAAAGTATGAGAGGACATTCTTTCCAAAATAGGCCCATTTCATTCACATTGAAGATGAGCTCAGAAGGATAATAGTCCTTTTCAATAATGGCTTTCAGTGCTGCAGGAAAATCCTGGGCTGCCTTGCTGTCTGCACTAGCTGTTTCACTAGAGATATGTATGCTATGGAAGTAACTGCGCTGTTTAAATCAATCAAACCAACCTCTGCTGGCTGTGAATGTTAGCGATGTTTCTTCTTAAATATGATTGAAGATGCTTCTTGCCTTTCCATTATTATCAGCTGGCTTAGGGGCATGTTTCATTGAGTTTGGTCATCTGTATACTGTATTTAGTCTGTTTTCCATTTTGTCAAGCAAATGGCTCCTTGAATGAGTCACCTTCATTGATGATAACTTAGAGGTTGTTGTTGCAGAAGCTTTTATCTTGTCTGCATTTTTTGTAATTGTTCTGATCATCACATGTAGCCAATTTCAAAGAGGCACAACCATCAACCTGACACTCATCAGCTTCCAAACGTCGTATCATTTGCAGTTTCACATCCATTTTAATGCTTTCCCTAGACATCTTGGATGTACTACCCTCTCTGGGCATAGACGGCTGTTTTCCAGGCATCATGGGTGAAAAGAATGGGATAAATTGGCAAGGGAACAAGAACATTTCCACACATGGGGGAGGCAGAGCATGAACTAATACGCGATTGGCTGGGAGTGGCTCAGAGCATATTTAAAGCACTCTTATTGGCTGATGAATGATTAATGCAGTGACAGCCACTCGAGAAGTTTTAAGTATTGTTTAGAATGAAATTGTCATTTTTTAACATTTCAAAGGAGAATTGAATAACTGTATTGTAATGAATCACTACTATGCGGGGTCTGAGTGTACATGAGTTGGGACATTACGTTGAAATTGTACAAGACATTGATGAGGCCTAATTTGGAGTATTGCATGCAGTTTTGGTGACCTACCTACAGGAAAGATATAAATAAAATTGAAAGAGTGCAGAGACAATTTACAAAGATGTTGCTGCAGCTTGAGGACCTGAGTTATAGGGAGAGGTTAGGACTTTATTCTCTAGAATGTAGAGGATTGAAGGGAGGTTTGACAGAGGTATACAAAATGTAGGGTATAGATCGGGTAAATGCAAGCAGGCTTTTTCAACTGAGGTTAAGCGAGACTACAACTAGAAGTCATGGGTTAAGGATGAAAGGTGAATGGGGAGGAGGGGGAGGGGCACATTTTCCACTCAGAGGGTGGAGAGTGTGGAATGAACTGCCAGCACAAGTGATAAGTGGTTGATATGGATTTGATTTCAACATTTAAGAGAAAATTGGATAGGTACATAGATAGGAGAGGTATGGAGGGGAATGGGCTGGGTACGGGTTAATGGGATGAAGCAGATTAATGGTTTGACAGACTAGATGGGTTGAAGGGCCTGTTTCTGGGATGTAGTGTTTTATGACCAACTTCTATGTCAGGCACACACCTCTTCATCGGTAGCACCTGCAAGAGACACTGTCTCAAGGTGGCAATATGTATCAATATCCCGACCATCTGGGCTATGAGAGATGTCACAGCATGAGGTACAGGAACCTGAAATCCTGCATCACCAGGTTCAAGCTGGTTTTGCAGCTACTTCCCACAAAACCAACCTGGATATCTCTAATCACCTCATCACAGCAACACTACAACCACTTTACAATAGACTCTCTTCTATTTATGCACTTTACTA
Organism: Hypanus sabinus; assembly: GCF_030144855.1. Lineage (NCBI taxonomy): Eukaryota > Metazoa > Chordata > Chondrichthyes > Myliobatiformes > Dasyatidae > Hypanus > Hypanus sabinus. Next base: position 47,913,784 of record NC_082721.1, read on the forward strand.
CAAAGGAAAAAAATACAAGTTTCTCTCATGAATGTTCTGCTTCTAAAAGTGCCCACAATGCTGCTGCAAGTTTTTCGTTGTGCTTTGTGAATACATGTCAAGTTGATTGTTACAGGAACAAATACAAATGTCCTCCAGGATGTGGAAGCTAGTCACGTCCCAGATAACAACCTTTCCATTTGATGCAAAAGGCAAACAGCAAGCCCTTTTCTGAAAAGATAAAGATTTTAAAAGACTGGCTTCATTTTATTTATTGATACAGTGCAGAATAGGCCCTTCGAGCTATGTCACGTCAGCAACCCCGATTTAACCCTAACCTAATCATGGGACAATTTACAATGATCAATTAACCTACCTAGTAGGTCTTTGAGAGGAAACTGGAGCAGTCAGAGAAACCCAAGCATTCCATGGGATGGGCATACAGAGACTCCTTAGAGAAGATATTGGGATTGAACAGTGTCACACTAACCACTACTCTACCATGGTGCCCAATGATAATTTGTTCTTTTTCGTTCATGTATCAAAATCCTCACATTAATGTTTCAGCTACTTTGAGACAGGGTGTGGAGCAGACTGTGCTAATGGCATTGCCTTAGTTGTTTAACCAAAAGGGTCTGCAACAGAGTACTGATGTAATCAAGTTGCCAAAGATAGGTTCTGGTCAAAGAGAGCTAAAGCACCTGGTTATCAGTCAACATTCCACAAAATCACTTTGAAATCAAGATGCAGATCCAAGATTTACTTATTTATTAAACATAGATGGGATTGCGCCATCATAGATGTCAAAGTGGTTTGTAAACAAGACTCCTCCTGTCACTGGTTATGCCCTGCGCAACCCTGTGCTTACCTGAGGAATATACTTAATGATGACGATGCCCAGCTTGATGTAGGAGAAATAGTAGACAAGTTGCAGCCACGTTATTTGACCACTTACAGCCAGGATGAGAGAAATCACAGCAGGTAGCCAAGCAACTACAAGAAATCCAGAAGCAATCTTGGACACCCTCTGTGACGCCCGCTGTATGACAATGGAAACAAAACAAAAGATATCAGTAACATGACTCAAGGGTGAAAACAACAATACTCTAGACTGAATAACATCTAACAGCTATACAAAATTAGTTCAATAGCCAAAACTTTAGTGGAGATTTAGGAGCAAATTGATAGGAAGGTTTAAGCTTTGTAATTATATTGCACTAAAGATTAAATCAACTTCATTTAAGGTGATCAAGTTTAATTAAAGATGTTTATGTAATATGCAAATCCTAATTAACTGGACAGATGATCATATGGTATTGTTAAAGTATCTAGTCCATAAAGGATGCAACTGCAGCTGGTTAAAGGATTCTAATGAGATGCAAATGGAAGGAAAGGAAGAGGGCTTATGCTGGAAAGCATACTTCTGTTCTAAAACACAAAGTTTAGGTTGCTGGAAAATAACCCCAGAAAATAAAAATTGTCAAGGTGGAAGTAAGCACCCAATGTCAGATTGTACACTTCTACGTTCAGTCATTCAATAACAGGATGAGAAATAGAAATTCTGAGAGGTGGAGAATGATGAGCATAAATACCAATTATGGAATTTAACATGGAAATTGAAATTCCCGTGGAGAGCATTCTGTCTCGCTGGAGGCTCCATTTCACAGGATTGCAAGTGGCTGCAAAGGGTTTTAGACGCTAGCCAGTCCCATCACTGGCACTACCCTTTTACAATATCCGTCATTAAGGATCATCACCATCCAAGAAATTCCATCTTCTCACTACTTTTATCAGGGAGTGGTACAAGAACTTGAAGACATAGTCAGTGATTTATGAACAACTTCCCCTCAGCCCGATTGCCGAATGATCTTCAACAATACCCCATTTTAAGGTTTATGTCTGCACTATAATGCTGCAAAACAAGTTTCACATACAGTATGTCAGTGTTACATGGATCTGGTTGTTATTTATAGCATCGCCTCAGCTAAAGTGCAACAATTGTTGGGCTGGGAAAGAGGGAATGAATATTCAATGCATCTGTGGTTAGTTACCAAACTGGAGCTTGCAAATCAGCCCATGCAGTACAGAGACACCAACCTCGTAGATGCAACACTGAAAGATTGTAATCAAGGTTAATAAGATGGCATGGAGACTAAAAAAGACATCATTTGATTCCACTGGGCTCACTCCCTCTGGATTACACTAAAGAAATTGTTTCTGGAAAGACAAATCAGAAACACCACTCACCAATATGTTAGGAGTCATTGAAATACATCTTTCAACTATTGTACTAATCTCAACATTCCCTCCCCCCACATCACAAGAAAACAGAAGCAGAAACATCTTTACTATATTTAAAGTTCAAATGTCATCCATTATATTATAATATCTGATAGTTGTGTTTTACTTTTCAAATGGATAACCATCATGTCTCCATTTGCTACCACAATATTGGTGGAAATTGGCACTTCATGCTCAGTAATACACAGCTTGTTTTCAACCCTGCCAACACTGTTACTGTGATATTGGACCATTCTTCACCAGCTGAAGGTCATCATCAACTTCAAAGATTGCCATTTGGTGAATAAGTCTGTAGAACTCACTCCCTTGGGAGTGTATCCAGTAATTTGGCACCAAGTCGATCATATCAAAATTCCAAGCAGCACAAAGGTATCCTTGGCAAACGGCAAAAATTAAAAAGCTACTGAATAGCAGCTACTCAGTCAGAATGTTCCCTTCTAGTCAATTGGTTTCCTGGGATTAAAGTACAATGGATGCTTGACCAAATCATTTGTCTAAATTTAAGTCACTCAATCTCATTATTCATCATTTAAATAAATTGATATTTACCTTAACACAAGGAATCCAGAAAAGGCCAATGTTAAACACCCCATATGCCAAATGACCAGTCAGGTTCAGTGCCAGAAAATCAAAGTTCAATCCTACTACACTGTTAAGGAGATAGAATTGAACAATGTCAGCTAGTATTGAGGAATGATCCTGGAAGAGTCCCAAAACATGGTCACAATGCATCACTGAACTAGATAACGAATGAGACATCTTAAGTCTTTTGCACATTTCAGCCTTGTAAGCTATTGTCTTAATCAGGTCTTCACACATCTGTCATTGTGGGATTACTATGGAAAACAGTGCAAACCTTAATTGACCAACATTAAAATCTCAAGTTGTGGCATTTGGATATTACTGGACAAAAGAAAGGAAAAGGGCAAAAAAAATTCAGGACCGCAGCAAAAATTTATGAAAGGCTTTCCCTTTTAGACTAGTTTCTAATGAAAATAAAGAGTTTGGTGGCTTGTTTCTCCCAGTTTCATGATATCATGAATGCAAGTACATTATGGCAATCTCACATCCAGGTTTGGAACAAAGATCAAACAACAAGGAGTACAAGCTAATGGGCTGTAAACCGACACTGATATAATGCAAGTAGAAAGAGTACAACCCCAGCACCACAAGTGAAAACAGCTGAAGGTTGCTGAGTATCAACAGGACTGACATGACGAACACGACTTCCCCCACCCCCAATACAGGATGTCATATCTGGCAAACCCCACAACACCCCTCCCCCCCCCGATCTAAGGGGGTATTCAACCTGTAACAATATTCTATATTACAGTATGGTTGACTCTTGATGTAGCAAGACCCAAGCCTCTGTTTTCATGGCCTCCTGACCCTATGCCAGCTCTCAGGGTATTCCTATCTGTCCCACTTTTCTGTAACTCATTTAGTGAACAATTCCACATCCATAGTAGAGGTAATTTACAGGAACTTTAAAATCAGCCAGTTTACCATATTCTGGACCACGTGGATACATTAATCTACAGCAAGCAACTGAACTGGAACTTAAGTCTGGTTAGAGTTCAGAAGTCATTCATCAGTAGCCTTTACCTTTTACTTCAATGATCTAAGGGTAGAAAGAGATGGACCATGCCAGGAAGTATATCCAACCAATGACCTTATTTGCAACCTTCAGAGCATTACTGTGCAACACCGGAAAGTGAATATGTGCTGGAGACCTACAAAACAAATTTCAACAATTAATACAAAAACTGACAGCAAAGAGGAATGCATGTATCAGGAGTCATTATGGTGGTAAGAAAGGTTTGAAGTTGCAGCTTAATTCTATCTTGCCAAGATATCTCCCCATTCTTTTCAGGCTAGTAGGGTGCCATGGTGGCAAAACAGTTAGCTCAATGTCATTACAGCTGGGGGCATCAGAGTTTGAAGTTCAATTCCAGTGTCATCTGCGAAGAGTTTGTACATCCTCCCTGTGAATATGTGATTTCCTCCAGATGCTCTGGTTTCCTCCCATACTCCAGTTAGGCAGTTAATTGGTCACTAAATTGTCCGTGATAAGGACAGGGTTAAGTAAATTGTCCGTGATAAGGACAAGGTTAAATAGGTGGATGCTGGGCAGTGTAGCTCATTGGGCCAGAAGAACATAGAACAGGCCCCCTCTCTAAATAAAAATAAAAGATGGCTTGATAGGGTGAAGAGACAAAAGAGATGCAAGGTGCTCTGTCGCTCTGCTAGCCTGCAGGTCAACCTTTGGGCAAAGTGGGGTAACTACTTAGCGCCCCCCAATTGGTCACGTGAAGTAGGTGGTGTATATCACAAGTCCTGGTTATGTGGCCACTAACTCCAGGCAGAAGCTAGGGTAACCCACCTTGTTAAGACACCACCTGGAAGGTGGCAATGGCAAGCCACCTTTGTAGGAAAATATGCCATGAATAATCACGGTCATGGAAAAGCCGTGATCACCTACATCACACAACCTGGCACATAACCAACAAATGAATGGCTTGATGACGTATTGCTGGTTAGAGTTTTTCGCTCTACTTTCAAATTGTGTTCAAAACTTCCTGGCTTGCTTTTTGTATATCTCAACATACATATTGCACAAAAGACTATTTTGGCCTTCAAATCTATACCAGCTCAGAATGACCTTTTGCCTATAGCTTCTACCCACCAGCTTAGAGACGAAGTATGGTTATCAATTAACCCAGCGTCTTTGGGATGAAATCTACAGAGTCATGGGGAGAACATGCAGCCTTCACGTACAGTGAAGAGTCTCGGGAGCCGCATGGCAGCAGCTCTACTTGCTGCCTCTGAACTCATGTATTCCCGGAGCTCTTTAATTAGATATCCCATCCAGTGCAAAAGATAGAGAACAGAAACACTTGGCTTATTGATGTCCCATCACATTTCTATTCAAGTGATTCAGTCACTTTGCAATTTTGGCCAATGCTCTTACTAGATTTCCCCTAATCCCAGTGACCTAAGCTTATTATGTCTGCTTATTGAACAGCCTGCAAGAATGGAGCAGGTTCAAGGACAGTTCTATCTCACTGTTGAATGATCCTATAGTTCGATGAGATGGACTCTGCCTCAAATCCACCTTATCACCTGCTAGCACTCTAACTATAATACCACATACTGCATTCTGTTATTATTTTATCTGTACTACTTCATTGTGCAATGTAATGAAATGAACTTACAAACAGTACGAACATTTCAACTGCATTTTAGTACGTGTGACAGTAATAAACCAATTTATTCATCAAGGTCCTTTAAAAGATTTCTGAAAGTTTAAGCATCTACCATCACTGATATCCTTCAAGAGCCAGGAGTATGCACTATTTCCATCTTTATACAAAACATACATCAAATATTCTCCATAGGCCCATGGTCTTTGCACTTTTGTCATTTTTTCCTCTGGCCTTGAAGTGGTAATCACTGAAAATTCCTGCTCAAGGAGTACCCTTGAAAAGAAATAGGACCCAGGAATTCAAATACATGAAATAAATGTACAGAAGTCAGTGTCACCAAGTTCTATGGTAGTGGACTGAAGATAAAACAACAGTATCTTTATTTTTTAAATCTCAATTTTCAAACTCACACCTCTTACTAAAATGTAAGCCTTTTTCGTTAAAAAAAAATGAGGCTGACACAACAATAAGCAATAGCATTCCCCCCACCCAAAAACAATCTCATTTTACAGTAATTTTAATTTTAAATTCAGTTCAAGCTTGATTATCAGTCAACCACGCATGAATACCCATGAATACAGCCAAATGAAACAGTGTTATTCTGGGGCCAAGGTGTAAAACACAGTACCAAGCCACACACAGCACAAGGCAGATAGCACATACAAGACAGCAAGCACACAAGATATCAGTAAAACAGTCACAAAAATGATATATAGTTCAAGACCGAGTCCAAGAATGTTGCAGAAATCTGCAGTTGACCACAAAACAGCTCGAATTCTGCCGAGCAAACACTGGGGCAACTGGGACACTGCACCATACCAAGCACACCGACACCAACACCTCCCTCCCAGGCAGCTGTAAACAGGCCACACTGCGGCACAAGGCCTACTCCTCTCTATGACTGAGGCCACGCAGCTCCACTGATCGGATTTGCAGCATTCCATATTAACGATGTCCAACAGGGTCTCGTGATCACAAGAAAAGCAACTAATATGATCACTCACTGTTAGACTGCATACTGACTCAGGACACCCTTCTGATGCAGGCAGCAGCACTATCCACACCAAATCCAGCTCCTTCAGTTTCTCCACCAATGAGCAACTTGCTAATGGGGTAGATCCACAGTACTTTAAGTTTTTGTGATCAAAAAAAAAGTTGATACAAGACAACAACACCTTTGGTTGACCCTGTGGAAAACTGGTTCAACTAGAGTACAAACACTCCAGGCCCAAGGCAGAGATTTGGAATAAAGCAGTGAGCAATTAGAGAGATGTCCAGAAGGAACACCATGGTTCCAATGAAAGCCACCACTGGGATATGGAGACAACAGAAAAGGATTTTTGCTTCACATTTCAGCCTGTATAGAAACACCCACCTGGTTAAATTGCTGCTGTTAGAATAAAGGTAAGCACTGACTTGTCCAACTTCAACTCCTCTAACTATAAATAAAGAGAAGTTTGCAAACTTGGGCAATAAAATCTAAAATAAGAAAAACATTTTCCATTAGTAAATGGTGAAATCAGCAAGTGCAACTCAGCTTTAATAGAGACCCCCCCCCCTCCCATCCCTGGGATTATATGTGCAGTGTAAGTACAAGTACAAATTACTACTACACAAAATGCCCAAATCCTTCTGCAGTCAAGTTTTCATTTGAACCATGAAAATAAAAATGGACCAATATGTTCTAATGTCATCTTCCCATGGAATATTTTTCTACTCAAGGCAAAGACCAAATCAAAAAGAGAACCAAATGTGCCATTAAGCTTGATAAGCAAACAGTAACATTGGGATTTTCTACATGGTAAGCAGAAGCCTGCAGCGTGACGAGGATGAAACCTTCATTTACAGGAAAGCCTGTAAAGGAGCTGAACACAAGAACTTGGGAGTAGTTTGGATCAGCATTACCATCATGGAGGATGTCAGTTTCCAGGAAAGACAATTGCTGGACTTAGAAATAAATTTGAATATAAATACAACATTGTTTTACCCTGCTAATTGCCAAGTCTGAACAATGTTACTTACTTGTTCAGGGAGTTCAACAATATTAGTTTGTTTAGATGAAAAGGTCACAGCAAATCTAATGACTAAGGCCTCTGGCAGAGGCGCACTGGAGAGAGGAAAGTAGAGCAGTTTTTAGAGCAGAGATTGTACCCAACATGTAGCTTCCTAATATAGTCCAACCCAAGCAGCAAGTTCAGGTTTCCTCACATTGCAGAGTTACTTGGGGCTTACCTTGGAGCAATCTTGATATTCTGGATGGTGTTAACTGTTAAACGAACAAGTTCTGATACAATCAATGTCTCTAATGCATCTGAAAATAGAAGACTGACCACTCAGATTATAAATGAAGTCATTTGCCATACAATCCCATCTTCAATTCAATCACAAGCCTTCTTTCCAAGGCCTATCTTATTCTTCCTTCAGCAATTACAATATGTCAGAGGAAGTACAAGCTTTAGCCCTTTAGTGGGGTGGAGAATACAGCATCATTACCGTACGCTAAGAAATATTTCCCAGCATCTACCCAAATCCAAGCTCATGGCTGTTGCTCCTCGATGCTACAGAACAGTTTCTGCACCTCCCCAGCAAAATCCCACTATCTCAAATTACTTTGGATATCCAAACTGAAGAAAAAGATTTTTATATGACAACAAAACTTGAAAAGGCATAACAAACAGCAAGGAAAGTACAACCACTGGAGCAACATAGCATTGCTGTAGTCAGTACTGCCTCCACCGCTCCAAGGGCAGGTTCAATCCAGATCTTGGGTACTTTACCCCACTTTACCGCATTATTCCCTGCTCCGGCTTCCCCCAAACTCCTAAAGGTGTGTTGGTAAGTTAATTGGCCCTTGCACAGGCAAATGGCAGAAGATTCATAGAAGAGTTGAGAGAGAACAAGTTAGAGCAATGGAGACATAATGTGAGAATTGGAATGATGGTTATGAGTCCATGCTATCTACCAACAATGGGTCAAATGGTCTATGTAATAACTTCAGCTTTCTGAAGAATACATGCTTATTAAGCTGGCAAACAAAGACATCTCAGCAGCAATCCCAGGTCAGCAGAGAAAGGGTTACTTTAACATTGAAAACTAGAATGAGGGCAATTCATCACTTCTACAGAAACTTACCAATTTGGAGCAAGTTGACCAGACTGTAAAAGAGGATCATAAGGGGCACTGGGAGCTTCATATCTCTGGTTGCAGACCTGCAGGAGAAAAAGTATTAAAACTGGCTTCTATACATCTGTTTACAGTATAATCATTTGCCATAAGGTGAAATTGCTAGCCAATAAATACTTGATCCAACTCCCATTTTCACTTTGTATGATTGAGATAGTGACCAAAATTCCATTAAAATTTAGTTACCCAAAGTACAATTTTCAATTCAATCAGGAATCTTAATTTTGTCCGTGTGCCCAAAACAAGCAATAATTTTTAAGCAGGTACATTGGTACAAATACTAAGCTACTCCCATCTGATTGTTCAAGAGTTTAAGCAGTTATCTACAACTTGGATAACTTCTGATCAATGGGCTTGGAGTTAAACCCAAGGAGAGCAGTTTATTTTAGTTGCTGAGTGTAGCAGCAGCATTTCCAAATGATTGTTCCCACACCCCCCTCCCCCCCCACCAAGAGGGTGAAGTTAAAATTCAGTGATATAGATAAGCTAGTTCCAGAATTTCGACCCAGAGATAGGTATCTGGTTATAAAATTTGAAGACACTTGTGATTTGTATACTTCTGTTGTCTTGTCAAGGTAAATGAGCATAGCAATTTAGAAGTGAAAGTTGAAAGAGCATACTTTGGCAATTCCAGTGCAGCTATGGTTTACTCTGGAAAAGGGCAGTCTATCGAGTCAATATGGCACAGGCAAGGAGAGCTGGGTTCCAATTTGACCATGCTCCTTCAATCTTGTATACAGAAAGGAAGTTGGTAAATCACTAACAAAGATCTAGTCTCAGATTAGGTCTTGTTACTACAGTATGCATGTTGGTCTATTGACTAGAGTCTAGACAAATGCTTTGTCTAGCAACTGCCAACAAGCAGGTGACCACGGCGAGTACAGATATTGACACAAACTAGTTCATCCAAATCTCAGAAAAGGACCATTTCACCTGGCAATATATAAACAGCACCAAATCTTGCAAGAACCACAGCCTTTATTGTATCCTGTGCACACGGACATTTAATCTAGTGGAAAACTGACCAGCCTGTGATGTTGAGATTTAGGGAAGGTCAAGGGGGGCAATCCTCGGCAATTCCGAATGGAAAGTATCATCTTAGCTAGTTTTCTGTATTGTGTGGTGGTTCTGTCATTAGCATCAGCAAAAATGAGAGTATTGCAACCATTATTCCTCCTTTGATTGGTTAGTACTCAACAATACTTCACAGCTTTAATCTGGTATGCATGAAAGTGTTTAATGCTGCTTCTAGATTTAAACTAGTTAGCACCTGGATTGCCTGTCAGCATTAAGGGCATTTCTATATACTTTTTTTTAAATATTTCAGAAAGATTAGGATCCTCATCCTCCCCTTCTATGTCACATAAAGAACCCAAAAAGATTTAAGTGAATCTCCCAGCATTTGAAGAATGTCCTTTCAAAACACAAACCTACTCCAGTGGGACCTTCCCTCCTCCCACCCCCAAAACTACCTCTCCACAGAATTTCAAAAGGGACAAGAGCCCTCCTCTTTCCAGCCAAGCTACCCACCATCACTTCCAATTTGGTTTTCAGCAATGTCCTCCTAAGGTGGTCTGTCCTCAATTAAAGGGAGGGTATAGTCTTGGGGAAAAGAAACAATTCCATGTACGAGCAAACACTTGTAGTTGTCCACCCGACCAATCTCTCTCCACCCACCTGCACTATTCAATAAAGCTCCATCACCGTATTTTAAGGAAACACTGACACCTTTCAGATTTCATTCCAATGCTGGTTTCTATTATTGCATTTGGCCTCCAGCTCCATCCTAGTATCTTATTCATTCTGCTAGTCTTTTTTGTGGTTCTTGGACATTTGTCTTAGACACTTAAATGGGCAAAGTGTAGAGGGACACAGTCCTAATGCAAAGGAATGTGATTATTAGAGGTGGGACAAAGGTCAACAAGACAAAGTAGACTAAAGGACCTATTTCTGTGCTGTATGATTTTATGACTTAACCTCTGCCATTTTTACACCTGCCTCACTACACCAACCACATTCTAATGTAGGGTCACTCATCTGAACACCAAATTCCCATGATGTTATTTAGATGATCACAAAAATCTCTAGTTTTATTTTATGCTGAAGGAACAGCTTTGTCACCAAGATACTATGATAATGGGTAATCAGAACCCTCACAATCCACCACCACCAACCCCCGCACTACCAGAGCCCATTCCATTCCCTTGTGGTTCAACTTTTCAGTATCAAGGTAAGACATTAGCTTGCCTCAACTAACTCAGGAAACATGGTATCAGTCTCCAAACCACCAGTGTACTACTGGCAGCTTTAACCCATTGGTGATACAAGGATTATGAAGCAGGGCAAGAGTATGCAACAAGTACATATAACTGTTTTACCTATCTAAGGGATAGGATTCACAGTATCAACAACAGTCAAAATTTGCAAGGGCTCCAACCTTTTACTGCAGTAAACAAAGTCCATCTTATGCACTATTCTGCTGCAGTAACAACCAAATGCACTACTAGCCCAGTTCAAAAGTTAGTGGAAGTGGAAGGACATTGTTGATTTAAACATTTAGTCTGCAGTCACAAACCTGAAGGCTTAATGACAATCCTCACAAGACAGGACCAACAAACTACTGGAAGAATTCAGCAGGTCAAGTTGCAGAGTTTCAGCAAATTGTTACTCCAGGTTCTAACATCTGCAAATCTCATGTCTGGATTTAAAGTGACCATAGACCACAGACCACAAGAACACACGACAAGTGCAGAATTAGACCAATCAACCCACTGGTCTAAGGTGCCATTCTGTTATGGCTGATTTGTTATTCCTCAACCCAATTTTCCTGCCTTCTCTCTTTGATGCCCTTATTAATCAAGAACCCATCCATCAACCTCTACTTTAAATGTACCCAATAACATGGCCTGTGGCAATCAATTCCAGTCCCCTCTATCCTAAAGGGACACCCTGCTTTTCTGAGGCTGTACCCTCTGGTCCTAGAGGAAAGTACATGACAATATACATAGCTACACTGTATTCCATTTGCTACTTACTTGCCCACTTTCTTACTCCAAGTCTTTCCAAAGACTTCCTGCACCTCCAGTTATCTTTGTATCATCCACAAAGCCTTCAATTCTGTCATTCAAATTATTTGCATACAACGTGAAAAGCAGTCCTAACATGAACATCTGTGAACACCACTAGCTCACCAGAAAAGGTCCCTCTATTCTCAATCTTTGCCCCCTGCCAGTCAACCAATCTTCTGCCCATGGTAGTATTTCTCCTGTAATAAGGGCTCTTATCTAGTTAAGGAAGATAATCTTTATAATTTTTTTTTAGTGCAGCACCTTGTCAAAGGTATTCTGAAAACCCAAGTGCACAACACCCACTGACTTGTCTACCCTGCGTGTTATTTCCTCAAAGACTTCCAGATTTGTTAGGCAAGATTTCCCTCAAGGAAACAATGCTGACTTTAGCCTTTTTTATCATGAGTCTCCGAGTACTGAAAGCTCAGCTTGAATAGACTCCAATACCTTTCCAACACTGAAGTCAGGCTGACCGACTTACAACTTCCTTTTTGCCTCCCTCCCTTCCTAAACAGTGGAGTGACATTTGCAATTTTCTAGTCCTCCAGAATGATTCCAGTATCTAGTGATTCTTGAGATATTATCAATGCCTCCATATTCTCTTCAGCTACCTCTTTCAGAACCTTGGGATGTAGTCCACCTGGTTCAGGTGACTTATCTAGCTTCAGACCTTTCAGCATCCCAAGCACCTTCTTAGTAATAGCAACTTCATTCGCTTCTGCCCCGACAATCAAATTTCTAGCATTTTGCTGATGTCTTCCACAGTAAAGACTGACACAAAATAGTTCAAGCTTGTCCACCATTTCTTTGTCTCTCTTCCCCCTCACCCCATTACCAACTCTCCAGCATAATTTCCCAGCCGTCTGATATCTACACTTGTCACTTTTACTCTTTATATTTGAAAAAAACATGTGGCATCCTCATTATTGGGTAGTTTACCCTCATATTTCATCTTTACTCATTCTTTTTGGGAACCTTCTGTTGATTTTTATATGTTTCCCAATCCTCTAACTTCCCACTAATTTTTGCTTTTATGCTGTCTTTGACTTCTCTTGTCATCCACAGTTGACTCATCCTCCCTTCTGCATAGTTCTTTGGTGAGAATCTGTGCTGCACTTTCCAAGTTGCTCCCAGAAACTCCAGGCATTGGTGTTCTGCTGTCATCCCTGCTAGTGTCCCCTTCCCATTAACTTTGGCCGCTCATGGCTCCTTGTTTACTTTAGTCTGTAATATTGATAAATCTAACATTAGCTTCTTCCTCTCCAACTGTAGAGTATTAACTTGGGCTCCCAAATCAAATCTAGTTGCTCATTACTCAACACAAAATCTAGGACTGTCCTTACCATACTGGGTTCAGGTAGATGGAGCTTGTCAGCCTGGGAAGACAGTCCACCTAAGAAAGGGAAAACTCTGATTTCAAACCTCCACTGCTTTGTGGCCATACCCACTCATGGGAAAGACCTCGGGAGTAAACCCTGAGGATAAATCCAGAGCTGGAGTCCCTAAGGCAGTCCGACGTTGCCTTCAAATCCTGCGACAACACTGCTGCCAAGCTGTATCAGCCCTTGCCCTTCCCTTGGACAACATTGGTGTTGTGGAGAGGGGAGGCTTGCAGCCTGAGCAACTGCCAGTCTTCCATACAACCTTGCCCACTCCTATGTCCTGGAGAGGACACTCCAGTGGACTTTCCAGGCACAGATTCATAGTGTTGTGAGACTAACAGATGCCACCATTACTGGGTTCAACCACAAGTTGCTCTAAAGAGCCATGTCATAGGCATTCTATAAATTCCTTCTGTTGGGATCCAGCACCAACCTGATTTTCCCCCAATCTACCTGCATATTGAAATTCCCCATAACTATTACAACATTACCCCTTTTTACATGCCCATTGTAATTTGTACTCCACATCCAGTTTCAATTCCTCCCCCCCCAAAAAAGGACTTGGTTTCATTTTTATAAACCAGAGTCATCCCACCCCATCTAGAAGATATTACCGCTACACATTCAACTTGAGATTTGTAGATGTTCAGTAGCACTTGCTAAACAAAGATCTTGTCCTAGAGATTCAAAGTTGATGTAGCAATTTCCAAATCTCAAGCCAACAATGGACAACAACAGATTTATCTGTAAGCAGCCCATGCTTGACAAAAGGACAGGGTTGAAACTATTGGGCCAGAACCACTCCCTCAGATTGCAAGCAAGTAGTGTTTCTAAACTCCAGAATTCACAAGGCCACTTGATTGAAATAAGATCCTGAGGTTTTGATAGAGTAATGGGGAAGATTAGAGTCTTTGGAACTCTCAAAGGATGATAGAAACAGAGAGTGGGTTTTAAAATAAATATAAAATCAAGACAGCAAAAGATTCCCTTGGATGAGAATATGGTGTAGGGGTCACAAGCCAATTAACCAACAACCTACCAAATGATGAAGCAGCCTACTCATGTTCTTTGCAAGTTTTACCAGCCACTATTTAGTTCAATGACACTAGTCAATATAATCTCTTTTGCTTCTGGTTTTACTAGCTCTAACACATCTTTGTTAATGGCTTCAAGCGCTTATACCCAATTAAGTGTTGAACACAGGATCTCATTTTTTGCACTGAGCACCAGATCAACAATAGTTCAATGGGCAATGGTCTCTGATACTGAAAAGGAAAATAATCCCAAGGGAACAATTGTCAGAAGTGTCAAAGTCATTGTTGAGTTATTGATATCATCAGAATTGAACCAATGTCCCGAGATTAAATAAAGTCACACTAACCACTACACTACCTTAGCACCCACAATTTAAGTCTGTAGCATGTAATAACATTCAGCAGTTCATATTTCAACAGCAGCTCAATTTGGTCCTGTAGCTCAATACATTAAGTGTTACTTCAGATTAAAACTGAAACCAAAATTGTTAATTCACCATGTGGATGAACTGTTCAGGTTTTTCCTCTGGTAAGGAATGGTTCTCAACATCTTAGCAACAATCAATATCATGCTTCCAAGTTCTAATTACCCAATCAACACCTTAATTAGATCCCATGTTTCACAAAGCAATATATTTGATGCAATTGTACATGCACTCCCTCCAATGGGAGGACATCTCAAAGTTATGCATAGAACCAGAATGCCAAATGGGGTTCAGTACAGCTTTATTTAAACAAAAAACATCCACATATTATACTCCAACCCTTGGAGAAAAAGGTTACTTTTAAAAAATTATCTGCATCATTTTACCAGCTGCAGGTCAGATCAGGAGGAACAAAGCAGCTCAGCTTTAGAAAGTGGAAAAGAGGAAACAATTCAGTGAAGGACAGCAAAGAACACACAAACACACACCCATATGCAGGGAAGGGTGCACCACTGACACCAAAGATCCACAAAATTCAAAGCTTTCCAGGAAATTAAAAATATGGAAAAGTGCCGTAAGGTGCACCAATACCTAAACCTTATTCTTAACATCTTTATTTGGATAGAGGTGCGGAGTTATTGTCAGCAACAAAAGAGGGAAATAAAGATGTCTGATCTGCAGGGGCACTTTCCTCTGCATAAGTTCCTGAGGGCCAACGAGATCACTGAGAAAGCATTGAGCATCTATACGGGAAGAAGGCATAGCCCAAAGGTTAAAGATTGCAAAATCCACAGAACAACCGGCGTGTGAGGTTTTGTATCAATCTCCTTCTGAGATCCCAGTGGAAAGGTGATCATCCGAGGTATGAAACTGCAGTGCAACTTGCGAACATTTATGAGTATACCTTTTTCAAGGTAAAAATGACAATAACATTTTTCAAGCCTGGGGGAGGTTACTTGATTCTCTGCAGTGAAGTGGTAGGGTGATACTCTTGTCCATGGTGGACGTGTCTGTGGAAGGTCAGTGAAGACCACAACATGAACAGAGCAAGGATACATGTCAGAGACAACAGCTCCTGTTGGCAGTGGGAAAGGGGCAGCCAGCCCCTCTTCCCTGAGCAGAGGGAATCTTCATGGTCCTTAGAAGTGAGGAATTCAGAGGTGGATGATATCAGACAGCTGGTTCAGAAGTATGTTGGTGCCATAGCTGTACCAGTTCTCATCGTCAGCTATAACTCCCAGTGATTACTTAACCCATTTATTATTTTGCAAATGTACATTACTTGCAAAATATTCCTAGGTATTACTAAACTAATAAAAACAATGCTTAACTTAATTCCTCCAAAGGTTTTGCACCTGCCTGTCCTTGAGCATAAAAACACTTTGTCCCATCAGGGCCCATTTTGCACTTTCCCTTCTCTTTGTTAACCCTTTTGAAGTTGGGAATTCAGTACTGACCTTCCTGATCAGATGGTCCCCAAAATACAGTTCTCAGCCTACCCCTCTACTCTGGCCACACTGCACTAAGCAAATAGAAAAGTCCAAGAACAGCCCATTCGGCCCTTGGTTTTTATGAAACTAGTTTAACTAATAATTAAATACCTAACTAAACTAATTCATTCTGCACACATAATATCCATATCTTCCATTCTCAAGTGTATATCTATGAGCCTTACAGTCTTCTATCATATTTGCATCCGCTACCACCCCAGGCAGTTCATTCCAGACACTCTTCAATCTCTGTGGAAACAAAAACTTGCCCACATATCTCCTTTGAACTCACCCCTTCTCCCCTTAAATGTATGCCCTCTATTTGAATCATGGGAAAACTGCCAGCTGTCTTCCCTCTCTCTCACTCTTCTCCCTCTCCTTCTTCATAAACTTCTATCAGGTCCTCCCTCAGCCTCCACCATTCTAGGCATTTGGTATCAAATATGAGGACATTTGGTCTGTCACCAAAGACCTGAAAGTGTCTACAGTGTATGGTAAAGAGCATTCTGACTAGTTACATCATTGCCTGTTGTGGATGCTCAAACACACACGATCAAAAGAGGCTCTAGAGCAGCCATTCTCAAACTTTTTGCTCCGGAGGAACCCTTGAAATAATTTTCAGGTCTCAGGGAACCCCTGCATAAAACTTAGTAAATTTACAGCTCATGGTACGTGAGCGAGATCAGTAAGTTGTAGATATAATAATCCAAAAACAATTGTCAATGCTCTTGAGCAGAGAATGAACTTTTAGCCAACCTTTCTTGAAAAAAACAGGTAGTTAAGCTTAGCTTACCTTTCTTAAAATTAAAATTAATCTCTTCTTTTCTCTTTCGTAAATTTTAAAAACTCATAAGGCAAGCATAGAGCTCTAGAGGTTCCACCACAGCCACAACAATAGGGTTATTGTCATGGGGCGTTAAACTTCTCTAATCGGAATCTTCTTGATACAAGATGTTTAGATGGGGCAGAATTTGTTAGGTGCATCCAGGAGAGTTTCTTAACTTAATACGTAGATAGTCGAACAAGACAAAGGCCTGTACTAGACCTAGTGTTGGGTAATGAGCCTGGCCTGGTGACCTACCTTTCAGTGGGTGAGCAGTTAGGGAACAGTGACCACAAGTTTTTAAGATAGTTAAGGATAATTATGGACCTTGTGGTTGAGTATTAAATACGAGCAAATCGGGCAAGAACTGTGGAGAGTTCATTGTGATCGGCAAGTCCACATCTGACATGTGAGGGTGTTTAAAGACCAACTGCACTGAGTACAGCGCAGGTATGTACCAATGAGAAAGAATGACAAGGGAGAACAAGGCTGATTTAGTCAAGAAGATAAAGAAAAAGTCTATAAAACTTAGAACACTAGAATCAAACAGAGACCTTGAGGAATATAAAGAAGCCAGAAAAGAACTCAAGAAGGGAATTAGGAAAGCCAGAAGGGCCATAAAAAGTCCTTGGCCAGTAGGATTAAAGAAAATCCCAAGGCATTCTATACATACAGTACATCAACAGCAAGAGGATGACTAGGGAGAGGGTATGACTGGTCAAGAAAAAAGGAATGAACATATGCTTGGATGCAGACAATGTGGGTGAGGACCCTACATCAGTACTTTGCATAAAGGAAAAGGACATGGAGGATAGGGTAATCAGTGTTGAGCACACTAATATGCTAGGTCATTTAGTGGTAGAGGACGTAGCACTGGGTCTCTTAAAGACCATTAGGGTGGATAAGTCCCCAGGGACTAATGGGATATGCCCCAGGTTATTGAGAGAGACAAGTGAAGGGATTGCTAGGGCTTTGACCAGTCTCTGAGTCCTCTTTTACCAAAGGCAGTGTCCCTGAAGACTGCCAGTAGCTAATGTTCCATTATTTAAGAAGAGAACCAGGAATAATCCTGAAATCTATAGACCGGTGAGTCTCATGTCAGTGGTAGAGAAGGTACTGGAGAAAATTCTTAGAGTTAGGATTTATGGATTAAAAAGGGAGAGCCAGCATGGCTTTGTCTGGGGCAAGTCAGCCTTATTAACTTGACTGAGTTTTTTGATGAGGTTACACAGGTGATTGATGAAGGTAAAGATGTGGATGTTGTCTACGTAAGGCATTTGACAAGGTCCCTCACAGGAGGCTCATCCAGAAGATTAAGATGCATGAGATCAATGACGAATTGCCCATTTGGATTCATAACTGGCTTGCCCATAGTAGACAGAGGGTAGTGATCAAAGGGACTTATTCTAGCTGAAGGTCTGTGATTAGTGGTATTCTCACAGGGACCTGAACTGGGACCTCTGCTGCTTGTAATGTATATAAACAACCCGGATGAAAATGCAGATGGGTGGGTTAGTAAGTTTGAAGATGATTGTTGGTGTTGTGGATAGCATAGATTAGTTGCAGATATGGGTGGTGAAGTGGCAGATGGAGCTTCACCCAGCCAAATGTGAAGTATTGCACCTTGGCATGTCAAAAGTGAAGAGACAGTACACTGTTATGGGACTTGATGAGCATAGGGATCTTGGGACACAAGTTCACAACTCCCTGAAAGGGGCCAAACAGGTTGATAGGGCAGTTAAGAAGACATATGGCATGCTTGCCTTTATTAATTGAGACATTGTTCAAAAGTCAGGAAGTTACTGTACATTGCAGCTTTGTAAAACTTAAATCAGGATGCATCTGGCATATTGCTTACAATACTGCTCACCCCATTATAGGAAGGATGTCAAGGCTTTGAAGAGGGTGCAGAAGAGGTTTACCACAGAGTGCATGTGTTATAATGAGAGGCTGGACAAATTTGGATTGTTTTATTTGGAGTGGTAGAGGCTGAGGGGAGTTCTAAGAGGTTTATAAGATTATGAGAGGCATAGATGGAGTAGACAGACAGTATCATTTTCCCAGAGTTGAAATAGCTAATACTAGAGGGCATGAATTTAAGGTGAGATCGTGAAAATTCTAAGAGGATGTGAAGGGCAAGTGTTTTTTTTTACACAGAGAATGGTGGAGGCCTGGAATGCACTGGCCGGGGTGGTGGCAGAAGCAGATACATTGGGGATTTTTAAGGGATATTTAGATAAGCACATGAATGTAAGGTATATGGACAGATGTGGACATTGTGTAGGCAGAAGGGATTAGTTTAGTTGGCCATTTGATTACTAACTTAATTGGTTCAGCATAACGTTGTGGAATGAAGACCCTGTTCCCGTGCTCCACTGTTCCACGTTCTGTGTAATCCTCCCTATCATAAAAGACGAGAGGTGGTATCTCAAGATGGTAATATCCACTATTAAGGACCCTCACCATCTGGGATGTGCCCTCTCCTCAATACTACCATCAGATAGGAGGTACAGAAGCCAGAAGACCCACACTCAGCATTTTAGGAATAGCTTCTTCCTTTCTGCCATCAGATTTCTGAATGGTCCCTGAACCCATGAACCCTACTTCACTATTCCACCGTTGCATTATTTAATTATTTTGTAACTTACCATAATTTTTATGTCTTGCTCTGTACTACTACCGCAAAACAAATTTCACAACATACGTCAGTGGTCATAAACTTCACTCTGAGAAAATGAACATGAAAGGCTTGATTTACTTTTTTTAAATAATTCTGCTGCCTAGAAAATGATAAAGCAGTTGATGTTGGTGTGCTATTGCTTTTTCAGAAGGTTATGTGAACAGGGCAGATTGTCTCCAGATGCAGCAATATAGGTCTTCAGGCTGTTCATGATCTGATCTTTAGGAGCAGTGTGCAAGACAAGGTTTTCACTGTATTTGCTACATGAAAGTCTAATTCCAATTCCTCTATTGCAAAGGGGGGAGATTACCACCTGGCCCGCTGGAATACTTCCCTCAAGTTGGCTGGAATCACGATCAGTGTGTCAGCAAGCCACAGCAGCAGCATCTTTCTAACACTTTGATCTGGAAGCTATGTGCTGAGGCAGACCCTCCTTATGGACCTGGGTGTAATAGCGTTGGGGCAGAAGATGCCATCAGCACAGCACTGAAGATGTTGTGCAATGCTGGAAAGATTGGCTGAGATACAACTCCCTCCTTAGAAGTGAAGCTTGATTAGGAGCAAAGAAACTGCTGGAGAAACTTAGTGGTACCAAAACATTGGTCATTCCTGTTTTCTCAGATACTGTTCAACCTAGTTTTACGTTTCAGATTCCAGAATCTTTTGTCTTTGAAGTTTGCATTCAGTACAACATACACCCACCAAGGGTCCATTTTGTAAACAGATTTTCTCTGTCCATGGGCACTGCCTGACCTGCTATTTCCAGTGCTTACCTTTATTTCAGATTTCTGGCATCTGCAGTTTCTTTGATTTTCAACGTGCTAGCTTCCAGAAGTGAAGAGGAACGTCTTCAATGGGAAGTGGATGGAAAGAAGCACTGGGGTTTTGATGGTATACAGTCAGCCCTCCTTATCCTCAGGGAATTGGTTCCAGGACTCCTCGTGGATACCAAAATTCGCGGATGCTCAAGTCCCTTACTCAACCTATCTCAATGTGGTGGATCTTAGGACCCAGCGGAACCCCAGACCTTATTTAACCTGGCTCAGTGCGGTGGACATCAGGAACCAGCGGCAGAGAACTGAATCCGCAGTGCTTCTGTTCACAAAAATAATCACGATCGCGATTGAAAATAAAGTGGAAATAATAAAGCGATTGGAAAGAGGTGAAACGCCATCAGTCATTGGAAAAGCATTAGGCTACAGTCGGTCAACTATCAGAACAATTTTAAAGGATAAAGTGAGAAAGGCTCTGCCCCGATGAAAGCTACAATTATTACTAAGCAACGCAGTGGTTTAATTATTGGGTTTTGGGGTTTTGATCCTCCACATCAACCCGGCACGGTGGAGAGCGCACTCGATAGTGGTCTGTCACTGGATCGAACTCGGGAAGAACTTCCCGAGCCCGGCGCTGAAACATACATTCTAGTGTTTTATATGCATATAAAGGTAAAATATATACTATGACAAACGTTTGACTGACGCTAAATAATACCGGATGTACCTGTTCCGACTTACTAAGTAAGAGAACTTACGATTTTTTTGGATCCCTATCCATGATGACCCACGCACTTCCTCCCGTATACTTTAAATCATCTCTAGATTACTTATAATACCTAATATAATGTAAATGCTATGTAAAATGGTTGTTATACTGAATTGTTTAGGGAATAATGACAAGAAAATAAAGTCTGTACGTGCTCGAACAACAAGAGCTGGAAGAGCACTTCTGGGTTTTCGCAATTCGCAGTTGGTTGAATTCGCGAATAAGGAGGGCCGACTGTACACACACGGGATATGGAGTCAGTGTAGGAGACCGGATGGAACACTCTGCCCACCATTCAATGTGATAAAGGCTGTTCTGTCTCAACACTCAGCTCCTCCTGTGCCACTTCCCCAGAGCTGTCAATTCCCTGATCTTTTGAATGTTATCTTCGTTCCGCTTAGATACTGCCAATGAACCAAAGCTACAACCTACCATGGCAGAGAATTCCAGAGATTCACCACCTGCTACAAGAAATTTCCACACACCTTAGTTTTTAGTGTCTGTCCACTAACCGTCCCTTTAGTCAAGGCTCTCCTGGATCTTAGCATTTACCATGTAGGTATTCCCCCCCCCCCCCAAGGATCTGATATGTTTTTAAAAGATTATCATGTGCCATAGGCCAACCCTCTTATGCTAGGTATTAGCCTAGACTGGAATGCTTCAACAAGATTCCGGTGACTAGAATGAGAAGAGGCAGCTGGCGACTTAACTGTCAGCTTGGAGATGTTTGGCTGAATGTTCCACCTGAGGTTATGGGGCTGAACAGGGACAAAAGTGACTACAGATACCGGAACCTGGAGCATCCAACGATCTGCTGGAGGAAGTCAGCACATCGAGCTGAGGGGAAAAACACTGGTAGGGGCTGCCTGAAACGTTGAAAATCCCTCCACCACCCCCCACTCACACTGACAGCTTGTTGCGGAGACGGGACCCCGCCCCTCGCGCCGCTGCCGCTGCCCCCGCCCCCGCCCCCCGCCTCCCCCTCCAATGTTGCCTCAGCCATGGCAACTGCGGCATCGCAGCCACGGTCGGGCGACGAGCCGACCTGCCCCATCTGCCTGCAGATATACAGCGACCCGGTGGTGCTGGGCTGCGAGCACCGCTTCTGCCGCTCGTGTCTGGCCGAGGCGGCGGCGGCGGCGGCGGCCGAGCGCTGCCCCGAGTGCGGCCCGCCGGAGCCGGAGCGGGAGCCGGTGCCGGTGCCCTGCAGCTACTGCAGCCGGGCGCAGCAAGCCGCTGTCAAAACCTGCCTCAAGTGCGAGGCGTCCATGTGCTCGCTGCACCTCAAGCTGCACACGGGCAGTGGCGTTTTCCGCAACCACCCGCTGGTGGACACGGCCGCCGACCTCTCCGCCTGGAAGTGCGCCGAGCACGAGAAGGTGCTCGATGTCTACTGCAAGGACGACCGGGTGTGTGTCTGCACCCTCTGCACGCTCATCGGCCGCCACCGCGGACACCGCTGCGGCAGCATCGGCGAGGGGGAGAGGGAGCTGAGGGTAGGTGCGCGCCCCCGTCCCGCCGCCGCCCGCACCCACACCCGCGTTCCCAACACCCCAGTTCACCCGCTTCCATCTCCTTTCCAGGCTCAGCTGTACCGGCACCTGAAGACCATCGAGCGGAACACCGCGTCCGTGCAGGCCGCCCTCAGCGAACTTCACACCCAGAAGGTAAACACTCAGGTAGGTTCCCGGGACCCCGTGGGCACAGTCGGCCGGCTCCACCCACTAGGAGAGGGGTGGCTTCGTGTGAGTCAGGGATAGGAGGAGGCTTCCTAAGGGACAGATTTCCTGTTGGTCAGGGACAGGGTGAACTTCTGTGTGGGTTAAACCTAGGAGAAGGCTTCATATGGGTTAGAAGCAGGGTGAGGTTTAGTGTGGGTCAGGGGTGGGAGTGTTGTGGTTTTTTGTGCCTCGCAAATGACCAAGAGACGCAGAAGATTCTTCAAGAAGGGTTAAACTTTAATTTGCAAATCAAAGCTGAGACAATCATTGAGCTAGTCACTGATTGCCCACCGATCTCTGGACACAGCATTTTTTATAGTATTTGTCCAGTTGTATTAGCATATGTAATCGATCTATAGTTGCGTATTACACGTACTACCCGTATTATAGTTCCTATCAATTGGCTTAATCATGTTCTAATCTACCTCTCATTAGCTACCTCTCATTAACATACCATTGTCTTCTACATTTTTAAGACTTCAGTCTCCTACCAAATTGGGTACATGCATAGCAAATAATAAACTCACCAGAACTGAGCAATGTTCTAATCTACATTTCTTTAGCTCTTTAGCTACCTCTCATTAACATACCATTGTCTTCTACATTCCTAGGATTTCATCTTGGGTACATGCATAGCAAGCTGACTACACAGCAAATGATACAAGTTTTATACTCCATAGTATTTTTATACTCCAATAGGAGCAGACTTTGTGTGGTCAGGATTCATGTGGGTAGACCTGGGATAGTTAGGGACAGGGGTTGTAGGGGAGTTGGTTGATATCAGGGAATCCTTTCAGTGAGTCACATTTAAAGCCCCCAAAGGTGGTGACGCTCAGGAAGATAATAAGTGAGAGCAGAAAAGGGATGGGTGGTGGGCAGATTATATCATTTGAGGAAGGGGTTAGGAAGCACCATAGGTATAGTGTGTAGGTGACAAGTATATGGAACATGATGAGTGAGGGGGACAAGATTAGGTGCAAGAGGGAGAAAGGAAAACGGAAAGTGTGGGTTACCTGAAACTGGAAAATCCAATGCTCATATCATTGGATTGTAGATTGCCCAGACAGAACGTGTGGTGCTGTACCTCTTATTTACATTTGGCCATGGAGAAGGTTGAGGACATAGAGGTTGTTGTAATGGGAAGAGGAGTTGAAATGACTTACAACTGAGATGTTAGGATGGCCATTGAGTACAGAACTTACTGCAGGTCCTCAGCAAAATGGTTGCCTCATCTATACTTGGTTTGTCAATGTGACAGAGGCCATCCAGGAGCCCTGAATGCTGATGTTTGCTCTGAACCTCTTGACCACATCTGCATGCTTTTATGCATCGAGTTCCTGCTGCGTGATTTGCTGTTTAGACATCTGCATTAATAAGCAGGTGTACAGGTGTAGCTAATTAAAGTGGACACAGTGTATGATGATTTATATAGTATTAATCATTTCAAGCTAAGTGTAGGCAACATGATTAGAACATTGACCATGTTGGTGACAGTGATGGTGTTTCTGAGCCACTGGCATGGTTTCCACTTCTCAGTTGTGAATTTGTGACTGAGGTTCCTCACTGTCATGTATCAACAGGGATACTCCAGGCCCATCGTTTTTCAGCTGGTGGATGGTTTGTTCAACTTTGTTGGTCAGACGTGACACCACATTGGATAGCTACTTATATTTCTGTGGAATAGAGTCAAAGGCACTCTCTCTGAAGAATGTAGCAGCTGAGGAGGTTCTTGAAGTCTTTCTTCCAGTGTGCCTTGGCTGCTTCTTCATCCCTGAAAAGATCATTTCTTGGTTCTCAGTGGGTGAAGGGTGTTTGGGCCACAGATGATCTCACCATTGCTGAAGAATTCACACCTGTCATGCTGTGAGCCACCCGCCTGGATTTCCTGTACTCTTTTGGAGTATTGGATTAGTATTGTCATGTGTTCTGAGATGAGGAGAAAAGTTTCTCTTTGAGTGCTATCCAGACAGATCATTTCATACATTAAGGTAGTACAACTCAAAGCAGAATGCAGAATATAGAGTAACACATACTGGATGAACTCAGCAGGTCAGGCAACATCCATGGAAATGAACATATAGTTGATGTTTTGGGCCGAGACCCTTTTTCAAGACTAGAAAGAAAGGGGGAAGATCCCAGAATAAAAAAGTGGAGGGAGGGGAAGGAGGACTAGGTAGAAGGTGATCAGTGAAGCCAGTGGGCAGGAAAGGTTAAAGGCTGGAGAAGAAAAAATTTGATATGAGAGGAGAAAAAGGAGGAGGAGGAGCACAAGGGAGCGATGATAGGCAAGTGAGAAGCAAGAGACCAGAGTGGGGAATAGAAGAAGAGGGGGAGGGGATTTATTTTCCTGGAAGGAGAAATCAATATTTATGCAATCAGGTTGGAGGCTACCCAGATGAAATGTAAGGGTTGCACCTCCACCCTGAGGGTGGCCTCGTCATGGCACGAGGGGACCATGACCCGACATGTTGGAATGAGAATCAAGTAAAATGTTTGGCCGCTGGGAAATTCCACTTTTGTTGGATGGAGCAGAGGTGCTCAACAAAGCAGTCCCCCAATTTACTACAGGTCTCACTAATGCACAGGAGGGGGAGGCCGCATCAGGAGCACTGGACACAATAGATGACCACAGCAGATTCGCAGGTGAAGTGTTGCCTCACTTGGAAGGAGTTTGAGGCCCTGAA
The DNA here is from genome assembly GCF_030144855.1 of Hypanus sabinus. Lineage (NCBI taxonomy): Eukaryota > Metazoa > Chordata > Chondrichthyes > Myliobatiformes > Dasyatidae > Hypanus > Hypanus sabinus. The sequence goes on from NC_082721.1 coordinate 47,939,302, forward strand.
TGAGGGTGAGGGAGGAGGTGAATGGGCAGGCGAAGCATTTTGACAGCTTGCGGGGATAAGTGTCGGAAAACACAGAAGGAGCAATCCCTGTGCAAAGCGGAGAGGAGGAGAGGGGCAAAGATGTGTTTGGTGGTAGGATCCCTTTGGAAATGGCGGAAGTCGCGGAGAATGATATGTTGGGTGTTTGGCGCATAAGGACAAGAGAAACTCTATCACTGTTATGGCGGCAGGAAGATGGGGTGAATGCAGATGTTCAGGAAATGGAGGAGATGCCAATGAGGGCAGCGTCAATGGTAAGGAAGAGAAACCCTATTCTTTGAGGAAGGAGGACATATCTGATGTCCTGGAAAGGAAAACCTCATCCAGGGAACAGATGCAGCAAAGACAAAGGTACTGAGAAAAGTGAACAGCATTTTTACAGGAACAGGGGGAGAAGGTTTAGTCCAGATGGTCATGGGATTCAGTAGGTTATAAAAGATGTCGATCGACAGTTTGAGAACTAGAAAGGAGATAGAGGTGTCAGAAATGGACCAAGTTAATTTAAGGTCGAAGGGGAAGTTGGTGGCAAAATTTATTAAATTGACAAGCTCAGCAAGGGTGCATGAAGCAACACCAATACAGTAGTATCTGTTGCGGAGTCAGAGTTGGGGAGTAATACCGGGGAAAGCTCGGACTGTTCTACGTAGCCAGTGAAAGGGGCATGGCTCTCCCCTCTAGTCTGGAGAACATGGGTGAGGCGATTATTGAGGGTGAAGACCAGTTTTGACAAAGGAGGGCGATGGTTGAGGGGAACTGGTTGGTTCTTTGATTGAGAAAGAAGCAGAGCTTTAAGGCCTTCTTGATGGGAGATAGAAGTATATAGGGACTGAATTTCCATGGTGAAGATGAGGTGGTCAGTGTCAGGGAGTTGAAAGTTATTTAGGAGATAGAGAGCATGAGAAGTGTTGTGGATGGTGATGGGAAGGGACTCAACCAAGAGGAATAGAATGGAGTTGAGCTATCAAGGCACAAGTTCAGTGGGTCAGGAGAAGACAGAGACAATTGGCCTACATGGACTATCAGGTTTGTGCATCTTGGGTAGGAGGTAGAAGCAAGTGGTGCAGGGTAGAGGTACAGTGAGTTTGGTGGCAGTGGATGGGAATTCACCAGAGTTAGAATTTCATGTCGTAGCTACAGTGAAAGTGCAGTGTAGGTAAACAAATAAGGTGCAACAGCCAGGACCAAGTAGATTGGAAGATCAAGGCTTTAGCATGTGAGAGATCCATAAATGTGGGATAGAATCTGTCCATGAGTCTGCTGGTATGTGCTTTCATGCTTTTGTATCTCCTACCAGACAGGAGAGGGGAGAAGAGGAAATGTTCAAGGTGGGAGGGGTCCTTGATTATTTTGGCTGTTTTCCTGAGGCAGCAGGGAATATAGCTGGAGACAATGGAGGGGAGGCTTGTATGCATGATAGGTTGGACTGCATTCACAGCTCTGCAACTTCTTGCTGTCTTGGGCAGAGCAGTTGCCATACCAAGCTGTGATTCTGTGGTGAGATTCCTTAGATCATGGTTTCTCAATTGGACCTTGGCCTTCAGATACCTGTAGAGCCTCTTCTATCTTGTGTGGTGAAATTTCAGTTCCAATACTTCCTTGCCCAAAATTTTACCTAAGTCAAACATGGTAATATTTGTTCATTTAAGTTCAAGTCTGGTCTATTATTTTCATAGGCATGTATACAAAGGGTATAAATACCAAAAAATTAGCTTTTTGCTAATTTTGAAAATAAGCTATAATTAGCAACAAATTACATTGCAAGATGTGGACAAAGATTTTAATATGAACTTAAGATAAGTAATACACAGCTTAATTCCTCCATTTCACTTTACAGCTCAGCCTTTGATAAACCAAGGTTATATTTTCTTCTGTCATCCCTGGTCTTCATGTTCTTTTTGTTCCTTTATGAAGTGCTCTCTGATCCACTTGGGAATACTTCCAGCATCAATGACAGCTCTGAACATAATTGTCATCAACTGAGATTAAACTCCTGACAAAAAAGATTCTTTGAACACAAGTACATTACTGTACCTGTTTTTGACCATTGTAGACAAGATTCAAATTTAAATTTAAGTCATCAAAAGGCCAATGATCTTTAAATAGTGCATTGTTTTATAATTATTTTAATTTTTCAACTAATTTCTGAATCCAATTTGATATTTACCTACAGTACAATAATCTACAAATGAATAACCAAAACTAACACATCTCTTTAAGAATCTGATAGCAGAAACGAAGAGGGAAGTCAAGGAGAAGTATGATGAATTGAGGAAGCACATTGATAATGAAGAGCGGGATGTTTTCCTGTGTCTGGATAAGGAGCAGAACCGTGTGATAACAGAAATTGACATTCAAATCCACAAGCTGGAGAAGGAAATCAAGTTCTATGAGATGTGCCTGGACAATTTTAATGACCTCTCACAAAAGAGTGAAAAGCTTTCATTTATACAGGTAAAGGGATCCATTGGAACTTACTAAATTTGTCATAATGCACTGATAATTCCGGTTACCTGCATCTTTTACAAGTAACATGCTGTCAGATGTGCAGTTTATATACCTAATATGCTACTTAGTTAGATACTGGAAAGTTAGAAGAATAATAATGTTTATACAAGTAATATAATATTATGAGTAATGTATAATTTACAGTTGATATGTCTTTATTCAGGTGATATTTTTACACAGTTTTATCTACTCAAGTTGTTGTTTTCACTTAAGATGCATACATTATCATATTCCTAAATGTGCTGTTCTTGCTGAGATTGCTTTGCAAGGCTCATGCTCAGAAAACAGAGCAGTATTGTAGCAGGACTTGCACCACAACATCATTTCACTGACTTTGAAGGTTCTTAGAATTTCTGTTTTCATTCCATTCTCATAATAATGACACCATAGTTTGATGCCCTCTAATATGTAAAGAACTCGCTGATGCTTTAAGATTTAAAGCCGCCCTGTTCGTCACCTCAACAGTACTGTGGGGAGTGGGAGAGTAACATAATTCATCAACCTTCACAATTCCCAGCAATCCAGGGTTTTTTTTTTATTGTCTCTGTGCAATGTTTTTCATGAATTAGATAGTTCCCATTCCACCAATATTTCACTGGTATGCAATAACTAGTACATGGTAACATAGTGTTCCCCAAGCAGCTCCCACATATTGCTTTTCTAAGATATTATCATGTCACCATTATTGAAAGGGGAGTGGGAGGATGACTCTTGAGAAATCATAGACCGGACTGTAGACTAAAGCAGAGTGAAAGCTCAAGGTAAATACTAGGCAGAGCATAATTATCTAACTTTCCCTCAGACAGCTGCATTAGACACCCTGCGCTATGAATGATGCTGGTAAGTGTGGCTGTTAGATTTAATTGTATCATGCATGACTCAGGTTTGCCGGAAATCAACCCTCAGCCGCTTTCACCATCCCCGACATGTATGAGTTAGAGCTTCATAGTGAGTTCTGTCCCTTTGCCTATGACTCATATCAGTGTGAACTCTCTATAAATAATGAAGATGAGAGGGTCATAACTCACCTAGTGAGCAAGGGCGTATGTGTCAAATAGAGATTATATTCTAGAAGGTTCATTTAAATTTTAGTTTGGTGATACCTCCACTGTCCACGAGCCCAGTCAATAATCAAATCTACAGTCAATCAAATCTGTCAATAATCAAATCTCTAGTCAAATAAATCCATCAATAATCAAATTTACGGTCAATGAAATCTGTCAACAATCGAATCTACAGTCAGATAAATCTGACAATAATCAAATTTACGGTCAATGAAATCTGTCAACAATCGAATCTACAGTCAGATAAATCTGTCAATAAATTTACGGTCAATGAAATCTGTCAACAATCGAATCTACAGTCAGATAAATCTGTCAATAATCAAATCTACAGTGAGCTCAGGTATCCTTTCCTTTCCATTGTATTACTCAACGTGCCTGCATGAGATGTAATGAATCAAATTTGATTAGGGACCTTATGTTAATGGAGCACATAGGAGACGGTGATCATAATATGATAGAATTCACCCTACAGTTTGAGACTGAGAAGCTAAAATCAGATGTATTTCAGTGGCGCAGAGGGAATGGCAGAGGAATGAGAGAGTGGCCAGCCGAAGTTGATTGGAAGGGGACAATGATGAGGTGACTGAGCTTGAGGCCTGTTGCTAGATAAATATCCACTTTCATAATGTCAACAAGACAAATGAAATGGTTATCATAAACATGAGAAAGTCTGCAGATGGTAGAAATCCAAAGCAAAACATGCAAAATGCTGAAGGAACTCAGCAGGTCAGGCAGCGTCTATGGAATGAATAAGTAGTCGATGTTTCAGACCGAGACCCTTCTTCAGGACTGAATTGGAAAGGGAATACTCCAGAATAAAAAGGTGGGGGGGGGAGGTGGCTAGCTAGAAGGTAATAGGTGAAGCTGTGAGTGGGAAAGATAAAGGGCTAGGGTAGAGGGAATCTGATAGGAGAGGGGAGTGGACCATAGGAGAAAGGGAAAGGGGAGATGATGAGCAGGTGAGGAGAGATTAGAGGACAGAATGAGGAATAGAAGAAGGGAGGGAGGAGGGAAAAACATTTTACCAGAAGGAGAAATTGATGTTCATGCCATCAGATTGGAGGCTACCCAAATGGAACATAAGGTCTTGCTCCTCCACTGTCTTCAACTTCAGGAGAACTGGTATCACTCACACCCCTTTTTACATTGAGCAGTTTCAAATTCCTGGAAGTGCACATCACCCACAACCTCTCATTGTCCCAGAACACATTCTAACACAATCACCAATACATCAACTTTCTGAAGAGAATGAAGAGAGCTGGACTATGCACATCTATACTCACGTCATTCTACGGATCACAGTAAAAAGCATGCTAACATTCTGCATTACTGCATGGTGCGGAAACTGCACTGCAGTGGACAGGAAGTCAAAAATGCCTAAAGTGTCAGAGGTACCAGCCTACCTGCCATCAATGACATATAAAACAGAAAGATGCCAGAAAAGGACCAGTAATATAATGAAAGATCCCACACCCACCCTGCTCATGGACTATTTGTTCCACTCCCGTTCGGGAGGAGACTACATGTCATCCATACCAGGACCTACCAGGCTCAAAAACAGTTACTTTCCCCAAGCAGTAAGACTGATCAATTCCTCCACCCCACCACCATTAGTTTATCATTTCCTGTTAGTCATCTTAAGTACAGACACTCCTGTACCTAGCGTCACTTTATGTACAGTCAATCTATGTATATGAGCTATATTATGTATTTATATTTGTGTTTTTTTATTATTGTGATCTTTATCTTATTGCTATTTTGTGTTACTTCAGATCCAGATTAATAATTATTTTGTTCTCCTTTACATTAAACAATCTTGAATCTTGACACTGAGAGCAGAACAGCAACTGGGAACAATTCGGAAGCCACTGGTTGGATAATCCCAAAGGAGAAGTATTCTAAAGGTGGATGAGGCAGCCTTGGCTAACAAGGGAAGTCAAAGACAGCATAGAAGCAAAAGAGAAGGCATAAAATATATCAAAAATTATTGGGAAGCTAGAGGCTTGGGAGGCTTTTAAAAACCAACAGAGGACAACTAAAATAGTAATAAGGAGAGAAAAGATGCAATTTTAGCCTAAACTAGCCAATAGTATAAAAGAGGATACCAACAGTTTTTTTTTTACAGATAGATAAAGAGTAACAAAGAGGCAAGAATAAATATTGGACCCCTGGAAAAATGACATTGGAGAGGTAGTAATGGGGGACAAAGAAATGGTGGACATACTAAGTATTTTGTGTCAGGCTTCACTGTGGAAGACACCAGCAGTATGCCAGGAATTCGAGTGTGTCGGGGGCAGAAGTGAGTGTAGTTGCTCTTACTAAAGAGAAGATGCTTTGGAAGCTAAAAGGTCTGAAAGTAGATAAGTCACCTGAACTGAATGAACTATACCCCAGGGTTCTGAAAGATGTAGCTGAAGAAATTGTGGAGGAATTAGTAGATTCTGGAATGGTTTCGAAAGACAGGAAAATTTCCAATATCATTCTACTCTTTAAGAAGGGAGGGAGGCAAAAGACAGGAAATTATGGGCCAGTTAGCTTGACTTCAATGGTTGGTAAGTCCATTATTAAGGATGAGTTTTCCGGGTACTTAGAGGCACATGATAAAATACACAAAAGTCAGCATGGTTTCCTTAAGGGAAGATCTTACCTGGCAAATCTGTTGGAATTCTTTAAAGAAATAACAGGTGGAATAGACAAAGGAGAGTCAGTGAATGTTGTTTACTTGCATTATCAGAAGACCTTTGACAAGGTACTGCACATGAGGCCACTTAACAAGATAAGAGTGCATGGTATTAGCATGGATAGAAGATTGGCTAACTGGTAGGAGGCAAAGAGTGTGAGTAAAGGGGAATTTTCTAGTCGGCTGCCAGTGACTAGTGGTATTCCGCGGTGGTCATGGTGGGACCACTTCTGTTCATATTATGTGTCAGTGATTTGGATGCTGGAATTGATGGCTTTGTTCCCACATTTGTGGATGATGTGAAGATAGGTGGAGGTGAATGTAGTGTTGAGGAAGCAGGGAGACTGCGGAAGGACTTAGATTAGAAGAATTTGCAAAGAAGTGGCAGAAATATAGTGCAGGGAAAAGCATGATTTTACACTTTGGTAGAAGGAATAAAGGCATAGACTATAGTCTAAACCAGAAAGAAAATTCTGAAATCAGAAGTGCAAAGGGACTTGGTAGTCCTCGGGCAGGTTTCCCTAAAGGTTCACTTGCAGGTTGAGTTGATAGGAATGCAAATGCAATGTTAGAATTTATTTCGAGATGACTAGAATATAAAAGTAAGAACATAATGTTGGGGCTCTACAAGGCATTGGTCAGACTACATTTGGAGTATTGTGATCAATTTTGGGCCCCTTTGTTAAGAAAGGATGTGCTGGCACTGGGCAGGGTCCAGAAGATGTTCACAAGAATGATACCAGGAATGAAACGGTCAACAAGTGAGGAGCATTTGATGGCTCTGGGCCTGTACTTGATGGAGCTTAGAAGAATGATGGGGGATCTCACTGAACCCTATTGAATATTGAAAGACTTAGATCGTCTGGACATGGAGAAGATATGTAATATAATAATAATAATTTTCATGCATCATCTCCAAGAGGACCACAACCTTATTGCAAGGTTTGCAGGCTTGTGTGCCTCAATGACTCGAGTTATGTCAGCTGGAGTCAGGGCCTTGTGCTTTGGCTCTTGATAGGATCACCCATGCCAAAAAGATCAAAGGTAGAGGCCAGACTAAGAGTAGTCCACTAGTCCTCCAGCTCAGGGTTAATAACCCTGACTGGCCAAAATAAATTCTTATGGAAACTACAATGAAGAATCTTTCTGTATCTGTGTGCAACGGTATTTCTGAGTCTCCATCTGGGATTTGCATGGCTGACAGTAGTGAAAACTGAGAGGAGACTACTGGCACATTGAAGGAAACCCTGGCTTCATTGGGCTCCTGGAGGGCGGAGGAGACACAGGAGACCACAGACAACTTGGTGCTGTATTATAAAGGCAGAAGTGAGGACCCTGAACCACACCTGGGCACAATAGAGAAGATGACCAAAGACAGACAGAGATGGAGGACCTTCATTGATGCCCTAAACGCCAGTGGCCTAACAGATAATAGGTAAGTAAGTTTCAAACATTAAGATGCAGGCTCAAAGTGCTTTATGTAGATTGTAAAGATAGATCAATATAGTTATAAAAATACAAGACAAAATTAAAAATCATAAGACAAATATTATATAGAATAAAATGTAATCATCAGGTGTACCAAATTATATAAACGTAATCAACATCAACAGGGTATCAACATGTCCCTTTTAGTAGGCCAATTTTTTTTTTAAAGTAGGTTTTTAAAGAAGTGTTTTGAAACGTTCTACGGTACTAGTCTTGGCGTATCTCAATTGGTAAAATATTCCAGATTTTTGGTGCATAAGAGCAAAAGGCTGCATCGCCTGTTCTTATATGCTTGATTCTAGGAACACTAAGCAAACACTAAGATTACGACTAGGGATGTAAGGGGATAAACACTCCAAAATTTACAGAGGAGCAAGATTATTCAGAACCTTGGATACAATAAAGAATATTTTAAACTTGATCCTAAAGAGCACAGGCATTACCAGTGTAACAATTCCAAAACCAGTGAAATAAGCTCTAATTTTTTTTTTTGGGTTAAGATTCTTGCTGATGCATTTTGAATAAACTTCAGCCGATTTGTATCTTTCATGGGCAGATCTGAAAAGAATGAATTATGGTAGTCTAATCAGCTCAAACCAAAATGTCTCAATGTTTCTGTATCTTGAGATGTTACGAGAAATCAAACTTTTGCTGTACTGAACTGCAGCAGGGGAGTCTCGGATCAAAGGGCACAACCTGAGAATAGAAGGATGTCCCTTCCGAACAGATGAGAAGGAATTTCTTTAGCCAGAGCATGATGAATCTGTGGAATTTATTGCCACAGGTGACTGTGGAGGCCAAGTATTTGGGTATATTTAAGGCAGAGGTGGATAGATTCTTTATTAGTAAGGACGTCAAAAGTTATGGGGAGAAAGCAGGAGAATTGGGTTGTGAGGAAAAATAAATCAGCCATGATGGAATGGTGGAATAGACTTGAGGGGCAAAATGGCCTAATTCGGCTCCTTTGTCTTATGGTCTTTTTAAAGTGTAAGTTGATAGATTCTTGAATAGTAAGTGCATCAAAGTTTATGGGGAGAAGGCAGGAGAGTGGGGTTGAGATAATGGTTGAGCAGACACAATGGGCCATCAGCCTAATTCTACACCAATATCATATGGTCTTTTGGCTTTGCAGCTGGAGTCTGGCCTGGGAATGTTGCAGACTTGAGAATCTAACCACATTTAAATAAGAAGGACAATTATCCCAATATTTTTATTTTGCAGGAGAGTCCAGGAACACTTTTTAATTTGCTTGTTAATGGTGTTTTTTTAATTGTTGTGTTCTGTGTTGTTCTGCTGAACATTGTGGGCCTGCTAGGTTGGCGCTGGAATACGTGGCTGCACTTGCGGACTGCCCCCAGCACAGCCCTAGGTGTACTGATTGTTAACACAAATGACACATTTCAATGTATGATTGATAAATAAATCTGAATCTAAAGCCATGTACATTAGGACAGTCCTGGATCATTAGAAGCACTACCATGGAGATAACTCTCCATCCTGGTAATCTAGTGTTTAGACACGCTGAAGTCCATTCAGACCCAGCAGACTGTTCAGTAAAAAACACAGATGGTGCACAGGCTTAATTCAGGTCAGACAACACTCTATCTGTTCGACACCGCTCCCCTCTCTCCCTCTCTACTTCCCTGTGTCTGACACACACACACAGTTCTTCTGAATGACTAGTCTGGAAAAGGGCTGAAGGGCCCTGCTGATGTGACATTTTTCTAGTGACTAATCCACCATGCTATGAAAATGCACTGTGAGTCAACCTGAGCTTCCAGCATAACCTCACTATTTATAGCCACTGTACTAATGCTTATCTGACCTGGTGACGTTTGCTTGAAAAATCAAGTAAGAACAACACTTTGAGCTTCTGCCTCAGCCGCCCACGTCCTTCAACTGCTTGAGATTCTCTGGATTCTGCAGCTCCTTTGTACAAGAAACATTTAGGAGAAAGGCATAAATGGTGTTTAGACAATGCCGTGACCCCTACAAGGAAGCAGAGCTCAGGAGAACATGAGCTGGAGACCAGGCTCCAATTCAGAAAAGGGTTAGATTCCCTCTACACAGGTGCTGCCTGACTTGCTGAGTATCCCCATTGCGAACTATCTGTTTTTGTTACCAGCGGGTGGATTGCTCAAGAAGCATGAAAGCGTTGATTATAAGCTCCACTGACATGATTCCTTGCTGTCCGGAGGTGATGCTTAACGTCAGGTCATGAGCAGCAAGCTTCCAGAGCTCTTTATAGGAGCTATCCATTTATCACATCCGTGGCATGACATTCATGTCACGTAAGTTCCAAGAAATGGTCTTTTTGTACTTACTGCCTCCTTCCTCTGGAGGGATTTAATCCTCACTCCTTCCTCTGATATAACCTTGAAGAGGTCAGAGTTCAATCAGCTGTTTCCATCCCTTCCACCTTGAGAAGGTGGCTAATGTCCCATTGTTAAAGGGTATCAAGGATAAGCCAGGAAACTACAAGCTGGCCAGCCTAACATCAATAGTGAAGAAATTACCAGAGGGTATTCTGAGGGACAGGATCTACCAGCATTAGGATAGACAGAGTCTGATTACGAGGAGTCAACATGGTGTTATACATCAGAAGTCATGTTTGATAAACCTTTTTAGCGTTTTTTGAAGAGCTAACCAAATGTAAATGAGAGTAGGGCAGTGAATGTTGTCTAAATGGACTTTAACAAGACCGTCAACATGATCCTGCATGGCAGGATGGTCTGGAGGGTAGGTCCCACGGAGTCTAGGTGGAGCTGGGAGATAGGAAACAGAGGGTGATGGTTAGAAGTTGTTTCTTGGAATGGAAGCCAGTGACTAATGGTGTGCTGCAGTGGTCTGTGGTGGAACTCTTGTTATTCATTATTTAAATGATTTGGATGAAAATGCACAAGGCTTGTTCAGTAAGTTTGCAGACGACGCAACATTAGTAAATGTTGTTGATCATGAAGAAGGTTTTTGAGATTACAAGGGAATTTTGATCACTTAGGGAAGTGGGCAGAGGATTGACAAATGGAATTCAATACAGATAAGTGCGAGTTATGCACTTTGGAAAGTCAAGCCAGGGTAGGATTTATACTATGAAGAGTAGGGCACTATGGAATGTAATGGAACAGGGGAACTAGGAAGGCAAGTGCATAGATAATTAAAAGCAGCATCACAAGTAGTCAGCATCGTGAAAAGGCATTTAACATGCTGGCTTTCATCAGTCACGCTTTGAATATAGGGTTTGGACTTTGTTGCAATTGTGTAAGTTATTGGTGAGGGCACACCAGGAGTATTATGTATAGTTTTGATCAACATTATAGGAAAATTGTAGTTAAACTGGAAAGAGTGCTGTAAAGATTTGTGGGGATGTGTCAGTACTAGAGCAGTGGTCCCCAACCACCGGGCCACAAAGCATGTGCTACTGGGCCGCAAGGAAACAATATGATTTGGCGATATGAGTCAGCTGCACCTTTCCTCATTCCCTGTCACGCCACTGTTGAACTTGAATGCATGCGAGGTCATTATGCGCGTGAAGTCATTACCCACGTGAGATCATCAGTCGCCTAAATGCAGGGATACTCTTGCACCAGGTTGGCCTCGGGTAACCGGCCGCCTCGCGCAGCCGGCGAGAAGTGCTGTTGCTATTGGCCTGGAGCGCAGACAGATGGGCGACGCCTCTAAACCTGTTTAGCACACCGAATGTTCATGGGGAACCTGGTGCTAAAATATTCGCAGACGACCTAATTCGGGCTCAGGGTTTCGTAAGTAACTTCCTCACTGCGATCTACTGAAAGTCATCCCTCGAACCAAACTTTTGTCAGCCGATAGTGTTGTGGTTTCTCGTGCCCCACAAACGACCAGGAGACGCAGAAGATTCTTCAAGAAGGGTTAAACTTTAATTTGCAAATCAAAGCTGAGACAGTCATTGAGCTAGTCGCTGATTGCCCACCCACCGATCTATGGACACAGCATTTTTTTATAGCAATCACCTGGTCCAGTTTCACATGTACCACACGTACAGTTCTAATCTACATCTCTTAGCTACCTTTCATTAACATTCTTAATATTTCATTCTCCTGCTAAATTGGGTACATGCATAGCAAATAGCAAGTTTCAAAGCTGACTACATAGTTTTGGTTACACAGCAAACAATCTCAACTTTTATACTCCAATAATAGGTTCTACCTACCTACAAGGGGGGCGGGCACATGCCCTGTCACACTACTCGGTCGCTCTCTCCAGACTGCGACCACAGTGGCCCCGGCACAGGGACCTCCAGCCCTTACCTTGTCCTCTCACTGGTGTGTTGCAGTGTTCATATGAGGAAAGGTTCATAAATTCATATGAGGAAAATATGTGCTGTGTGTTTAATATCCAAATGTTACTTAAAATGTTATGATGCTATTGACTTAAGTGAGTTATAATTGACTTATCACTACATTCATGCGAGGAAAATATGCGCTGTGTGTTTAATATTAAATTTGATAGATAAACCCTTTTAGAAACGAAATTGAGTGTATTAGCCACTTATAAATGACTTGTAGTTGACTTATCACCGGTGGTGATTAACACCACACCCTTACCCCCCCCCACCAGTTGGCCGGACTGGTCTGCAAGAATATTGTCAATATTAAACCGGTCCACGGTGCAATAAAGGTTGGTGACCCTTGTACTAGAGGGTCTGTATTATAGGGAGAGGTTGGCCAGGCTAGACTTTCTTCCTTGGAACATAAGAGAACGAGAAGCCACCTTAGAAAAGAAATTATGGGAGGAAAGATAAATTGGATGGTTACAGTCTTTTCCCTAGGATAGGGGACTCCATAACTAAGGGGCATAGGTTTAGAGTGAGAAGGGAAAGATTTAAAAGGGAATTGAGGATCAGCTTTTCACATGGAGGGTGGTGAGTATGGAATGAGCTACCAGAGGAAGAGGTTGTAGCAGTACAATAGTATCATTTAAGAAGCACTTGGACAGGAACATTAAGGAATATGGGCTGAACACAGGAAATTAGGACCAGCTGGGTAGGTACAGTGCTTGGTTGGGCAAAGGGTTTGTATCCATGTTATATTGCTCTATGACTCTATGATACATTTGACTTCTCTTATGCCTTATCAATTCCGGAGAGTGGTTGGACACAGTCAGTTTGTAAGAAATATTCCCCTTTTCCATTCTAAAACCTTGTTAGTTTCTATAGTTACAGAAGCTTTTTTTAATTTTAAAATTAAACTTTATGCATAAAACAAATTTAGGAAAAATAGTGCATAACTTTCTCTACACCAGTAGTATCATTGTTTGTATAAAGCACCAATGAATAATACAGGGTTAAGATGTTTGAGAAGATGATGCACACTGCCCAGTGGTGCAAGGAGGGCCTCAGGTAGCAGTCTCAGAAAGCTACCTCCGTTGGCTGCACCAAATTGTATGCATACCTTAGCCCCTATTCTTGCCATCTGGGAGATGTCATGCTGTTTGTTAAACCTGCTCCGGTGTCCATAGTGACAGGTTCAAAAAGCAGACCAAATTAGGAGTGGCTAATAGCTGGACATTACGCCGTGCTTATGCCCAGGCCAAACTAATCACTGGCAAACTGTATCCAGAAAAACATCTGAGATAATAGTTTGGTAATGGCTTTGGCACTGCTGCCTCCTTCCTCCAGAAAATTTTAATCCTCAGTCCTTCCTCTGACATGACTTTGAAGAGGTCATAGTTCAATCAGCTGTTTCCACCCATTCAGCCTTGTGAAGGTGGGGCTGCTGCCTCACCACCCCAGGGCTTGATGTCCATCTTGGGTAACATTCTCCCTGTGGCTATCCAGGCTTGCTTCCAGGAGCTCTAGTTTCCTCTCATGCGATACGTCAATTAGTCACTGTAAACCACACCTATTGTAGGTTTATGGAGAAGAATAAGGTGATGGGAAAGTAGTTAACAGGGATTGCAAGAGTTAAAGTAGAAGATGTTTGTGGCATATGACTATGACAAATGTCATTTTTGGTCAGTAAACTTGGTATGATTTATTGGTAGTTTATTCTACAGAGATGAAAGATGCATGAAAATCTGTATCAGGCCAACACACAAAGAGAACATAAAATAAAACAAAAATTGAAAATGAGTAATTTGCATTAAAAACATAATGTTTACTCTGACAAACAAGAGAAAATCTGCAGATGCTGGAATTTCAAGCAACACCCACACCCACACCCCCCCCCCCCCAGAGGAACTCAGCAGGCCAGGCAGCATCTATGGAAAAAAGTAAAGGCGATGTTTCAGACTCTTCGGCAGGACTAGAGAAAAAAAGATAAGGGGTAGATTTAAAAGGTAGCGGGGAGAGAAATACAAGGTGATAGGTGAAACCTGAAGGAGGAGCGATGAAGTAAAGAGCTGGGATGTTAATTGGTGAAAGAGATACAGGACTGAAGGGAGGTGTTGTCAGGGCAGGTGTAGCACTTGTTCCGCTTGGAAGGATAAGTGCCAGGAGGGAGATCATATCAGTGGGGAGGGATGAGTGGACATGGGAGTCACATAGGGAGGGAGCAATTTCTGCAGAAAGCAGAAAAGTTGGGGGGAAGGGGAAGATAGGCTCAGTGGTAGGATCCCATTGGAGATGCTGGAGGTTGTGGGGGACACAGAGGCAGGTGAGGTGGTAAATGAGGACAAGAGAACCCCTATCCCTGGTAGTATGCATCTCATTAAAACTTGGGCCTAATCTATAATTGTTGCTGTGAGCAGTTCAGTTTTTCCATAGATATTTTGGTTATCTTTGCAGCTCCCAGTCATATTCTTAATTAGACCTGGCTAAATACCAGAGTTTTACATAAGATATCTTAGGTAATGAAAAAGTTGTTATTCTAAAAATTAACTAATCATCATGCTGACTCACATAATTTTCTTTAATTTTAGGATGTCAATGCAAGCTGCCTGTCTAAGAGGTCATGTTGATGTGGGGGCAGTACTGAATTGAACTAGTGTATATGGGCCACAAAACATCATTCACTTGCACTTAAATACAGTAAATGTTAAAATGGGCAAACTGCACACTGGTGGCAGGAAATGGGCAGAGCTTCTTTCATTTTAAGATGCAATTTACACCTTGTGCCAAATAACATACAACAGTACAGAACTGAAACAGGCCCTTTGGCTCATGATGTCTGTGCTGACCATAATGACAAATTAAACTAATCCCATCTGACTGCACGTGGTGCCTATCCCTATTCCCTGCATGTTCATATGCCTGTCAAAATGGCAATTAAATGCCACTATTGTATTTGCTTTCAACATCACCCATAGCAGTGGATTCCAGGTACTCAACAAAATAAAATTTGCCCTGCACATCTCCTTGAAACATACCCCCTCTCACCTTAAAGCTATGCCCTCTATATCTGCTATTTTCACCATGAGAAAGACACTGTGTAACCTGTCTATGCCTCATTATTTTATAAATTTCTATAAGGTCTCCCCTCATCATCTGAGAGTCAAGAGGAAACAACCTAAGGTTAATCAAACTCTCCTCATAGCTAACAACCTTTAATCCAGGCAGCATTCTAGTGAAGGTCTTCTGTATTTTCTCCATCTCCTCCACATTCTTCCTCAAATGGTGCAACCAAAACTGCACACAATACTCCAAAGCTTTATGAATCTGCAACAACATATCGTGACTTGTAAATTCAATGTCCCAAATGCAAAATGAAATTCTCAGTGCCTATTTGAATTCTTAATGCATTTGAAAGAAGTGCAATTTCTGAGTTTATATACTGGAAATTTATTCATCCTGTCTCATATTTTACAGGGATTCAGTTCAATGATAACCAGGTAAGTGACCATGACGTTATCACTATTATATTTAAATGGATCAGCTAATTTTCAACAGTATCTCAATTTTGGCACTGAGTGAGTTCCATCCCTGTACATTAACCCATTGTTTGCTTTGATATTGTGATGTGATGCACACTGCAGCTGTGAAATGAATGTGTCACAGTGCAGGTAGAGCACCTGCCCCACAGCTACACCAGTCCTGACCTCAGTTCCTACCTATGTGAAGTTTGCATACACTCCCCCTGACTGTGTGGTTTCCTCCTGGTGGCACAGTTTCCTCCCACATTCCAAAGACACGATAGGTTAATTGTCATGTAAAATTTCTTGTAAGTGTGTCAGTGGGTGGTAGAATCTGGGGGGTAGTTGAAGGGATATGGAAGAAAATAAAATCAGATTGGTGTATGGGTGCTCGATGGATGGTGTGTACTCAGTGGGACAAGGAGCCTTTTTGCATTTACATGATTGTATTATTACATAACCATTCCTTACAAGCTGGAGGTGCACTGTCTGCTTTAAGCAGCCCACATTGAGATATTAGATATAAAGGAAATTACGCTGTTTACAGACACGTAAGTCTGACCGGGGTGAGGCCCTCCATCTAAAATTATTTTTCCTTGAGGAAGCTGATAGTAAAACCTTGAATTTCTATGTTTTTAAATGCAACCGGCCTGTAAATTAACATTTTAAGTATTTATTAATGTTGCTTAAAATGCTAAATCTTTATACCTGTTATTGAATATTTTCCAAGAATTGCTCGTTTTTCTTTTCATTTCAATTTTGCCTCTCCATTTATTTATTGAGCTTTGGAAAATCAATCTATCAGGGGCTTTGGATGGTGTATTTTTATAATACACAGGAATACCATGGCAACATAACAGACAATGTATCACATCTGCAGGAGTTTTATATTCAGGCAATATAACGCACGAGGACTTAACTGTTGCGCTGTTATATAATCCTTTCACAGGAATTTTGGTTTCCTAGTAACGTGAATTGAAATAAGATCAGTATGTTGTGATTGTTCAGTTCACAACACACGGTCGGTGTTTATCAGAACTACGTAAGAGCAAGAATTGTTTAAAATCCACTTCCACTTGTCTCACTTTGGTGTATTTTCTCAGTGAAGTGACTTTCTTTCACAGAACAATGTTACAAATGTCAGCCCTCTTCCCCTGTGTAATATACTCCCACACTTGGTGATTCTCTTATCAATACCATCATCTACCCCAGTGCTCACACATCCTGAGTTGATGCACCTACCACTGCCACAGTGATTTAGCAATAGGTGCTGTGGGACCATTCAGCTCACAGAACCTGTTCCATTGTTGTTAGTTTATGGCTGAATGGTACTGTAATCCAGAGATGAAGTGACTTGTGCTGGTAGTACTCTGGTAATCTAATGGAGATGGAAACTTGACAGGATTGAGACAGGAGCTCGCCTGGCAAAGATTGCTTGGATTAGGTTGTTCATAGCAAGAGGGAGGCATTTAAAGGTGAGATAATGAGAGCTCAAAGTCTGTATGTTCCTGTTAGAGTAAAGAGCAAGGCTGATAGGAGAAGGAAGCCCTGGATGTCACAGAATATTGAACCCTGGCCAGAAAAAAAGGAAGAGGCATGGGTCAGATACAGGCAGCTAGGATCAACTGAATTCTTGAAGGAGTATAAGTGATGCTGAACAAGGAAATCAGGAGGGAAAAGGGGGCATGAAATTTCTTTGACAGAAAAGATTAAGGAAAATCCAAAGAGATTTTGTAAGTATATTAAGGGACAGTGAATAACAGGACCCCTCAAGAACCAAAGGAGATACCTTTGTGTGAAGCAGCAGGAGCTGGGCAAGGTCCTTAATGACTATTCCTCTGTGGTTTTTACTGTGGAGAAAGATATAAGGACTTCAAAAATAGGAGAAGTAAATATGGAAGCCTTGGGGATAGTCTGCATTAAAGTGCAGGGGGTGCTGGATATCTTAAAAAGTATTAAGGTAGACAAATCTCCAGAACTTGACTAGGTATATCCAAGGTCACTGTGGGAGGCTGAAGAAGAAGTTCAAGAGCCCTATTTGAGGATCATCATTGGCCATTGGTGAAGTGCTGGTAAACTGGCAAATGATGTATATTTATTTAAGAAGGATGGCAAATAAAACCCTGGAAACTATTGGCCAATAAATCTAACATCCATGTTAGATCCATCTAAGTTATTAGAGAGGATTCTGAGGGATAAGATATGTATACATGTGGAAAGTGCAGTTGATTAGGATGGCATTATGCATGGGAGATCATGTCTTAGGAAATTTCATTTTTGACCAAGATAGTTGAGGACAGGGTGGTAGACGTGAATTATATGGATTTCAATAAAGTCTTTAAATTAACATGTACCTCGGGTTATCATCTATATTAATTGCATAGGACTGCACAAGGCACTGTCACTAAAATAGGTGATATAGTAGACAATGAACAAGGTTATCAAATATTACAGGGGATCTTGATCAGCTAAGGAATGGCAAAAGGCATTTGACTCAGAGGTGTTGCATTTTGGAAAGTCAAATCTAGGTAGAATTTTCACTAAGAATGGCAGGGCCCTGGGGAGTGTTGTAGAACGGATGGACTTTGGAGTACAAGTACATGGTTTCCTGACAGGGAAAAATAGACAGGGTGGTAAAGAATGCTTTTAGCAATAGGCCTTCATAAGCCAGGGAGGGCACTGAGTATCAAAGTTGCGAAGTCATGGTGTGATTGTACTTGATGCACTTGGAACATTGGGTTCAATTTTGGTGACCATGCTATAGGAAAGGTACTATTAAACTGGAAAGAGTATAGAAAAGATCTATAAGGTTGATACCAGAAGTTGAGATACTAAGTTATAGAGAGAGGTTGGACAAGCTAGGATCTTATTTCTTGGAGTGCAGGAGATTGCGGGCTGATCTTAGTTGTATAAAATTATGAGAGGCATAGATAGGATGAATGCACTTAGTCTTTTTCCCAGAGTTGGGGTGTCAGGGACTGGAAGGCATAGGTTTAAGATGAAAGGCAAAAGATTTAAGAGGAACTTGAAAGGCAGCGTTTATTTACACAGAGGAAGTGGTTGCTGCAGGTACAACAACAACGTTTAAAAGACAATTACATAGGTACATAGACTGAAATGTTTCAGAAGGTTATGGGTCAAATGCAAATGGGACTAGCAAGATCGGAGCATCTTGGTGAGCTTTGACCAATTTAAACAAAGAGCCTATTTTAATGCTGCATGAACCTATAACTTCAGAACTGATACCCTTGCTCGTGTGGCAAAGGCAAACCCTCATCCTGAATATCTGGTATGCTCACATCTTACTCTCTGAAGGTATCATCCCAGCACTTGTTCTTTAGTAGAGGTTGAGTCTTCCTTATCTGAAATGCTTAGGGCCAGAAATGTTTTGGATTTGGGATATTTCTGGATTTTGGAATATATAGCTTGTGATCACCACCATTTTCGACTCTGAATTTATGTGTTATTGGTAAGCAGTCTTTGTCTTACACTTGTTCAGCACACACATGTACTGATGCAGCTATCCAGTGTGTTAGATTTTCATCAGCAGCGATCCTGGCAAAATTCATCAATAAATTTCTTTTCTGCTTCATTGACAGCAGCTGCTTTATCACCATGAATCTCTAAAAAATTAATATTCTGCCTTTTTTCCTAAATTTCTGCAACCAGCCTGTTAAATATTCACATTTAACTTCAATTTTCAGTTAGTTACAATGGATCTTTGCTTTTCCATGATCAGAATACCATTAAGTCGCATATGTTCACCCTGACACTGACGATTCCACTCTTTCAATACATGGTCAAGATCTTCATTTCTCATTTTATGCAGCGCTTTTTTTTTCTATTTTCCATTAACTTCAGTTCATCACATATGTGCAGTCACTTCTCAGAGCTGTCTGAGTGTGCAGAGATCTTCTTGGGGAACCATCCCAAAATTTTCCATTTGTGACAACATCATGTCAGCATTCAAGAAAAACTCTTTCTTTTGGATTAATTCTTCTCCATATATCAATCAAATTTAAATCTTTCATCAATGATAAAGTTAATTTTGCTACTTTTGATTTTGTAACAACCTTTGTTGATCTATCTAAAACTGGGTCTACACTCTAGACAAAAGTTAAAATCTCCACCTATTAATATTTTGTCATGTGTGTCAGCCAAATTCAAAAAGGCCTTTTGTATAAATTTTACATTATTTTCATTTGGTGCATAGATATTCATAAGAGTCCATAGTTCTGAAAAAATCAAATGTATAATCACGTATCTCCCCACTGAATCAATTAATACATTTTGTATTTTAATTGGTAAAGTTTTATTAACCAAAATTGCAACTCCCCTCGCCTTTGAATTAAATGAAGCTGCAATAACATTTCTGACCCAATTTCTTTTTAATTTCTGATGTTCTATCTCTGTTAAGTGTGTTTCTTGTAAAAAAGCTATATCTATTTTCATTTTCTTAATGTATGGTAAAATTCTTTTTCTTTTCACCGGTCTATTAAGCCCATTAACATTAAAACTTTAAAAATTCAGTAAATTAGTCATTATTTTTAATAGGGTTACTCCAATCTATAATAATACCTAATCTTTCAACTTTTATAGTACCTTGGGGAATCTTTTTAAAATTCTCCATGTTGCTGTGTGTCTCTTCCCCCCCCCCCCCCCCCCGCCTCCTGAACATCCAGGCAAAGAAAGAAAGATAGAAAAATAGATTATAAAGAAAAAAGTAACAAAATACCCCCCTGCTAATGTTGTGGATAAAAAAAAAACACAACATTACCCCCCTCTGTTGCAATCACCATGATTACACACGTGAATCCCGTAGCAATCGATCCGAAGTTCCCCCAGCTCCCCCGTAACATAAAAAAGTATATATGCGAGAAGAAAAAAAATGTCACTACTCTCAATTAATATTTCTCAAATTTTTACCTTTCTCCCCCGTATCATATAATTAAGAATACATTTAAATATTCTTTTGTCCTTAAATGTCCATCAATTCCATTCACTGTCCCTGTCTTCATCTTTAATCCATTTCACTTTTAAATCTGGCTGTGGTTAGTGAATATTTGGGAGTTTTTGTGCAAACTCTTACACATCCTGATAATCAGTAAAAAATCTTCTTTTTCCATCATCCAAAAAATTTATCAGGGTTGCCGGGTGATGCATTATAAATTTATAACCCTTTTCCCATAAAACTTCTTTCACTGGGTTAAATTCCTTCTTTCTCTTCAAAAGGCCATAACTTATATCAGGATAGAAAAGAACTGTTTTCCCTTCTATCATCAGCGGCCCATTTCTCCTTCTGGCACGTTGGGCAGCCGCCTTCAGGGTCTTTTCTTTATCTTGTTATCTTAAGCATCTTATCAAGATTGATCGTGGATTTTGATCAACTTGAGATCTTGGTCTTAAGGCTCTGTGAGCCCTTTCAATTTCAATTAACTGAGTTCCTTCTTCCATTTCCAAATTTTCTGGGATCCATTTTTGAAAAAAATTTATTGGATCCTCTCCCTCTATACCTTCTTTAAGTCCAACAATCTTAATATTATTTCGTCTACTAAAATTTTCAAGCACATCCACTTTTTCCAACAACTGTTTTCTTTCTGATGTCCAGGCAGAAATATTGTCTTCCATTTTATTCATTCTTTCAACGATGTCTCCCGTTGTTTCTTCCAAGTCTTTAATTTTCTTATCCATTTTGTCCTGTTTTTTCATCATTTTGTCAAACATAATCTTCATATTTTTAATATATTTTTATTATTTTTAATGCTTTATTCATTTTATTTTTTATTCAGATTATTCATTTTATTCAGATAGACACAAAACTTACTCAAGGATAGATTTTTTCCTATTATCAATGAATATTCATGACAGAGTGAAAAATATGGAATATAAAGCAAGAATATTGTCAGATCATTCCCACTTGATAATGACAATGATAATGATAGATAAAGAGGAATCGATTTACAGATGGAGATTTAATTCAATATTATTAAAACATCAAAATTTTTGTGATTTTATGAAAAAGCAGATTCAGTTTTTTTTAGATACAAATTCACATTCAGTTGGATAAATTTATATTGTGGGAAGCAATGAGGGCATATTTCAGAGGCCAGATAATAAGTTACACTTCTAAAATTAAGAGGGAATATATGGTAGAAATAGATCAATTGGAAAAAGAGATTACAAAATTAGAAAAAGAACCTCAAAGATATATGACAGAAGAAAAACGAAGACAATTTGTTAACAAGAAGTTACAATACACTTAAGACATATCGAACAGAAAAAGCAATTATGAGAAATAAACAGAGATATTATGAACTAGATGAAAGATCACACAAGATTCTTGCTTGGCAGTTAAAAATAGACCAGACTTCCAAAACGATGAATGCAATTAGAACAAGTGTAAATAAAATTACTTATAAACCTTTATAAATTAATGAAACTTTTAAGAATTATTATTCTGAGCTGTATCAATCAGAATCACAAAATGATAATGTTGAGGTAGAAAGGTTTTTATCACAAATAACTCTTCCAAAATTGAATTCAGAAGAACAGAAGGGATTAGATTTGTCTTTCACATTAAAAGAGGTCGAAGAAGCTCTAGGATCACTTCAGAGTAATAAATCCCCAGGAGAAGATGGTTTTCCGCCCGAATTTTACAAGAAGTTTAAAGATTTACTAATTCCTCCTTTTATGGAGTTAATACACCAAGAGGAAAGAAAGCATAAACTTCCAGAATCTTAATTGACAGCTATTTTAATAGTATTGCCAAAAAAAGATAGAGATCTTTTAAAGCCAACATCATATAGACCTATTTCTTTGTTAAACATCAATTATAAAATAATAGCAAAAAATTTATCTAGTAGGTTATCTAAATACTTACCAAAATTAATACATATGGATCAAACAGGATTTATCAAATATAGACAATTGGCAGATAATGTAACCCGGTTACTTAGCATAATTCATTTGGCACAAATGAGGGAGGAAATAAGTGTGGCAGTTGCTTTAGATGCAGAAAAAGCATTTGATAGATTGGAATGGGATTTTTTATTTAAGGTATTGGAAAAATATGGATTAGGAGTATCCTTTATAAAATAGATTAAAACTTTAAATACTAATCCCAAAGCTAAAGTAGTGACAAATGGTCAAATTTCAACATCATTTCAGTTAACAAGGTCAACTAGACAAGGTTGTCCATTATCACCTGCTTTATTTGTGTTGGCGATAGAACCATTAGCTGAATTAATTAGAACGGACCCAGATATTAAGGGTTTCAGAGTTAACCAGGAGGAATACAAGATTAACTTATTTGCTGATGATGTTCTGCTTTATTTAACAAACCCATTGTATTCGCTACGTAAATTATCTTCTAGATTGGAAGAATATGGGAAAATACCAGGCTACAAAATAAATTGGGATAAAAGTGAAATTCTACCTCTTACTAAAGGAGATTATAGTCAATGTCAATTAATAACTCAATTTAGATGGCCAATAAATGGTATAAAATATTTAGGTATAAGAGTTGATAATGATGTAAAGAATTTATATAAATTAAATTATTTACCATTATTGAAAAAAATTCAAGAAGATCTTGATAAATGGATGATGTTACCAATAACAGTAGGCAGAGTAAATGCTGTAAAAATGAATATATTCCCTAGATTACAATATTTATTCCAAACACTACCAATACAACTACCCCAGAAGTTTTTTCAAGAGTTAAATAAATGTGTGAGGAGGTTTCTTTGGAAAGGTAAGATGTCAAGAATATCGTTGGAAAAATTAACATGGAAATTTGATCTAGGAGGGTTACAACTTCCAAACTTTAAGAATTATTATAAAGCAAATCAACTTAGATTTATTGCATCTTTTTTTGATGAAGATAAGCCAGCATGGATTAGAATAGAACTGGATAAAATAGGAGAAAATATACCAGAAGATCTTATATATAAGCGGGAATCTAAATGGATACGGGAAAAGAAAGAATCTCCTATATTAAAACATTTGATTGATTTATGGGATAAGATAAATGTTGACGATGAGATAAGGAATCTTTATTAGCAAAGAGACCTTTAACTCAAAATAAATTTATTCCTTTTACAATGGATAACCAACTTTTATACAACTGGTTTCAAAAAGGGATTAGATATATAGGTGACTGTTTTGAAGGAGGTATATTAATGTCAGTTGATCAATTAAAGAATGAATACAAAATATCAAACAACACTCTTTTTTGTTATTTCCAATTAAGAGCTTATTTAAGAGATAAACTGGGTCAAACAATGTTATTGCCAAAACCTAATGAAATAGAAACTTTAATTCAGAAAGGAAAAATTTAAAAAATTATTTCTTGTGTGTATAGTTTGATTCAAAACCAGGCAATTAAACAAGGAATTCATAAGTCAAGACAAAAATGGGAAACTGACTTGAATATTAAAATTGAAGAAACAAGTTGGTCAAGACTATGTCTTGACAGTATAACAAATACAACAAATGTCCGGTTAAGATTAGTGCAATATAATTTTTTATATCGATTATATATTACACCACAAAAAATAAATAAATTAAACCCAAATTTATCTGATCAATGCTTCTGATGTAATCAAGAAATTGGTACTTATTTACATTCTACTTGGTCTTGTTTTAAAATTCAACATTTTTTGGACAAATTTAAGAGTTTTACTGGAACAAATTATTGGAACACAACTTCCACATAACCCATTATTGTTTTTACTAGGCGATATTGAAGGGATAAAACCGAAACCCAAATTGAATAAATATCAGAAAGAATTCATAAAAATTGCATTGGCAGTAGCCAAAAAGGCTATTGCAGTTACTTGGAAATCAGATTCATACTTAAGTATAGATCGTTGGAAGAATGAAATCTTGAGCAGTATTCCACTTGAAAAAATTACTTATAATTTAAGAGATAAATATCAAACATTTCTGAAAATTTGGTGCCCTTATTTACAAAAGATAGGACTAAATATATAGGTGCTCCAAAGATAAAATTACTGGTTATTTGGGGAAAGAAAGAAATATATATACTAAAGCTATTATGAACTCCATGGAGCATGGATATCTTCCAATATCCAGGCATTCTTTCTTTATTTTTTTCTTCTTTTTTTTCTTTCTTTCTATAGGGATACGTTACAGGGGGGGGAAGGGTTGATAATTTTTTTTCTTTCCTTCTGTAATCATTTGAAAACTCAATTTAAAAAAATTTAAAAAAAGAAAAACTCAAAAAATTTTCAGATTTCCAAACTTTTCAGATATTGGAATTTCAGATAAGTGGTACTTAACCTATGCTTCCAAATATCAATGCCTTTCTGATCTCCTGCTCAAACTTCAGGGATAACAGTCTGCACTTTCCAACATGGTCCTGCTCACATCCTGATGGCTGTTACATCTTCACTAGCACCCACTTGTCCAACATGAGCTTCTAAATTGGCATTGCCTTTATTTTAAGATGCATACCTATGTGCACAATTGTCCCTGTACATTCATCCTTTCCTCTAATCTAAACCCTCTGAGTTCTGTCTCCTCTTTCAATTCTTCTGTATTGCCAACTTTTCTTGCTCTGCCTCACAATAATAGCTGTGCCGTCTGCTACCAGACCCAGAGCTCTGGAATCTCTTCCTAAAATCTCTCTGCCTCATCTCCTGTGAGACCTTCTATCTCTGTGTCTGCCCCTCTGGCTGTCTCTCTGTATCTATCTGTATCATTGTGTCTGTCTCTTTCTCTCTTCCTCCTGTTCTTCACACACTCTCTGTATGTCTTCCCTCATACTTCTCTCTCTGTCTCCTTGTCTCTCTTTCTCTTTCATCTGTCTTACTACCTGTCTCTTTTCTTACCTGCTCAAATATCATCTGCCCTCAGTGACAACCTTTCTCAGATAATGCTGCTATGAAATACCTTCAGATGTTTAACAAGGTTAAATGTGCAATATAACTGCAAGTGCTGTTTTCATATTGTTATTAAAAAAAACATGTTTTTACAGTTTGGCTTATCCACAGTCACCTTACCTTCCACGCAAATATAAAAGTGATTGGCCGCAAGTGTTAGTGTAGATACGACTGCTTAAGAATGTTGAAGTGGAATCTCAGACTTTTATTCCTGAACAGGCCTTTGTGTGTCTTTATCTTTCATGGATAGAATGATTCATATTGTAAAGGCCAGATCACTGTGTGCGTGCCAGGGTGGATGAAGTGATGGCCTTTCTTCGGGCGGTCACTGTCTACATGGCTAACATACTGCATTGATATTTCAGGATCAAGAATGCATCAGAACCATTCAAGTCGCCTCAGCCTCATCCTTGTCTGGATAAAATAAAACTGGATAGGATAAAAAATCACACACAGAAAAACTTCGAGCTTGTCTCCCATGTGAAGAAAGACAGGGATCGCCTGGTTTCTTTGTGTAAGTGGCAGTACGTGACTGCTAATGAGCCAAAATGTAAAGGTGCCTTTCTGTGCAACCAAGCATCATGCAATGCTGAAGAAGATGTTCTTCCAGACGTGCTGCTCTGTAGGATCCAGTCCTCGTTCCTCTGTCCTTTCCTCACAGCCCTGTAAATGTCACCTTCTTGAGCACAGATGACTTTTGAAATCATCCTTCTTAACATAAACAATATTTCCAAGACATACAGTATGATAGGTGCATACCCATATTCCTCTTCACAGATGCTGCCTGACCTGCTGAGTGTTTCTGCCATTTTATCTTTTTATCCCATATCATTATTATTGTGTGACAATTATGATTGTGGTATAATTATGATGATATGTTAGGAGTGTTGTGGCTACATTCCCTCCAAGGATCTCATGGACAACTGCTTCTGGTGTGTGTCCTACACAGAGAACCATGGGCTCTGGGCAGTGTTTTTGTTGTAGACATTTGGGTCCAAGGTATTTAATAGAGACCCACATGATAGATTAATAAGTAAACACCCTTAGGATCCAAGGAAAAGTAGGATCTCACAGCTGCACTCCAGCCCAGGGCCTCTGGATCATGCCACCATCCCCCACCATTCCCTGACCTCAAACTCAACCTTCACTCCTTTGAACCTATTCCCCACCCCTTAACTCACCACCTCACCTCTCACCCTCTTTGGATGCTGCACCTGACACCAGCTCCAGCTGTCGTATCTTTATCATCCCCTCTGACCTCTCCCGCTCTGATGCAGAGTGGTCTGTCCTCAGTTGAGACCTCACCTTCATCCATCTGCGACCTCGCCTCAAGTTCTGCAACCACCGTTATGTGGTGCTCTTCTTCCATCACCCCCACGTCTGTTTCCATGGTAAAGAATCCCTACTGCCACTGATGATCCTTTCTCATGCCTCAAACTTTCCTCTTCATCTTTGACGATCCCTTCTGGCCTTTTGCACATTCTAGACCTTTTCATTCCCTCAATCCAACTGAAGGGTCTTGGCCTCAAATGGCAGCTGTTGCATTTCCCTCCATGGATGCTGCCTGACCCACTGAATTCCTCCCGCATCTCATTGGTTGCTGCAGATTCCAGCATTTTCGTGTCTTGAAAGTGGGAAATTAAATAAACTAATGCCTCAGGGACTGAAGTAAAGGCCAACTGGGGTGTTAGTGGTTAGAGAGCTGTGTGTGCAATAGGGATCTACAGACCTCACTATCAGGTCCATAGGTTGTCAAGCTACGAGGGGTGATTAATAAGCTCATGGCCTAAGGTAGAAGGATTCAATTTTAGAAAATCTAGCGCATTTATTTTTCAACATATTCCCCTCCTATATTTACATACTTAGTCTAGCAGTCGAGGAACATACGGATCTTGGACATCCAGAAAGTGTCCACAACATGGGTGATCGATAAGTTTGTGGCCTAAGGTAGAAGGAGATGAGTTACTAACTTTAAACTTTCTGCATTATCACTCAAAGAGTTGAACTGCATGTTCATGTAACGAGAGCTGTATAACTCATCTTCTTCTACCTTAGGCCACGAACTTATCAATCACCCATCTATGGACACTTTCTGGAGATCCAAGATCCGTATGCTGCACGACTGCTGGACTGTGTGTAAATGTAGGAGGGGACTATGAGAAATAAATGTGCTAGGTTTTTTAAAATTTACTCCTTCTACCTTAGGCCACGAACTTATCAATCACCCCTCAGATATGTTACTGGCCTGGACAGATGTAGGGGCTGTGATTAATTAATTGGTGTGGTCAATAATCACAACAGGAGTTCTAAGCTGAAGGAAGGTATCAGTGGACTGGCTTGGTGGATGTAAATATCGTCAGTTCATTGAAGTATGAGTTAATGGACAAGGGACAGGCAAACTAAATGGTAGGATAGTAAAATAAA
Organism: Hypanus sabinus; assembly: GCF_030144855.1. Lineage (NCBI taxonomy): Eukaryota > Metazoa > Chordata > Chondrichthyes > Myliobatiformes > Dasyatidae > Hypanus > Hypanus sabinus. The sequence goes on from NC_082721.1 coordinate 47,967,231, forward strand.
TTGTAGAGGAACAGAGGGACTGTGGCAAGTCGGTCTACTGATCCCTGAAAGTTGTAAAATGGTTAGATAAAGTGATATACGGGATATTTGCCTTTATTGGATGACACATAGAACAGCAACTTCTGTTGGAATTTGTAAGGTCACAATTGAAGCACTGTGTGCAGTTCTGATGAGCACACCATGGGAAGAATGTGATGTATTAAAGGTGCTGCAGAGGGGCGTTACCAGGATATCTCCAGGGCTAGAGTTGCCAAAGTTGGCTGGGATTATTTGTTTATGAGTAAAGGAGTCTGAGTGGGGAACTAATTGAGAGGTTGTTAACCAGGGCCACAGACGTACAGTCATTCAGAGGAGTTAAGGTAATAGTTCTTTCACCCAAGGAGTAGTTGAGTTCTAGAATAGACCACAAACCCTCATGGTATTTGAAAGGTACCTGGATGAGGACTTGCAAAGCTGTGAACTATAAGACTACAGATCAAGAGCTGGGAAATGGGAGCATCAAAATTGATGCATTTTGTCTGTATTGAGCATAATGGATCAAGTGGCTTCCTTCACAGTCTCATCTCCATGTTTCTGAAGCCCTACAGTATGAGGGAAAACAGAACCATGGATGATTTTTGTACTGAGGAGGAGATGACAAATTGTGACTTCCCCTGATATCTGGACAAAGTAAGGCTTGGCTTTATCTCATTTTCCTCCAACTTAGAAATGTGGTGGAAGACTCTGCATGTGGTAGCTCCCTGGCTGATGGGAACTTCCTCATCATTCTCCCACTTGTGGATGGAAGGACGCACATCAACTCCATCCCACAGAGCAGGATTCCAGAAGCTAATGGCTTTATTTATTGGGAAGTAAATGTGGAATTCCAGCTTTTCCAAGTTCAATGCACTAATTTGGGGTTCAATGATAATAATAATGCCTTTGGGAATTCATATTGTACTTTGAATAGAGCACTGTGAGAGGAATAGAAATACTGATTTCATTTTATCCCTAGAATGTAATAAATACACCAGTTGTAACATATAATTATTGACTGACTCACCAGACTTTACAATGAACTGTACAACACAGAAGGCCTTTCAGCCCATAATCTATGCTGACCATGACAATCCAATTAATACCATCTTCTGCACAGTCAGAGAATCCCTCTATGCCTCTTAAACATGCTATCATATCTGCTACCACCACCTCTCTTGGTGGTGTACCTACCACTGTGTATTAAAAACTTGCCTCATAAACCCTTTAAACTTTTCCCTCGTGTATGAAAGCTGGTTCCTCCCTGGGAATGAGACTCAGACCATCAACTTTCTCTACACCACAAGATATTCCTTCGGGAGATTGAGATCTGTCCCCAAGAGGCTGCAGAAGCTCCGTTGCTGTGTCTATTTATGAGAGTGATCAATTGTGTATTAAGACCATCAAGGGACAGAGCTTTAGTTCAGGAGAGTAGCACTGAGGTAAGAGATTGGTCGTGATCTTGAATGGTAGAGTGGGGATGAAGAGATGATTGTCCTCTTCCCACTTCTGTTTCTTTCTCATCATAGCGCAGGACAGAATATTCGTATTCAATGTGGTTGAATAATGGCCTTTGATCCTTACCCTGAGAACCCTACCACGCAGTTCCATGGGATTTTATTTACCGGAGCATTGGAGAATGAGGGGTGATCTTACAGAGATTTATAAAATCATGGAGCACAAGTAAGATGAATGCAACATTTTTTTCAGAGTTGAAGAATCAGGAATTAGTATATGTTTATCATGAGAGGGTGGAGATTTAGGCCTTAAGATCAAAAGACATAGCAGCAGAATTAGGTCATCTGCCCATCCAGTGTGCTCTGCAATTTGATCATGGCTGAGTTATTTTCCCTCTCGACCCTGTTCATCTGCCTTCTCCCCATAACCTTTGATACCTTTACTAATCACGAACCTATCAATCTCCGCTTCAAATATACCCACAATGAATCCCAGAGATTTACCACTCTCTGGTTAGAGGTTCCATCTTACCTCCAATTTTAAACAAAAATGAGCTTATTTGTTTCTATAAATGGACAGTCAATAAATGGAATGGGCCGCCAGATGGAACGGTTGAGGTAGGTACCTTAACATTTAAAAGACACTGGATATGTTTAAATTTAGGTTTATTATTGTCTCATGTAACAATATACAGGTTGTCTTACATTTTGTTCATACAGGTTAATTTGTTGCACAGTGCATGGAGGCAGTACAAGGTAAGTGTAGTAGCTACAGAGAGAGTATTATGTGGTTTAAAAGTATATGGGCCAAATGCAGGCAAATAGGAACAACCAGGTTCAGGAACAAACAGTTCAACCATCAGGCTCCTAATCCAGTATGGACAGCTTCAACACTGAACTATTTTCACAACCTATGGACTCACTTTAAGAACTCTACAAATCATCTTGTCAGTAATATTTATTTACGTGTTTTGTATTTGCTGTTTGTCTTTTGAACGTTGGTCTGTCAGTCTTTGTGTTGTTGATTCTATTGTATTTCTTTGTTCTATTGTGAATGTCTGCAAGAAAACGAATCTCTGGGTAGATTGTGGATACTGTGCGTACTACGATAATAAATTTACTTTGAACTTTGAAATAGGAGCAGTATAGATGGGAATCTTGGTCAGAATTGGCAAGTGGGGCCAAAGGGCCTGTTTCCATGCCCTATGACTCTCTGACTCTCTGAATCTACAGACGGACAACGGCTGACCCCGGATCTGAACTCAGCCCACGCCCAGTTTATCCTGTCCGATGGGAACCGAACGGTGTCCCTGTCTGCCAAGCGGCAGCCGGTAGCCAGGAGGACGGAGCGGTTCGACTGCTGCCAGCAACTGTTGTGCACCGAGGGGGTGAAGGCGGGCCGCTCTTACTGGGAAGTGGAGGTGACTGGAGATAGCGGAGTCTGGAAGATCGGGCTTTGCTACAAGACCATCAGCCGCAAGGGCAAGGGTACCGAGTGTCTGCTGGGCCGCAACTCCAAGTCGTGGTGTCTCTACTCGCTGGTGGGCTCGGTGCTGGCTCTGCACAATGACAACGACACCAAGCTGACGGTGGGGAGCATTTCCAGGGTGGGAGTGTATGTGGATTTTGAGGCTGGAACGATCGTGTTCTACAGTGTGTCGGATAGAAAACTCACCCTAATCCACAGCTTCCAAGAAGCGGCATTCACCGAGCCCCTTTACCCGGCACTACAGATCGGAGATTTCACCACATCTCTGACCCTCTGTTCTCTCAAGTGACTTGGCCACATACAGCGAAACAGCACCAACCCGCTGTGCCTGGGTCTTTGAAAGTGCTTTTCAATTAGTCTTACTCCCTCTCCCTTCCCCACAGACCTGCGTATTTTACACCATCTTTGATTGAGCTCATTCTTTTTAAGGTTAGGATTGAGTGGTGATTTTACACATTTCTCGTGCCGGCTTTTTAAAACTTAAATGCATTCCTGTACAGCAATCTCATTGATAGGGCTGAGTGCTTAGTTCAGACCAGCAGAACCTCTCCTGGCAGCCAAGGCAACGAGAAAGTCTGGGCAATCCGACTCACTTGTAAGACGTTGCCCTAAAGCTGAGGGGGTTACGGTGTTAAATCTGCGGGAGTAGCAGGGCATGTGTCCTGGCCATAGCTTGAGCACTCATTTCCCCTTCTAGCCCATGCGATGGCTCGGGAATGGGGATGGAAGAGACCTGGTCACAATTGCAGACTTGTCTCCACTCGGTCCAACAGCTCACTGTTCAGTAAGTAATGGATCAACGATGACGCATCCCCCCCCCCCACCCCACCCCATTTCCAATGTCCACCTCAGGTGGCTGACTCCCGACAACAGATTGTGAACAGTACGGCAGCCTCTGTCCCGCAATCTAGTTGGCCACTAAAACTTTCTTCCCCTCCTGCCCGAGACACAGCTTCCAGCCTCGGACGCCCTGTAGGGAACTGGGACTTTTGTGGACCAGCCGAGTTGGGGATGAAGGCCTGATCTTGTTGCTGACTTCCCAGCACAGGAGAATCCAGTCGCGTTTCACCTGGTTATTCTCTAATTCCCAGAGGTGCGACTTTTCCTTTCATTCTAGAACATTGGACCGTTTTGCTTTGACCTTTCTCAGACCTATTCAGCTCTCTGTCCTACCTGAGTTTCTTTATCTCCTGAGCTGATGTGTGTTGGCTGCTGCGCTTGTAGTGGAACCTGTGAACTGAAATATGACTGATCCTTTCTTACTGCCAGTGAAACATTGTGAAACGTTTAGGAATTCCTTGTATTCCGATCGGTGCGTATTAAGTGTTTTATTTTGTTATGGAATGGCACGAATGCCAATGTTATTCTTGCTCGTGAACCGGAAGCTGCTAAAATGTTTAATATTTTGGATTTTGAAAAATAAAGTGCTGATATATCAAAGATTAAGTGCTGATTTGTCGTTAATTTCACAAGATACGCAACTGTGTGTAGCACACTTCATGATCTGCTCTGAAACTGCTTTAGATCCAAGTGTTTTGGAACCACAGACACTGGTGCACTGCAGGAGTGTTGAACTGGGTCCCATAAACACCCATCTTGGCAATGGCTACACCATCCTGTGCTGAAGTTGGACACTGGGAAGGATTGCTCTTCAGAATAACAAATGTATAAAGACTAGTCGTTAACCATTGCACTGTGCTGAAATACAGAAAGAAAGAATACTTATCTATCAATAGATAGATTGAATAAACCAGCTAATTGAATAAAATGGCAGAACCCCGGGTTCCAACGTCTTCTACAGTTTAACACATACAAAATGCTGGAGGAACTCAGCTGGACTGGGAGCATGACTGGAAATAAATAAACAATCGACGTTTCGGGCCGTGGCCCTTCATCAAAGCTGGAAAGGAAGAGGGAAAGAAACCAGAATAAAGTCGGGTGGGGGCGAGAGGGACTACAAACTAGAAGATGATGGGTGAGGGAGTGGAGAATGAAGTAAGAAACTGGGAGGTGTTAGTGATAAAGGTAAAGGGTGGAAGGAGGAATCTGAGAGGAGGGGGAAAAGAAGGGGCAGCAGGGAGAAGTGAGGAGAACGGGTAAGAGGTGGTCATCCCATCAGGTTGGAGGGTATCCAGACCGAATATGAAGTGTTGCTATTCCATACTGAGAGTGGCCTCATGGCGGTAGAGGAGGCCGTGAGCTGACATGCCGGAATGGGAGTGGGAATTGGAATTAAAATGGTAGGCCACCTGGAAATCCTTCTCATGAAGGTGCTGGACAAAGCGATGAAGGATCTCGGCCGAACCGTCGACATTTCCATAGGTGCTGCCAGGCCTGCTGAATTCCTCCAGCATTTTGTGTGCTTTGTTTGGATTTCCTGCACCTGTAGGTTTTCTCTTGTCTCCAACCTACGTCGGGTTTTCTCTTTTGCTCTATCTTGTGTCAATCCGACTCTAACACTGCTCGTGCCTTCAGTTTAAAGCTGGGAGTTCGTTTTGCACAAAGAAATAGACCTTTTGTACCTTTCAAAGCCACTCCCTAGTACTTTTTCATGTTACCAAGCTGTAGCTCACCTCTCATGACCTCTCAGGTCCAGGCACAAAACTTACAGAAATCAGATTTTGCAGAAAACGTTTTTTCACTGTTATCTACTCTCAAAGCTGGGAACCAGGACTTCTGTAGATGCTAAGAGCATCCCTCACACTCACAGCCGACACCATTGTGTTTTACACACTTTTGCACATACTACTAACAAGGAATCAAATATAACTTGGGGAAAATTTATCTCTCTCCGTACACTCTGCCCTTTGATTCCTCGTCAGTACGTTATAACAATAAAAAGAATAAAATACGATACACTATTAAACACAAGTGGGTTGTAACAGATGTTTTAACAGCGGGATTATAACAACTCTCTGTGAGTAATATACCATACAACATAGGAGAGGCCTCATGCTACAGACATTTAACCCCAGTGCAACAAATCTTATGATTACAGCAACATAAGAAAGGATCCTAAACCAAGGTGGTCTTTGAGTGTTGTTTCCCAGTTGCAGCCCTGCCTCCTCACATCCTTAATCTGAATCGGTGTTTGTTTCTCGCGCTTGTTCTGCGCTATTGATCCATTCATGCATTTTCTGTTCCCTGTGTATAATTAACCAATCTACACCAACCACCAAATGCCCACTCAGACCCTGCTGGGTTACGTAGACAGTCCCAACCTCAAGCTGTGTTGTGTCTGCGGCAGTGACCCCGAACCATGGAGTGAAAAATGACGTGGCCACGTTGCACCTTTGATTCTCAAGTCCCAAGCTTTATTTCGACTGAAGTGGACCCAATTACAAGTAATAACATTCAGATAATGGGTACCATGCTGGGGGGGGGGGGGTGGCAGGGAGAGGATTGCCTCATTGAAAGACTTCCCTTTCTGTGTTGAGGTGAGATCCTGGGGTGTTCCTCCCACATGTCTAGAGGGTGTTCTGCCTGAAGAAGAGTCCATATCTTTGATAGGAGTAACTCCAACACCCTCATTCCGTCTAAAAGAAAACAGAACATTTGTGATTAGAGCAGAGGGCTGATGTCTCTAACTTTCGTTAATTACCCTCCCCTTCCCATTCCTGTTTCCCTCTCTCACCTCATCTCCTTACCTGCCCATCTCTGGTGCTCTTCCCCTTCCCCTTTCTCTTTCTTCTTTCGTCTTCAACCCTCTCCTGTCAGATTTCCCCATCTCCAGCCCTTTATCTCTTTCACCTAACACCTTCCCAGTTCTTTACTTCGCCACTCCCCCTCTCCCTGTTTCACCTATTACCTACCAACTTGTACTTCTTCCTGTCCTCCATCTTCTTGTTCTAACTTCCATCTTTTTTCCCAGTCCTGATGAAGGGTCTCGGCTCAAAACGTCGACTGTTTACTCTTTGCTGCCTGGCCTCCTGGGTTCCTCCAGCGTTTTGCTTCCATAAACCAGGCGTGGTATTTGCTTCGGGTAGCCACTCATACGCATGCCCCATGAACCAGGAGGGAGAGACACTTGGATGGAATGTTCCATGGTCTCTGTGCACCCATCCGGAGGCGTGTGGACTACACGTTCGTGAAACTTATTGACCCCTTCCAGACCCTTGCTCGTACCACCTCCACTTCACAGCAGAGGCTCTCTGTACCGTACCACCTCACACCACCTCCACTTCACAGCAGATACTCTCTGTACCGTACCACCTCATACCACCTCCACTTCACAGCAGAGGTTCTCTGTACCGTACCACCTCATACCACCTCCACTTCACAGCAGAGGTTCTCTGTACCGTACCACCTCATACCACCTCCACTTCACAGCAGATACTCTCTGTACCGTACCACCTCATACCACCTCCACTTCACAGCAGAGGTTCTCTGTACCGTACCACCTCATACCACCTCCACTTCACAGCAGATACTCTCTGTACCGTACCACCTCATACCACCTCCACTTCACAGCAGATACTCTCTGTACCGTACCACCTCATACCACCTCCACTTCACAGCAGAGGTTCTCTGTACCGTACCACCTCATACCACCTCCACTTCACAGCAGATACTCTCTGTACCGTACCACCTCATACCACCTCCACTTCACAGCAGATACTCTCTGTACCGTACCACCTCATACCACCTCCACTTCACAGCAGATACTCTCTGTACCGTACCACCTCATACCACCTCCACTTCACAGCAGAGGTTCTCTGTACCGTACCACCTCATACCACCTCCACTTCACAGCAGATACTCTCTGTACCGTACCACCTCATACCACCTCCACTTCACAGCAGATACTCTCTGTACCGTACCACCTCATACCACCTCCACTTCACAGCAGATACTCTCTGTACCGTACCACCTCATACCACCTCCACTTCACAGCAGAGGTTCTCTGTACCGTACCACCTCATACCACCTCCACTTCACAGCAGAGGTTCTCTGTACCGTACCACCTCATACCACCTCCACTTCACAGCAGAGGTTCTCTGTACCGTACCACCTCATACCACCTCCACTTCACAGCAGAGGTTCTCTGTACCGTACCACCTCATACCACCTCCACTTCACAGCAGATACTCTCTGTACCGTACCACCTCATACCACCTCCACTTCACAGCAGAGGTTCTCTGTACCGTACCACCTCATACCACCTCCACTTCACAGCAGATACTCTCTGTGCCGTACCACCTCATACCACCTCCACTTCACAGCAGAGGTTCTCTGTACCGTACCACCTCATACCACCTCCACTTCACAGCAGATACTCTCTGTACCGTACCACCTCATACCACCTCCACTTCACAGCAGAGGTTCTCTGTACCGTACCACCTCATACCACCTCCACTTCACAGCAGATACTCTCTGTACCGTACCACCTCATACCACCTCCACTTCACAGCAGATACTCTCTGTACCGTACCACCTCATACCACCTCCACTTCACAGCAGAGGTTCTCTGTACCGTACCACCTCATACCACCTCCACTTCACAGCAGATACTCTCTGTACCGTACCACCTCATACCACCTCCACTTCACAGCAGATACTCTCTGTACCGTACCACCTCATACCACCTCCACTTCACAGCAGATACTCTCTGTACCGTACCACCTCATACCACCTCCACTTCACAGCAGAGGTTCTCTGTACCGTACCACCTCATACCACCTCCACTTCACAGCAGATACTCTCTGTACCGTACCACCTCATACCACCTCCACTTCACAGCAGATACTCTCTGTACCGTACCACCTCATACCACCTCCACTTCACAGCAGATACTCTCTGTACCGTACCACCTCATACCACCTCCACTTCACAGCAGAGGTTCTCTGTACCGTACCACCTCATACCACCTCCACTTCACAGCAGAGGTTCTCTGTACCGTACCACCTCATACCACCTCCACTTCACAGCAGAGGTTCTCTGTACCGTACCACCTCATACCACCTCCACTTCACAGCAGAGGTTCTCTGTACCGTACCACCTCATACCACCTCCACTTCACAGCAGATACTCTCTGTACCGTACCACCTCATACCACCTCCACTTCACAGCAGATACTCTCTGTACCGTACCACCTCATACCACCTCCACTTCACAGCAGAGGTTCTCTGTACAGTACCACCTCATACCACCTCCACTTCACAGCAGATACTCTCTGTACCGTACCACCTCATACCACCTCCACTTCACAGCAGAGGTCCGTTGAATCGTTGAAGTCTGATGGTACTATTTTTAACAGTATTTATTAGTAATAATACACAAAAATAATATCAATGCAAACATACAGATAACATACGTCGTCAATACTAAATCTAAAAGTGCGGGTATAATAATAATCAATAAGAAATAAGCTCTATCGTTGTCTAGGGGATAATGTATTCTCCGATGGAAATATAAAAGTCTCTCAGTTCATTCAGGCTTCAGCCTTTGGTTGGAGTCAAGAGAGAGATTTTTAGAAACTTGCCAGCTTTTCCTTTTTATGATTTCGATCCTTCGAGAGTTCCGTTGGTGTGGCCGGTCACTTGTGGCCTCTCCTTTAGCTAAAGCCGTTCTTCTGTGGTAAGGCCCCAATCCCAGGCAAAGGGAAAGGACGCACACGAGCCCCCCACCGGCTGTCACTATTAAACGCTGTCATGGGATTTCTAGCGTTTCTCCTGGTGCGTCTGAAGGGGTTGTTCCCCAGACCCTCTTTTATCCTTACTCACTGGGTCTCAGATGTCAATCAGGTTGGGATGATACAATCCCTCAACCAGCCCACTCTGGTTGTCCCCTGAGGGCTTCAATGAATAGTACAGTACTCAATACACAATTCCATCTCCAAGAGACAATGGCCGTTATCCGTGGCTTTGTCTTGCTGAGGCCAGGACACATTCCAGAACCTTGTGGATTCTCTCATTTCCTGGGTCCCAGACCCGAATTAATAGCGATCTTGCAATTCTCAAAAATGAGGGGATGACTTTCTACCCTTCGGCCCCTCAGAGTTGTGGCACATTCAAAACACCCCCTTCCTTCAAAGCTTTTTTACCATCAGTAAAAATGAATTAATACAGAGTCTTACAGGTTTTTAGAATCTAACACAATACAAAAGAGTTTTTTTCTACTACAGAGTAATACAGTTATACATTCCATTCAGCATCTAAACAGTTAACAATTACATTGTCACTTCCTTTAATATCTTAACATCTTGTACCTTAATAAATTCTTGTAGCATCAGACTCCAATTTAATAACCAGCTATTTTTATTCCTTTTCTTCAGCAAACAAAAACTAAAGAGTTGTGATCTTAGCTTACGTGTATACTACAAGAGTTCATGCAAATACTAATCTTTATGTTACTTTCAAACTTAACAGTCAGTCTTCCATGGGGGTTGTCTTTATTATTCACATGCTTTGTCAAAATCCCTTAAAACCGGATCCTGTTATTTAAAATGGTATCCTGTCAACCCTCGCCCTGTTTCCAGTTAACTCCCACGTGGTGAGCTTGTGCACCAGTGTGGAATAGGCTTTCGCCTGCTCCTTTCATAGGAGTTATTTTATCAACAATGTGGTCCAAACTTAGACCATTTTCCGAATTTCCACACAATTCTTTAATTTTATGCAAGTTGCTAGTTTTCTCTTCAGGACCCTTCAGGCTATTAGTTTTCAGTTTAAACTCTTTGTTCAAACAGCATTTCAAATTCTGCCTTTTCACACCACACTCTTGAATAACAATAGTGTGTGGGGCACCTTTACATTCCAACTCAACCTGTAATTGATTCACAGGCAACATGTTACCAAGCCACTGTCTCTGTCGCCTGGTTGCTGATCCTGACATCAATCCAGACTTTAAATTTTCTTCATTCAATTTAGGAACTACACTTTTCCCGTTTCCTTCAATAATAAGATTCACCTCACCACCTTTTATCTCCTCACTAACTTTTAACACAAACAACTGGGAATTCTCACTTCCCACTATTACCAAGGTTAACCCTTTCTTCACTGAACCAAGTCCATCTGACCCACAAGGACTGCATTCCTTTTCAACTGAATCAAATACCTCAGACTTTTTCTGAGCTCCATTACTTGGTTCAGGACCACGTGCATCTACATCTTGAACACACTCAAATGGGACATTTGCCTCTTCCAGGCTTTCAATACCCGTCCCCTTTTCAAATTCTAAATTCCCCCGATCCTCCAAGGTACTCTCTGGGCAACTCCCTTCCGGAGTAAACTCAACCCCGCGGGCTGAAACAACCTCATCTGCCAACCCAGCAGACTTCTTCAAGGTAATGGAATCCTTTTCATCTAGGACTGCCCTCATTTCATTATCAGGAACACCTTTAGAATTTTCAACTTCTTCAAACAGTTCTGCTGTTACGTACCCCGTAACTGGGTCACTTACCAGCAAAGATAGAGAGGTCCGTTGAAGTCTGATGGTACTATTTTTAACAGTATTTATTGATAAAATACACAAAAATAATATCAATGCAAACATACAGATAATATATGTCGTCAATACTAAATCTAAAAGTGCGGGTATAATAATAATCAATAAGAAATAGCTCTATCGTTGTCTAGGGGATAATGTATTGTCCGATGGAAATATAAAAGTCACTTCAGTTCATTCAAGCTGCAGCTTTTGGTTGGAGAGAGAGACGGAGGTTTAGAACTTGCCCGGTTTCCGTTTTATGATGTCGATCCTTCAAAATGGCGTCGGTGGTGATCTCTTCCTTAGCTAAGCCGCCTTCTGTGGGGTGGGCCTCAATCCCGGGGCAACGGGAAAGGACACACATGGGCCCTCCACCGGCTGTCACTATTAAACGCTGTCACTGGACTTCTAGCATTTCTCCTGGTGCGTGTCAAAGGGGTTGTTCCCCAGACCCTCTTTTATCCTGACTCACAGGGTCTCAGATGTCAATCAGGTTGGGATGATGCCATCCCCCCAACCAGCCCACGTTGCTCATTCCTTCAGGACGTTGATGAATAGCACAGTGCTCAATACACAATTCCGTCTCCAAGAGACAATGGCCGTTTCCCGTAGCTTTGTATCGTTGAGGGGCCCGGACATTCCAAACGTCTCTCTCTCATTTCCTGGGTCTCCTGACCTGAATTAATAGCGATCTTGTGGTTCCCAACAAGGAGGGGGCCCAGGCGTAACACTGCCAAACCAGACAGATCAGCCATGTCCAACCCTGGACCTTTTAACAGCCTTATCTGTTTCTCATCTTTACTTCGTGCCTCTATAAATTTCCTCCTGGCTAAGGGCAGGACTACCTCCTCTCCCTTACTCTCTTTCACCTCCCTATTCTCCATTTTACCACCCTCTAAACCCTCTTGGTACAGGGTCGGTAAAAACGTCTTGGCCAAATCGATACTGGCCAGTTTTAAACTGCTCTTGTTCTCAGCTGCCTTTCTCGACATGTTGCGAGTGATTGCGCATGCGGGATAGATCTTGGAATCTAGGGGCGGGTCCTCAACACTCACAGGCTGGCTCACCAGCTTCATTGCTGACCAAACCTTACCACCGGCTAAATCGTTATCAAGAAGGACGTCCACATCCGTTCTCGGGAATTCTGATCGCACCCCTATTTCAATTGGTCCAGGTACCAGCTCACAATTTATAATGATCCTATGCAAAGGCACCGCTTCTGTCTCTTTTCCTATTCCTCTCAAAGCTACCTCTCCCGTCTCAGGACCAAAATCCAGTACCTTACTGCTAATCAATGACAGTTCAGCTCCCGAGTCTCTCCAGATCCGCATTGGAACTGGTGTGTGTCTCTCTCTCACAGACACGGTTCCCTCTGAAATATATTTCTCAGACCCTTCTCGTACTGTCTACCTGGGGCTCTCTCATCGATTTACTGATCACCACAGCACACCCTGTAGGGACTGCTGCTTTCCACTTTCCTGTCTCCTTCCTCGGAGCAAGGCACTTGGATGCAATATGACACACCTTTCCACAATTAAAACAGGTCAAGCCAGGACCTCTCCTGCCGTCTTGCCTCTCCTCCTCAATTTTACCGCTAGCTTCTGGCTGAATCTCTGCCTCAGCCGGCGGGCTTTCTCTACCATTCCCACGGTCTCTCTGGTAACTTTTATTTGAGGAAAACTTTGTCTTGTTGGTTAGGGCATATTCATCTGCAACCCTAGCAAATTCGGAGACGGACTTATTCGGCTTCTCGTTCAAATACATCCGGATATCATCCGAAACACAACCTTTAAATTCCTCAATCAGAATTAACTCCCTGAGTCGCCAAAAATCTTCTTCCACTATTTCTGCTGCACACCAATGATCCAAGAGCACACCCTTCTCATAGGCAAATTCTGCATACATCTGATTTCACCCTTTCTTTAAATTTCTGAACTTTTGTCTATAGGCTTCAGGTACCAATTCATAGGTCTGAAGAATGGCCTCTTTTACTTCCTCATAATTCTCAGACTCCTCCTCCTCCATGGACAACGCCGCATATGCCCATTGTGCCTTCCCTTTTAACACACTTTGTAACAATGCCACCCACTGCTCTTTGGGCCACTTCTGACTCACTGCCACATTTTCAAAATGCAAGAAATAACTATCAACATCCGTCTCCTGGAACGGAATGTCTACTAACATTAAACCGCTCTTCTCGGTCTGACCCTTGAGCTCTTCGCTCTTGCCTTAACTTCTCCATGTCCAAGTCATGCTGGCTCTGTTTCTCTTTCTCCTCGTACTCTCTCTCCTTCTTGGCTCTCTCCCTCTCCTTTTCAGCTGCTTCCAGCTGTTTTAACTGAATTTCATGCTCCCTTTGTTTTTTGGCTCTTTCCTGCTCTTTTTCCTTTTCTGCCCTTTCCTTCTCCCTTTCGGCTCTTTCTTTTTCCTTTTCAGCTGCTTCCAGCTGCTTTAACTTAATTTCATGTTCCAACCTTAATTTCTCCAACTCTAACTGAGCCGTCCCACTAGCTGGTGCCTTTTCAGGGATATTTTCCAATACCTCAGCCGAAAACACATACTTCACAATATATTACTGAGTTATGGCCCTCCACACCTCCCGCTTTTTCATTGACAACCTCACCTCTGCGAGGTTTAGTCTTTTCGCAGTATTTAACAATTCCGACTTTGTGGCTGCCTCTAGCGCCTCCAGAGTCGGGTTTTTTAATAAATTCATCCACATCCATCTTTGCTGGTTTCCCGTCTGGCTACCCGTGCAACCAGACCCACGTATGGACTTAAGCCCGATTCACTGGCCCTCCAATTTGGTATCAAATCCCAAGACAAGATCCCACTTTGTTATGAACCCCGTAACTGGGTCACTTACCAGCAAAGATAGAGAGGTCTGTTGAACCATTGAAGTCTGATGTACATTTTTAACAGTATTTATCAGTAAAAATACACAAAAATAATATCAATGCAAACATACAGATAATATACGTCGTCAATACTAAATCTAAAAGTGCAGGTATGATAATAATCAATAAGAAATAAGCTCTATCGTTGTCTAGGGGATAATGTATTCTCCGATGGAAATATAAAAGTCACTCAGTTCATTCAGGCTGCAGTCTTTGGTTGAAGTCAAGAGAGATTTTTAGAAACTTGCCAGCTTTTCCTTTTTATGATGTCGATCCTTCGAGAGTTCCGTTGGTGTAGCTGGTCCTTTAGCTAAAGCCGTTCTTCCGTGGTAAGGCCCCAATCCCAGGCAAAGGGAAAGGACACACGCGAGCCCTCCACCGGCTGTCGCTATTAAACGCAGTCACGGGATTTCTAGCGTTTCTCCTGGTGCGCCTGAAGGGGTTGTTCCCCAGACCCTCTTTTATCCTTACTCACGGGGTCTCAGATGTCAATCAGGTTGGGATGATGCAATCCCTCAACCAGCCCACTCTGGTCATCCCCTGAGGGCTTCAATGAATAGTGCAGTACTCAATACACAATTCCATCTCCAAGAGACAATGGCCGTTATCCGTGGCTTTGTCTTGCTGAGGCCAGGACACATTCCAAAACCTTGAGGATTCTCTCTCATTTCCTAGGTCCCAGACCTGAATTAATAGCGATCTTGCGATTCTCAAAAAGGAGGGGGCGACTTTCTACCCTTCGACCCCTCAGAGTTGTGGCATATTCGTAACACCAGTCAACCAGACGTTTGAGGGGCCATCACTAGAAGTTCAAGAAATCAATGTTCATGCTATCATTACATCATGGACTGACATGTCGGAATGGGAATGGGAAGTGGGTGGCCATTGGGAGATCCTGCTTTTTCTGGTGGATGCAGCACTGGAGCTCAGCGAAGCAGACTCCCAGTCTTCGTCAGATCTCGCCGATATATGGGAGACCATACTGGGAGCACCGGATACAGTAGATGGAACCAACAGACTCACAGGTGAAGTGTTGCCTCACTTGGAAGGACCATTTGGGGCCCTGAATGGTAGTGAGGAGGTGAAGGGGGAGATAAGGCACTTGTTCTGCTTTCAAGGATAAGTACCTGGAGGGAGATCAGGGGCAGGGGTGAATGGACAAGGGAGTTGTGTAAGGAGTGATCCCGAACTAGTCAGCTGGAGACGCTCATGGAGTGAGTACTGTTTTGGATTTGCTCCATAACCTTTACTTTTTTTAACCTTTGATCACCCTTATTCAGCTTATTTTTACATATACCGAAAGTTTCTTTGTTAATTTTTTTTTGGATTTACTGCCAAGAGTTTGTTGTGAACTTTTGAAGATATGCAAACAGAAATGTCTCTCAGGTCTAAGGGATGGGATCCCGGACGCAATCCGAACGGTAACGGAAAAAAGCAGGCTCCGCCACAACAAACTCAATTAACTTTTGAATTGTTTATGGAGGTTTTGGATAAAAAATTTGCTGAACTACAACAATTTTTTAAAGAAGATATAAAGGCTTTTCAAGAGTACATGGTTAAGACGGATTTAGTAATTAAACAGCAACAAGCTCTTATTGCGTTTCTGCAAGAAGATGCTCGGAAGCGAGAATTGACTATTGAAAAACTGCAACAGGATTTAATTTCGACCATTAAGCTGATGGAAGCCCTTAAAGCCAAGAGTGACGATTTTGAGAATCGGTCCAGAAGACAGATCTTACGTATACTTGGTCTTCCAGACGGCATAGAAAAGATGACCCTTCGAAATATTTTGCTCAACTTTTAAAAGAAGCGTTTCCGACGATTTTCCCGAATAACCCCCCTTTATTGGATCGGGCACATAGAATTCGGCGTCGATCACCGAGTGCTACAGACAAACCTTCGGTGGTAATTGTCCGGTTCCATTATGTACATGACAAAGAACAACTTATAAGAGCAGCTCGTCGAGCAGGAATGATTAAATTCAAAGATTTTTGCTTCCGCCTGGTCGAAGACTTTAGTCCTGACCTTTTAAAAAGGCTTCTTTTCAAACCGTTGATGGCTGAATGTTATGAGAAAAATCTGAAACCTGCGCTTCTATACCCTGCGAAGCTCCGAATTTCTCCGTCGAATGCTCCACGACAGGTTTTCATTTCAACTTCAGAAGCGAGAAAATATCTGGAGGAGAACTTCCCTACTGCTACAGACACCAGTCTCTAATAAATGAACGATTCTGATCGTGTAAGATGGTTCTCGATCTCTTAAACCAGAATTAAAATCTGGTTATTGGTGTAGGTTCATCCTATACTTTATACTTAAGTTAAAGTGTGTTTTCGTCATATTAATTGTTTTGCCTTATACACTTTAATCATTTAACAACATACTTGTCCATTAACTTTGTTCCTTCGAAGGTATATTTTTAATTCTTTGAAGGTGAATGTTTCTTTGATTAAGATGGTGGTTTTTTGAAAAAGATTTTTGGTTTTGCTTAAGATGGCGTTAAGTTTTTATTTTTTTTCGCCTTTTTCCTACAATGCATCACTTATCATAGCTTAAATATTTTTTGTTTTGTCTGGGCTAGAGTCCGATTTATAATTTTTTTAGTGATTATATTATTATTCTTTTTACAACTAACTATACTTAGAAATATGGTTTTTATTATAGCGATTTTAATTTTTAAAGTTGGGTTGATTCTTTTATATATATCCTTTTTATATGGAGTGTTCTTCAGCTGACATGGGGGTAGGATTAGTCTTACTTTTTCCCTTTTTAAGTCATATTTTGGCTTTTTCTCTTTTTCTTGGGGGGTGGGGGGGATGGCCTGTTTTCTAATTCTATTTTTTTGTACTAGTTTGAGTTAGTTTTTTTATTTGGGCTGTTTTTGAACTTCAAATATGTCTGTGTTGTCGTCACTTCCGGGTCTTCTCTTTACTTTTGTTCCTCTTCCGGGTGCATGAGTTTATAAGTTGGTTAACCCTTTCTATACCAAAGGGTTGATTTTAGAATTATGGCTCAGACCATTAATTTTGTGTCTTGGAATACTAATGGTTTAAATCATCAATTAAACGAAAGAAGATTTTCAAAGTATTCCAAAGACTTAATGCTCATATCATTTTTGTACAAGAAACTCATATGAGGAAGGAGGACAAATTTCATTTTTTTAGATTTTGGCGGGGTCAACAGTATCACGCAAATTCGAATGCTAAAGTAAAAGGAGTTTCAATTTTTATTGACTCCTCTATTTCATTTGTTCATCGTGATATTTTTTCAGATCCGAATGTCAGATTTTTGTTAATTACGGGTTTACTTTGTAATAAAAAGGTTGCTTTGGTTAATGTTTACGCTCCAAATGTGGATTGTCCTGACTTTTTAAAGTCTTTATTTACCTCTTTACCCAATCTAAACGAATATAAGTTAATAATGGGTGGTGACTTTAATTGTTGTTTAAATCCTCTGATGGATAAATCTTTATCTATTCAGACTTTACCTAATAAGTCGGCCACTTGTATTAACTCTTTTTTGACTGACAATGGAGTTTTTGATATTTGGAGATTCCGGCATCCTAATGACAAAGAGTTTTCTTTTTTCTCACATGTTTATCACTCTTATTCGAGAATTGATTATTTTTTTATAGACTCTTGTTTTATTCCATTGGTAATCGGTTGTAACTATGATATTATAGCTATCTCTGATCATGCTCCATTATTACTTTCTATGAAATTTACGGATACAGCTTCTAATGCTAGACAATGGCGATTTGACTCTACCTTGTTGCAAGACTCTGACTTTATAAAATTTATGGAGGAGCAGATCGACTTCTTCTTTTCAACTAATTCTACAGATGATATTTCCTGCGGAACACTTTGGGACACTTTTAAAGCGTATATATGTGGACAGATTATTTCTTATTCTGTTGGTTTGAGGAAACGTACTAAGATGGAAACTCTTTTATTGGTTGATAAAATTAAAGAGATTGATAAGAAATATTCGATTGCTCCCAGTAAGGAGCTTTACAAACAAAGGGTTGAACTTCAAATGGAACATAGTTTATTACTTACATCCTCGATTGAAAATCAATTAATGAAAACTAAATCTGATTTTTATATACATAGTGATAAATCTGGTAAACTGTTAGCTAGTCAATTGAAGAATGCTTTGGTTAAACGTCAAATCACTAAGATTGGTCAGCAGAATGGGAATCTGACAGTTAATCATGATGAGATAAATAAGGCATTTCAAGACTTCTATACCTTCCTGTATCAATCTGAATTTCCTCAAGATCATAATACCATGTCTGATTTTCTTGGGAAATTAAATTTTCCAAGATTATCATCTGATGATCTTTTGATATTGGATACTCCTATTACGGATGTAGAAATTAAGGGGGCTATTTCCTCAATGAATTCTGGGAAAGCACCGGGTCCAGATGGTTATACAGTTGAATTTTTTAAATTTTTTTCCGCTACTCTTTCCCCTTGGCTAGGTAAGGTTTTTGAGGAAGCCATTAGATTGGGGAATTTGCCACAATCTTTTTATAGAGCTTACATTTCTTTAATATTGAAGAAAGATAAAGACCCTACTAACTGTGCTTCTTATAGACCTATATCTTTATTGAATGTAGACTCCAAGATTTTTTCCAAGTTACTGGCATCTAGATTGGAGAATGTATTACCCAAAATTATTTCAGATGATCAAACTGGTTTTATTAAAAATCGTTATTCTTTTTTTAACATTAGATTGTTGAATATTGTTTATACTCCCTCACATGACACTTCAGAATGCGTGATTTCATTAGATGCGGAGAAAGCATTTGATAGAGTTGAATGGCCTTACTTATTTAATGTGTTGGAGAAGTTTAATTTTAGTCTGATATTTATATCATGGATTAAATTGATTTATCATACTCCAGTAGCCTCAGTGTTTACCAATAATCAAAGATCTCCCTTTTTTCGCCTATTTTGGGGCACTAGACAGGGATGTCCTCTTAGTCCATTACTATTTAACATTGCCTTAGAACCTTTGGCAATTGCCATCAGACAATCACAGGATATTTTGGGTATTAATTGTGGGACAGATATTCGTAAGTTATCTTTGTATGCAGATGATTTATTACTATCCATTTCTAACCCGGAGAAATCCATTCCAGCAGTTTTATCATTATTGGCTCAATTTAGTGAGTTTTCTGGGTATAAGTTAAATCTTAATAAAAGTGAATTGTTTCCTTTGAATAAACGGGTCCCAATTTATGGAAATTTACCTTTTAAATTAGTTAATGACTCTTTTACTTATTTAGGGATCAAAATCACAAAAAACCATAAAGATTTATTTAGATTTTATTTTTTACCCTTAATTGATCAGATTAAAGGTTTGTTTACTAAGTGGTCACCTTTATCTTTATCCCTAATAGATAGGATTAATGCTAATAAGATGGTTATTTTACCTAAGTTTTTATATATTTTTCAAGCGATACCAATTTTTATCCCGAAATCTTTTTTTTACTAATGTTGACTCTAAAATTTCTTCATATATATGGTAGAATAAAAATCCCAGGTTAGGTAAAACATATTTACAGAAGACAAAAAAGGAAGGCGGGTTAGCTTTACCTAATTTCAGATTTTACTATTGGGCAGTTAATATTAGATATTTGTTATGTTGGTTGGAAGATGGGGGTGGATCTTTTGGCCCTTGTTGGGTGAGTTTAGAAACTAAATCAGTATCAGCTTATGCTCTGGGTTCTATTTTAGGGACTTCTCTCCCTTTTGCTCTTTCTAAATTGCCGAAACGAATTGACAACCCGATAGTTGAACATACTTTGCGTATATGCTTTCAATTTTGGAGATTTTTTGGGTTGACTCAATTCGTTTTAAATAGTCCTATTGTATCTAATTGTTTTTTTTCACCCTTCCATTATAGATTAAGCTTATTCGGCTTGGAAAACTAAGGGATTACTAAGATTTTCTGATTTATTTTTAGATAATTGTTTCATGTCTTTTGAGCAATTATCCAACAAATATAACTTGCCTAGATTTCATTTTTTTAGATATTTACAGATTAGACATTTTTTAAGTTCTGTACTCTCTACTTTTCCAAATTTTATGCCTTCAGATATTTTGGAGAGTTTATTTGAATTAGACCCTTTTCAAAAAGGGCTTATTTCAAAACTTTATAATATAATTATGAAGATACATTCAGAGCCTCTTTATAAGACTAAAAAGGATTGGGAAAGAGAGCTTAGTCTTAGTATTTCTAGTGAGAATTGGGATAGAATTCTTCAATTAGTTAATACATCATCGTTATGTGCCAAACATTCATTAATACAATTTAAGGTCGTACATAGGGCCCATATGTCCAAGGATAAATTAGCTCATTTTTACTCTCATATAAGTCCTATTTGTGATAGATGTCATTCTGAAATTGCATCTTTAACTCATATGTTTTGGTCTTGTTCATTTTTGGAGAAATATTGGAAAGATATTTTTGATATTATTTCTGCGGTTTTGAATATCGATTT
Organism: Hypanus sabinus; assembly: GCF_030144855.1. Classification (NCBI taxonomy): domain Eukaryota; kingdom Metazoa; phylum Chordata; class Chondrichthyes; order Myliobatiformes; family Dasyatidae; genus Hypanus; species Hypanus sabinus. The sequence continues at coordinate 47,988,021 of NC_082721.1, forward strand.
ACAACCTCATCCTATTACCGCAATTTTTGGTTTACCAATCTTAGACTCACTGCATTTATCTTCTTCTGCCCGTCGAATGATTGCATTTCTAACTCTGATGGCTAGAAGATCTATATTGTTGAATTGGAAAGAAATTAATCCTCCCACTGTATTTAATTGGTTCTCTCAAACTATGTTATGTTTAAATTTAGAAAAAATTAGAAGTGGTACTTTTGAGACTTCTATTAAATTTGAAAAGTTATGGAGACCATTTATTCAACATTTTCATATGATGTAATATGACCCTGTGCCAAGTTCATTTGATTTCCCAGCTTTTAGCTTATGTATGTTGAGAGGACCGGAAGTGACGGCATTGATGAATACTTATTTTTGTGAGATATTATAAACAGCCCGCTTTTTTTTCTCTCTTTTTTTTGCTTCTTTTTTCTTCTATATTAGTTATTAGTTACTAGATTAGATTAGCTAGTTTTGCTTTTTTTTTTGTTTTTTTTCTTTCTTTTTTCTGTTTTCTTTATATCATATACTATGAAATATTTAGACTTACTATGTTTATACATATATTTTATGGCTTATGTCTTGGTAAACTCATTTATATTGTAACTATTATGTATGTTTTTTTCATATGTAATGGAATGTATATGTTGGTAATTTCTTTATCAATATATCATTTGTATTCTGTCCATATTACTAATATTAATAAAAAGATTTAGAAAGAAAGAAAAGAAAGGAGTGATCCCTGCAGAAAGCAGAAAGCAAGGGGAAGGAAACGCTCTGCTTGGTGGTGGGGTCTCATTGGAGATGGTGGAAATTACAAGAATTATGTGCTGATCACAGAGGCTACTGAGGTAGGAGGTGAGGACGAGGAATGCTATCCCTGGTGAAGTGGTAGCAGACTTGTGCAAAATGGAAGAGATGCAGATGAGGGTAGCGTTGATGGTGGAGGAAGGGAAGCTCTTTTCTTTAAAGAAAGAGGACATCTCATTAGCTCTGGAATGGAAAACCTCATCCTGAGAACTGATGCGATGAAGACAGAGGAACTGACAGAAAGGGACGACAGTTTTACAAGTTTCAGGGTGGAAAGAGGTTTAGTCCAGGTAGCTGTGAGAATCAGTCAGATTGTAAAAGATAAGTAGATGAACTGTCTCCAGATATAGAGACTGAAATATTGAGAAATGGAGGGAGGTGTTGGAAATGGATCAGGTAAATTGAGGGCAGAGTGGAAGTTGGAGGCAAAGTTCATGAAGTTGACAAGCTCTGCATGGGTGCAGGAAGCAGCCCCAATGCATTTGTCAATATAGTGTAGAAAAATTTGGGGAGTGATACCAGTGTAGGCTTGGAACATAGACTGTCCCACATAGCTGACAAAAAGGCAGGCATAGCTGGGACCCATGCGAGTGCCCATGGCTATACCTTTGGTTTGGGGGAACTGGGAGGAGATAAAGATGAAATTATTGAGAGTGTGGATCAGTTCAGCCAGATGGGGGAGAGTGGAGGAAGAAGTGGAGGGGAGGAAGAAGTACATTGTGGTAGAAGATAGGTGAAACCAGGAGAGGGGGAGGGAGTGAAGTCAAGAGCTGGAAAGCTGATAGGTGAAAGAGATGAAGGGTTGGAGAAGGAGGAATCTGACAGGAGAGGATAGAAGGGGAACAGGTTGGAGTAGAGAAATGTGACATCTCCCAGTGTCTACCCATTTCAATTCTACTTCCCCTATCAGTCCATAACTCCTCTCCTGCCACAGTGAGGCCACACTCAGGCTGGAGGAGTAGCACTTGTATTCTGTCTGTGTAGCTTCCAACCTGATGGTATGAACATCGCTTTTTTTGAGCTTGCGGTTATTGCCCCCCCTTCATTATTTGCATTTCCATTTCCCTTCACCTCATCTCTTGCACATCACCTCCTCCATCTGGTGCTTCCCCCTCCCCTTCCTTTTCTTCCATAGTCTTCTACCCTGTCCTATAACGTTCCCCCTTCTCCAGCCCTTCGTCTCTTTCACCAATCAGCTTCCCAGCTGTTTACTTCACTCCCTCCCCCTCCTGGTTTCACCTATCTCCTGCCACCTTGTACTTCTTCCACCCCTTGTCCTACCTTCTTGCTCTGACTTCTCATCTGTTTTTCCTCCAGTACAGACCTGATAAAGGGTCTCGGCCCAAAACGTTGACTGTCTACTCCTTTCCATAGATGCTGCCTGGCCTGCTGAGTTCCTGCAGCATTTTGTGCCTGTTGCTTGGATTTCCAGCATCTGCAGATTTTCTTGTCTTTCTGCCAATATTTATACTGACTCGCATTATGCCTGTAAAGTAGCACATGATTGTGGACAGACCTGAAAATTATGGGGATTTTTTTTAACCTCATAAGTTTCCCCTATTAAAAAATTCAGTGCACATATAAAACTTATTGGCAGCATTACAGGAGCCTAAACAAGCTGGGATTATTAAATGTGTAGTACATACAGCACAAGTGGATGAGGTCTTCAATGACAATAAAGCAGCAGATCATACTGCAAATGAAACAACTATTAGACCCACCCTTGTTGTGCCAGAAACAAGCAGCCCCATGTAGTTGGTCCTGATGACACCCTCAACCTTGGAGGACATACATGCATACCAGTCCACTGCTCCATGGACTGAAAGGGTAAAGTGTTTAAAGCTGGGTTGTAAGCAGCATGATGATATGTGACTTCACCCCGATTAGCTCATTATGGCCCCAGATAAATTGGTACTGTGGATTGCCCGAAGTGTTCACAAGTTCACACATGTGGGCAAGAGGGGAATAAGTTAACTAAATAAACCACACTTGGTATGCCTCTGGAGTATTGCAAGTTGCAAAACAAATCTGTAGACAATTCTGCCTGACATAATCGAGGAAAACTGGTACAAATAACAGGGGTACCTAGCCCACCGTCAGATAGCCTTTTTGTACACTTACAGATGGAATTGATTAAATTGCCTTAATGAAAAGGGTATAAGCATGTATTAGTGATGTGTTCTCATGACAGGTTGAAGCACTTCCTTGTAGAAAGAATGATGCAGATACAGCAGTGAAATGTTTGTACTACAGTTTGAGATCCTCCAGAATCTAGCAACAACGGTACGCATTTCACTGGTAAAGTCATTAAAGAAGTATGAAAAGCCTTCCAGGCAGATTAACATTTTGATTGTGACTATTGGCGTGGTTTCTCGTGCCCCACAAATGATTAGGAGACGCAGAAGATTCTTCAAGAAGGGTTAAACTTTAATTTGCAAATCAAAGCTGAGACAGTCATTGAACTAGTTGCTGATTGCCCACCAATCCTTGGACATAGCATTTTTTATAGCAATCTCCTGGTTTAGTTGCATTAGCATATCCAATCGGTCTATAGTTGTGTACCACAAGTACATCCACCACTATTGTTTCTACCCATTGACTTAAACATGTTCTAATCTACATCTCTTAGCTACCTTTCATTAACGCACTGTGCATTCCGGAGGAAATGTTTGAGCGCACAGTGCCTCTTGGTGCAAGATGCAGTGAAAAGTCAGCAGCTTTCTGTCCAGCGACTTCTGCAGTAAAGCTACAAATCCCTGGTTAACCAAGTATGATAAATATTTTAATTGCCTATTATTTTACGTATATTCATTTTTTTTCATTGTTCAGTGAAATAGTCCTTTTATGTTTCAGGTTGACAGCTGGCTGACGTTATTTTTGGTTTGCTGCTGGCGGACAATTTAAGTTTGGCGTTTTTCATAAATACAGGGAGGACTCAAATAGACATTGAGTATTTTACTTAAAAGTAACCTTCAACCCAACGTCTTTTTTTCGGAGTTCAAAATGTTTTTGTTGCATGCAGAAATGTAATTTCGTTTTCTCTGCAGGAGTTCATCGATTTCATAAATGCAACACATTATAGTTTGTTTATACATAGCATAAAGGCAAAAAAAAACGTTGTATGCAGTGTTATTTCATTTTAAATGTCAAACGGGTTTTGTGGCTCCCAGTGTTTTCTTTTCTGTGGGAAATGGGTCCAAATGGCTCTTTCAGTGGTAAAGGTTGCCGACCCCTGGGCTAGAGGAATGCTGAAGAAAGCCGAACACAAATCAATCACTGAAAAGTAACTTGCTTCTGGTGGAACATTAGTCAAAAGCGTGTGTGGGTTGGGGACTACCGCTGGCCAGTCCTCTACCACATCATTTACCGCTCGCAAATCATGCACCAATCTCCACTTAGATTTATCTGCTTTTAAGACTGGCAGCAACGGGGTTTTGCATGGACTGTTTGTTCTTTTAAGCACACCTATTTCAAGCAACCCCTGCACTGTCGATGCTATTCCCTCTTCTGCTTCTTGTCTTAAAGGGTATTGTGGTCTCCTGGGTGGAATTGCTCCCCTTTTCAGCCTCATTTCCACTGGACTAGCTGTTTTTATTTTCCCTACGTCCGTGTCATGCTGTGACCACCGAATAGACGGCAACTCATCTAACCTTTTATCTTTCTGCTGGCCTCTTTCCTTTCCCAGCAATGGCATGTGTGGTCGGGGAGTTATTTCGACCTCTCTCACTGTCCCTATTATATCTACACTTATCATTATTTTAATGCAATTGTTGTCTTCTGATATCCACACCTCTGGCGTGATTTTCCTCCACACTGTTACAGTTTCAGCACTCTTAACTGAGGGTCCTAAGTCTTTAGACTGATATCCCTTGTTTACCAACAACGTTACGTGGGGCGCAGCCTCCGGTACCATTTTTCTAAAAAGGTGTTCCACTTAACTTGTAAAGCTGCCCCTTGCTTTCCAATTATCACAGCCTCCCCTTCCAGGTGCTGTTGGGTACATGCCTCCAGGTGCCATCTCTCCTCTAACTCCCTGTTCTGAGTCTCGTCAAAAATCACTGTACAGTGTAGCTCAGATTTGGGCATTACAGCCCTGGGTAATATAGCCTGCACGCCCTTTTTCCATTTTTCCCAGGTTTCCTGAATCTGATCTGCGATGTCTCCTATCCAAAGGACATTAGCCTTCTTGTCTTCTCGCACTATCAATTGAGCCCCTGCTCTTTCCACACTCAGCCCATTTCTGGTGCATTCTAATTTTAATTCCAGTTTCAATAAGGCATCTCTGCCTAACAAATTAATCAGAGTTCCTTTAAATACTAGCACCGGCAAAACAATTCCTTTATTTCCCATCCTCAACTGCACTGGAGCCGTGCACTGTGTCAACTGTGTTTTCCCTGAGAACCCTACCGTCTTAATAAACTTTCCTGACATGGGAAGGTGAAGGGCATACTGTGGCTGTACACAAGTGTACGTGGCTCCAGTATCTATCATCGTTGGTGTCAGTTGTCCTAACACAACCTGAACAATGGGTTCCTCGTCTGCCTCCCTTGTTATCATTGGGTAATGTCCCTTCCCACTCAAGTTCTTGGGGCACCCCTAATACCTCACATAGGGATTTGCAGGTCCGCTTGGGCCTGTGGGGGCTGGTCCTTGGCTAAACTTTAGTTCCCTTTTTATCAGTTCCTGCTGGTGTGTGACAGGCCATGGTGTAAACGGACAATCTCTTCTCATGTGACCTGGCTGATTACATTCCCAGCACAATCTCTCTACCTCTCTTTCCCCCTGTTTCCTCACTGGTCCCCTCTGCCCATAGCTCCTCTGCCCCCCTCCTTGGGACTTCCAGTCCTGTCTGGGCTGTTTGAATTTAGTCTGTTCCTGATAGGATATTTGTGGGAATGCTCCCCCAAAGACGATTATTGGCATGGGGTTTTCCAGCCCTTGTCTTACAGTATGATCGGTTCCTCCATATAGCAGTGCTTTGTCCAGTTCGATGGCTGTACTCGGACCGGTGGTTGCTGGCAGCATCTTTTTGTTTTTCTCTTTTTCCTTCTTTTTGAGCTCTTCGAGCTGCATTTGTATTAACTTTCTTTGCACCTCTTCCTGCTGCTCAGCCAACCTTCGTTTGTCTTTCCGGTATTTCTCAACCACATGGACTATGTGGTCTCTAAATTCTTGTCGGGTCTTTGACGTTAGCCCAACCACTTCCTCCAGTTTGGATTTTACTTGTGGAGGCATTGCATCCAAAGTGCTGTGTCGGAACAGTGAAGTCGTAAATAAGCTATTTTCCACCTCTTGCTCAGTCTCCAGTCTCCACCTTTTCAACTAGTTTTCTACGTAGGCTGCTGGGTTTTCAGTGTCTCTCAGTGGATCCCCTTTTAAGGCTTTGGGGTCCACTTTGGGTGGATAAAGCTTTCTGAGGGCCTGCCATACCTTCTGCCTCACTCTGTCAAACCCGTCTCCATCAGTTCTCGGGTCGTTCGAGTTTACTATGCCAGCCATTTCCATTAGTTCGTTAAATTTGGAGGTTCCCATCAACCTTATCAATAGTGCCTTCAAATCTCCCATAGCCAATAATTGTCCCACCGTTTCTTCTTCAAAGGCTCTAATCCATTTCCCTGCTCCTTCATGTAGATTGGGCAGAGTATTTTTCAGCCCTTCTAGGTCCTGGGATCCCCAAGGGATATACTGTACTTGTCCTGATCCTTTTACTAACAACAGCATCATTCTTCCTCCTTCTTCCCACCAGCCCTGGCTCTCCTCCTCACCTGACTCCCCCATCTGTCTTTACTGCCTCCCACACAAATGTCTCCGGGGTTCTCTTCTTCCCTCGGGTCCTTGTGGAGTCCTTCCTTTCTGTCTTGATTCAACACTTGGTTGGCCCCTGGAGTATTTTTCGCATCTCCTCTGGCAATCCCCTCTCAGTAACTTATCTAGCTGTCTCTCTACTTCCGCAAGTCGCTCCCCTACTGCCTCCTTCTGCTCTTCTGAGCTTCTGCCTCCTACCTCTTCCCCACAAATTCTCGCATCCTCTCTCTCTCCACTTTTGCTCCTCCAATGAGTCACCTTCTTTTCTAGTCTGTTTATTTCTATAGTATAACCGATACTCCTCATACTCCTTTTCCTCTCTCAAGTATTTCATCCGTTCAATCCCTTCTTCCATTTCTCTTTGCCTGTTCCACCTTTATCCTTTCTGCCTGTATCTCCTTCCATATCGCCGCTTTTTCCTTCTCGTATTGTTTTTCTCCTCCTCATTATCCCAAAATTGTACTTCTCCCTGCATGTTTACCGTTCCTGTCAGCAGGGGTCACTGCTTAGGGATTCCTTCCTCATTATAGGGAGGGGGTTTTTCTGTTTCTGTCGCATCCGGGTACGGAGCTGAAGCCAGCTTCTCACCGTACCCTACTCTCTCTTTAACAGGCTGTTTCTCCAGCACCTTAGTGTCTTCCTCGCTTGTAATCAATATTCTACTTGTCCTCCTCAGCCTTTCTCCCTCCGTTCTGAAGAGTTTTAGCACTTCCATTTCTCGTTCTCTTTTTTGCCCTCTTTTCTTAGATTTATCTTTTGGTTTGTAATTTTTAATCAGTGCCTCCATTTCTTCGCACAAACTTACATCAAACGTTCCTTCTCTTGGCCACTTTGTGACCAGGTTTTTGGTTCTTTTTCCCCATTTTTCTGAAGTTTTTATAATCTCATTTTTATTTATCGGGAATTTTTTGCTCAGAATCTCTACTGCCGTTCCTTTACCTGTCACGTTATTCTCTCTTTTTAAGGTATTTCAGAGATTCACAGTTCGTTTACTGGATAATATTATTTCCTCTAATTCTATGCCTAGTCTATCGTCTATCTACCAGCGCTTTAAACTATCTATTGGACTGTCCTTGTTTCCTATTCTGTTCTGTCTGTACAGACCTCTATTCAGAGCGGTATCCACAGAACTTTCTCTATGCACCTCGTCTATTCAGACCCTTATCTCTTAAGGCAGTATCCATGAGGATTTTCTCTATTTTTCCTTTCCCTGCCCGTTCAGACCTTTGTTTTATATGAAGCGGTATCCACAGGGACTTACCAACACCACGTGGAATTTTTCTTAACTTTTTATTAACTTATTTGTACTTACCTTCACTGCAGTGTTCTTGATCAATCCCCTGAGCCTCCTGTTAACCCCCAATTCTGCCAGATTCTTTGGACCGGAGAGACACTTCGGCTGTGGTTCCACACTTCTGAGACTCCAAGACCTCCCCAAAGCCAACAGAATTCTTAGTCCAAATTGTCGCAAAAAGCGCTTCCCTTTTGTTTGGGTGCACCCTTTATTCTGTTAGCCTTGTGGGGGTCCCTAGAGGACTGGGAAGCATCCCCAATCTGCCGTTTCCTTTCCGTGGGTCTCTTTCCGGTCCTGCCGCTGTCGCCAATTTTGTCGCGGTTTCTCGTGCCCCACAAATGATTAGGAGACGCAGAAGATTCTTCAAGAAGGGTTAAACTTTAATTTGCAAATCAAAGCTGAGACAGTCATTGAGCTAGTCGCTGATTGCCCACCAATCCTTGGACATAGCATGCTTTATAGCAATCGGTCTATAGTTGCGTACCACAAGTACATCCGCCACTATTGTTTCTACCCATTGACTTAATCATGTTCTAATCTACATCTCTTAGCTACCTCTCATTAACACTCCATTATCTTCTACATTCTTAATATTTCATGACTTAATCATGTTCTAATCTACATCTCTTAGCTACTTTTCATTAACGCACATTCTTCTACATGGTCTTTCCATGTCTTTTCTATGGTCTTCTACATTCTTAATATTTCATTCTCCTACTAAATTGGGTACATGCATAGCAAATAGCAAACTCAGATTACATAATTTACATCTCTTAGCTTCCTCTTATTAACACAACATTGTTTTCTACATTCTTAGGATTTCATTCTCTAGCAAATAGCAAGTTGCAACTTTTATACTCCAATACTATCAAACAATTCTTGTAGAAACCCTCCGTTAGCAGGCCGAGTGGAAAAGATGAACGGAACAATTAAGAACAAATTTAGCAAAATATGTGAGGAAACTGGGCTAAAGTGGGAACAGCTGCTGATTTTGGTTCTGATGACTGTTTGAGCCACTGCTAATAGAACCATTGGCCTGTCCCCACATGAAAACATAGTGGGACGGCCCTTGCACCTGCCATCAGATGTGCCACTGGGAGTTAAGCAGGTGGATGTACATGATGATAGTATTCTGAACCACTGCGCTAAAACAAAGCAGTACCACATATTATCAATGGGTAAAGGAAGCCCAGCTGCCAGCAGCAAACATTAAGAGCCACGACATTGAGCCTGGAGACTACATGGTGGTATGGACATTTAAAAGAAAGAATTGTTTGGAACCTTGATTTGAAGGACAATTTCAGGTATTGCTGGTTACTAATACAGCCATCAAGGTAAGAGAAAAGCCATCATGGGTTCACGCCTCTCACTGTAAGATGGTATCTAACAACGTAAAAAAATATAAAGCCTCTGAGATTCCTAATAACATCAGTTGGATTAGCCCTTGTCTTTTCTCTGGCCGATAACTTCCACGAACACTTATGAATGACTTACAGATATGAAACAGGACCAACGTCTGAAGCTGTTGGGTTTGAACGGTCGTCCTGGCACATGTAGAAATGGGTGTTCCCCTTTTACCCATGCCCTTTAACAAAACAGAGATGAACTGTTATTCTAATTGGTCCAACACCAATAGATAACATGGAGGCAGTTTCCCTTGCAGGTAAAATAATAAAGTGCATCTAATATTTGATCCACTCTGAATTTGTAGTTTGTTTCTGTGTATTAGAATGGTACACAACAGTCTCACTCCCCACTCTTTGTGACATTTATCAGGAGTGTTCTATACGAAGAACCCAAAGCATTGTTGAGGATCCCAACCACCCATGTCACAATCTCTATGACCCAGCACCTTCAGGATGGAGGTATAGAACTAGCAATACCAGACTGTGTTACAACTTCTTCCCTCAGGCTGTGAGACTAATGAATATCCAGCCACAACCAAGGTCTCATCACTAAGACAGTGAGCTGCTTACTGCTTACCTGTGAGAAAACCGGAGGTCTACGAGCCAGCCCTTATTGGGAATCAGAGATGAGGAGGGTCAGCAACTTTAAGTTCCTCAGTGTCGTCATTTCAGAGGATCTGTCCTGGGTCTAGCATGTAAGTGCAATCATGAAGAAAGCATGGTAGCATTTCTACTTCCTTAGAAGTTTGCAAAGATTCGGCATGACATTTAAAACTTCGATAAACTACTATAGATGTGTGGTGGAGAGTATATTGACTGCCTGCATCACAGCGTAGTATGGAAACACCAATGCCTCTGAACAAAAATGCTACAAAAGTAATGGATAAGGTCAATTCCATCACAAATAAAGCCCTCCCCTACATGGAGCACTGTCACAGGAAAGTAACATCCATCATCGGGGACCCCACCATCCAGGACATGCACTCTTCCCTCTGCTACCATCAGGAAGAAGGTACAGGACCCTCAGGACTCACCACCAGGTTCAGAAATGGTTATTACCCCTCAATCATCAGGCTCTTGAACCAGAGGGGTAACTTCACTTGCCCCATCACTGAACTGTTCCCACAACCTATGGACTCACTTCCAAAGACTTTTCATCTTGTTCTCGATATTTATTGCTTATTTATTATTATTGTTAATTATTATTTCTTTCTTTTTGCAAAAGTCAACAATTTATTGTCTTTTGCACACTGGTCGTCTGCCCTGTTGGTGCTATCTTTCATTGATTCTATTATGCTTATTGGATTTATTGAGGATGCCCATAAGAAAAGAAATCTGAGGATTGTACTTTGATAATAAATTTACTTTGAATTTTGAGATGATTTTTGAATGATACTTTATTGACTTATTTGTGGTAATATTCCGTTTTAAGTGCTATGTGTGATATATGTATTGTTGGTGCACTGTGATTCAGAGGAATATTGTTTCATTTGGTTATGTAATGTACAGCCAGATGACAATAAACTTGAACTTGAACTTGAGGTTGTATGGACTTGAGGATAATGCATTAGCATGGATAGGGAATTGGTAACCCAATAAAGGGCAGAAGATTGGGATAAATAGATATTCCCCTGTTTGGCATACATTGGTGAGCAGAATGCCAGAGGGTGCTGGACCTGCAATTGTTCACAATATACACTCAGTGGCTACTTTATTAGGTACACCTGTATCCCGCTTGTTAATGCAAATATCTAATCAGTCAATCATGTGGCAGCAACTCAATGCATGAAAGTATGCAGACATGGTCAAGAGGTTCAGTTGTTGTTCAGACTAAACATCAGAATGGGAAGAAATGTGATCTAACTATCTTTGAATGTGGAATGATTGTTGGTGCCAGACGGGGTGGTTTGAGTATCTCAGAAACTGCTGATCTCCTGGGATTTTCACACCTACAGTCTCTAGGGTTTACAGATAATGGTGTGAAAAATAGTGACCCGCAGTTCTGTGGACAAAAATGCCTCGTTAATGTGAGAGGTCCAAGGAAAATGGCCAGATTGGTTCAAACTGGCAGGAAAGCGACAGTAACTCAAATAACCATGTGTTACAACAACAGTGAGCAGAAAAGCATTTCTGAACACACATGTTGAACCTTGAAGTGGATGGGCTACAACAGCAGAAGCCCACACTGGGTTCCACCCTTGTACCTAATGAAGTGGCCACTGAGTGTGTACTGTATACAGAATGAGTTGGAAGAAGAGACCAAGTATAGCATATCCAAGTTTGTATTGACATTAAGCTGAGTGAAAAAGCAAAGGATGTGGAGAATTTTCAGAGCAATGTAGGCACATGAGCACCTGAGTAGGGAAGGGTCTGGCAAATGGAGTACAATGTTGGTAAATGCAAGGTAATCCACTTTGGAAGGAAAAATAGAAGATGAGATTATTATTGAACTGCTGAAAGATATCAGCATGCTACTGTGTAGAGGGACTTGAGAGTGCTTGTGCATGAATCACAAAAGGCTGGTTTGCTGGTGCAGCAAGTTATCAAGAAGGGAAATGGAATGTTGGCCTTCATTGCCAGAGGGATTGAATTTAAGAGCAGGGAGGTTATACTGCAACTGTACAGGGTACCTGTGAGGCCAAACCTGGTGGACTGCATGCAGTTCTGATCTCCTTAATCACTGGAATTCAGAGAATGAGATAGGATCTTTTAGAAGCATATAACATCATGAAAGGGATAGGTAAGATAGAGACAGGAAAGTTGTTTCTGATAGGTGAGATTAGAACCAAGGTTCAGGGAACAGGTTTAAGACAGAGATGAGGAGAAATTGCTTTTTTTGCAGTAGTGAATCTGTGAAATTCTCTGGACAGTAAAGCAATAGAGGTTACCTCATTTAATATTTAAGACACAGTTGGATAGATTTTTGCACAGCAGGTGAATAGAACTGAGTCTATGGCCAGATCAGCCATCACCTCATTGAATGGTGGAGCAGGCTTGACAGTCCAAATGGCCTACTCCTGCACCTGTTTTCTTGTTTCTATGTACGTATATGGTATCATATCAGACAAGTAAGAGCAACCCTTCCAGAGCCTTGCTTCAGGCCAGGGATCCCATTTGGAATCGGGCATCCCTGGTAGCCAGTGCTATAGACCCAAGAGTGCAATTAACAGGGCTAAGGGGATCTGGTGGTGATGGTGGAGTTACTCGTTGACTACAGTTCTTTGCAGGAATGGGAACCGCACTTGGGGTTTTGGCACACCGAGGGATCGGCCTAAGTATTCAGCTTGAATTCAGAAGCCTAGGGGCTTGGGCCTCTGAGGGTGGGTTGATCGAGGGTCGGTGTCATGACAGGAGAACTATGAGTTATTGGGGGAGTCGGCATATCTGCAGCTGTGGCAGACTTTTAACATTGTAAACTAGTGAGTTGTTTGTTATGACTCCCCACTCGCTGTGAAAGCAGAGACACCTCCTTCTTCCTTATTAGGGAGAGAGAGAGAGCCTGTAGTATGTTGAACGCCGGGTGAACAACGTAGTCTTTGGGGTAACTGCAAGTCCGTGTCATTACTGTTGCTTTGCTCACGCTCAAGTGCTCGGTCGAGGGTGCCAATGCTTTTTTTGCCAGTGGGGGGGTTGTTGCTTGCTGCTGCCTATGTGAGGGAGGGAGGGGTGCTGGGTGGGGGGGGTACTTTGGGGTTCTAACATTTGACTGTCGTTCATTCTTTGGGGCACTCTGTTTTTTTGGATGGTTGCAAAGAAAAAACATTTCAGGATGTATATTGTATACATTTCTCTACATTAAATGTGCCTTTGAACCTTTGAAGTTAGAAAACCATTTTAATATGATTGTGAACTAGCCTGTAATTAATCATGTTAATGAATATAATCATAAGTTTTCTAAATAATAAAAATACCACAACCTTTACTTGAAACATTTTAGAGCTTCAATGTATTTACATTCTTCAGTGTTTCAAGTTATAACACTGTTACAAAGTATAACAATAAACACGGAAGCTAGCAGCTCATTGTTCATAAGCCACCAATCCAATGAGTGTCGAAGACGCCTAAATATTCACAGTAGGCATATTACAAAAAAATTTAAATATTGTGCAGTTTTCAGGATGTGGAAAGGTTTTCTACTCAGACCAATGGTTAGTCCACTGAGTCGTAAAAAAAATAATAGAGGGAGTTTGACCGCGATAAAGGACGTGCTGTCTTCTCACTCCTGCCATCAGGAAGGAGGTACAGGAGCCTCAGGACCCACAGCACCAGCACCAGAATCAGGTTTATTATCACCGGCATAAAACATGAAATTTGTTAACTTAGCAGCAGCAATTCAGTGCAATACATAATATAGAAGAAATAAAAATACAAAACAAAATAATGATAAATAAGTAAATCAATTACAGTATAGATATATTGAATAGATTAAAATAGTGCAAAAAAAAACAGAAATAATATATGTATTTTAAAAAGTGAGGTAGTGTCCAAGGGTTCAATGTCCATTTAGGAATCGGATGACAGAGGGAAAGAAGCTGTTCCTGAATCACTGAGTGTGTGCCTTTAGGCTTCTGTACCTCCTACCTGATGGTAACAGTGAGAACAGGCATGCCCTGGGTGCTGGAGGTCCTTGATAATGGACGCTGCCTTTCTAAGACACTGCTCCCTAAAGATGTAGGGAGCGCCCAAGCTAATTGTCCTTTGTAGGCTAGTGCCCAAGATGAAGCCGACTAAATTTACAATCCTCTGCAGCTTCTTTTGGTCCTGTGCAGTAGCCCCCCCCCCCCCCCCATACCAGTCTGTCAAAATGCTCTCTACAGTACATCGATAGAAGTTTTTGAGTGTAATTGTCTACATACCATATCTCTTCAAACTCCTAATTAAATATATCTTGCCTTCTTTGTAACTGCATCAATACGTTAGGACCAGGTTAGATCCTCAGAGATCTTGACACCCGGTAACCTGAAGCTGCTCACTCTCTCCACTTCTGATCCCTCTATGAGGATTGGTATGTGTTCCTTCATCTTACCCTTCCTGAAGTCCACAATCAGCTCTTTCATTTTACTGACGTTAAATGCCAGGTTGTTGCTGTAGCACCACTTCACTAGTTGGCATATCTCACTCTTGTACGCCCTCTCGTCACCACCTGAGATTCTACCAACGATGGTTGTATCATCAGCAAATTTATAGATGGTATTTGAGCTATGCCTAGCCACACAGTCATGGGTATATAGAGAATAGAGCAGTGGGCTAAGCACACACCCGAGGTGCACCAGTGTTGATGGTCAGTGAGGAGAGAATGTTATCACCAATCTGCACAGATTGTGGTCTTCTGGTTAGGAAATCGAGGATCCAATTGCAGAGGGAGGTACAGAGGCCCAGGTTCTGCAACTTCTCAATCAGGATTGTGGGAATGATGGTATTAAATACTGAGCTGTAGACAATGAACAGCATCCTGATGTAGGTGTTTCTGTTGTCCAGGTGGTCTAAAGTCATGTGAAGAGCCTTTGAGATGGCATCTTCTGTTGACCTATTGTGCTGATAGGCAAATTGCAATGGGTCCAGGTCCTTGCTGAGGCAGGACTTCAGCCTAGTCATGACCAGGCTTTAAGAAGAGAGCTCTTAAAGATAGTGGAGTCGAGGGATATGGGGAGAAGGCAGGAATGGGTTACTGATGGTGGATGATCAGCCATAATCACATTGAATGGCAGTGCTGGCTCAAAGGGCTGAATGGCCTACTCCTGCACCTATTGTCTACTGACTGACCTCTCAAAGCATTTCATCACTGTAGATGTGAGTGCTACCAGGCAGCATTCATTAAGGCAGCCCATGTTAATCTTCTTACACACTGGTATAATTGTTGCCTTTTTGAAGCAAGTGGGAACTTCCGCCAGTAGCAGTGAGAGGTTGAAAATGTCTTTGAATACTCTCGCCAGTTGAGTGGCACAGGTTTTCAGCATAATCCAACTGGACCATCCGCTTTGCGAGGTTCACCCTCTTTAAAGGCAGCCTAACATCAGCCTCTCAGACAGAGATCACAGGATCACAAGAACAGTTAATACCCCTCAACCATCAGGCTCTTGAACCAGAGGGAATAACTTCACTTACCCCATCATTAAACTGTTCCCATGGAACTGGACTCACTTTTACAGACTCATCTCATGTGCTCAATATTTATTGCTTATTTATTATTATTCCTTTGCTTCTCTCATTCTTTTTGTATTTGCACAGTTTGCTGGGTGTGTTTATTTTTGCACATTGTTTGCTGTCCATTTTGTTTCCATATAACCATATAACAATCACAGCATGGAAACAGGCCATCTCGGCCCTCCTAGTCTGTGCCGAACTCTTAATCTCACCTAGTCCCACCTACCCGCACTCAGCCCATAACCCTCCGCTCCTTTCCTGTCCATATACCTATCCAATTTTACCTTAAATGACACAACTGAACTAGCCTCTACTACTTCTACAGGAAGCTCATTCCACACAGCTATCACTCTCTGAGTAAAGAAATACCCCCTCATGTTTCCCTTAAACTTCTGCCCCCTAACTCTCAAATCATGTCCTCTCATTTGAATCTCCCCTACTCTCAAAGGAAACAGCCTATTCGCGTCAACTCTATCTATCCCTCTCAAAATTTTAAATACCTCGATCAAATCCCCCCTCAACCTTATACGCTCCAATGAATAGAGACCTAACTTGTTCAACCTTTCTCTGTAACTTAAGTGCTGAAACCCAGGTAACATCCTAGTAAATCGTCTCTGCACTCTCTCTAAGTTATTGATATCTTTCCTATAATTCGGTGACCAGAACTACACACAATATTCCAAATTTGGCCTTACCAATGCCTTGTACAATTTTAACATTACATCCCAACTTCTGTACTCAATGCTTTGATTTATAAAGGCCAGCGTTCCAAAAGCCTTCTTCACCACCCTATCTACATGAGACTCCACCTTCAGGGAACTATGAACTGTTATTCCTAGATCTCCCTGTTCCTCTGCATTCCTCAATGCCCTACCATTTACCCTGTATGTTCTATTTGGATGATTCCTGCAAAAATGTAGAACCTCACACTTCTCAGCATTAAACTCCATCTGCCAACGTTCAGCCCATTCTTCTAACCGGCATAAATCTCCCTGCAAGCTTTGAAAACCCACCTCATTATCCACAACACCTCCTACCTTAGTATCATCGGCATTTCGTGTGGTCTTTCATCGATTCTATTGTGTTTCTTGTATTTACTGTGATTTCCCTCAAGAAAAGGAATCTCAGAGTTGTGTCACCCCACCCCAGGAAATTTTCATGTTTACTGTTTTACAACATTGAATCACGGGATTTAATTTTGCTTTTTTGACTCTGATCAACTGAAAAAGACTATTTCATGTCAAAGTGAAAACAGATCTCTACAAAATGATCTGATTTACAAATATAAAATACAGAATAATTGCTAGCCTAAGTGTTCACCCCTTTAATATGAAAGGCCAAATCATCACTGATGCAGCCAATTGGATTTGGAAGTCACATAATTAGTTAAATGAAGATCACCATGTGCAGGTGGTTCAATGGATTGTAGTAAAAATACATCTGGATCTGGAAGGTCCAACCACTAGATAGTCAGTATCCTGGCAAAAACTACACCATGAAAACAAAAGAACACACCAGGCAACTCTGCAAAAGTCAGGAGATGGATACAATAAAACTTCCAAGACACTGAATATTCCTTGGAGTACAGTTGCCAATCAAGAAATGGAAAGAATATTGCACAGCCGTAAATCTGCCTAGAGCAGGCCATCCTCAAAACCAGAGTGAACACATGAGAAGGGGACTAGTGAAGGAGGCCACCAAGTAACCCATGACAACTGGAGTCCATTGCTACAGCTTTGGCAGTGGAATCAGCACATTCATTGCCTTTAGATGCTTCATTTTCATCAGTAGGAGCTGCAGATTGAATAACAGCAGGACAAGAGAAAAAGCTAGGACTTTACTCTTTGAAATGATATGAGATCATGTGAGGCATAGATAATGGTCAGCTAATGCCTTTTTTTCCTCCCACAGGGAAGCAATTGCCAATACAAGATGGAATTTGTTATGTTTCGTAACTTCAAAATATTAAACAAATTCAAAAGACACGGGAGTCTGAAGTGTGGGTCTAACTTCGGGCTTACTTTAAGTGAGGTGTGCATGAATCATGTGGTAGCACATTGACTTATTCAATTCACATATTTATACATCTAACCCATAGTATATTATATATTACAACTACTATATACATTCACAGCATTGTTCCATTCAGGCCTAAAGATTTAACTGCTGTTGAAAATTTCTTACTCTTGTGGGATAATGTCTTTTCTGACAAGTGGAATTACTCTGCTTGCCAGGTGAGACTTATGGCTGTGAAACAATCTCAGATTCTGGTGCTCCCTCTGTGGTGGTTGCAGGAGTTGATTCTAAGACTGCAGGAAGTGGTTCTGACAGCTCTCAACATCTTTCTTCTCCTTCCTTTTTCTTCTAGTTTGTCCG
This sequence comes from Hypanus sabinus, assembly GCF_030144855.1. Lineage (NCBI taxonomy): Eukaryota > Metazoa > Chordata > Chondrichthyes > Myliobatiformes > Dasyatidae > Hypanus > Hypanus sabinus. The sequence continues at coordinate 48,005,850 of NC_082721.1, forward strand.
TCTTGACCCTAGGAAGGAGCTTTTACATTTGTAGTTCACTGAAGTATTCTCTTATTAATCTTCTATTGCTCGCTTTATGATTTGATCTCTCCTCTTGGTTTCCTCACCCACAATGTCATCTGACGAATCCTCTTTTCATATCTCCATTGACTCCTTTCTTTTTGGCTTTCCATTCATCCAGCTAGGCTTTGGTCATTAGATCCACTTTTACAAGCAGCTTTGTGTCTCCCATTTGTAGTTCATGCAATAACATTAATGCATGCACAATAGATTCCGGTCCTTTATACTCACAAAAGTCAAATACTTGCAACTTTCCTGAAGTTCCTTGAACTCTCTTACAGTTTAAAACCAAGCCACATTTTACAAGTAACTGCCTGATTAACGTATCAGAAGCTTTCACAGAAATGTTGCTTACATAAACTGTTTTAGTAGGACCAGTGCTTTTGTCACTTGCATGCTTCCTCTGAGCAGCATGGTCCTTCATTGGTCCAATATGATCTCCATTCAAGAGCACCAACACCTGTTTGCCTACTGTTGGGCAATGGTTCATGGTGTTCAGCATGGAGACGGTTATGGCATCATCCAGTACATTTCTTAATTTGCTTTCATGTGGCTTCAGTTCAGGGGATGTCGCATGGAAATAATGGATGGATCTTCAATCAAATTGTAGGTGTCTCAGCCAATCATGCCCCCACAACATTGGCCCTCCTGTTTTTATCACATACATGCTCAATGTGGCTTGTTGGCTGTTGTATTTCAGCTATGAATGTCATTCCCACAGGAGTTATCTTTTCTCCAGTACGTGTTCTCAGTTGGATAGCTGCAGGCTTAGGCTTAGTATCTTTGAAATGCCATTCAAACTCATTCTCTGGAATGACTGAAACAGGTGAACCAGTGTCCAATTCCATTTTAGTTAATTTCCCATTCACTTCTGGTGAAAGTCATATTGCTTGTTGGTTGTTAGTTTTTACATTGTAAAATCGCAAGGCTGTTCAGTCCTGCGTCACTCTCATCATTATCAGTTTTTTCCATCAACAGCATGCAGGTTAGTGCTCTTTTTGAAACTGCAACTTGTTAACTTGTTCTCTTCCTTGTGCAGTCCATTTACTTTTTTATCTGCCTTATACACCCTTTCTACATGTCCTACTTTGTTGCAGTTTCTGCATTTCACCTTTGAACCTGCATTTGTTAGGTGTTTGCGAGTCCAGCCACAACAGTAACACAATTTGTTTGGCCAGGCTGGTTTCTGTTTGGATGCTGCAATTTTATTCACACTCAATTCCTTGGGGATTTGGATGCTGGATTTCCTCACTTACAGACCCAGTCAGTTCAGATTGGCAACAACATCTCCTCCACAATCTCCAACAGCACAGGAGTGCCTCAAGGCTGTGTGCTTAACCTCCTGCTCTACCTACTTTACACTTATGGCTGTAAGGCTAAGTGCAGCTCCAATGCCATATTCAAGTTTGCTGACGACACCACTGATGTCAGGTGAATCAAGGGTGGAGATGAATTAGCACATAGGACAGATTGAAATCCGGCTGAGTGGTGCCCTAACAACAACCTCTTACTCACTGCAAGACCAAGGAGCTGACTGACTTCAAGAAGAGGAAAGAGGTACATGAGCCAGTCCTCATTGGTGGACAGGGTCATCGGCTTTAAATTCCTTACTGTTATTATGTTGAAGGACTTGTACTAAGCCCAGCACACAAGTGCAATTACAAAGGAAGCACGGCAGCTCCTCTGTTTCCGTAGGAGTTTGCAAAGATTCAGCATATCATCTAAAACTGACAAAATTCTATAGATATAGCCTGTAATGTGCTGTACTATTCTACGTTCTATGTTCTATACGTAGTGGACAGTAAACTGATTTGCTGTATCACAGCCTGCTATGGAAACACCAATGCCCTTGAACAGAAAATCCTCCAAAAAGTAGTGAATATAGTCGAGTCTAGAACGGGTAAAGCTCTCCCCACCACTGAGTATATTAACACAAAATGTTATCGCGGAAAAGCAGCACCCATCATCAGGGGCCCCCACCACCTAGGACATGCTCTCTTCTCGCTGCTGCCTTCAGGGAGGAGGTATAGAAACCTCAGGACTCACACTGCCTGGCTCAGGAATAGTTACTACCCATCAACTATCAGACTTTTGAACAAGAGGATCACTTCAGTTGCCCCATCAATGAAATGTTCCCATAACCAATGGACTCACTTTCAAGGATTCTTCATCTCATGTTCTTGATATTCATTGCTTATTATTTATCTTTTTGTATTTGCAGAGTTTGTTGTCTTTTGCACACTGGTTGAATACCCACGTTGGTGTAGTCTTGTGGCTTCTCTTATGGTTATTATTCTTTTATGAATTGATTGAGTAAGCCTACAAGAAAATGAATCTCAGAGCTGTATATGGTGACATATATGTACTTGATAATAACTTTGAACTTTTACTTACATTTGCAAATATGATCAGCCAGTCAGTGCTTGTGGCATGAAGTACCTTGATTAGTTTCCTCACCCAATGGACCATCTGGCTTAAATGGACCTAGGGTGCCCCAGCAATACCAAATATGGAGACAGACCTGTTACCTGGCTGGGGTGCAGTGAACTGATGAGGTCCAGTGGAAGTACCTGTGGGCATTTTAGTTCTGTTTCCAAACATAATTTAGCCATTCTGCTTTTTCAGGCACTATTTTGTCTCTCAACTGCTCTACTAAATTGAGATATCAAGGGCAAGTGAAGTGATGCTTGCACTGTAGGGCCTTTATCAACTCCTGTATCACCTTGCCCATAAAGAATGGACCACAACAACTTGAAAATCATTTTATGAACCTCAACCTAATTAATACATTCTCATACTATCAATGTCTCTCAACTTATAAACCTCCATTAATAACCTCTCATCCCCTTTCACCCCAAAGGGAAAAGCCTCAGCTCTTTCAACCTTTCCTCATTAGACATGCTCTCTAATCTAAACCCCCATCCTGTCTCTAATGCTTCCACATCCTTTCTATAATGGAACAACCAGAAATGAACAGTGTGGTCAGGGTCAACCACAGATGTTTCATCCCAGTTGTTTAATGTGATACACCAACTAATACGCAACCCAGGGCAGTACAATATGGAGAGCCAGCTGTTGCCCATGTAGCAGGCTCCCCCTCTCCAGCAGTTGATGAATCCAAAGGACTAGCACAGACAGATACAGTTTGACACCACTAGCGTCACAGGAGTTGCCAGCATTGAAAATGTAAAACTCTCTTAGGTACTCCAGTTCAAAATTTTTCCCTTTAAGTTTACTCCAGAAGTCTTCCCTGTGCATGGGTAGAGCCACGAGACAGCAGAGGTTTGAGATCAGAGCTTTCCTTTTCCTAGATGAGCTGTCAACCTTGGCTGACAAGCCCCATCTGCCTGAAGCGACTGGTTTTAAGATGGCAGTAACCCACCTTTTACCCTTCTCCTGTCAGTAGAAATGGTTTTGCCAGCCTTAGGAGCAAGCCACATGTCCAGCCAGGAGCTGGACGTGGTTGTCAGAGACTATTTAAAGTGCACATCATTAGGAGCATTTAATAGGAGCATATCCCCATTACCACTCTTGGCTATGATAACCTTAAGGAACCAAGTGTCAGCTACCAGAGTTCTATAAAGATGCAATGTCACCTTACCGCTCTTGAACTCAATCCCCCAACTAATGAAAGCTGATAAGCCATCTGCCTTCTTAATAATCCCATCTTGCACAGCCATTTTGAGGGATCTATGGATGTGGATACTAAGAATCCTGCCATTAACCCTGTACTCTGCATTCAGTTTTGGCCTTCCAAAGGACACCATTTCACACTTTCTGGACTAATCTCCAACAGCCACTTCACTGAAATGTGATAGGGCAGTTAGCCATTGACTATCTGTCCTGTCGTATCTTCATCAGATGGTCCAAGGTTCAGCTTGCCCCAGTAGGCCGATGCCACATCCTCCTCATGGTGGTCATGAATTCCTCTGAACTCAAGCAAGTCTCCAACCTTCATTCCCAGTGTGTGATGGCCCAGGCCAGGGCTCTCCCAGTCAGAAGAGAAATAATGAAGACTACCTTTCTGCACTCTGAAGGGAACTAGGACAGCTAGAGTTCAAAAACTCATAAGCTTTGGATAAGGAAGCTGCAGCAAGAACCCGATCAGCGTTTAATGTCTCCGGGGATGGAAGATGTACTGACCGACTGGCTCTCCTGAGCAACTCTGGCTGTGGAACTGTGGAAGTTGATGAATGGAGATGGTAAACCTCCAAGCTGTCTGGAAATCCTCTTGCTGTGTGCAAAAGACAGCTAACCCTGCTGGGTCCATGATGCCTCTATCATACTGTGACAAGAGGCCTTGACAACTATGCTTAGGACCAAAATGCTGGAGTATCTAAGGCAAGGACTGATATTTCACCTTTAAACCTGCATTTGTTAGGTGTCTGCGAGTCCAGCTACAACAGTAACACAATTTGTTTGACCAGGCTATAAAGCCTGCTTGGTCACGATATAAAGCTGGAATGTGAACTGAGCACAAACAAAACACTAGACATTATCTCTAGTTGAGCTTACGATTGAGCACAGAGGCTGCTGCTGTGTTTTGTGTTAATAGTACTCAAACCCATCAGGAAGGTGCATTTCTGCCACCTACTGTATTGGAGTTTAACTGGAGCAGTGATGACAATCAGATCCTGCTTCCCAGACTTCCTTTAATCAAAAGGTTCACCAGACCCCTACATGACTTAACCATCCCTGCCACAGGTGTCAGAATATCCTGCAGCCAAGGCACCCCAGATCCACCCAATAATTGGCCTAAGCAGCTTCCTACATTCTGATGAACATCTGTGATACACCACATCTTGATCACATGTTCCACTGTCTCTGGTACCTTGCAAAAGCCACACCACCTGTTCCTATGTTTACCGACGAGTACCAAAGTGGAGTGAAAACCCATGTGTCCTAACCTCAATCTCACCAACCACACGTCCTCCTTCCTATTCCTTCCCAAAAGGCTCTTCCCCTGAAATGACGGAACTAAATTGTAATATCACATCCCAGTCCACAAATTCTGCCATTTTCTACTCCCAGCCAATCCAGTACAAGATTTGGCTTCATACTTTCCCCATATTGACTAGTATCTGCTTCTGACTTAGTAAGTGCTTGTTTTGCTACAACATCTGCCCTTTCATTACCCACATGTGCTGGTACCCAACAAAAATGAACTAATATTCCCACACTCTCCAGAACTTACAAGTTGTAGTACATACTCTTCCATGAACAGACCAAGACTCCTTGAACACTTTGATTCTGAACTTTGCAGTACCGAAGCAGAATCTGAGCTGATCACGACTATTTGGCTTTTTTATTTGACTATTTGACCCTTTGCAAACTAATGATAACGGCCATAAATTCTGCTGTATAGACAGACAACCCATCTGTCAGTCTTTTCCCCAACTCAACATTAAAACAGGGTGATAAATATCTCAGAGCCCACCAGATTACTAACTGGATCTTTAGAACCATCAGTAATGATAGGCAAAAAGGAAAAACATAGATGACCAGACACCCTGTCACTGCCCACAAGACTCTGTCAACTCTCCAGTAACAACAAATCTATTCCCAAATATCCAAGGTGGAACTCTTGGCCAGGCTACCGTTGGGCTAATTTGCAAATCCCCAATACCATATTCCCTCAAATATTCTCAATTACCCATGCAAAACATTTGCCAATTCTGTTAGTATATTCCCAGCAATCCATTAAAACTAAATACGTTAAATGGGATGTCCCCCAATCTACCACAGAAGTCCAGTATACAAGGCTGTCTGCAGGACAAGAGGCATCTCACCTAGTTCAACCATCTCTAGGTGTGGTCCAGAATGCTCCACTACAGATTTGAAGTGTCCTGGCCTATAGAATATCTAAACCATACAAGACTGAACGAGCTGCCTCCCCATAAATCCTACAACCATAGTCCATACAAGAGGGCATTAAAGTGTGATAAATTATCAATAGCACACCCATAGAAGCTCCCCAGTCCTATAGCACATAAAGTTAATGACCTGCTTTCATTTGTGTGTTCTCTAAGTGAGTCTTGCCTCCAGCCATAACCCCAAGTACTTAACCATGGGAACCCTGGACATCAAACATCCAACAGATTAAAGCAAATTTCATCCAACCCATGTTTGATTAAAAACCACATTCTTTGACTTAGAAACTGAAAATTTAAATCCCCAGTTCAAAGACCATTGTCCCATTGCTGATAACACTGTTTGTGCAGCCCTTACTACATAGGCTGTATATGACTCCTTTGCTATAAAGTTCCCATCACCAGCATACAAAGCCATTCCAAACCCAGGCCCAATATCATCAAAAATATCTTTAATCAGATTAAACAATATTGGACTAATGACAGTACCCTGGAGGTGGAGGTGGGGCGGTGTCTCATTATCCAGCAAAAACTCTGACGACACTTCACCCATCCTTACTCTAAATGCCCAGCCAAAAAACAAAATCCAAAACCCGGTTGTAAAGCCTCCCACCAATACCAAGCTTACTTAGTTTAATCAAAAGCCTCTCCCTCTGTGCTGTCTTTACGACAGTTATTTAGTTTATAATATTTTCGCTTAGTAATTCATTCGATAGTATTTTCTAGTTAGAATTAGAAGTGTTTAAAGTATATTCATTGCATGTAAAATATATCGGCATGCGATGACGTCACATCCGGTTTCGCCGCGTCTTGTGGGAAAGTACTGGTTTGAAATTAGCGCAAGGGTGGGGGCTCACCACGAGGCACACCTGAGCAGAAGTTGTTTTGCAGGCATGAGAAATCACAGCGAGAGCAACGCTGTAAGTTAATAGATAATCGATATATTGAACTAAGATGTTAATGCCGATCCTGTTAGAAGTAACGACGGTCGATAATGTTTATGCTTTCGTTAGTTAAAGAGTTGCGGATAGTTTGCATGGAAGTGTATTTAAAGTAGTCAATGGAGCAGGTAAACTCTCCCTGTATACTGCACCTTAGTGTAATGTAGTTATAGTCACCTTTACAAGTATTTACAATTGAAATGTGATATTAAGGAAGGAACAAATACTGTATCAATCTTGTATTGTTTTATCAACAGTTTTCACCATATGTTAATGTGAGGAGTGAACAGTAAATGGTTAATCTTACTGCGATCTGGTTCTCATTGACTGTGGTTTATCTCGACATTGAATTCGACGTTATCAGTTACACGCGAAGGAGAACGTTACAGTGAAAAAGCGGCATTATCAGGTGTTTCAAGTGCTGCAATGTCAGCTCGATCCAGCATCAAGTCGACGCCGCCCAGCAACAAGGGCGGTAAACTGACATCAAGTAAGCCCACCCAGGCGTTATCAGGTGTTCCAAGTGCTGCAATGTCAGCTCGATCCAGGATCAAGTCGATGGCGCCCAGCGACAAGGGCAGTAGAGTGACATCAAGTAAGTCCACCCAGGCAAGAGCCAAGGCAGAAGCCGCCAAGGTGCGACTGCGTTACGCCAGACAAGAAGCAGTTTTGAAAATGAAACAGGCCACCAAAGAAGCCGAAAGGGCCGCCAGACAAAGAGAAGAGGCCGCCAGAGAAGCCGAAACCCAGTTGGAAATGGCAAAAATATCGACAGAGTTGCAGGTGCTGCAGCTAGAAAGAGAAGAAGAAGCTGCCATGGTGGAAGCAGAGTACATAGAAGAAGCTGAAGGGTCGCGTGATCTGACCGAAGTAAGATCTACTTCAGAAAGGACCAGACTGGAACGCACAAGCGACTATGTACAATCTCAAATAGACAGGCAGGCTTGTCTCCCCTCTCCATACGTATTCGATAACTTCCCCAGCTACGAGGAACCTCAGAGAGTCACGATTGCATCACATCCATACGAGGAAGAAAATTTACCCTCGCGGCTCCGTGATGAAGTCAAGAATGAAAGAACCGACAACGCTCCTTCACCCCCACAACAGGACGGCGGGGAGGGAGAGGCTCACTCCAGGACAACAATTGTCAGCTCGAACTGTACAGAAGTTTGCGGTCAAACTCAGTCAAGCCGTTCTTGTTCCAAGATCTGCCTCACTAAGGTGTACCCTAAAGAAGCACAACAAGACATTACCAAGCATAAAGTAACCGACGAGACGCTAGGTCAGTCAGTTTTCGTTCAAGCCGAGCACGGAAACAAACTTGCACAATCAGCTCAAGATACCATTTCTTTAAAAACCAAAGACACCAAGGTCTTCAGAGATGAAGCAAATAATGGGGTTGCCCCATTGCCTTTCAGAGAACCACGCCAGCGCTCACCAGATAACAAAGAGCAGGCAGTCAAACGGTTCACGTCCTTACGGAAAACCCGGAAAAGGAAACCTGAGATGCAGCAACGCACCCGATTGGCCCACGAGGTACTGTGCACCCTAATGGCAGAGGTCACAGCCATTATAAACGCACAATCATTCCTACCTGTGTCTTCTGACCCAGAAAACCCCTTTATACTTTCGCCATCAACGCTCCTTACGCAGAAGGCAGGAGCACCTCCTCCACCAGGAGACTTCTCAGACAAGGATTTGTACACAAAGCAATGGAGACAAGTCCAGGCTCTGGCAAATCAGTTCTGGCCTCGCTGGAGACAAAAATATCTACCTTTGTTGCAACAGTGACAAAAGTGGACAGAACCCCACAGGAATCTTCAAGTTGGAGACTTAGTCCTGCTCAGGGACAAGCAAATCGCCCGCAATAGCTGGCCAATGGCCAGAATCATTGCTACATTCCCTAGCGGGGATGGACATGTCAGGAAGATCGAATTGAAGACTACCGACCAAGGCGATGTGAAAATTTACCAAAGGCCAGTTACAGAAGTTATTCTACTTCTACCCAATGACTGATTAAGAGACTAAGTTTTGTACTCTGCTCATTGTGACCTTACGAAGGTCAAGCGGGAAGTGTGCTGTCTTTACGACAGTTATTTAGTTTATAATATTTTCGCTTAGTAATTCATTCGATAGTATTTTCTAGTTAGAATTAGAAGTGTTTAAAGTATATTCATTGCATGTAAAATATATCGGCATGCGATGACGTCACATCCGGTTTCGCCGCGTCTTGTGGGAAAGTACCGGTTTGAAATTAGCGCGAGGGTGGGGGCTCACCACGAGGCACACCTGAGCAGAAGTTGTTTTGCAGGCATGAGAAATCAGTGAGAGCAATGCTGTAAGTTAATAGATAATCGATATATTGAACTAAGATGTTAATGCCGATCCTGTTAGAAGTAACGACGGTCGATAATGTTTATGCTTTCGTTAGTTAAAGAGTTGCGGATAGTTTGCATGGAAGTGTATTTAAAGTAGTCAATGGAGCAGGTAAACTCTCCCTGTATACTGCACCTTAGTGTAATGTAGTTATAGTCACCTTTACAAGTATTTACAATTGAAATGTGATATTAAGGAAGGAACAAATACTGTATCAATCTTGTACTGTTTTATCAACAGTTTTCACCATATGTTAATGTGAAGAGTGAACAGTAAATGGTTAATCTTACTGCGATCTGGTTCTCATTGACTGTGGTTTATCTCGACGTTGAATTTGACGTTATCAGTTACACGTGAAGGAGAACGTTACACCCTCCATAACATATCATAAGCTTTTTCTATGCTCAAAAACACCACAACTACTGATTCTTTTACAGTAAAAGCTTTCCAAATATCATATCCCAGTAGTACAAGGGCATCATATGTAGATCTCCCTTTACCACATTGGTAGTTCTCACCACCCTCCTCTATGCCAGCAAGACCTGGACTGTCTACAGCAGACACGCTAAACAGCTCAACCACTTCCACTTGAGCTGCCTCCGCAGACTTCTCCACGTACAATGGCAGGACAAAGTCCCAGATACGGAGGTCCTGGAGCGGGCTAGCACCCACAGCTCCTACAGAAAGCCCAAGCCAGATGGGCTGGCCATGTCGTCAAGATGTCTGACAGTCGATTACCAAAACAGCTGCTGTATGGAGAGCTGTGCTAGGGCAAGTGCTCAGTTGGAGAGCAGAAGAAGCGCTTCAAAGACTGTCTCAAAGTGTCCCTCAAAGACCTCAACATCAATCCCAGTAGCTGGGAATCGCTTGCTCTGGACTGCCCAACCTGGTGGAGCAGGACCACTAAAGGAGCGCATGCAGCAGAAATCAGACGCACTGCAGAGGCTCAGAGGAAACGCGCCGCGCGCAAGGCTCGAGCTACCTCCACTTCCACTGCAGCACCTACCCTCATGTGTCCCACATGTGGGTGAGCTTTCAGGGCCCGGATTGGCCTCACCAGTCACCTCCGGACTCACAGTCACAAACCCTCCACCCGACAGAAGTCGTGGTCATCTTCGACTCCGAAGGATAAACAACAACAGCAACTAAGTAATTGTCTTCTCCAAAACAAACATCAGCCTCATTCCTATCATTTTCTCCAGTAGTGAAAAGGCGAGAGCAATAGGCCTGTAGCCACTTAGCAATGTCATATCCTTCCCAGGTTTAACAATGGGCAACACCACAGCCCTTTCCCAGTCTCCTGGGAGAATTCCTTGCTTCCAGACCTTATTATAAAATTCAAGCAATTTCTTTAGCATATCCTGTCCTGGGGCTGTAGTAGTTGTAATATGCACAACAAATTTCAGTTCAGGTAATGTAAGATCATCTATGGCACTCTGAAACCTTCTCATTCGTCTTCAAAATACACTGTTGTCTCTTTATACACTCATTCCCCAAATTGTCTAGTCTCTGTCTTTACAAATGAGCTTCCCAGACATTCCGACTTTTCTTTGTCAATTGTAGCCAAATGCCATTCTCCATTAACACTGGAATCTGGTTATAACCTCCAACACCATTCATTTACTTTAGCACTCTCCACACCACCATCAGACCAGTTCTCCACTCCCCCCCACCAAATGATCAGAAAAACCCCCTCCAAGCTACCCTTCCTAATAATGGACCTTGCTATTGTTCTTTGCTTCTGAAAGTTCAACAAGACTTCTTGCGTTTAACTATGTTTCAAAACGCATAATGCCCATCTCCAGTCTCTTTTAGCCTCTGTACATTCCTGTGTCCACCAAGCAACACTTTTCTGAGCTCCCTGAGACACCAAAAGGAATGACTTGATGGGCTGCCCCACATGAACTAGAAATTATATTCTGATGGTCTTATTCTATGGTATCACCTAGAGACAATTGATCAAACAATTTCTCATACTCAATGGAAATTTCCCCCAGTTTGCTCTCTTAAAACACCACTTAGTACCAGAAACCAAATTCTGACAGAGAACCTTGATCCCTACAATACACAAGACTGGGAAATGATCACTCTTCAATTAGTTATTCCATCCCAACTACTAAGTCCAGCAAGTAGAGCAGAGACAGGAGTCAAGCCCAGAGAAGAGTTCCCACCTTCAGAAATATCCACCTGGTCTTTCTTCCATCATTTAAACAAGTTAAATCACATTCTTCCAAAAATCCTCAATGGTCGCTCCATCAGCATCTGTAGTCTTACTGCCCCACAAAGCACTATGTGCATTAAGGTCACCACAAAATAAATAATGTTACCGAATAATTTCCCATTATTCTTCTCAACCCTTCCACAGACAGTTCTGGACCTGGATTATTATAGTTCACACTTTGATTCTACCCTATGGATATAACAATTCACTAATTACATGTTCAGTATTCTCTATAGAAGGCAGAAATCTGCATGATAAACCCTCCTTCACAAAGGTGGTACAGTCTCTTTCTGCATTTGTATGTCATATCGCACACTCATAATCCAGAATCTTAAATGATAAATGTGATCGCAATCGGATCTTGTGCACAAATCACACTCATGGGAACATTAAAAACTAAAGCATACATTTTAGACCAAAAGACATAGAGCAGAATTAGGCTATTCAGCTCACCTAGTCTGCTCCACTATTCCATCCTGGCTGATCCTGGGTCCCACTCAACTCCATACACCTGTTTTCTCTCCATATCTGTTGATGCCCTGACCAATCTGAGTACCTTAAATGTACCCAGTGACTTGGCCTCCACTGCAGTCTGTAGCATAGCCTTCCACAGATTCACTACTCTCCTTACCATTAACCAAAAAGGTCGCCCCTCAATTTTGAGGCTGTGCCTTTGAGTTCGGGATACCCCACGATAGAAAACATCCTCTCCACTACCACCCTATCTGGTCTTTTCAACATTTGGTAGGTTTTGATGAGATCCTCCCGCATTCCTCTAAATTCCAGTGAATATAGGCCCAAAGCTGCCAAGCGCTCCACATTTGTTAACCTTTTAATTCCCAGAATCATCCTTCACTGGACTCTCTCCAATGACAGCACACCCTTTGAGATATGGGCCCAAAACTGTTGACAATAGTGCAGCCTGACTAGTGCCTTATAAAAGCTCAGCATTATCTCCTTTCTATTATATTCTATTCCCATTGAAGTAAATGTCAATGCATTTGCCTTCTTTACCACGGACTACCTGTAAATTAACCTTCTGGGAGTCTCGCATGGGGGTTTCAAAGTCCCTTTGCACCTCTGATATTTGAACCTTCTTCCATTGAGATAATAGTTTGCACTGTTGTTCCCTTTGCCAAAATGCATTATCATACATTTCCCAGCACTACATTCCAGCTACCACTTTTTGCCCTTTCTTCCAATTTGTCCAAGTCCTACTGCAATCGCATTGCTTCCTCAGCACTACCTGCCCCTCCACCCATCTATTTATCATCTGAAAAGCCATCAATTCAGTTATCCAAAACAATGACAAACAATGTTAAAACTAGTCACTGGCAATCAACCAGAAAAGGGCCCTTTTATTCCCACTCGCTGCCTCCCGTCTCTCAGCTATTCCTCTATCTGTGCCAACATCTTTCCTGTAACACCGTATTATCTTGTTAAGCAGCCTCTTGTGTGGCACCTTATCAAACACCTTCTGAAAATCCAAATAAATGACATCCTACTTGTCACTTCCTGGAAGACTAACAGATTTGACAGGCAAAATTTCCCTTGACAGAAACCGTGTTGACTTTGACTTACTTTATCATTAATCTCCAAGCACCCTGAAATCTCATTCTTAATAATAGACTCCAACACTTTCCCCAACCACTGAAGTTTGGCCAAATGGCCTACGGTTTCCTTTCTTTTGCCTTCCTCCCTTTCCTAAAGAGTGGAGTGACATTTGCAATCTTTGAGTCCTCCCAGACCATGCCAGAATCAAGTGACTCTTGAAATATCACGACCAATGTATCCACTCTCTTTTCAGCAACCTCTCTCAAGGGTCTGAAATATGGTCCATTTGGTCCTGGTGACTTACCCACCTTAAGACCTTTGAGTTTACCTAGCACTTTTTCCTTTGTAATAGCAATGGCACTCACTCCTGCTCCCTGATACCCATGGACCTCTGGCACACTGCTAGTGTCTTCCACAGTGAAGACAGATGCAAAGTACTCATTAAGTTTATCTGCCATATCTTTGTCTCCCATTACTACCTCACCAGCATTGTTATCCAGTGATCCAATATCAACTCTCACCTCCCTTTTACTCTTTATATAACTGAAAAAACTTCAGTATCCTGCTTTATATTATTGGCTAGTTCACCTACGTATTTCATTTTTTCCTTTCATATAGCTTTCTTAGAATTATAGATAATTACAGCACAGAAGTAGGCCCTTCAGCCCATCTAGTCTGTGCCAAACTATTTAAATTGCCTACTCCCATTGACTTGCACCAGGACCATAGCCCTCAATACCCCAGCCATCTATGTACCTTCAAAACTTCTCTTTAATGTTGAAATCGAGCTTGTGCTGGCAGCTTTCTCCACAATCTCACAATCCTCCGAGTGAAGAAATTTCCCTTCATATTCCCCTTAAATTTTTCACCTTTCACCCTTAACCCATAACCTCTAGTTATAGTTCCACCCAAGATCAGTGGGAAGAGCCCGCTTGCATTTACCCTAGCTATACCCTGCAAAATTTTGTATATCTCTATAAAATCTTTTCTTAATCTTTTATGCTGTAAGGAATAAAGTCCTAACCTACTCAATCTTTCATTATAACTCAGGTTCTCCAGACCCAGCAACATCCTTGTTAATTTTTTCTGCACCTTCAACCTTGTTTACATCTTTTCTGTACGTAGATGACCAAAATTGTACACAATACTCCAAATTAGGCCTCATCAAAGTCTTGTGCAAATTCAACATAGCATTCATCTCCTGTACTCAGTACTTCGATTTATGAGGGTCAATGTGCCAAAAGCTTTCTTTACGACCTGTTACTCTACTTTCAATGAATTATGGACCTGTATTCCAAGGTCACTCCTCAGTGGTCTACCGTTCACTGTGTAAGACCTACCCTGGTTGGTCCTACCAAGAGCAACACCTCACACTTAGTTGCCTTTTGTTGGATTTTACAAGCTTCCCAATCATTCAACTTCCCACTCATTTTTGCTACCTTATGTGCCCTTTCCTTGGCTTTTATGCAGTCCTTAACTTCCTTTGTCAGCCATGGTTGCCTACCCCTGCCATTTGAGAACAACAACTTCTGTGTGAAGTATCTATGCTGCACCTTGTGAATGATTCCCAGAAACTTCAGCTACCTCTGCTCTGCCATCATCCCCATCAGCATCCTCCTCCAATTCACCTGGGCAAGCTCCTCTCTCACGCCTCTGTAATTCTCTTCATTGCACTGTAACACTGATACACGTGACTTATGCTTTTCCCTCTCCAATTACAGTATGAATTCAATTATATTATGATCACTGCCTCATAAGGGTTCCTTTACATTAAGCTCCCTAATAAGCTCTGGGTTATTACACAATCTAAGTTAGCCTTTCTGAGTAGGCTAGAGCACAAGCTGCACTAAAAACCCATCAAATTCCTTCTCTTTCTATCTGACACCAACCTGATTTTCCCAATCCCCTTGCAATCTGAAATCCTCCATTGCAATTACACCATTACCCTTATTAAATGCCTTTTCTGACTCCTTTTGCAAGCTCATCTGGGCTACTATTTGGAGGCCTATATAGGATTCCCATAAAGGTGTTTTTTTCACCCTTGCAGTTTCTTAACTCCACCCCCAAAGATTCAACATTCTCTGATCTTATGTCACCTGTTTCTAAAGATGTAATTCCATCTCTTTTCAAAAGAGTCACGCGATGGCCTATGCCCTTCTGCATGTCCTTTTGATACAAAGTATATCCTTTGATGTTAGGCTCCCAACTACAGTATGGTCTTCTTCCAGCCACGATTCAGTGATACCCACAACGTCACACCAACCAGTCTCTAGTTCGTTCCCCTTGCCACGGGCATTTAAGTACATCATTTAAATTTCTGTCTGTGGGCTAACAGACTTCTCACATTCCAATGACCCGAGATGGTCAATGTGTAGCACCATGTGTACAATCCCCCTCCACCGCCTGCCTCTACTATCATTCCCCTAATCTTCTGTCCGAAGTATTTATGTACCTGTTCTGAAGTAATTCCCACTAAACCCCAAAACTTTGCCACTGCATCCACCACTATACTGAGTCTATCAGATTTCTTTCCTACATGTACGCAAGAAAATCTATTTCCAAGTATCAGTACCTCACTAAATGCTTCACCTCCCCCACTCCTCGCCTGTACAACCTCGCCTGATGATCATCCTCCCTTGTCTGTTTTAACCCGCAACCCAACAGATCTAGGGAAATCAAATCTTCTCTGAATTCACATTCTGAATTTCCAGAGCCCTTTGTAAAGCAGGGCAACCCAAATACACAGCTTTATGAGCACCCCTGCACATGCAGCATCTCGTCTCACAGTTCGCATATTCATCGTCCCCTGCACATTTTGCACATCACAATTTCCCCTGCGAGAAGCAGCAACATATTCTGCTCGTTGGCGTTTAAAACACCGCAATGGTGGAGGGTCATACATTCTGCCTGAAAAATCATTGCAGCCTAAGTAGACCTTCGACGGCAACACTTCTCAGGAAAACGCAATATAACAGACAAATTATTATACTTTTACCCTTCTCACCAGGTCTGAAATCTCTTAGCCAAACAACTTCGCCCCCACTCAGGTGGTCCCTAATATCTGCCATGGATACACACAGAGATACACCTGAAATAACACCCCAAACTTTCATTCCTATCCTACTAACGTACTAACAACTTTACCCTGACCGGAGTCCTCATTTTCAGTATTTTCTCCTGTTTTAAATCAGCACATGTAATCCCCCCCCCCCACCCTCCTTTCTTTCTCCCGAGGCCTCCTGTCCCATGATCCTTTCCCTTCTCCAGCTCTGTATCACTTTCGCCAATCACCTTTCCAGCTCTTAGCTTCATTCCACCCCCTCCAGTCTTCTCCTATCATTTCGCATTTCCCCCTCCCTCCACTACTTTCAAATCTCTTACTATCTTTCCTTTCGGTTAGTCCTGACGAAGGGTCTCGGCCCAAAACGTCGATAGCACTTCTCCCTATAGATGCTGCCTGGCCTGCTGTGTTCCACCAGCATTTTGTGTGTGTTGTTTGAATTTCCAGCATCTGCAGATTTCCTCGTGTTTGCTCTTTAAATTCTACTGCGAAGCCTCTGCCAGTGATGTCTACACTGAAGGAGTTTAAATCTTCTCTTCGACGGGAGTTCAGTGAAACCCTCTCTCACTGCTCCCCATCTATAATTCCTTCGGCCCTTCAACTTTTCGATCATATTTTGACCCAGACCTGCTATTACAGCCAGATATCCTTCCTTGGAACGTGTCTCCACTGCCAACTGACTCCAGTTGGCTTCAGGATCCGTTTTCGAGCTTCTCAATTTGGACCTTCTGAGGATCCCAGGCGCTCACATTTAATTGACTCTGCCTCCCGTTGTTTCTCCAGTTGAGCTCTGAGGGCGACACTCTCCGCCATGAGAAGGTACCTGGCGTCCCTATCACAATCCCTTCCACGCCTCCGGGACACTTATTTCTCAGTTTGCAATGGACCTGTCCATTATTTCATCCTCCGTTGGATCCATGCGTGGAATCGCCGTTTTTCTTGACTTTATCACGTCCTGCAAGGATCGCAAGATCTTCCAGAGCATGGTCTTCGTATCACGTCCCCGTCCCCGGCCGTTGGTCTCGGCTGCCCCAGCGACCCAGGGCGTATTGAAAACCCGGACTCCAGCGCCATCACCACGTGTTCCAACGACCATGGATTCGCCCTGGCCGTCGGTCTCGGCTGACCCAGCACCCCAGGGCATATTGAAAACCCGGACTCCAGCGCCATCACCACGTGTTCCAACGACCATGGATTCACCCCGGCCGTCGGTCTCGGCTGCCCCAGCAATCCAGGGCATATTGAAAACCCGGACTCTAGCGCCATCACCACGTGTTCCAACAACCATGGACAACCTCAAAACGATTGCGTAACCACCGACTGCAACTCCAGCCTTGAACTCCAGGCCGGGTCTTCACATGCTGCGATTGTGACTCCCGTCTCCCCTTCCCCCACCACCACTCTGCAATCCCCTCTCTCTCAGATCCCATCGTCAGCTCCTGGGCCCTCAGAGGCTACATCTTCCTCTCACCCCAACCCTCCCCTCTCCACTGACACTACCAGCCTCCCTCCCCCCTCTGATCACATCTCTCATCCGTGCCAGGTCTTTACCATCTCCTCTGACCAACTCTCTGAGGCAGAGTGCTCTGTCCTCAGTAAGGGCCTCAGCTTTGTCCCCCTTCGCCCACACCTCAGCGAGTTCCGCGTACGCCATGACGCTGAACTCTTCTTCTGCTGGCTCCGTCTCCGAGCTTACTTCTTTGGCAAGGACTCTCCTACCCCCATCGAAGACCCCTTCTCCCGTCTTCAACCCTCCTCCTCTTCATGGACACTCCGCTCTGGTCTTCTGCCTGTTCTGGATCTCTTTATTGCTAATTGCCGCCAGGACATCAACTGTTTCGACTTCACCACACCCTGTTCCAATTCCAACCTCACTCCTTCCTTACGTTCTGCTCTCTGCTCCCTCCGCACCAATCCCAACCTCACTATAAAACCCGCTGATAAGGGGGGAGCTGTTGTTGTCTGGCCAAGGCACAGCGACAACTCTCTCATACCTCTTCTTATTTACCCCTTGATCATGACCCCACTAAGGAGCACCAGGCCATTGTCTCCTATACCATCACCAACCTCTGGGGATCTCCCATCCACTGCCACCAACCTCATAATTCCCACACCCCGCACTTCCCGTTTCTACCTCCTACCCAAGATCCACAAACCTGCCTGTCCAGGCAGACCTATTGTTTCAGCTTGCTCCAGCCCCACTGAACTCATTTCTGCATACCTTGACACTGTTTTATCCCCCCTTGTTCAATCCCTTCCCACCTATGTTCATGACACTTCTCATCCTTTGAATTTTTTCAATGATTTTAAGTTCCCTGGCCCCCACCGTCTTATTTTCACCATGGACGTCCAGTCCCTATATACCTCCATCCCCCACCGAGATGGTCTCGAAGCCCTTCACTTTTTTTTGGATTCCAGACCTAACCAATTCTCCTCTACCACTGCTCTCCTCCGTCTAGTGGAATTAGTTCTTTTAGTTCTTACTCTCAATAATTTCTCCTTTGGCTCCTCCCACTTCCTCCAAAGCAAAGGTGTAACCACGGGCACCCGTATGGGTCCCAGTTATGCCTGCCTTTTTGTTGGCTTTGTGGAACAGTCCATGTTCCAAGTCAATACAGGTATCCGTCCCACCCTTTTCCTTCACTACATCGATGACTGCATTGGCGCTGCCTCTTGCACACATGCTGAGCTCGTCGACTTCATTAACTTTGCCTCCAACTTTCACCCTGCCCTCAAATTTACCTGGCCCATTTCCGACACCTCCCTCCTCTTTCTTGATGTTTCCGTCTCCATCTCTGGGGACAGCCTATCTACTGATATCTACTATAAGCCTACAGACTCTCACAGCTACCTGGACTATTCCTCTTCCCACCCTGTCTCTTGCAAAAATGCTATCCCCTTCTCACAATTCCTCTGTTTCCGCCGCATCTGCTCTCAGGATGAGGCTTTTCATTCCAAGATGAAGAAGATGTCATCCTTTTTTAAACAAAGGGGCTTCCCTTTGTCCACCATCAACTCTGCTCTCAAATGCATCTCTCCCATTTCCCGCACATCTGCCCTTACCCCATCCACTCGCCACCCCACTCGGGATAGGGTTCCCCTTGTCCTTACCTACTACCCCGCTAGCCTCCAGGTCCAATGTATAATGCTCTGTAACTTCCGCCACCTCCAATGGGATCCCACTACCAAGCACATTTTTCCCTCCCCCCCTTTCTGCTTTCCGCAGGGATCGCTCCCTACACGACTCCCTTGCCACTCGTTTCTCCCCCCCCCATCCCTTCCCACCGATCTCCCTCCTGGCACTTATCCTTGTAAACAGAACAAGTGCTACACCTGCCCTTACACTTCCTCCCTCACCACCATTCTGGGCCCCAGACAGTCCTTCCAGGTGAGGCGACACTTCAACTGTGAGTCGGATGGTGTGGTATACTGCGTCCGGTGCTCCTGGTGAGGCCTTTTATATATTGGTGAGACCCGATGCAGACTGGAAGACCGTTTCGCTGAACACCTACACTCGGTCCTCCAGAGAAAGCAGGATCTCCCAATGGCCACACATTTTAATTCTACGTCCCATTCCCATTCTGATATGTCTATTCATGGCCTCCTCTATTGTCAAAATGAATCCAAACTCAGGTTGGAGGAACAACACCTTATATATCGGCTGGGTAGCCTCCAACCTGATGGCATGAACATCGACTTCTCTAACTTCCGTTAATGCCCCTCCTCCCCTTCTTACCCCAATCCCTGACATATTTAGTCGTTTGCCCGTTCTCCATCTCCCTCTGGTGTTCTCCCCCTCTTTCTTTCTCCCGAGGCCTCCCATCCCATGCTCCTTTCCCTTCTCCAGCTCTGTATCACTTTCGCCAATCACCTTTCCAGCTCTTAGCTTCATCCCAACCCCTCCAGTCTTCTCCTATCATTTCGGATTTCCCCCACACCCCACTACTTTCAAATCCCTTACTATCTTTCCTTTTGGTTAGTCCTGGTGGAGGGTCTCGGCCCGAAACGTCGACAGCGCTTCTCCCTATAGATGCTGCCTGGCCTGCTGTGTTCCACCAGCATTTTGTGTGTGTTGCTTGAATTTCCAGCATCTGCAGATTTCCTCGTGTTGACATGTAATCATTTGCTAAGACAGATTGCTGATTTTACTTTACCAATAATTTTCTAAATAGCCTTTGTCAATCTAACCGGGTGAAGTTTTTTGTCACAATTTGACATCAAAGCAATTATTATCCCGAAATCAGCATCAACTTCTACCCCAGTCCCAATGCCCTTCAGCGGGTGACTCTCCTCGTCCAATCCCGTCTATCTTACCCCCGCCAAACTCCATTCTATACCTTCACTTCAGCCACCTAACTCTCCTACCATAGGCTCCTCTCCGTTACAAATGAAATAGCGAGTGTCTGTTCAGGTGCTCGTTGTATACAGAACGCCCGGCGCATGATTGCCAATTAGCGGGACAGTCCTGAACTGTTAAAGGGGCTGTGCAGGTGTCGATACTCCGGAGAGTTAGAGCAGCCCACGGCCTTTGACAATATCACGGAGCAATCATAATTTTAGGAACCTCTTCACAAGTAACAGAAAACACCTTCATTCGGGATTTGCAAGCAGGTTTATCAAGGCGGGGACTATCACAATGCTTGAATTTCCAGATTTGCCCGAGCCTGGCCAGGTGCCGCCGGAAGTGTTGTGGGCGGGCTCGGGCTGAAGATGGCCGAGTACCAGGCCGTGCAACGCGGCGCTCTCCGGCTGAAAGGCGTCGCTGATCTCGGTGTTAAGAAGTAAGGAACCGGTACTGGGATCTGGTACGGGCGGGGGGTCATCGGGCCTAAGGTCGAGCTCTTCCCCCAGGAAAAGCGGCGGAGGGCCTTTGCCCGGGCATCGGTAGCTGGTTCCGGAGCGGGCCGGCTGGTTGTCTGGAAACCCGCGGGCCCGACCTGGGAGGTATGGTACTGTCAGAGTGTTGGCTCGCTGACCTGAGAGGGCAGGTGGGCTGCCTAGTACAACAAGGACAACATCCTGAAGACTACAACGATTCTGGCTGGAAATGTAACCCAAGTGCGTGAGCCGTGTCCGCAGGCTCGCCGGGTATCAGAGGATCTTGCTCGTCTCTCAGTTGTGAAGATTGAAGTACTTTAAACTCAGCCACTGAAACTTACTTTAAACGGGCTTGTATTTATTAAACGCAAGGTTTTCTTTCATTATAGAGGAATTTAACCTGGGGGGGGGGGTTATATGAGAGGCAGGGTTTGAGGGTCGGCACAACATTGTGGGCCGAAGGGGCTGTAATGTGCTGTACTATTATATCTATGATTCTATGACCCCAAAACTGCTGAAGTGAAAAGAGATGGTAAAACTGGATCAGATCAGTTCCTATATTTTCCAGCACAACTATAGGTGGTTAAATTCGGCTGTTGGATTCCTAAGCTTAGTCAGAATGAACAATCAGAACCTCACAGAAGATTTGGGATTTTTCGTGCTTCAGTATTACTCTAAGTGTGTGAGTTCTTAATTTGGCTAATCCTGCAAAAGATGTGCTCAGTTTTCCACCTAGTGTTGGTCATATTTGATAATACTGATATGATGAACATAAGGTGTGGGAAATATTCAGGTTGGCCTCATCAATGGAGGTTAAACACTATACGTGAATATCTTCAAATAATGAACGTTTTAGAGAATGTGCAGCCTTTGTAATATAGCATGGATACTTTTAAATAACACTAGATAACAAATTTTTTAAAAGTATTGCTTCTAAAGTATTTTTATGACAGTCTGCTTGAAGCTGAACCCAAATATAATTTCAGACTACTTGTGTCATGTAGGAATTTAGAGAAACAGGAAATTAGCTTTTATTGAACATAGTGTTTAATTGTATGACAGTGCTGATGCTTTACAATAGTTCAAATAAGCTAAAAAGCATTTGGTGATTTTCATTTGTACTCTTCTCTGAGGCTTCTTGCTTAAGTGTCCAACAATAATCAGCCAGCATTGATGGATTCCAGTCGCCCTGATACTGTTTCTCCACGACCACGATATCCTGATTAAACCTTTCACCATGCTTGTCACTGACAGCACCAAGATTTGCAGGAAGGCGTCTAAGTGGGAGTGCAGAAATAAATCTTTAGTAGCATGTTGCACTACATAGTTTTGTATGTTTGAAGCATGTTATCAGTCAGCTGCATGTGGTTTGGTGCTCTGTCATTGTCATGAAAATTTTCAACAACATCTTTTAATGCCTTCCATGTGATTTTCTCAGGTTGCACTGTAAGTTCTTTGAATTGCCTGTCTTCGACCTGCTTGATTTGTGAACCAACAAAAATGCCTTCCTTAATCTTGGCATCAGTTATTCTGGGAAGCATCTGTCTCAAATATCAAAATCCTTCATGGAAATGTATAGCTTTTCTGAAACCACATCAGCCCTAGGCATTGCTGGACAAGATAGAAAACTCTTCAGCTTACATTGTGGGCAACATTTTAATTGGCTTGCATCATGAATTGAAATAACAAAAATAGGCAATTCCAAAAAATGGTGTATGTGAGGGAAATTTCGGTTCAGCCCAAAATCCATAAGATGCATCCAAAAGTATTCAAGAAGCAAATATTTTGTTGTCGAGTGTACCTGCTCTTTCTTCATGCATTAATGTCCTTGCTTAACGTGCTGTATAACTCAACCCTTACCTGGTCTGTCAGTGATTAGGAAGTTTCAAGTGCATTCTGTAGAAGGACTTCGGAGAGCATAGGTTGTTATAACACTTGTTTACAGTTTTGTGTTTAATATGACAATATGCTGAATGCATGAACTGGTTAACAGAATGTGACTGATTGGGATGAAGAATTCTATCTCCCTCTTTGGTTCAGTTGCTCGCATTGTTGGTTCCAAACAGAAGGTTCTTGACGCCAATTCAGTACAATACAGCTGGAAATGATGAATACTGGTCCTACCTAACATTTTGCATTGGTTTTAGGAGATTCTATGTCACTTAGCTTGAAGAACAACTTAGTCCAAGTGTTTTAGAAAATAATTATTTTTTCACTTTAAAGTGTTTGATCACTGTCATATTACTGCTGGTGGGAGCATATTATATGCAAATGAAATGCTTTATACTACTATAAAGTATCCCAGAATATGAATGTGCTCTGGGACAACGTGAAGAGGATGGAAGACACTTTGTAAATGTAAATCTCCCTCAAAGGTTCAGTGAGTTAGTCTTGACCTCTGATGGTAGCTGTGTGGGGATGATACATTCTACCAGTTACTATGTTGGTTTTCTCTGGGTATCCAGTTTCTTCCTGAAGATTGAAGATGTTCGGTAGGTTAATTAGCCTATAGTGAATGCAAAATCTGAGGGTGGGGAGCAAGGGGGCTGATGGGAGAATAGGTTTCTGGTACAATTATTGGGGGAATTGGATTGTTGTTGTCAGACGACATGGACAATGGATTGAAGAACCTCATTTCATAAGGAAATATGGAGCATGGTTAGCTTTTTATTCAATGTAGTCAGAGGTCTAAAAAATGAGTGATTAAGTGAAAGGTTGGGTACCAAAGATAAAGAAATATGAGAGAGAGGAAAATAGATTAGGAAGAAGACCACAAAGTTCAAATTTTAATAATTTGTAAATCTCTGACTATTAAATGTGAAGAGATTAATTTCTATACGGTACATAACCTTGTTTCTGAAAAAATTCCTCAGCAATGGTTAATATTTCAGAGGACATTTCTTCTGAAATTATGACAGATTGTCATAATTATCACAAATTGTCACAAATTATGTCAGATTTAGTGTAAATATATTGCATGCAGTTCTTGCGTTCTGATGGTGAACCCAAAGCTAGGTATGGCCCTCCCCCACCAAAGCTCATGGTGATGTACTGCAGCATTTATTTACTCCACTTTGCTCCTTTCTGTTACTTTATCATTTTTTCTTACAAAATTTGTGCTATTCTGCTCTCATTTTGAAACTGTATCCAAAAAGAGTATCCAAAAAAAAATATATATATATATAATTTCTGTGCACCCACAGACCCATTCTAATTCTCTTCTCCCCAGTAAACCCATCACGCTCACCCTTGTCCATCCCTACCACCCTGGTAAACCCATTCCTTCCCGCTACCTATTTTGGACCTACTGCTTCATCCATCTCTGCCCGTTCTTCTTTTTCTTACATTGTGATCACATTGTTCTCCAATTGTCCCTGCTCCTCCTTCTGATGGATTCTAGAACAAATACTGAAATGGAAGTCTTCTGTGCTTGCTTTTTAAAAAAAAAACAGGAAGAAAAAGAAAAATAAGGAAACCAAGAAAATGCTGGAACAGATCACCTCAAACAAGCAGCAACATGAAGATGGTGGAGAAAGTAAACGAGCGTCTATAGACAAGAGGACTCCAGCACAAAAGGCATTTGACAAGATGCAGGAGAAACGAGTAAGCTGTTAAACGTAGTGAATGAAAAGAGAGACCCTATAAGTAGTGCAGATCCACAGAGAGTAGATACCCTTAAAGAGAAAAATAAGAACAAAAGCATGTTAACTTTTGTGTATCTGTTCTGTGTCAGAGCTGGAAATTTTGAGCATAACCCAAAAAAATGCACAAAGTGCTGGAGAAACTCAGCAGTTCAGGCACTCCTGATGAAGGGTCTCAGCCCAAAATGTCAGCTGTTCTTTACCATTTGTAGATGCTGCCTGATCTGCTGAGTTCCTCCAGCATTTTGTCAATATTGCTCAAGATTTCCAGCATTTGCAGAACCTCATGTATCGCAGAGCTGAAAGTGATAGGATTATGAACTAAGTACAGTGGATGGGAGAAGTAACAGGAATGAGATTGTATGAATAACAGAGGAAGATTTTACAATAGTCATTTGTGTGATGCTCTTCTCATGAAGAAAGAAAAAAACACATTATTCGGGGTAGTGTGTTGTCATAGAAAGGGCAACACAGTGGCACTGCTGATAAAGCAACTGCCTCATGGCTCTAACAACCTGGTGTTCCATCCTGGCCTAGGCAGCTGACTGCAGAGCTTGCCTGTTCCCCTGAATGCTCAGGTTTTCTTCTACTTTACAAAGACATTGGGCTGATGGGTTGGTTGCTCCTGGTGTATAGCTGGGTAATACAATCTGGGGCAAATTTATGGGAATGTGGGAAGAATAAAATGGGATTAGCGTACTTGAATGTCTTATATTGGGAGTAGGCTTGATAAACCAAAAGCCTTGTTTCTGTAATATCACTGATGTTTCTATTTTAATAGTCAATCTGCAGGCAGTTGCAATCTGAAGCAAAGGAGGAGAATCTTATTGAAGAGATAGGATAGAATAACATTCATTGTCTCTCACTAGAGACAAGAACATGCGTATTACTTGATCAGTTCATTTTGGCCTTGAACTCCTGATTTGCTGTGCTATATAGGAGCAGTTGAGGCCATCAATTAATCACCCATGATTAAATTGAATGGTATGCCAGGTTTAGAGCCAGTTGGCCTACTGCTCCTGTTTTCTTGTATTCATTGATACGATAGAGATTTCTGGTTAGAGAAAGAAGAAATGACTGAGTAATGTTTAAAATTGAGCAGAAAAATATCAAATGTGAAGTAGAAAAAGTTCATACACAGAAGCACACCCTGTATGCATACATAAATGCTTCAGTGCAGAAATGATAAAAGTTAAATAGGAAAAATGGAAATGTGGATAAGTACTAATATTATGGTTGCCTTTTTGCTGTCTACTAAACAGATATCTTGCAGTCTTTATCCAGTTTGATATTACCCTGTTAGCTCATTCAAAGTCTTTGCTTAAAAGTTTTGCAGAAAATTTATTCAGTACTGAACTACTCAATATCACACACCCTTCCTCTCCCCTTTTCTCAATGTTGTTTGCTTTATGGGATTTACTGTTAGATGTATCCTCACACCTCCAAGTAATTTTGTAAAGCTTGTGGCCAACTTTATTTAACTTTCTTCCTACTTTTTTTAAAAGCAATTTCCTGATTTTTTTTTTCATGCAGCAAATTGAAAGGATCCTAAAGAAGGCATCAAAAACCCACAAACAGAGTGTTGAGGTAAGCTTATTTAAAGAGCTTAAAATAAGTGTTTTTTTAAATGTGAAATTGAGAAATTCATTTTAATTTTATTTTTAATTCACTGGGAATGACTGAGATTTATTTTGTCTCTCCTTTAAGCAGAGAAGTTATTTCTGGATCTAGAATTGGGAATTAAATCAGTGCAGGTGAGGGAAATGTGCATCAGGAAATATCTAGGCAATAGTGATCACAGCATACCAAGTTTTAAAATAATATTTGAGTAGGACATGCAGTGCCTTGAAAAAGTATTAAACTATGTTCACATCTTACTGTCATTTTCTAAATTTAAAATGTATTGAAGTAGGATTGAGCTAATCTAAAAAACATAGTACATCATGTCAAATTAAAAGAAAAATTCCAAAACTTGTCAACAATTTACTAAAAATTAAAAACCAAAACTGAGGCTGATAAAGTATTCATCCCTTTTGAGATTACTAAGCTAACTTTCCTCGGGTGCAATGTACTGTATGACCTTAACAGTTCACCCAATTTTTTGACGTAGAAAATTGGAGGATCACCTGTGAATTGGTGAATTCATGAGAATAAATCCCTCTCTCAGTAACGTCCATCAGTATGGTAGATTTTAAGCAGACCAAACCAAAAGGAAGACAAAAGAGCATTCAAGACAAGTCACGGAAATGATAACAGAGAAGCACAGATCTGGGGAAGGGTACAAAGCCTTCTCAAAGGCACTGAGCATACCTTGGAGCTCAGTGCAGAACATGGTGGAAAATGTAGGTGGGGGGGGGGGGATGAAATCAGAACCACACTGTCTAGGTCAGGCTGCCCCTCTAAACCTAGTCACCAAAGAAGAATGGCGCTTATACTGTGTGCTATCTGTCATTCACAGTGAGCTGCAATTGGAGATGAAGTTCATTGCTCCATAATCTCCAGGCCTTGCACAAAAAGGGTATTTATTGATTTATTGGAAGAGTGGCAAGGAAGAAGCCCTGGCTAAAAAAAAAAATAATCTTGTCAGTAAAGACTTTGCAAAACATCACTTAGAAGATACTGAAATAAATGTGGAAGTAAGTCTCATGAGACTAAGGTGGAACTGTTTAGCCTCAATTCTAAGCAGTATATGTGGCATGAATCTGATACTACAAATCACCCAGAGAACACCATCCCTATGTGAAGTGTGGTGGAGGTAGCATCATGTTATGGGGATGCTTTTCAGCAGCAGGGGCTGGACATTTGGTCAGGATTAATGAGAAGATGACTGTTGCTAAATATAGAGAGATCCTGGATTTAAAAACCTGCTAGCCTCTATCAGAAAGCTTAAAATGGGGAGGAAGTTTGTCTTTCTGGAAGACAATGACCCAAAGCACACTAGCAGAGCAACTATGGAGAGGCTTCAAATAAAGAAAATTGATGTCCTTGAGTAGCCCAGTCAGAGTTCTGCCCTTAACCTGATCAAGTATCATTGCAAAACCTCAAGATTGCTGTCCATTGACACTCCCCAACTAACCTGGCACAGCTTAAGTAATTTTGCAAGGAAGAATGGGCAAATCTTGCTCCATCACATTTAGTAAAACCAATGGAGACTTGTTGTCTTGCAGTACCTGAATCAAAAAAGACTACTGATTCTAATAGCTGTGAGGTGGTTCAACTAAGTATTGAGCAAAGGGTGGGGGGGGGGGGGGGGAAAGAGGTGAATATTTTGCATTGCAGACATTTTGGTTTTTAGTTTTTCATGCTTTATAATTCTTCTTTGGGTTCTACTGTGGGGGGAAAATTGATTCGCAAATAAAAATTCACAGTTAAACTGATCAAGATCCTTGCTTATAATACACATTTATGTGAACAAAGCGTTGGGGCTGGATACTTTTACAAGGCACTGTAATTGAGACAGCGGTCAATGTACATGATTGGTCGATGAAAATGAACAAGAAAATTGAATAGGTAGAATGGGTATTATAATTTAGATTAAGGAGGAATGTGTTCTGCTTAAAAATGTGGAGAGCAATGAAACAAATTGGATGAATTAAGAAATACATTAGTCATAAATGAAACTAAAGAAATATGTATTAAGAGCAAAGGACTAGGGGCTGAGAAAAACGTTTAAAATTACTTCAAAGGTGCAGGGAAATTGAATTTAAATGATCAAGGAACACAGAGGAA
The DNA here is from genome assembly GCF_030144855.1 of Hypanus sabinus. Taxonomy (NCBI): domain Eukaryota; kingdom Metazoa; phylum Chordata; class Chondrichthyes; order Myliobatiformes; family Dasyatidae; genus Hypanus; species Hypanus sabinus. The sequence goes on from NC_082721.1 coordinate 48,034,121, forward strand.
ATAAGTATTCTGTAGTTAAACAAATTAACATTCAGAGCAGTGATAGTTTATGAATTTTGTCTTCAACCTCTATAATACTTGTGTAGCTAGAAAAATTGTAAAATAAAGCCCTGTTCCTCAGTGGTATATTGGTCATTTTGAACTACATTGGTGTTTGCAATAACTTTTTTTATAAATGATTTTCTGCATTCGTCAAGTTTTTATAATTGCTCCTCTCCAATTCCCTTGGAAAAGTGGTGTTGAGGTACCAACTTGAAATGCTTCAGCCCACATAAAGAAGGTAATCCCAGTGTTGCTGTTGGGTTTCCACGGAGCTGAACTGTGAAGAAACGGTGATATATTTCCAAGTTGAAATGATGTAGGACTTATAGGGAATCTTGAAGTTGAACGTTAGTTTGAGTTTGCAGGATAATACCAGGCCAGATAAAGACAGTAAACCAATTGTTTGCTTAAGATATAAAACCCTATAAAAGGAAGTTTGAAACTTTCCTTGGTATGTTATGAAATTGCTGCTTCCTCTTCTGCTAAAATGCAATTTCAGTCACTCTTAAAATGTCAAACCAGTTGTTTATATCTTGTGACTGTTTAATGGTCATGCCTAAGTTTTTGACTATGCATCAAGATTGGCAGCATTAGCAACATAGTACTAATGGGATGGCATGTATATTAGTTAGACTGCTATTTTGCAGGTGGTGTTGCTTGTAACCCAGGACACCATAAAATCCAGAAATGCACCCACCCCCACCGGCGTATGTTTTTGCCAATGAGGAATGAGCATGTTATTTTGGATGAAGGGTCGATGTTGTGGATTAATGCAGTGGTGATGACCTTCTGGGTGTGGGTACAGTCTGGACAAATGAACAGGACACTCTAAACTGTAACTTAAATATTATGGTTTAAATCTCCCTAGCTGCTGCCACAGTGAGCCTCGTCTTGATCTGACATCTTTGTTACTTGTGTGTAGTCACTTTCAATTGTGGTCTAGTGTTTCCAACCCAAGGCTGGCCATGAGTTACAATTATCTTTAGCTCAATTATTGTTTAAATTAGATATATGTAGCAAATAGTGTTGCAAATTATACCTGCAGAAATAGAGCTGTATAGTTGTACAGTGTAGGCAATTTGTGGCCCACATAGACGTAACAAAAAAACTTAACTTGAAGGAGATGGTTTTTTTTTAAAAAATGCCCGCCCTGCAATACATCCTGCCTGCAGCATTCCTTTTGCACCTCACATTTTGCTCAAATGTCCATGCCACATCCCTCTACTGCTGCCTTCTGAGCTTGATTCATTGATGACGAAGTACTTCCCGCTGGTCAAAATGCTGATCTGTAACTTTGCCTCTCTTGCAGGAGTTTAACCGACACTTGGATACCTTGACGGAACATTACGATATTCCTAAAGTCAGCTGGACTAAATGAGATGTTTGCAGCTTTGGACAGCATTTTTATTGGGGTTCCTCTTTATTATTTTCAGTGTTCTTTATATCTGTAATAAACACAATAGATTGTCACAGTTCCTATGTTAACTTGCAAGACAAGAAGAGACCTGCATCTTAAGTGATGGATACACCAGTGTCATATGACTTTGTAAAAACACAGTGCCTCACTGAAGTATTCAGCCACCAACCCTTTGTTCACATAATTGAATATTACAACCAGGGATTTTGATCAATTTAACTGAAAGTTTTTATTTGTGAATCACATGTTCTTTTTACAATAGAGCCCAAAAAACAGTGACAATTGTAAAGCATGAAAAGCTTAAAAATTCAAAAACTGAAATGTTAGCTGTTCAAAAGTATTTCTTCCCCCCCCCCCCCCCCCCCCCCCACTTTGCTCAGTACTTAGTTGAACCATCTCTTACAGCTATTGCAACCAGTATTGCAACTTTTGGATAAGTCTCTATTAGCTTTGCACAGTGGAATTGAGCAAGATATGCCCATTCCTCTTTGCAAAATTGCTCAAGCTACGGCTGGTTAGTTGGAGAGTGGCAATGGATAGCATCTTGAGGTCTTGCCAGAGATGTTCGATTGGGTTAAGGTCAGGACTCTGAGCCACTCAAGGACATTAAGAGTTCTTTGGGTTATTGTCCTGCTGAAAGATGAACTTCCTCCCCAGTTAAGGTCTGTATTTAACATCATTCTTCACCCTTAAAGCTCTTCTAGAAATACCTTTTTGTGGGTCAATGAACTTCATCTCCATTTGCAGCCACTGACTTCCTCTGCTCACTCAGGGTGACTGTTGGTGTCACGGTAGCCTCTCTTACAAGTGCCATTCTTCTCCGGTGACTACATTTAGAGGGTTGGCCTGACCTAGGCTATGGGGACTGGATACTTTTTCAAGGCACTGTAATTTTTCTGGCTGACCTTGCTTCTGAAATGATTTGTTTTTAACTTTAGAGAAAGATAATAAATAACTTATTAATCGACTTTGCAAAGATAAATACAGAAAATGGCAGCCTGTTATGTGACCTTGAGAGTAAGTTTTTTTTACCCTGTATGTGGTTTTATCTCAGCTATTATTTTTCATTTAACATCTGCTTAGTTTTAGATCTTGGTCCACAAACAGCAATAGTGTTATAACACAACACAATAGTGTTATAACTTGAATCTTGTTAGTCTGCCTGTAGTACACTTTACAGTGAGGCTTTGTGGCAGCAGTTTTCCTCTATATACGGTCCAAAGCTGAACTCATTTTGAAATGGGCTTTATTTTAAATGTGACCAGGTAAGTATATCAGAAGAAGAGAGAAATATCCAGAAAGGAAGAGGCAAAATTTTACAAGTGACTTTGCAAAGGAACTGCATCTTCCATTGTTGGGAGTAGAGTTCTGACAGATGTTTGGCTGTTGAGTTAATAGGATGTAAGCTATATTTTGTGAGTCTTGGAGGTGAGAAGGTTATGCATGTGAATATCCAGTTCATCACTTAATTGCATTTTTGTGCATCATGTTTGGCTACATTAACAGTGACAGCACCCAGTTTCAACATGTGGGATGTTCTGAGTTCTATGTTATGAAAGCCTTTTGTTTTGCCCAATGTGTAATTTGCTTTTTTGTTATTCTGTGATTCCTTTTGGGGAGGCAGTTCTGTTGTGGCCATGAGATACAAGGTTGAGAAGAATTCTTCATGAATTTGAATTTCACTATTCAGCTGCCATCTTTTTTTCTGGTTACCTCAGGAGATCTTTGGGCTTCTTGCTTTGTGCCTCACTGCAATAGTACCTTTTTTTATAATAATTTGAGACTCTTAATTATTCTAGCATTTCACAGATAAATCATTAAAAAAAATCTTCTCCATAGGCACATTCATCTCACCTGGATTTTTTTAAATGCTTCTTCATTACTCTTGCCTACCTTGCTCTAAAATGCACCAACTATTCTAGTGGCTGTGAGCAGAATAGCTTTGGGTTGGTTCTCTGCAAATGGTTCATTAGCAATCTTGCTAGAAAATTGTGGGTTGTCATTCACAGAACAGAAACTTGAGCACAAAATCTGGACAGTTTGATGTTCCACTATTGGAGATACAGTTTCTGGATGAGACCGCAAATGTCTGTCTTTTTTGTTCAATGTCACAAACTAGGTAATTATTTTAATGTTTCTAGGAATTTTGTGTGAGTAAGTAGTTACTTTGTATCTCCATCTGAATGTAGAATCATTTTTAAAAGCTCTTTAGCTGTAAAGAGCATTGGGATATCCTCAAATTAAAGTTAATCTGAGGATATGGTAAAAGCAGAATGAGTGAATAGACTGAGACTAGAACTGGCACTTGATGGTGCAAAGAAACAATGATTGAGCCTCCACAGCCTGCTGGGATAGTAATCTCCGTCACAGGCTGTGCGCTTAGTTGCCTTTTCTGCTCACTTTCAACTCATGACAGTGGCTGAGCACAGCTCCAGTGCTGACGGCACCACTGCCACAGGCCGAGTCAAAGCTGACAAATTAGCATGTAGGACAAAGTCTGGAAATCCGGCTGAGTGGTGCCACAACATCAACCTCTTACTCAGCAAGACTAAGAAGCTGATTATTGACTTCTGGAGGAGGAAGCTGGAGGTATGTGAGCCAGAGGAATCAGGAGAAGCATGCCAGCAACTTTAAACTCCTCGGTGTCATTATTTCAGAGGACCTGTCCTGCCCCCAGCACACATCCAATTATGAAGAAAGCAAGGCAGCACCCTTATTTCCTTAGAAGATTCTCTAAAACTTTGACAAATGTGAGGTGGAGAGTATACTGACTGGCTGTATTACTGCCTGGAATGGAAACACCAATGCCCTTGAATGGAAATTCCTACAAAAGGTAGTGCATATGGCCCAGTCCATCACAGGTAAAGTCCTCCTCACCACTGAGCACAGCTACACGGAGCATTGTCAAAGGAAAGCAGTGTCCATCAGCAACCCCCACCCCCAGGGTCATGTTCTCTTACCACTGTTGCCATCAGGACTCAAATCAGGTTCAGGAACAGTTATTACCCCTCAGCCATGAGGCTCTTGAACCTGAGGGGATAAATTCATTCAACTTCACTTGCCTCGTCACTGAACTATTCCTACAAACTATGGACTTGCTTTCAAGATTTCTTCATCTTGTGTTCTTGATAGTTATTGCTTTCTTTTTGTTGTATAGTTTGTGTTTTGCACACTAGCTGTCTGCCCTGTTGGTGCAGTCTTTCATTAATTTCTATTATGGTTATTGGATTTATTGAATATGTGTATGGTGACATATACAGTATTTATTTTGAACTTTGAATTCCAAAGGTTCACTGCTCTCAAGAAAAATGTTATCATCTTAGACTCTGATCCTTTGTTTGAGACTGTTCGCACAAGACAAATATTACCTCTGTGTCAACCCGACTAAACCCCCTAAGCACTTCACAATCAGGTTTAATATCACTGGCATGGGTCGTAAGATTTGTTGTTTTATGGCAACAGTAAATTGCAATATGTTATAATAAAACTAGCTATAATATGTTACAATAAGTACATTAGGTTTCAGACACCTAGTGCAGGTAATGGACAGCCTTCATGCAATGCTTCATACAGCCTCCAAATAAGTCATTTTCATTGTAATATTGAAGATGATTGTTGATATCTTATAATTCTTAGTTCCTAACTTGTTGAAGGACTGAAATAGTTTCATTTTCAATCCCAGCCTTTTCTGGCTTCTCTAATCCTGAATGCTTGAAAATGCAGTGAACAAAACAGTTCTGAAATGTCTTGCTGCTTATTTCTCACAAACTACCAGTGCTAAAAATCATTGCTTTTTGGACATGAACACACAACTGACACTATATAAGAACAGTTTGCTCCAAGCATGCTGTAGTGTCTAATGGCCATACAAGTGCACTTGACTGATGCTAGTTAAAAATGGATTAGCAACAGTCTCCTGCCCAAATCAAGAGGCATGCTGTCCTAAACAAATGAAGGGAATCCCGGCTATTTTCGCCATTAGTTTTTCCTCTTTAAGAGTTGGCCCACGTAAATAGCTGCACCAATAAAATGATAGCCCAATTAACCAAAATATCCGCTATATTGGAGGGTGTGTGTGTTGCAAAACAGAGGGGAAGTACTCAGGTAGTGTTCATGAATTCAGTGTCCCTTCTGAAATCTGATAGCTGAGGGGAAGAAGCTGTTTTTGAAACATTGCATGCTGTATTTTCATGCTGCTCTTACTTCCACCTTGATGGTAACAAAGAGAAGGCATTTCCTGGGTGATGGGGTGGGAGGAGAGGGGAGGTCCTTAATGATGGATGCTGCCTTTTTGAAGCAATGCCCCTTGTCAGTGTCCTAGATGGTGGGGAGGCTAATGCCCAGGATGGAACTGGCTGAGCTTACAACTTTTGACAGCATTTTCTAATCCCGTGCAGTGGCCCTTCCATACCAGACAATGATACAACCAGCTAGAATAATCTCCATGGTACTTATGTAGAAATTTGTGAATGTCTTTTGTGACGTACCAATTCTCCTCAAACTCCTAAGAAATATAGCTGCATCAATATGCTGGGCCCAGGATAGATCCTCAGATTTGTTGACACCCAGGAACTTGAAATTGCTCACCCTTTCCACTTACGATCCTTCAATGAGGACTGGTGTGTGTTCCCTTGTCTTGCCCTTCCTGAAGTCAACAATCAATTCCTTGTTCTTAATTACATCGAGTGCAAGGTTGCTGCTGCAACACCACTCAACTAGCTGATCTATATCACTCCCGTCGGCTTCCTCACCACCATTTGAAATTGCACCCTTTGTAGATCAATTGTGATGAAAGGCAAATTGCAGCAGGTCTAGATCCTTAGGCAGGAGTTGAGTGTAGTTATGATCAACCTCTCAAAGCACTTCATCATAGCAGGTGTAAGTACCATTCAGTGTTGGTCATTGAGGCAGCTCAGCCTGCTCTTGGTCACTGGTACGATTGTCACTGTCTTGAAGCAGGTGGAAACCTCCAAATGTATCAGTGAGAGATTGAAGATTCCCTTAACACTTCTACCAGTTGAGTTTCAGAGCCCACCAGGTACCCATCAAGGCCTGATGCCTTGTGAGGGTTCACCCTCTTGAAAGATGTTCTGACGTCTGCCTCCGAACAGAGATTACAGGGTCACTGGATACTGCAGGGATTTCCCTTACAAAGTGTGCATAAAAGACATTGAGTCCATCTGAGAGTGAAGCATCACAGCATTCATAATGTTAGATTTTGCTTTTCAAGAAGTAATGGCCTGCAAAACCTGCCAGAGATGACATGTATCCAATTCCATCTCTAACTTCAAATAGTCTTCTGTAGGTCATACCTGGACTTGTATAGTTCTGGATCACCAGTCTTGAATGCCATAGATTGAGCCCTCAGCAGACTTTGAATCTCCTGGTTCATCCATGGCTTTTGGTTGTTTTGGTTCTGGTACGTTCTTGAAGGCACACATTCATCCACACAGATCTTGATGAAGTAGGTGATAATTGTGGCATATTCATTCAGATTCAAAAATGAATCCCTGAATACTGTCCAGTCCACTGACTCAACAAAATTCTCAGCATCTCTTGCTAATACCTTAGTCCTCAACACTGGTGCTGTGGTGTTAGTCCCTGCCTATGTACTGCAGTAGAATACAGCTGGATGATAGAACTTTAAAAAAGGTGTGAAGTGGCACAGTAAGCATTCTTGATGGTGGTATAATGTGTTGGGCAGGTGTTCAAGTGTTTTGAGTCCTCTAGTTCAAGCTGACCGGGTTGAATTTTGCAATGATGGGTAAGGCATCAGGGTGCACAGTATTGTGCTTAGGTCCCGTCTGAAGCTGGCCTGAGGTGGAGTGTACACTGCTACCTGGATGATGGTGGGAAAACTCCTTTGGCAGATAAAATGGACGATATTTGACTGTTAGATGTTCTAGGTCAGGTAAATAGGACTGAGACCATGATGAGTCAAACATAAAGCATACTCACTTCTGCCTTTAAAAGACGAATTTGTCCTGACTCTGCGGAGAATGGTGAAACCATCTAGCTGCAGCGCTATGTCCGAAATGGCAGGGCTTTGCTTCACTGTAACATGGCTAAGTACACAGCAGTCCCTGATATCTCTCTGGTACAACAATCTAGCTCTGAGGTCTTCAGTTTTATTTTCCAGAGACTACGTTTGCAAGCAGGGTAGTTGGGAGTGGAAGCCCAAGGTCTCTGTTTCATTCGTACCTGTAGATGTCCAAGGTTCGTTGATTTTTGAGTATCAGTAGATTTTTTAAACATTTTAAAATGAGTTCATGTTTCAGTGAGATACTTTAATTTTTCATATTAAGTGCCAGCTGCTGTGTTTCCACCCACTGCTCGAGATTGTTTACACCCCTTCGAAGACTTTTCTGTACATCCTCCTCCCTACTCTCAATCCCACCTAGTTTTGCATCATCAAGCATGGAAATAAAATATAGAAGGCCCAAGCTCTAGTTGCTATGTAACCCCACTAGTCACAGCAAGTCCATCCAAATCTCAGTTGTTATACTCTGACTGTTTGCTTTCTGCTTGATAATTATTCTCAACTTCTGTTGGCTATTTTATCCTGAACCTGGTGCAACTCCTACTTGTGTTGACCAACCTGCTGTCTGAGAAGCCTCTTGAAACTCTTTCCAGAGTCTGAACAATGGCAGTGCCTCTGCTTCTGTAAAAGTTTGTAAATATTCAGCATGTCATCTCAAACTTTTGACTAATTTGTATAGATGTATGATGGCAACTATACTGTCTGGGAGCAAAAAGTCAAGTTTATTGTCATTTAGCTATGTACACATATATAATTTGTATATAACTTGTATAACCAAATAATATATTTGTAATGAGACATCATTTCTCCGAACCAGGGTGTAAACACTGTAGTACACATAACACCATTACTTACACATGATAACTTATAAAGATAAGTTCGAGCTAGATATTTCAATCCCTTTGATAAGCAGATCCTAACTTGGGTCATAGCATAGAGATCTTAAGATGGGGCTTGGTGGGTGGCAGATGCTTCCCAAGGGTCATCAGGTGGGCACCTCCGTTCTTAGATGTTTCATCAGTTTAAGCCCACCACATCTCAACAGTGCATCCGGTGTCCCAGGTGCACTCCCCTCCACATCTGCCCACTCATTTAGGGTCCGACTGCTATCACTCCTCTTCATCAATAACCAGTGGCTGCTTCACTCAGCACCTCCAGGAGTTCTTTATAGCTTGCAGCTGCCCCGGCCTCCGACTCCCAATCCCTTCAGTAATCTGATCATGGAAGTAGCACAAATCCTCTGCAGCCAACCTGTACGGGGAAATCTGCACCTTCCATCCATGTGGCTTGGCATCTGTGAGCAGCTCAGCTTGTCTTACACTCGTACGCCTCGCAGACTGCAACTTCCCAGGGCACTGAGCTCTGAGGTTACTACAGCCTTCAGACTGCTGGACCACAAGACCAAATCTGGGCTGACAGTGGTAGTGGCAATCTCTGGGGGAAATATTAGCCTTTTGACAACGTCGACAGCTATGTTTCAGTCACGAGCAGGTTCCAGTATGTCTGACACCAGCTGCGTCACTGAGGGTGGCACTGACTGTCCTTGCTGGACAAAGGGGATGGTGGTTCTTCCAGTCATATGGAGCTTAGAGTTGTATTCAACCTTTGCTTCTCCATAATGAATATCAAACATCTGAGGACTTGGTTGTGGCTCCATTGTATCTTCCTTGAAAGAGGCTTATTTTGCAAGATCAGAGGATGTGGCTCTTCCACAGAGTGGACAAGCTGGGTCTTCAGCGAGCCACTAGTTCAGATTTTTGGGTGTTGGGAGAACATCATAAACTGGTCTTATCAGGAAGCTAATCTTCCTGCCTTCCTTTTCCCATAAGTATTTCCAGCTGAATTTTCTTTTCTCGATGTGTTCCTACCTTGTCCACTGACCCTGTTTTTCCTGAGACACTGCTGTTGCATACCTCATCTGCTCCTCCTGTCACTGTACTTCCTCCACCACCGTAACTCACCCTTGCTTTTGTGTTGTTGCCTTTTGCCAAGTGGGCTTATTTGAGCCTGTGCCAAGGCCCCCTCTTCCAGATTGCACCCGGCCCACCATGTCTGCAAACCCGAGCGCTGCTTTTGTCTGTTTTACTGACTCTGCTGGACACCACTCTCTCTCTGTTAAGGTCCTGGGTGCAGTATCCTGGACAACACTGTAAAGAGATTTCGAGAGGGTCATTTCAAACCTCACCTTGGCACACTTGAACTCTTCAGTCAGCCCCAGAGCTCCTTCGCCATACAGGTAGATATTACTTAGTGATCTTGGTAGGCCCATCCACTTGTTCATGAAGGAACTAACTGTCCTCTCCAACTTTTCAACATGAGTGATGGGGACTGCATACAGAGTCAATGACCACAACACTCGAGGGAGCAATCCAAACTGAAAGCACCAGAGCTTGAGGTTCCCTGGCAGCAAGGTCTTTAAGCCCTTTGATGCCCTTTGTTCTCTCAACAGTTTCACTTAATTTGTATCACCGAGGTTTACATTGTACATGCCCCAAGCTTTTAACTGGCATTTCTGACACTGTAGGAATTACTTTCCTGTCCACATGGAACTTGCAGCCTTCCCGTGACTGTAGAAGTGCTCCTAAACATATTTGGTTTACTCATTGTTCGGGCACATTTGATGTTTGAATGCAGCTTCTCAAGCAACCATTTGGTACATGGGATGGTTAAATCATCCATAAGTGCCCAGACTGCTGATGGGCATAGTCCTGTCTTCAGTCGTTGTCCTCCAACTACTGGTTTAGAAGCTCAAATGATCTCTTCCATTGCCATATTAAAGGCCAGCGAAGAGATGAGCATAATGGCAGGTTGCACCATCCCCACAGGCTGCCAGGCTGTGTTATACTCTGCAGTTATCAGTGAGAACTGGAGGTCTCAAAAGCAGGCTCTGACCGGGGTGGTAACACATTCTGGTACAAGGAAGAATTCAAAGGAAGACCACAGGAGGTTATGTGAGACCAACCCAAAAGCATTGACTGGGTCTAAGAACAAGACATGGAGGGGTCTTCTGCTTCTAGCAGTTTGTATTTGATGCAAAATGATACTTGTGTGTTGAAAGCAGCCAGAGAAACCCAGCAACCCTGCCTTCTGCAGGGTGTCGATGAAGTTAATTTTTCTCCAGGTAAGTAGACAACCTTTGTGCAATAATACTGAAAAATATTTTCTCTTCAGTATTTAATATGTATAACATCTCACGAATCACACATAAATAACAAAGTGCATTAATATTAAATAGTGTAAGGTACGGAACACACGGTCTGGTATGGAAACACCAACACATTTGAACAGAAAAGTCTGCTAAAGGTAGTGGATACAAGGAGTGCTGTCACAGGTAAGTAGGATCCATTATTAACCAAGTCATGCTCTTATCACTGCTACCACTAGGAAGGAGATACAGGAGCCTTGGGTCCCACAACCAGATTCAGGAACAGTTATTACCTCTCAACCATCGGGCTCCTGAACCAGAGTGATTACTCACCCCAACCTATGGATTCACTTTCAAGGACTCTACAACTTGTGTAATAAATAATCATTTATTACATACTTTTATTATTTTGTATTTGCAGAATTTGCCTTTTGCACATTGGTTGTCTGTCTTTGTGTGTAGATTTTCAATGATTCTATTATTTTTTTTACTTACCATCAATGCCTGCAAGAAAATGAAGCTCATGGTGGTATAAGATGATATATATAATCTCTTGATAATAAATTTACAATGAACTTTAGGACACCACAAGTACTGGTTCCTCCTGGCACAATTCTCCAGACACACTTTAAAGTGTACAGTACAAGTTGCAAATTCAGTTTATTGTCATTCAATCACTAGCCAATGTTCTACTGGACATTTAATAAGTCTGCTTATTAAATTTGCTAACAACTCTACACTGGCTTAATCTGAAATAATAATGCGGCAGCCTACAGAGACGAAATCATCACCCTCACAGAGTGGTGTCAAGAAAGCAACCTTTCCCTCAATGTTACAAAAACAAAGGTGATCGTGGACTACAGGAGGAATGGAGACAGGCTAACCCCTATTGACATCAATGGATCTGGGCTGAGAGGGTGAACAGCTTTAAGTTCCTTGGCATAAACATCACCAAGGATCTCACGAGGTCTGTACATACCAGCTACGTGGTGGAAAAAGGCACAACAGTGCTTCTTTCACCTCAGACAGTTCAAGAAGTTTGGTATGAACCCCCAAACTTTCTACAGGGGCACTATTGAAAGCATCTTGACTGGCTGCATTACTGTCTGGTATGGGAACTATACTTACCTCAATTGCTGGATTCTGCAGAGAGTGGTGCGGTTAGCCCAGTACGTCTGTAGATGTGAACTTCCCACTATTCAGGACATTTACAAAGACTGGTATATAAAAACAGCCAGAAGGATCATTAGGGACCTGACTCACCCCAACCACAAACTGTTCCAGCTGCTACCATCTGGGAAATAGTACTGCAGCATAAAAGCCAGCATCAACAGTTCTTGTCCTAATGCTCCAGTACCTCCCTCCTGATGGCAGTGGGCAAAGGAACTGGATTGCTGGACAAGTGGAAGGGATCATTAACAATGCTAAGGGCTCTGTGTACACAGTGCTCCTGGCATTGCCTGTAAGGAGTTTGTATGTTCTCCCCATGAGCGGGTGGGTTTCAAAGATGTACAGGTTGCTAGGTTAATTGGTCATTGTAAATTGCACTGGGATTTGGCTCAGATTAAATCAGGGAAATTGCTGGGTGGTGTGGCTCAGAGGGCCTATTCTGTACTGTATGTTGTTACGTACCCTGTAACTGGGTGTCTAACCAGCAGAGAAAGAAGAATCCGTTGGAGTCTGGTGGTACCAAACTAAAGGTGTTTATTAATAAAAATAAGCAAAAACCATATCAATAATGCAAATATACATATAAAACAAGTTAGCAGTAATAAACCTAAAAGTGTAGGAATGATAATAATCAATAATAAACAAGCTCTATCGATGTCTAGGGGTAAATGAATTGTCATAGAAAAGTATAAAGTTCAGTTCATGAGTTCTGATGTAGTTATGGTTGTTGTATTGTAATCGTTGGAGAGAGAGCGAGCGAGCTACAGTCAGGCAAACCTTCCTTTGCTTTCTTAATCCATCGCATTGGTGTGGTCATTCAGTTATCACCTCTCCGTTCTTCTGTGGTGGACTTGACACTCTGGCATGAGTGGACACACACACATACAAGTCTCCGCTGGCCCTGCTATAACACTGCGAGCTTTACTGACCGATCTCCTGGGTCGGTCTCCAAAGCCCCCACCTTTCTTGTGGGTTCCAACACTCAATCAGTGTCCACTGGCGTGTCTGGAGGGTGTCTCTCCAGACCTGTCTTTTTATCCCTACTAATGGGGACTCAGCTATCCATCACTCCTGAATGACTGTGTCCATCAAATAAGGCCACTCCTTCAGTCCACTGAGGAATGTTTATGAGCAAACTATTGTCCATGCATTGAAACAGCAAATAAGTCAAAAAGGAGTCACAATACGGTTAATCAGCAATTTCCCCCTCTCTCTTATCTGTCGCAGATGTTCTTGCTTGTTTTTCGTCTCTTTCTCATGGTCAGCATAGCAACAGTAATAGTTTTTGTTTCTCAGGAGGGGGATGGTTAACTCTTCACCCCATTGTCCATCAGGTCTGTTCATCACTCATAACAATGTCAATAAATATCTAATAGATGGAAGAGAGACCCACAATCATCTCTTTGGTGTCCAAGTTGAGACTCAAGTTGTTGTGCTCGCACCATTGTACCAGCCACTCTTATCTCCTCTGTACACTGTCTCTTCATTGCTGTAGAAGAAGCTAACTACCGTTGTCATCAGTGAACTTGCTTCAGTAGCAGGCTGTTGCTCAGCATGATGGAGCTGAAATGGTTTCTGATTTGAGGCCCTTCTGTCAAGAAGTCCAAAATATGTAAAATTTCCAGTAATGACCCATATAAAACACCGAGGCGTCATTCAGTGGCACACTGGTACACATGGTTATAGCAGTATGTACACGTAGCACAAACAACTGTATAGATGGCCTGTACTGCAGATGACAGTTTCCTTTCCTTTCTCAGGCAGTTGTGCTGCTCCGAGAAAGGCAGACCACGCAGAACAGTTGTGTGTGTGCGTTTATGGGATGGAGGGGTGGGTGGGATGCAGACCAAGCATCATGGCAGGGATGTGCTGTGGGACTGGGCTATGTACAGATGCATCCTGAGGATGCGGGACTGGGCCAGGTACAGGCACGCCTATCAGATACTTGTTTTACCCACTCTTTCTACCACACCCAAGACTTGTCCTACAAGTGACTGCATTTACTCCGCTCTTCTGCCACAACGGATACACCCACCCATCCACCGGCAACACGTGACGGGGGCGAATGGTGACCCCACTGCAGCTTCGCGGGCTCTGGCCAATCACAGCATGCCTTGTTGCTCGGTTTTCGGAAGTGACGGCGCTGTTATGGTGACGCTGCGGCCCAGATAGCGGGAGCGAGTTGTGGTTTCCTTTTCTTCCTGGGCTGGGAGAGCCGACGGCAACATGTCGGCCTCTGCCGTTTACGTGCTGGACCTGAAGGGAAAGGTAAGGGGAGAACCTGGGTAGGCGGGTAACGCATACGCGGGTTTCGTCCTCCTGACCACGGTGGAAGGGCTGGCGCCCTCCCCACTCCCGTCCTCACCCCATCATCACCTCTCATCCCCCTCCACCTCATCGCACCGCTGTCCTCATCCTACACCCACTTTCTCGTCGTCACCCCATCCCACCACCTAACCTATCCCCACCCAGGCACACCACAGTGTCCTCTAACCCCAGCCAGCCCAGCCACCTGTCTGTTTCCAACTCCTCAACCCTATCTCTTTTCACGACAATGTGAAATATGTATCTTTTAAAAGTGAAGATTGTGTTGTTGACAGTGTGAGAATAAAATCAAAGTTCAAAGTACATTTATTGTCGAAGCATATATACCCTGAGATTCGTTTTCTTGCGGTCAGTCACAGTAAATACACGAAACAAGAATTAATGAAAACCGCACCCAACAGGACGGACAGACCAACTAGTGTGCAATTAAAAAAAAAACAAATTGTGTAAATACAAAGATAAAAAAAATAATACTGTATATAAACGAACAATACGTATCAAGAATATGAGATGAAGAGAGTCTTTGAAAGTGAATTGGATTAGGTATCTGAGAGATGGACTGTGGATTAGATAGAATGTAGGGGTTCTGCAGGAGAATGTGAACAGAAGAGTAGGCGAGGTATTAATGCGGACAATCTTGGGAAAACTCCTTTGATTAGACTTGTGTGTAATCCTACTCTAAAAGTTTAACAGTGACCAACAAGTATGGCAGAGGAGCTGATGTTTTAAATACCAGGGTGAGGAGAAGAGAATACACGGGATCCTCCACCATGTACCCTTTCTTCACTGGAAAATCAGGATTTCTGCTCGTATTGTAGAACAGTACAGCCTTTAGCCCAATGACAAATTAAACTAATCCCATTATCCTTGCAGATGGTCTGTATCACTCCCATTCCCAGCCTATTCTTGTGTCTGCTGAAATGCCTTTAAAATCCTCTAATGTATCTCCTTCCACCACGAATCCCTGATGGCATTCCTCACAACTGTCACTCTGTATTTAAAATAAAAACCTGCCCTGCACGTTGTCTTTAAACTTTCCTCATCCCCATCTTAAAGTTGTGCCTTCTAGTATTTGACATTTCTACCTGATGTAACAATTCTACCTATGCCTCTGATAATTTTATTAATTTCTGTCAGATCTCCCCTTAGTCTTTAATGCTCCAGTGATAAGAATGAGTTTATCCAAACTCTCCTTATAGCACGTACCCTCTAAGCCACACAGCATTATGATACACTCTGGAACACCACTGGTCACAGACTTCCAGTCAGAATAACACCCCTCCACTATGCTTCCTCTTCTATGGACAAACCAATGTATGAATTCAAACTGTCATGTCACCGTGGATGTGTTATCTTAATCTTCTGATTCATAAGGAACCTTTTGCAAATGCTTCACTGAAGTCAGTGTATACAATATCCACTGCCCTTCTATTATCAATCATCCTCATTACCTCAGGAAAAAAACAATCACATTTTTAGGTACAACTTGTCCCATACAAATCCATACTGATTACCTCTCATAATTCCATGGGTTCCAAAACCCTAAATCTAACATTAAAAATACTCTCCAATAGATTTTTGGAGTGGGGTAGGATGAGCGGTGACCTGATAAAGTTGTATAAGATGATGCGAGACATGGGTCATGTAGACACCCAGAGGCTTTCCCCAGGCCTGAAATAACTATGAGGGGGTATAGTTTTAAGGTGCTTGGAAGTAGGTACAGAGGGGATGTCAGGGGTAAGTCTTTCAGAGAGTGATGCCTGCATTGCCGGTGACAGTGGTGGAGGCGGATACAATAAGGTCTTGTCTAGGCAGTTGGAGTAGGTTACGTGGTCAGCACAACATTGTGAGCTGAAGAGTCTGTAATGTGGTGTAAATGTCTATGTTCTGTGTATTCAGTTGCACTGATGTGAGACTGGATTATCCCTGTTGATTCTCTTAAATAAAGAAACAATGTTGGTTGATCTTCATTCCCCTGGGACTTCTGCTGTGACAAAAGAGGATAGAGAAGCCCCAGCAATCTCCTCCCTTGCCTCTTAGTAACCTGAGATAGATCTTGCTGAACCCTGGGGGCTTATCCACCTTAGTGTTCTTCAAAAGACCATTTACCACTACAGAAATCCCAGTCAATGTTGGGAAAGTTAAAGTTACCCACTGTGACAATGCTGTTACTTTTACGTCTTTCTGTAATCTCTTTACTTATCTTTTACTCCATCTCTGATGGCAGTTGGGACGCCAGTCAGAATGATTGTACCTTTCTTACTTTATTTTTGCCTTCTCCCCATATTGTCTCGGTGGATGAGCCCTCCAGTGTGTCCTCTCGACGGCAGCTGGCAATTGCTCTGATTAGAAATAGAGCTCCTTCACATCTGAAACTTCACAACCTTGGAGTGACAAACTGCTGGACCTGGTCCCCTCTATGGAAGTCATGGCCATAGGTGGTTGTGGAGGCCAGTCACTGGGTGTATTCAAGGCAGAGCTTGATAGATTCTTGGTTAATCAGGGCATGAAAGGTTATGGGGAGAAGGCAGGAGGTTGAGGCTGAGAGGGAAATGGACCAGCCATGATGAAATGACAGAACAGACTCGATGGGCCAGTTGGCCTAATTCTGCTCCTATATCTTATGTCTCTCAACCATGTCCCTGTATTGGCAACAAGATTATAGTTCCATACATTGATCTAGGCTACAAGTTTATCTGCCTTACCTGCAATATTTGCATTTAAAATAAACACACTACAGCCCAGTGGTCCCACCATGTACATTTTACTTGGCCTGCCTTGTCTTTCCTATGGTGTTTGCTTGGTTCAACCCCTATTTTCCCCTCAATACTTCCATCTGTTGACCTACTGCTCTGGTTCCCACTTCCCTGCCATGCTCTTTTAAACCTCTCTAAGTGGTGTTGGTGAGGTGAATACACTCCCTTCTCTTCTCTCTCCTGTGGCTGTTGGGATGGACTGAAGAAAGGTTTCCATCTTACTCCACCCAGGAAGTTCTCTGATGCATAGATTTAGAGTGTGTAGAGTGTTTTTCCTTTGTGGCTGGTGGGAAGACCTTGGAATTTATTGGTGCTATGCTGCACCATACAGACAGTGGGTATGCTTGAGTATGTTCCAGCCTGTAATCTGGTCTGTGTTAATAAACATTGGTATTTTTCAAGGAAGGACATTTTTGTTCGTTCTGTAATTCCTGTCTTATCCACGTGGTTGACTCTTAACTGCCTTCTTGGTTTGAGGGCAGTGGAAAGTGATGTCCACATCCTGTATGTGAATAAGTGAAGAAAGATCTGGTCACATACCACTAAATGTTCACTTCAGTCTGGTTGTATAAGTATTGTGTATGGAATATTGAACTCCCTGCTATCATCAGGAAGATTTGTTACTCCATGTCCATCTGAATGGGCAGACTGGACTTTGGCTCAACACATAATCGTATATTCAACAGTGCAGCTCAGTTTCTGAAACTATGCCACAAATGAATAGATGAGGGCCATTTAGCAACTGTAGCAGTTGTTTATAACCATACCCGGCACAAAGCTTGTAGTCTGTGAAGCAGTGGTGATTCCTGCCATCCTGTACTCTTTGGAGATGTTAACTACACACAGGAGGTATCTCAACCTACTGGATAGTCAACGGTTTTGTCTTTGCATAATTTTCCAAATCCATAGACAGGATAAGCGAAGCAATGTTAGTGTTCTGTCCCAGACTAACATTTCAAGCATTGATTTCTTAACTGCACTCAGTTAGCTCCAATAAGCCGGATGTTCTTTTGTATGTTGATACCAGACCTCTAAAACAGACAAGCTGTTCCGGGTGTTGTTATTACAGTAGATTACTAGGTGGACAGAAGAAACAATTTGAATATGATTTTCAAGCCAGTTTGATCAAATATAACATGCTGTCATGGCCACTCAAAACAGATATGGAGCATTAGCGATTTCATTGAGAATCTCTAATCTGTGTGTTAGGAGTATACAAAAAAAAACAAGTATTAACAGTGGAATGAGTGTATCATCTCTCAATTTATTGCTATGCCTGCCCTGTCAAGCACTTCCTGTTACGGAATCTGCGGATTCCACATTGGCCTAATCAGTTGACTCAAATAAAGAAGAGTCACTCTGTTTGCTGGCTTCAGTCAAATTCCACATCCTTCTATATCCATGTCTAAAGTTAATCAAATTCTAAGGTTCCAGTTCTCTCTTCAACAAATTTAGGGCGCTGCATATGCCAAATTTCTATTACTTTTTCAGAAAGAATTGCTCCTTGGCCTTGCTACTGAATGGCCTAGTTACAACTAAAAGGTGCTCCACATTTATTCTTGATTCCGTGCCAGAGAAAATGGTGTCTCTTCTTTCATCTTTAACCAATTGTTTAACCAACTTGTCACTCCAATTTGATCACCACTTGGTGTTGAGAACACAAATCGTGTAATTTAATTTAACCCTTCTTCCAGAATATCATTCCAGTGAATTTGTGCTGCACCATCCATTGCTAATATATATATTATGTAAAGCTTCAAGTTAAACTTTGGACTTGTGTTTCACAGTGTAGATCTTCAACCCACAAGCTTGACTGAGTTAGGCAGAATGCTGCTGTGGAGATTATTGGAGCAAGATATGGGAACATCTTTAAAAAAGGAGATATAGTTAATGTAGTTCCCTTTTGGAGTTGCTGAGGCGGAATTTATTAGTAGATTGTATATTACAAGGACTGGCCTTTGTGAATTCAGAAATTAAAAATGGAAATGCTTCACCAGGGTTCACCTCTGGCAAGATATTGCAAAACTCCCGATAAGCTAAGATGTTGTAGTATATGAACCCTGTGAGTTTAAAGGGAGTATGTAAAATGAACTCCGTTATATTTAGCGGAACATGAGAGACACAGGTCCAGGGAGTCCATTGCTGAACCATTGGGCTTTCCAAATAATTGGATTCTGGACAATGGGAATTAATGTTTTGGGTTTATGATTTTTCTTCAGAAGGTCCATTGTAGGTTCAAGTTTTTTAGCCTGTACTCAAATCTACAAATTTGATCATTTCAAATCTACAAATTTGATCATGGCACCCTTCCAGGCTTTAGCTTTAACTTCCAATTTCAAGTTAACTGGTATTAAATGCGATAAGTGTGTCTAATAGCTGATACAGAATTACTATTTGTGAATTACTTCAAGTATGCAGTGCATTTGAAACAAGTTCTGTGAGCTCCTTTCATTTTGCAATTTCAGTTTTGGTAGAAGAATCTTGTAATGTGTGTTGAAGTATTTGGAACAAATGGTTTTTGGAGAAACAGGTTTTAATGCTGTTTGGGAACTAAGTGGGTTCGATAGGCTAATGTGGGTTCAACTATATAGATTGAAAATTGTGGTTGATGCATTGTTAGATAAATGATGAGGGATTGCCAAGGAGTGAAGAGGAAAGCAACAACTCTGAGGCCTAAGGAGATACAGCCATGTGTTTTTTGAACTAGTTCAGGAAATCAACCACTGAGTGAAAAGAATAGACGAGAAGATGTTCAAAGATCTGGCAGGACAAAGAAGAATGATAGGCAACTCTTCAATTGGTTTGAAAGATCTCAGCAGCTACATAAACTATCACAGTACATGGAGTATAAGAACAAGTGTAAGTAGATATTAGTGCTACAAGCATAAATTGTACGGTTTGAGAAGGTTCCCAGGCACATTTGCAAGGTAATTGGTTTTGTACAAGCAGAAAATACCTAAGAGCTATTTCTCATTTCCCATTGGGGAGAAATTCCCTATCGTTTACCTTTATTTATATACCTAAGTTGGTATGTTGATGAGCAATGTTGCAGTATCCTGTTCACTAAGTGGAATTGTTTGAATTAAGAAGTTCTGGTGATGTCTCTTTGTAAAGTGCTCTACTACTGTTGTCAGTGGTATTTTAAGAGATTGGTATTAACAACATCTTTGATCTTATGTTCTTCTATTATTTCTAGTGCAACTTCAAATATTTCAAAATATATTGGTTACTACCATTTTGCTAGATCTTTGTGGGCAGTTGTTTTTGTTTCAAACCCCCGAGTGATGTCTTGCTTCACTGCTAATGGTAAAATTCTGGTCTCTGATTTGCTGTTGACATGGCTGCTTTTGAAGCGGTTATGATGGAAGTACAAGGTGCTACATAATAAAATACTTCAAAACTTTGTCAGAAAAATAATAAAATGAATCAGAACAAGAAGCATTCCATTATAGATTGTTGGTAATTTATTTTCTTGTCTTGATAAAAATAGTTGTCTAAACTTTATGCTGTAATTACTGAAACCATAATTCAAAGTTGTAGTTAGTTTTAATTATGTCATGTGCCTAAGCATCATGGTTTGACTATCAGGCCTGATTTCATCAGTGCAATTTTGAGCCATCATTTAAGTCAACTGTTAGCTCTTCAGGTTGTATATTTGAATAAAACACATGCTTTGGGAGTGGTGAAAATTGCTTTATAAAGACAACTTTTTTCATTAAATAGGAGAATTCGAAAGCAAAATACAGTTGGCCCTCCTTATCCGTGAGTTCCACATGCGCGAATTCAACCAACTGAGAAGCGAGAAAACCTGGAGGTGCTCTTTCAGCACTTGTTGTTCAAGCATGTACAGACTTTTTTTCTTGTCATTATTCCCTAAACAATGCAGTATAACAACTATTTTACATAGCATTTACATTGTATTAGGTATCATAAGTAATCTAGAGATGATTTAAAGTATATGGGAGGATGTGCGTAGGTTATTGTGGATCGGGATCGAAAAAAAATCTGAAATTCTCCAACTAAGTAAGTTGGAACAGGTACATCTGGTATTATTTAGTGTCAGTTAGTCAAACGTTTGTCTTAGTATATATTATATATTTTACTTTCTATACATATAAAACACTTAAGAACGTATGCTTCAGCGCCGGGCTCGGGAACAGAAGTTCCTGAGTTCGATTCAGTGACAGATCGCTCCCGAGCGAGCTCTCCATCCGTGCCTGATTGACGTGAAGGATCAAAAACTGAAAACCTCAAAACCCAATAATTAAACTACTGCGTTGCTTAGTAATAATTGTAGCTTTCATCGGGGCAGAGCCTTTCTCACTTTATCCTTTAAAATTGTTCCAATGGTTGACCGACTGTAGCCTAACGCTTTTTCAATGACCGATGGCGTTTCACCTCTTTCCGATCACTTTATTATTTCCACCTTATTTTCAATCGTGATCGTGATTATTTTCGTGAACAGAAACACTGCGGATTCAGAGCTCTGCCGCTGGGTCCTAATGTCGACTGCATTGAGACAGGTTGAATAAGGGACTTGAGCATCCACGTTTTTTGGTATCCGCGAGGGGTCCCGGAACCAATCCCTCACAAACAAGGAGGGCCAACTGTACTGTGGATGTTGAAAATCTACAATTAAAACTGAAAAATGTTCGTAATACGCACCAGGTCGGATAGCATCTGTGGAAAGACAAATAGAATAAATATTACTTCAGAGTAAAAAAAAGTTGACATCACAGGGTCTTTTTTGAGTTTTGTTTGAGACATTGGCCTGACATAATGGGGTAACATCTTCTGCTGAGACGGATCTGCTTAGCTGTGTGGTGGTCTCACGGCTTCTGCGCCTGCCGTTTGGATTTAGCATGGATCCAGTGAGTTAATGTGAACTTCTGCAGATATCCCAGCTGTTGGGCTGAGAAATTTTTTCTCTGAACTTGTGCCAGGTTCACTTGCTAGGTATAAACTGGTGGTATTATAATTCATTATCAACCAAGTAATGAATGATTTTTAAAAAGTTTGTTTTTCATGTGCATATCTTTTGAAAACTGTTAAAAATGAAAGTAAAGTTACATTTTAAATTTTACACATGGTTCTGAATGATAGAAAATATCTGTGACAAACAGTTATTTTAGAACAGTAGCTTGAAGCTGCACACCCAGAATTGTGGCCTCATCATTGTCTCTGCAGCTGGCCAGGTATTGTGACACTGGCCTTGCCCAGAGTTGGGAGCCAAGTTCTTGGTGGAAGTCAGCACTCTGATAGAAATAGTGTGCTCCAGGGCCTAAGTGGCCAGAGAGCTCTTCTCCTCCTGTCTTCACCAAGTTGCTGACTTTATCCAAGGTTTTTTTTATGTGTGTAAATGTATTCTCAAGATTTATTGTAGTTCCTCTTTTCTAAAAGTTGTGTGTAGATCAGAAGGAGATAGACATAGTATAGAGGGTGATAACTCTTGTTAGTTTCACTGTATGTTCAATCCCAGTTTGTATTGAATAGACAAAGAAAATGCTGTATTAGGTCACCCAGGACATGCTGTCTTCTCACTGCCATCAGAAAGAAGGTGCAGGAGCCTCAGGACTCTCACCACCAGGTTTCAGAACAGTTATTACCTCTCAACCATCAGGCTCTGAACCAAAAGGGATAACTTCACTCAACTTCACTTGCCCCATTGCTGAAGTGTTCCCACACCTATGGACTGACTTGCAAGGACTCTTCATTTCACGCTCTAGATATTTATTGCTTATTTATTTATTATTATTTCTTTCCCTTTTTATTTGCACATTTTGTTGCCTTTTGCGCATTGACTGAACACAAGTTTGTGTGGTCTTTCATTGATTCTGTTATGGATTTATTGAGTATGCCTGCAAGAAAATGAATCTCAGGGTTGTATATGGTGACAAAGATAATTTACTTTGAACTTTGAAGATACCTGTATGAAGTGAATTTGGGTTTGGCATCCAGTGTATTCTGGCTTCACAATACTGTCTTCATAAAATTTACTACATATTGGGAATTGCAGTCAAACCAAACAAATTTTGGCTATTGCAAGTGATATGCCCTGTGCTTCACCTCACATTGATCTTCCTTGGTTATGGGCTGAGTGGCTTCAGTCTCGTGTTACTGCTGGATGTCACTGAAATGAGTGTAAGACTTATTAAATAATCTTCCAAAAATGATGCTACTCAGGGCATTAATTCTGTTCTGTCTCTTTCAGTGTATAGTCCGTATAGCCTTTCTCCCCGTGCACGCACTTTATGCCTGTAATTTTTTTCTCTCCTTGAAATCTTTTTAAGATCTATCAACTATATACATCTTTCTGGTCACGCATTCCAAATCTTAACCATTGATATAAAAAAAACTACATAACATTATTTGTTTTATTTGTAATCAGCTTAAAATTATGCCTTCTTGATATCAACCATTTAACTTCTAAAAATGCTTCCTCATTTTGTCTCCTTGGCATTGCTAGATCTCCTCTTAGCCTCCTAACTCTTAAGTGCTACCATCTAGCTGGTCCAATCCATTCTTGATGACTTATTTGCATTGTAATTTCCAGTCACCATATTTAAAATGTATATGCATCACAGTGTATTTTTCCTCACACAAGGTAGCGCTACATTTAGCTCCTCATCCATTATTAAGCAAATTCTCAAAACCAGCCCTCCCTCCCTGCTAAAGTTTGGCTATGTTTGCTGTTTCCTTATGTAAGACTTCAGTTTGATTTTGAACAAAATGTCATTAATGTGTGGACTGACAGAACTGCTCTATGACTGATGCAACAGCATCTATCATGCACCTGTTCCTGACACACCTAGAAAACAAGACTCTACTGTCTGAATGCTGTTTCTGGCTCTCAGTTCAGCATTCAGTGCTATTGTCCCACAGACCTTGGCGAACAATCTCCTACTCCTTGTTTTAAATACACCACTGTTGGACTTCCTAACGAACAGACCTCAAATAGTCATGCTGCACAACCGTTCTTCTCTCCCCAACATCAGCAACATGGGTGCCTCCAGGGCTCTGTGCTGGACACACTGCTGTACACTGCTTACACATGACCAAATGGCCAAGCACCTGAGTAATCACATTGTCAAATTCACTGATGACATAACAGTGGTGGGCTCATCACCAAGAACGATGCGAAGGCCTACAGAGAGGAGGTGGAAGAGCTCGAGGCTTGTTGCCAGGCAAATAACCTCTTCCTTAACATCAACAAGACAACAGAGATGGCTGTTGACTTCAGGAGAACTTGCACCACTCACACCTCCCTTTACATTGGCAGCACAACAGTGGAAATGGTGGGAATGCACATCTCAAACAACCTCATGGTCTCAGAACACATCCTACACAGACAAGGAAGTTTACCAATGCCTCTGCTTTCTGACGAGGCTGAAGGGAGCTGAACTTTGCTCTTCCATTCTCACCTCATTCCACTGTAGAGAGCATCCTCACAAGCGACATCACTGCTTGGTACAGAAACTGCACTGTGGCAGACAGGAAGGCTCTACCACTGGTGGTTAAAACTGCCACCAGCCTACCTGGCATCAAGGACATATATACAGAAAGTACCAGAAAAGGGCCAATAACATCATGAAGGATCCCACACACCCTGCTCATGGACTATTTGTCCTACTCCCATCAGGGAGGAGGCTACATAGCATCCACACAAGGACTACCAGACTCAAAAACAGTTACTTTCCCCAAGAATTAAAGCTGGTTAACACCTCCACCAATACTTTATTTTTCCCCATCAGTCACCTTGTGTAAATCCTAGTGTCGCTTCGTGGATATGAACTTATGTATTTATGTTTGTGCTTTACTTATTATTATTGTGTTCTTTAGCTTTAGCGTTTTTTTGTGCTGCATTGGATTCAGAGTTACAATTACTTTGTTCTCCTTATACTTGCGTGCATAAAATAATCTTGAATCTTTGGATGGAATCGCATCTTAACATTTTCCTTGATCCACTTTTCTGTTCCAAATACAAGAAGCTTCTATTTAATCTTTGTTGGCAGTCATAAAGGTTTTGAAGCAAAGACTGTGGATGTTGAGACTTGTATCAAGTTGAACAAATGTAGAAGTGGGAAAATAACATCACTATGTAGAATCTTAATGTGACTTTGGGATGATCATAGTTGTAATGCAAAAAGTGTAACATAAACTGAAGATAACTGTGATACCATTGTCAAGAAATGTTACTACATGCTTGATTGGGAATTTTATTTGCTGTAGCCCCTGGTAATTTCAAAAGACTCTGTAAATCATTTGCTATTGAAGAAAACAACTTTTGACAAATGATAGCTTTTCCATCAAATGCACTGGGTATTTGATTCTGCAGTATCATCCTACACCACCTTATTGGTTAACAGAGTATTAGCTTGAGAAAAAAGTTCTGATGGTCCCCAATTGATCAAGTAAAAAGCATTTTGATGGAGTTCATTTTTTACAGACTTATCATTTTGCTGCTACATAAGAGGATTTGCTGCAGAGGGAGTCTGGTAATATGAGGGGTGATTGATAAGTTTGTGGTCTAAGGTAGAAGGAGATGAGTTATACAGCTCTCATTACATGTTAATAACTCATCGGGGTGATTGATAAGTTTGTGGCCTAAGGTAGGAGATAAGTTATTAACTTCAAACTTTCTGCATAATCACTCAAAGAGTTGAACTGCACGTGCATGTAACAAGAGCTGTATAACTCATCTCCTACTTTAGGCCACAGACTTATCAATCACCCATCTGTGGACACTTCCTGGAGGTCCAAGATCCCCGTATGCTCCACGACCGCTGGACTAGGTGTGTGAATGTAGGAGGGGACTATGTTGAAAAATAAATGTGCTAGGTTTTCTAAAATTGACTCCTTCTACCTTGGGCCACGAGCTTATCAATCAGCCCTCATGCATTTGTGGGAGTAGGGGCTAGAGGGATTTGGGAAGATAGTAGAAAGAGGTTATTTGAACTTGGCAGGCTTCTGTGTAGAGTAGGGCTAAATGACTGGCAAATGCAGATAAAATCATTTTATTATACAGTTGAATGTTTCTTTAGTTCTTGATCATAAGATGGTGGTGAGTTATGGACATGAAACTGTCTGGGGATGATACTCGCATGGTGAAGTGTGGTAGAGGGCTCTTGGATTTAGACTTGAAAATATTTAAGCATTCCATTACAACCGAGACAGGATAATGTGCAATTTAGGAATATGTAGGTGGAGGTATCCTCACGCAATATAGTCATACAATTGTTATAATAGAAGGTCATTTATTCCATCCAGAGGTTTGTAGGGCAGTCAAATCAGTCTGACTTCCATCCTTCCATTCCTGAACAGTTGAGTTTTATCAAGGTTCAAAGGTTCATTTGTTATCAGAGCATACAACTCTGAAATTCCTCTCCATGAAACCAAGAAACAAAAGAACAGCAGCACCATCATCAATCTCCAAATCCCCACTCCCCACACAAAAATACTAATAAAAACAGAACAGGCACATCGGCCCAAATCCCCCTACCCCACACAAAAAAGATGAGGAAGATTGGGTGAGAAACACAGAAAATTAAAAACCGCAAGACTGGGGGAGAAAAAGGTCTAGAGTCCAGTCCGTATCCAAAATACTGAAAATCTAGGTAACATTCTTCGGGTATAGCAGTAGCCTTTCCTGTCTCCGGCAGCAGAGCGATCCCACCAGTATCAAAAGGCAGTCTCCCCTCTCCAGCAGCAGAGCGATCCCACTAGCGATCAAAAGGCAGTCTCCCCTCTCCAGCAGCAGAGCGATCCCACTAGCGATCAAAAGGCAGTCTCCCCTCTCCAGCCACAGAGTGATTCCACAAGTGATCAAAAGACAGTCTCCCCTCTCCTGCAGCAGAGTGATCCCACCAGCAATCAAATTGCAGATAGCTGGTGCTCACCTTTATCAGTGGCCTGTGTTTCAATGTTTTATATGCTGTTATCAGCTCCCTTACAGGCAGTGATTTCCAAGTCACAGACATTATTTTCATTTTGCTGTGCTTTTGCCAGTCACACCAGTGGTTTCTATATATCACTTAACAAATTTCCTTTCAACCTGCTTTGCACTGAAGAAAACAACCTCAGCTTTTCCTGAATAATTTTGGTTTTTGTATTGAGAGATTTCACTTGCATTCTAGTAGAATGCTTCTTCACCATCTCTGGGGCCTTCACATTCTTCCTAAATTAGGGTGACATAATCCTGGTTGTGGCCTAATCAGTAATTCATTAAAAAAGTGAGGGGAAAAAACCAATCAGCCATGATTGAATGATGGAGCAGACTCGATGGGTCAAATGGCCTATTTCTTCTCATTTGTCTTCTAGTCTAATATCTTTTGATCTTCTAGGTGGAGAGGCTGTAGTTTGGGCGATACAAATCCTATACTGTTTTATCTCATTGGGCAAGATGATAAATTTGCACTTATGATTCTCTGGTATAGAATTATTTGTATTCTGAAAGTTCAAAGTAAATTTATTATCAAGTCACCATATACTATCTGCAGGCGTTTACAGGAAAATAAATAAATCCAATAGTATTTATAAAAACTATACTTAACAAAGACTAACAAATATATACTGTGCAATAGAGGACAAATCATGCAAGTAATAAGTAAACAAAAAAGTAAATAAATAATATTGAGTTGAATAGATATTTCAGTAATACATCAAACTTCTGTGCTAACAGTGATCCCAACTGGAGCAATTATTAGAGTGGGA
Organism: Hypanus sabinus; assembly: GCF_030144855.1. Lineage (NCBI taxonomy): Eukaryota > Metazoa > Chordata > Chondrichthyes > Myliobatiformes > Dasyatidae > Hypanus > Hypanus sabinus. The sequence continues at coordinate 48,061,726 of NC_082721.1, forward strand.
GAGAAGGGAGGAGAGTGTATCCAATAAACTACCTGAAGACCCAGCAGGGTTTCCTGCAGCCAACATGGAAATGCCGAGATATGAATGATTAACCTCCCTGCTGAGGAGAGGGCACCCCATTTCCATCCCCACCCCCACCATCTCTCCCAGCTGCTGGTGCTTTGGCTTGTTGTGACTAGGGCCTATCACTGTGGTGAAGTAAGTAGTCATATCACTGTTTTCCAGAATATGTCACAATATTGCTAAATGTGTCTTATTTCTCAGGTCCTAATCTGTCGGAATTATCGAGGAGACGTGGAAATGTCAGAAATAGAACATTTCATGCCTATTCTGATGGAAAAAGAGGAAGAATGCTCTCTGACACCCATCTTGTCACATGGAGCAGTTCGATTCATGTGGATTAAACATAACAACCTATACCGTATCCTTAAAAGCAGTTTTGATCATTTGCCTTTGAAGATTTAAAATTAACTATACATAAAGGATGTTTTAGCATTTGTAGACTTTTCAAAACTGTTTCACCAATTCACTTTGGTGTTTTCAAAATGCTACCTATATCAAAAACTTACCTCAGATTGTGGGAGGCTAGGAGGTAGAATAGTCTTGGATAGGACAGAGCCTCCTGCTCTGAATGCTGCAATATGTAATTGCTGTGTTTGTGTTGTAGTTTGTATTCAGTCACAATCAGTGTAAAAGTGATACATCCAAACTTCTGGTACAGATATATGAACATATAATGCAGCTAAGCTTCAAACCTCAAATATAACAGTAGTTCAGTGGTTAAATCAATAATTAAATCACTGTTCCACAATATGATCCCATAAAAAAGAACGCTAGTTTAGTAAACACAGGGGATTCTGCAGATACTGGAAATCAAGAACAATACACAAAATGTTAGATTATTGCACAGGAAAAGACCATTCGGCCTCTCCCATTGCTTGCTCTGAAGGGTTAGTTTCACTACTTTCTCTTTTTCCAATAAGTCTGCAGTTTCTCCTTCAAGTAATTTATCAATTCCCTTTTCAAAGTTATAAAAATCTATATTCACCACAATTAGAAGTATAAAATAATTTCCCCTGTATCACTCCTGGTTCTGTGCCCTCCTCACTGCCTAACTCTTCAGCACTGGAATCGTTCTGCAGATTTGGATGTTTTTCTTGGTCATCTTTGCTTTAAGTATAAGGAGAACAACTGTAGTTTTAATTTGCCCCAGCAACTACATAATCTGTTTCTAGAACCATTCTAGTGAACTACATATCAACACTAAAGATCATGTAAAAATTGCTTAGGTATGTATAAAATGTAAGCATTATACTTCAGCTGGAGCCACACTGGTGTTTTATATGGGTTTATATGTTTCTCTGGATTTTAATCTCTGTGTCTTAATTTATAATATCCTGTATACATTGCTTGTTCGTCTGGCTTGATGATCAATGCCATTAATCAATAATCCATGACCAAATGCTACCTGGGCGTTTTTTCAATGGGGAATATGAAGTTTTGGATAAAAGAACAAAAAGTATTACTTAAATGGAGATAAATTGCATAAAACACACACAAAATGCTGGAGGAACACAGCAGGCCAGGCAGCATCTATAGGGAGAAGCACAGTTAACGTTTCAGGCCGAGACCCTTCGTCAGGACTAACTGAAAGGAAAGGTACTAAGAGATTTGAAAGTAGTGGGGGAGGGGAAAATGCAAAATGATAGGAGAAGGCCGGAGGGGGTAGGATGAAGCTAAGAGCTGGAAAGGTGATTGGTGAAAGTGATACAGAGCTGGAGAAGGGAAAGGATCATGGGATGGGAGGCCTCGGGAGAAAGGGGGCGGGGGAGCACCAGAGAGAGATGGAGAACAAGCAGAGTGATGGGCAGAGAGAGAGAGAAAAAAAACAAACAAATATTGTCAGGGATGGCGTAAGAAGGGGAGGAGGGGCATTAACGGAAGTTAGAGAAGTCAATGTTCATGCCATCAGGTTGGAGGCTACCCAGCTGGTATATAAGGTGGTGTTCCTCCAACCTGAGTGTGGCTTCATCTTGACAGTAGAAGAGGCCATGGATAGACATATCAGAATGGGAATGGGACATGGAATTAAAATGTGTGGCCACTGGGAGATCCTGCTTTCTCTGGCGGACCAAGTGTGGGTGTTCAGCAAAACGGTCTCCCAATCTGCATCGGGTCTCGCCAATATATAAAAGGCCACACCAGGAGCACCGGACGCAGTATACCACACCAGCCGACTCACAGGTGAAGTGTTGCTTCACCTGGAAGGACTGTCTGGGGCCCTGAATGGTGGTGATGGCGGAAGTGTAAGGGCAGGAGTAGCACTTGTTCCACTTGCAAGGATAAGTGCCAGGAGAGAGATTGGTGGGAAGGGATGGGGGGGGACGAGTGGACAAGGGAGTCACGTAGGGAGCGATCCCTTTGGAAAGCAGAAAGAGGTGGGGAGGGAAAGATGTGCTTGGTAGTGGGATCCCGTTGGAGGTGGTCGAGGTTACGGAGAACTATACATTGGACCTGGAGGCTGGTGGGGTGGTAGCTGAGGACAAGGGGAACCCTATCCCGAGTGGGTGGCAGGTGGATGGGGTGAGGGCAGATGTGCGGGAAATGGGAGAGATGCGTTTGAGAGCAGAGTTGATGGTGGAAGAAGGGAAGCCCCTTTGTTTAAAAAGGAAGACATCTCCTTCATCCTGGAATGAAAAGCCTCATCCTGAGAGCAGATGCGGCAGAGACAGAGGAATTGTGAGAAGGGGACAGCATTTTTGCAAGTGTAATGGATTCAGGCAACAATAAATAAATGAGTTAGGCAAGGGTTTTTACAACAAATAACAAGTTTATTAAACACTGAAAACAATCCCCCCCAAAAGTCAACAAATCACTAACGTAACCGGAAATCAGCTGCTGTGCGGGAGCTGAAACAGTTCTTAAAGCAATGAAGCTTACAGTTCTTAAAGCGATGTTGCAAAAACAGTTCTTTGGTGTAGTATTGCCAAAAGTTCAAAATGCTCACAGTCCATTCAAGGGAGAGACTTTTTAAGGCGATTTAAATTCTCTTTCACGTCGTGTTGCTTCGGTTCTCAAATCGAACTTTTTCCACGAAGAATTTACAAAACGAAACGGCTTAAAGGCACTGACCTTTCCTTTACCACACTGGCCTCAATCCTTTCTGCTATTTGGCAGGAATTAACATGAGAACAGTCAACGAATTCCTTCCGAATAAGAATCAAACAAGGTCGAACCTGTTTCACAGTCAAAATCGATTCTCCTCGATCTTTAACTCCCGAACTCCGATCTTCACTCTCCACTGATTCTCAGCTAGCAGTATTGTAAAGAAACTGCTGGCAATGACCGTTTAAATTTTAGGCATTAGATAAAACTTCATCTTTCAACTAAACTGCGTCATCACATTAAATCACACAGTGGCATGAAGTCAACATGGCAAATCCAGCCACGAACTGCCCCTCCTCAGGGAGAGGTCCTCCTTTTATACCCTGTTTAAAAAAAACCTGTCACATGACCTCTACTGGCGGGAAAATGATGTCACTCCACCATCACAAGACCATTACCTCAAGTCCAGTATAGTTTCAACCCCAGTCATGTGACAAGTACACCACTGTCACGTGTCACGGGTACGTAACACCTCCCTCCAAAAAAACATTTTTGGTCTGACAAGAACAAAAATTATTTACAAGAAAAACAAATATATAAATTTTATAACATACATAATATACAATACAGTATCATCATATAACATCTTACAATACAGTAGGAGTGTTACAATTGTAAAAAAATCCACTCCATAAAAAAATTACATTGTACATTCAACATAGAGATAGACAATCAGCAACCACATTATCTTTACCTTTAATATGAGTTATCATAATATTGTACTCTTGTAACATCAAACTCCAATTTAATAATCTTCTGTATTTGTTTTTCATCTTACTCAGAAAAACTAACGGATTATGATCAGTGTAAACATTTTGAGTTGTACCAAAACCTCAAAATATTCCTCATATATATATATATACCTCAAAATATTCCAAAGCTAAAACAAGAGGTAACAATTCCTTCTCTATTGTCGAATAGTTTCTTTGATGCTTATTAAATTTCTTAGAAAAGTAAGCTACTGGATGATCAACCTCAACACCCTCATTCCTTTGCATCAATACTGCTCCTGCAGCCTCATCACTAGCATCTACAGCTAATGAAAAAGGTTTTTCAAAGTCAGGTGCCTTAAGCATAGGTTGTTGACATATCATTGTTTTCAATTTTTCAAATGCTTCTTGACAAGGCACTGTCCACACGAACTTCACATTCTTCTGCAAAAGGTTAGTTAATGGACGAGCAACATTCGCAAAATTCTTACAAAATTTTCAATAATATCCTACCATTCCCAAGAATCTTCTGAGAGTTTTTTTCCCTGTTGGAGAGGGAATCTCTAAAATTGCCCGAACTTTTGCCTGAACAGGAGCTACCTTACCTTGACCCACAACATAACCAAAGTAAGTCACAGTGGCATGTCCAGATTCACTCATAGCTAAATTAATAGTTAAGTTAGCATTTGAAAGCCTTTCAAACAATTTCTCCACCGCAATAATGTGTGCTTCCCAAGTAACATTTCCTGTCACTAAATCATCAATATAAGCATCAGTATCTTTCAATCCCTGAATCACAGAGTTAATCATCCTCTGGAAAGTACCTGGGGCATTCTTCATCCCAAATGGAAGAACATTATATTCATATAGCCCAGATGGAGTTACAAATGCAGAAATCTCTTTACCTCTGTCCGTTAATGGAACACACCAATACCCTTTCAATAAATCAATCTTTGTAAGGAACTTTGCTTTTCCAACTTTATCTACACAATCATCTACTCTAGGAATTGGATATGCATCTGTTTTCGTTACAGCATTCACCTTCCTATAGTCCGTACAAAACCTAATGCTACCACCTGGTTTTGGCACCATAACACAGGGTGAACTCCAATTCGAGTTAGAATGTCTAATAATATTATCCTCTAACATATATTCAATTTCTTTCTCAGCAAGTTCACATTTTTCTATGTTCATCCTATATGGATGTTGTTTAATAGGTTTGGCATCTCCAACATCTACATCATGTGAAGCTATAGTAGTCCTTCTCGGAACATCTGGAAACAAATCCTTATATTTAAAAATTAATTCCTTCATCTGTTGTTTCTGCTCTAGCTGTAAATGTACTAATTTCTCATCAATATTTTCCAGAATGGTTGAATTTGGTAACCTGACAGAAACAATATTGGATTTAGAATGAAATTCAGATGAATCATCTATCATGTTCCTAGTTAAATCAAACTCATTCTCACTAACCACAACAGTCACAGTATCAGTTGGTTTCTCATAATATGGTTTTATCATATTTATATGGCAAAGTTGTTTTGACCTTCTACGATCTGGAGTTTTTACCACGTAATCCACATCATTGACTTTAGACACAATTTCATAAGGACCATGAATTCTAGCTTGTAAAGGATTTGTTTGCACTGGGAAAAGAACCAACACCTTATCTCCAGGCTTAAACATCCTCATCCTAGCTTCTTTATCATACCAAGTTTTCATTTTCTCCTGAGCCAATTTTAAATTTTCCTTGGCTAAGCTACAAGCTTAATGTAACCTGTCCTTAAATTTCAAAACATAGTCCAACAAATGAGTGTGTATTTCCTTACTAGTCCACTGTTCTTTTAATAAAGCTAAAGGTCCTCTAACTCTATGCCCAAACACAAGTTGAAATGGACTGAAACCTAAAGAGTCGTGTATCGATTCCCTTACTGCAAATAAAAGTAACTTTATACCCTCAGCCCAATCACTTTCATTTTCCACACAATATGTCCTAATCATATTCTTGAGGGTAGAAGGAAACCTCACCAAGGCACCTTGCGACTCTGGATGGTATGCAGACGAAGTGATTTGCTTAGCTCCCAATTTATAAACTATCTGTTGAAACAATCTAGACATAAAATTACTGCCTCGATCAGTTTGTATCTCCATAGGTAATCCAAAATAAGTAAAGAATTTTATAAGGGCCTTCGTCACAGTTTTAGCTTTTATTTTCCTAAGTGGTACTGCCTCTGGAAACCTAGACGAAGTGCACATGACAGTCAACAAGTACTGATAACCAGTTTTTGTCTTCGGTAATGGACCAACACAATCTACAATAACTTTAGAAAACGGTTCACCAAATGCTGGAATAGGTTGTAATGGAGCCACTGGTGTAACTTGATTTGGTTTACCCACAATTTGACAAGTATGGCACGTTTTACAAAACATCGCCGCATCTTTTCTTGGACCAGGCCAGTAAAAATGTTTTAAAATCTTGTCCACAGTTTTCCTTACCCCTTAATGTCCACCTAAAGGCACACTATGAGCTAAAGTCAAAATCTCATTTCGATAAACTTTAGGAACAACTACCTGGTAAACAACATTCCATTCCTCACTTGCAGGAATTGTAGGCGATTTCCACTTCCTCATCAACACTCCTTTTTCCAAGTAATATCCTACTGGCACCTTCTCAATTTCCCTATCTAGTAGAGCTTGTTCTCTTAATTTTATAATCTCAGGGTCTCTATTCTACTCTGCTATCATCTTCCGAGACAGAGATAAATCTTCATAGTCAGACTTACTCCAAGAATCTTGTTCAAACAACGAAGGTAAGAAAGTCTCTGACACATCCTCAAAACTCGAATCCTGAGTTGAACAGTCATGAGTAACAACCTCATTCTGCGCATCAATCTTTTTAGCCTTAGATCTAGTCACAACACAGGAAGAATCTGTGTTAGAATTCATCTCTGGTTCCTCTGACTCCATTGCCAAATGCACTTCAGGAAAAACTTGTCCACCTGCCAAGTCATTACCTAACAATAAAGAAATACCCTTCACAGGTAAGCTAGGTTGTAGTCCTACTTTAACAAATCCTGTAACTAACCCTGACTTTAAATTCACTTCATGTAAATGTACAGGCATAAAATCACTCCCAACACCTCTTATATAATTTACCTCACCAGTATCAGACTCTTCATTAATCTTCAACACACTGTCTAACATCAGTGATTGAGAAGCTCCAGTATCCCTAAGGATTTTTATTGGCACCAGAGTAGATCCTTCTTTCAAGGATACGAACCCTTCAGTTATAAAATGATCATATCCCTTTCTAACTTGGTCAGACTTTAACAAAACCTCATTTGTGTTTATCAAACCCTGTAACTTTACCGGTGCTTCAGTATGTTGCACACAAGCATCTGAAACTGCTTCCTTCTCTTTCTTTTTCAATCTGAAACAGTTAGCTATTACATAGCCAGGCTTCTTACAATAGTTACAAATAAGACCAAACTGTCTTTCCTTCACAGGTTTTCCTTCCTCCTTACCTTTCTCATTAACTTCTGATTTACCTTGAGTCTCCGTGTTATTTCTCCTCTCAAAAATTCTGCCCTGAGGAAATTTATTCATGGATTAAAACATACTCATCAACTAATCTAGCACAGTCCTGAAATTTATCAGTATCCCTCTCATTTAAGTAGGCCCTTACTTCAACAGGAATGCTTCTTTTAAATTCCTCCATTAAAATCAGCTCTTTCAATGTATCATAGTCTTAATTGACATCTTTAGAAGAAACCCATCTCTCAAAACACATAGCTTTATCATAGGCAAATTCCACTTAAGATTTTTCCACAGTCTTCAAACTTCTGAATCTTTCCCTGTACACTTCTGGGACTAATTCGTATGACTTTAAAATATGCATTTTCACAAAATCATAATCAAGTGCTTGCGCAGCAGTTAAAGCTGTGTAAACTTGTGCTTTGCCTTTAATTACACTCTGTAACAACACTGACCATTTATCTTTCGGCCACCCTGACACCTGAGCAATAGTTTCCAAATGTTGGAAATATCTTTCCACTTCTGTTTCACTAAATGGTGGGACTAATTTAATTTCTTGACTAGCAACAAACAGCTTTTTAGAAGCAGAAGACTGATTCCCAAACCTTAATTCCGTCATTGCATATTCAAATTACCTTTGTTTTTGTTCAGCCTCCAACCTACAACACTCCAACTTCATTTGTTCGATTTAAACTGCATCTGCAGATTACTTATAGGAAATGACTCTAAAATCGATTCATCAAAAACACTGGAATCCACATAGTGTGACGCGATTTTTCTCTGTATTACAGCCTTTGATGTTGTCTGCATAATACCTTTAAGTTGCAATCTGCAATCTATCTCAGACACCTCAGTTTTTTTCCCCTTCGCTAACAACTCCGCGCCTGGCGAAACCAGAAACTCATCAATATTCATTGTTGCGGAATACCACTCACAAGCCAATCAAACAAAAGAATCAAGTATTCCCCTTTTCCAAAACACCGATCCAAAAGTTAGCAAGCATTTAAACTCAAACGATCCAATCCCGGATGAACCCTCATATTTATGTTATGGATTCAGGCAACAATAAATATATGAGTGAGGCAGGGGTTTTTACAACAAATAACACGTTTATTAAACACTGAAAACAAACCCCCCAAAAGTAAACAAATCACTAACGTAACCGGAAATCAGCTGCTGTGCGGCAGCTGAAACAGTTCTTAAAGCGATGTTGCAAAAACAGTTCTTTGGTGTAGTATTGCCAAAAGTTCAAAATGCTCACAGTCCATTCAAGGGAGAGACTTTTTAAGGCGATTTAAATTCTCTTTCACGTCGTGTTGCTTCGGTTCTCAAATCGAACTTTTTCCACGAAGAATTTACAAAACGAAACGGCTTAAAGGCACTGACCTTTTTTTTTACCACACTGGCCTCAATCCTTTCTGCTATTTGGCAGGAATTAACATGAGAACAGTCAACGAATTCCTTCCGAATAAGAATCAAACGAGGTCGAACCTGTTTCACAGTCGAAATCGATTCTCCTCGATCTTTAACTCCCGAACTCCGATCTTCACTCTCCACTGATTCTCAGCTAGCAGTATTGTAAAGAAACTGCTGGCAATGACCGTTTAAACTTTAGGCATTAGATAAAACTTCATCTTTCAACTAAACTGCGTCATCACATTAAATCACACAGTGGCATGAAGTCAACATGGCAAATCCAGCCACGAACTGCCCCTCCTCACAGGGAGGGGTCCTCCTTTTATACCCTGTTTAAAAAAAAACACCTGTCACATGACCTCTACTTTCGGGAAAATGACGTCACTCCACCATCACAAGACCATTACCTCAAGTCCAGTATAGCTTCAACCCCAGTCTCGTGACAGGTACACCACTGTCACGTGTCACGGGTATGTAACACAAGAGACGGGAGGGAAGAGGAATAGTCCAGGTAGCTGTGAGAGTCTGTAGGCTTATAGCAGATATCAGTAGATAAGCCGAGTCCAGAGATGGAGACAGAAAGATCAAGAAAGGGGAGGGAGGTGTCAGAAATGGACCGGGTAAATTTGAGGGCAGAGTGAAAGTTGGAGGTAAAGTTAATGAAGTCAGCGAGCTCGGCATGCGTGCAGGAAGCAGCACCAATGCAGTCGTCGATGTAGCGAAAGAAAAGAGGGGAGCGGATACTCGTATAGATTTGCAACATGGACTGTTGCACAAAGCCAACAAAAAGGCAGGCATAACTGGGACCCATGCGGGTGCCCATGGCTACACCCTTGGTTTGGAGGAAGTGGGAGGAGCCAAAGGAGAAATTAGAGTAAGAACTAATTCGGCTAGACGGAGGAGAGTGGTGGTAGAGGGGATTTGGTTAGGTCTGGAATCCTAAAAGAAGCGGAGAGCTTTAAGACCATCCTGGTGGGGGATGGAGGTATATAAGAACTGGATGTCCATGGTGAAAATAAGGTGGTGGGGGTCAGGGAACTTAAAATCATTGAAAAAATTCAAAGGGTGAGAAGTGTCACGAACATAGGTGGGAAGAGATTGAACAAGGGGGGATAAAACATTGTCAAGGTATGCAGAAATGAGTTTGGGGGGCAGGAGCAAGCTGAGACGATAGGTCTACTTGGACATGTGGGTTTGTGGATCTTGGGTAGGAGGTAGAAACGGGAAGTGCGGGGTGTGGGAACTATGAGGTAGGTGGCAGTGGATGGGAGATCCCCAGAGCTGATAAGGTTGGTGATGGTATAGGAGACAATGGCCTGGTGCTCCTTAGTGGGGTCATGATCAAGGGGTAAATAAGAGGAGGTATGAGAGAGTTGTCGCTGTGCCTCAGCCAGGTAGAGGTCAGTATGCCAGACAACAACAGCTCCCCCCTTATCAGCAGGTTTTATAGTGAGGTTGGGATTGGTGCGGAGAGCAGAGCGTTCGGAAGGAGTGAGGTTGGAATTGGAACAGGGTGTGGTGAAGTCGAAACAGTTGATGTCCCATCGGCAATTAGCAATAAAGAGATCCAGAACAGGCAGAAGACCAGAGCGGGGTGTCCATGAAGAGGAGGAGGGTTGAAGACGGGAGAAGGGGTCATCGGTGAGGGTAGGAGAGTCCTTGTCAAAGAAGTAAGCTCGGAGACGGAGCCGGCGGAAGAAGAGTTCAGCGTCATGGCGTACGCGGAACTCGCTGAGGTGTGGGTGAAGGGGAACAAAGCTGAGGCCCTTACTGAGGACAGAGCGCTCTGCCTCAGAGAGTTGAAGGTCGGAGGAGATGATAAAGACCCGGCACGGATGAGAGATGTGATCAGAGGGGGGAGGGAAGCTGGTGGTGTCGGTGGAGAGGGGAAGGTTGGGGTGAGAGGAAGATGGAGCCTCTGAGGGCCCAGGAGCTGACAATGAGATCTGAGGGAGAGGGGATTGCAGAGTGGTGGTGGGGGAAGGGGAGACGGGAGTCACAATCGCAGCATGTGAAGACCCGGCCTGGAGTTCAAGGCTGGAGTCGCAGTCAGTGGTTGCGCAATCGCTTTGAGGTTGTCCATGGTTGTTGGAACACGTGGTGATGGCGCTAGAGTCCGGGTTTTCAATATGCCCTGGGTCGCTGGGGCAGCCGAGACCGACGGCTGGGGTGAATCCATGGTCGTTGGAACACGTGGTGATGGCGCTGGAGTCCGGGTTTTCAATACGCCCTGGGTCGCTGGGGCAGCCGAGATCGACGGCCAGGGCGAATCCATGGTCGTTGGAACCCGTGTTGATCGGCCCTTCAACTTTTCAATCATATTTTGACCCGGACCCGAAAGAGATAAAGAGCTGAAGAAAGGGAAATATAATAGGTGATAGAAGGCCATGAATGAAAGGAAAGGCAAAGGCGCACCAGAGGGAGGTTATGGGCAGGTTTTACCTATCAGCTACCACCTTCTCCAGTCCTTTACCTTTTTCACCAATCAATTTCCCAGCTCTTTGCTTCACCCCTCCTGCTCCCATTTTCACCTATCACCTACTACCTTGTACTTCCTCCTCCTGTCCCCTCACCTTATTGGTCTGACTTCTCATCTTTTTTTTCTAGTCCTAATGAAGAGTCTTGGTCTGAAACGATGACTATTTACTCTTTTCTATAGATGCTGCCTGGGCTGCTGAGTTCCTCCAAATGCTTGGATTTCCAGCATCTGCAGATTTTCAGACTAAATTTTGCAATCTCCTCATTTATCAGAGGTGAAATCAGAGGCAAGGGGTTAAAGAAGTTTCCGATAAATGAACTTGAAGGTTGAGTCAGTAGTAAGGAAGGCAAATGCAATCCACTTCCTAAGAAGATTCAGGCAAGCAAGGCCCCCCGCCACCACCCATCTTAACTGCGTTTTACAGGAGCACCATTGAGAGCATCCTGACATCCATCTGGTATGAGAGCATCAGACCGGAACTCCCTACAAAGGACTGTGAGAACAACTGAGAGGATCATAGAGGTCTCACGGAAATTTATCAGGAACACTGTGTACACAGGTCCTTAGCATTACTAAGGAGACCACGATGCATAAAAACGAGAACATTCAGGATGAGAAACAGTTTCTTTCCACAGGCCATGAGGCTTCTGAACTCCCTGCCACACTGTTTAATCTGTTCCATACCTATTTATTTAATATTAATGCACATTAGTTAGTAATTTATGTGTGATTCATGTGTGGATTTTATCCTTCCTTTAGTAAGTTAGCAAGTATGTGCACTTCTGTGCTTTACGCCCTGATTCAGAGAAATGTCGTCTCATTTTTATATGTCTTATGTGGTTGTATATGTTATATATAGCTAAATGGCAATAAACTTGACTTGATGTTAGCATGATGACAAGGTTCCACACGGTAGGCTTATTCAGTAAGTCAGAAGGCATGGAATCCAGGGAAGGTTGGCCAGGTGGATTCAGAATTGGCTTGGCTGCAGAAAGCAGAGGGTCGTGGTGGAGGGTTGTGACTTGGGTTGTCCCACAAGGATCAGTTCTGGGTCCTCTACTTCTCGTGATTTTTATTAACGATCTGGATGGGGGGGTAGAAGGGTGGGTTGGCAAGTTTGCAGATGACACAAAGGTTGGTGATGTTGTGGATACTGTTGAGGATTGTCGAAGATTGCAGAGAGACATTGATAGGATGCAGAATTGGGCTGAGAAGTGGCAGATGGAGTTCAACCTGGAGAAATGTGAGGTGGTACACTTTGGAAGGACGAACTCCAAGGCAGAGTGCAAAGTAGATGGCAGGATACTTGGGAGTGTGGAAGAGCAGAGGGATCTGGGGGTACATGTGCACAGATCCCTGAAAGTTGCCTCACAGGTAGATAGGGTAGTTAAGAAAGCTTATGGGGTGTTAGCTTTCATAAGTTGGGATAGAGTTTAAGAGTCGCGGGGTAATGATGCAGCTCTATAAAACTCTGGTTAGGCCGCACTTGAAGTACTGTGTCCAGTTCTGGTCGCTTCACTATAGGAAGGATACAGAGGAGATTTACCAGGATGCTGCCTGGTTTAGCATTATGATCAGAGATTAAGGGAGCTCGGGTTTTACTCTCTGGAGAAGAGGATATGATACCCCATGATAGAGGTATATAAGATATTAAGAGGAATAGATAGAGTGGACAGCCAGTGCCTCTTCCCCAGGGCACCACTGCTCAATACAAGAGGGCATGGCTTTAAGGTAAGGGGAGGAAAGTTCAAGGGCTATATTAGATGAAGGTTTTTTACTCAGAGAGTGGTTGTGCGTGGAATGCACTGCCTGAGTCAGTGGTGCAGGCAGATACACTAGTGAAATTTAAGAGACTACTAGACAGGAATATGGAGTAATTTAAGGTGGAGGATTATATGGGAGGCAAGGTTTAAGGGGTGGCACAGTGTTGTGGGCTGAATGGCCTGTATTCTGTATTATTCATTTTGAGAGGACTACAATATAAAAGCATGGATGTAATGTTGAGGCTTTATAAGGTATTGGTCAGACCACTCTTGGAGTATTGTGAGCAGCTTTGGGCCTCTTATCTAAGAAAGGATGTGCTGCCATTGGAAAGTGTCCAGGGAAGATTCATCAGAATGATCACTGGAATTGAAGGGCTAATGTATAAGGAGTGTTTAATGGCTCTGGGTCTACACTAGCTGGAGTTTAGAAGAATGAGGGGAATCTCATTAAAAGCAAGTGGTGCCTTTCAGAACCTGTCTGCAGAATGGGAGATCATGGAGTGAGTTGGAGACTGTCCTTGTGGACTTTGCACACCACCTTTAAAAAGCCAGTGGTGCCCTTTGGAACTTGTCTGCAGAGCAGGTGATTGCTTGGGTTATTAGTAACTTAGCAAGGGCCAATAAAAGGAAGCATTGTTTAAGCAGAGTAGCCATTGTGCAAGTGGGCAAATGTTAGAGTGGTCATGCTTTGGCTCACCGGTCCTTGGTGAGAATAGGCAGAGTTCAGAACATAAGCTTGAGTCAAAGGCAAAGCACTGAGTCTGAGTCTGTGACTCAGAAGGGAAGTGGGGAGAAGAAGTGAGCTGTAGTGATAAGGGATTTGTTAGTTAGAGGAACAGAAAGGAGGTTCTGTGGATGAGTATCAGATTCCCAGATGGTATGTTGCCTCCTGGGTGCCAGAGTCATTCAGAGTATTCAGCATTTTTAAGTGGGAGAGTGAACAGCCAGAGGTCATGGTCCATGTAGGTACCAATGACATAGGTAGGAAGCCTGACGAGGTTCTGCAAAGTGATTTCTGGGAATTAGGTGCTAAGCCAAAAGGCAGGATCTGTAGTATTGCTACTGTGCCACAGGCTGGTGAGTCCAGAAATAGGAACATAATACAGTTGAACACGTGGCTAAGGAGTTGGTGTAGGAAGGAGGGCATTATATTTTTGGATCATTGGGATCAGAGAAGGTGGGACCTGTACAGAAAGAGACCATTTGCACCTGAACTCGAAGGGTAGTAGTATCCTAGCAGGAATGTTTGCTAGTGCTACACAGTGGGGTTTAAACTAGGGTTGTAGGGAGATGGGAAGCAGAGTGCCAGAACAGTTAGTGGAGAGCTTGTGGAGACAGAAGTTGTTGAGACCTCAGATAAACCCAGGAACCAAAAGCTTGAGCATGGTGTGAATTTTTCAATGCAAGAAGTATTGTAGAAAAGGTAGAGGAGCTCAGGGCATGGATTAACACCTAGAACTATGATATTGTAGCCATTAGTGAGACTTGGTTGCAGGAGGGACAGGACAGCCAGCTCAATATTCCGGGATCTCATTGTTTTTGAACAGCGAGAGAGATTAAGGGAGGAAGGATGGTGTTACTAGTCAGGAAAAATATCATGGCATGTGAGGTGCTATGGGTGGAACTGAGAAATAAGAAAGGTATGACCACATTACTGCAGACCACCCAACAGTCCAAAGGATTTAGAGGAACATATTTGCAGAAAGATTGCAGACTGTTGCAGGAAACGTAAGGTTGTTATAGTAAGTGATTTTAACTTTTCACATAGTGGCTGGGATTCCCATACTGTAAAAGTATCTGGGACCTCTGCTATTTGTAATGTATATAAAGACTGGGATGAAAGTATAGATGGGTGGCTTAGTAAGGTTGAAGCTGATACAAAGATTGGTGAGTTGTGGATAGTGTAGATGACTGGCATAGAATACAGTGGGATATAGTTAAGTTACACATATGGATGGAGAAATGACAGGTGGAGACAATATGCTATTTTTGGGCAAGACCATTAACAGTTGTTGAGCAGACGAAACTTGGGATCCATGTTGGTAGTTACATGAAAGTGGGTACACAGGTTGATGGGGTAGTTCAGAAGGCATATGGCATGCTTGCATTTATTAGTTGAGGCAATGAGTTCTAAAGTCAGGACATTATGTTGCAGTTTTACAGAACTCTAGTTAGGCCACATCTGGAGTATTGCATACAGTTCTGGTCACCCCATTATAGGAAGGATGTCGAGGCTTTGGAGAGGGTGCAGAAGAGGTTTATCAGGAAGCTGCCTGGATTAGAAGGCATGTTTTATATCAAGAAGTTGGACAAACTTGTGTTCTGCCAACATTAAGTTAAACAGCATATCAAGCCGTATACACGGGATCAAAATGTTGGAAGCAGTATTGAAAAAATGGGTTAAGGGCCAAAATGTGTCAGATGGAGCTCAGCCTGAGAATGAGGTCATCCATCGTGGACACATAACACAATGCAAAGATTAGAGCATTTTCTAAGAGATGTTGAAATTTGTGGATGTGTACAGAGAGAGATTTTAGGCTAGGAGGAATAGTGTGGTGACAGACATAAGTTCAAGAGCAAGATATTTTAAGAGGATGGGAATTAAGAGTAAGAAATTACATTCTGTTTCATAATTATCCAGTAAGATTCTATGGGACCAACCAGAAGTGTATATTTTATGATCGCAAGACCCTGCTGGATATTGAGAACTTGGAGTGCTGCAGGTCTATGCAGTCGGAGGAATTACCTATTGGCTGAGGAGCCGGGCTTGGTGTGGATCATCAGAGAACAGTTGGTACACAAAAGCATTGTGTAGCTTAACAGCAGATGATTGTTTTAGTCACTAATCTTGTGATCGCAAGACCCTGTTGGATGTTGTTAATGTGGAATATTGCAAGTCTTATTCATTGATTTATTGGAGGATGGTAGGGGAGCTGCATGGCCTCAGTCATGGCAAAGACTGGATCTCAGGCTGCATTGTTGCCTGTTTGCAGCTGCCCAGGAGAGAGATGCCGGAGTCAGTGTGCTCCATCCGAGTGGTGGGGAGGTGGTGTGGTGGGCGTCCAAGCTGGAGTTGGTGTAATCATTTAGTGTTTGCTCAACAGATGACAATCCAGTTTGTGTTCAACTTCAGACTGCTATAATATTCATGGACCCAATGTCTTGAACTAAATATTTTTCATGTGACTGTATTTTAATGATATATGTGCTTGCTGTTTTGTATGTGCTATATATGTTTTGTGCTGTGTTTTGCACCTTGGCTCTGGAGTAACAACTTTTCCTTTGGCTGTACTCTTGGGTATTCACGTATGATTGAATGACAGTTAAACTTGAATTGACTATATTTCCATAAGAAGCATAGCGTTTAATTGTGGGCATCTCACAAAGCAGGCTTTTATGGGTTGTGAATTCAAACTTGCCAGCTTTCAAGGTTAAGAGAGTCAAACAATGACAAAGTTGTATTATCAGGGCTTGTGTTCTCTTTAATGTTCAATGTGGCATGCAGTTCATCTATATTCCAGTTGTGGCCACAGCAATGTTTCATGAATATTCATTATGAATTCCTTTCTTTTGTTATATTTGCCATTATGTATAAACCAGTGATCCCATATGCCACTTTTGATCCTTTTGTTAACCTGCCTTAATGCTTTTAAGAATCTATGCTCATGGAACCCACCCAGATCACACAGACCCTCCCACTCTTCTCACTGTAACAGCAGCAGAATTGAAAAGAACTCTGCAGAGAGTCGATCCCTGTAAGGTGGCTGGGCCAGACAACTTCCCAGGCTGTGTACTTGGGGAATGTGCATATCAACTCACTGATGTCTTTGTGAATATCTTCAACACCTCACTCGTCCAGGCTGCTGTCCCCACGCACTTCTGCTCGCCCACCATTATCCCTGTAACAAAGACTACACCTTCAGAACTAAATGACTGCCACTTGGTGGCACTGACACCAGTAATCTTGAAGTGTTATAAATGGCTGATAATGGCACGCATCAAAAACTCCATTCCTGCCACACTCAGATGGAGCACACTGACTCCAGCATCTCTCTCCTGGGCAGCCGTAAACAGGCAACAATGCAGCCCGAGATCCAGTCTTTGCCATGACTTGAGGCCGTGCAGCAACAGAATTGCTCTACGATAAATGCCATAGCGTCCTGTCATACACCTGGCCCTGGCACAATTACAAAACAAGGACACATATCAAAATGTTGTTTCTGGATTTCAGTTTGGCACTCAGTTCTATTGTACCACAGTCCCTGGTGAGCAAACTCCTACTCCTCGGTCTAAATATACCACTGTGCAACTGAGTGTTGGACTTCCTAATCGACAGATCTCAGAGAGTCAGGATGCATAACCACTCCTCCCTGGTCATCATCATCAAAGGGGTGCCCCCAGGGCTATGCGCTGAGTACACTGCTCACACATGAGTGCATGGCTAAACACCTGTCAGTGGTGGGGCTTATCACTAACAATACGGCAGCCTACAGAGAGGAGGTGGAAGAGCTCTTAGCCCTGGCACCAGGCAAATAACTGCTTCCTCAGTGTGAACAAGACAAATTCGATGGTTATTGATTGCAGGAGAACTTGGGCCCCTCTCATGCCTCTTTGCATCGGTGCAACAGAAGTGGAAACTGCAAGCACTTTCAAACTCCTAGGAGTGCCAATCTTGCACTATCTCTCATCATCCCAAACATATTTTACACAATCAAGAAACCTCACCAACATCTCTACCTTGTGAGAAAGTTGAAAAGAGCTAGACTATGTACATCAATACTCGTGTCCTAAAGATGTGCAGTAGAGCACATCCTGACATGCTGCATCACTGCATGGTATGGAAACTGCACTGCGGCAGACGGGAAGGCTTTACAATGGGTATTCTAAACTACCCAACACATCACTGATACTAGACTACCCACTATTAAGGACATATATACAAAAAGGTGCCAGAAAAAGGCCAGCAACATCACAAGGGTGCACAGACTGTTTGGCTCACTCCTGTCTGGGAGGAGGCTATGCCGCATCTTTGCCAGGACCACCAAACTCAAAAACAGTTACTTTCCCCAGGTAGTAATTCACCCGATCACAACCCGTACCACCACTACTTTATCATTTCCTGTTGGAGTCACTGTGTACAGCGATTTCCTTTGCCTGGCCTCACATTGTGGCCATGCAATCAGACTATGTATATAAGCTATCTTAGGTACTTGTATTTATTGTGGTTTTTTGTTATTATGTTCTTTATCGTGTCTTTTTTGTGCTGTATCCGATCCAGAGTAACAATTATTTTGCTCTCCTTTACATTTGTGTACTGAAAATGACATTAAACAATCTTGAATCTCAGTGCCCTTGAACTTCGTATCCATTGGCTTACATGGCCTCTTATTTTTCCCACAGAAAATTAATAATTTTCATTTTGAATTGATCTTGTCACCTGTTTACCTATTCCACTAGTGTGTCATCTTGAAGTTCATGATTGTCCTCAGTTCACTAAACCTTCATCTGAAAATTTTTATTTAGATAGCACAATGTTAAAATTATTAAAATACACTAAGAAAGCTATGGTCCCAGTAGTAACCCCTGGGGAAATGCATAGGAAACTTCCCTCCATTTATATCTATCATTTCCTGCTAGTTAAACAATTTTCTATTTGTGTCATTGGACTGAGTTCAATGACATTTGATGTTATGTCCTTGATGAAGACTGCGTGAACCATCCTCTGTTAATTGCATTTGAACTAAGTAGTCTGCTAGGTCATCTTGGAGGATAATTAACTAGCTTTTAAACTTGTAGGGGAACAGTAGACTAGATATTTCATTCCCATAAATACATTTGTGGGCCTGAGGAGGTTGTGTAGCAATCTTTCAGTTTCAAAATAGAGTCCTCAACTCCCCCCTCCCCCCCATCCTCATCCCCCAAAATTTATTCAATCAACTGTACATGAAATTGTTAGTTAACATGATGTGACTGAAGCTCTTGATTCTGAAATATTTGTTTAGACTTCTAGGTTAATGTAGCAGGGAACACCTACTGTTTCTTAGGAACAATAATTATATATGTCAACCCTTGTTACTTTCTGTAAGCTCATATTGATAACATCGATCAACACTCTTGTTTACCACATCATTGATGGATAGCTCCTTTAATGCAATGGAATGTCTTTTACCTGCTTTTCAGTTATTTGATTTCTTTATTAATTCTTCAAAGGTTGGGAGATACTTACCAGCAGCTATTGTATGCTCATTGATGCTAGTCAGTCTGTTTCACCATTGAGCAGCATCACAAACATAACGTGGTTCAAGTTTGTCATGGGTATCATATTTCATAATGCCAGTAAGTAGCACTGTCACTGAAGTCCAAACTTTTGGGGACTTAATTATTCACCAGACTTCAATATGACTATTAATTGTATTTCTGTTGTACTTTAGCTAATTTGGGTTCATTGCTAACCTAGCCCACCTACAGTGGCGCACTAATAAAAAATTAGAGCTGTCCGTTTTAACAGGTTGACCTTAATCTCTGTGCAGTTGTTGCAACCTCCAAGAAGAATGCATGTGTGTCGCTGGTGTTTGCTTTCCTCTATAAGGTAGTTCAGGTAAGAACATTGGGTTTCTTCTTTTCTCTTCTAGACTCCATTTCTGGGTTCAGTCATGTATTCTTTCTATCTTCCCCATCCCCCACCATCACCAGTTCAATACATCAACAGAGTTACTTCTGAGATTGACTAGCTCAGTGTAATTCAGTAACTTTCCACTCTCGCATCAGATCTACCTGAATTTGTGGGCCTTTTCTTTGTAGCTAAAGATTCTTGATTGTGAATGCACGTGGCATGTATGCAGATATTTGTCAGCACAATCAAGGATGGAATGCTAGAAAAGAAAATAATATATGCCATTATATATGCCATTTTTGAAGCCATGACATTCCAAAGAAGTGAATGAATCTCTTAAAAGTCTAGTCACTGCTGTTCAACAAGCTTTCACAGACTATAACGATTAGACGCCAGGAACAGCTTTACTCTTTGAAATGGTGCTGTGGGATTTCTTTTTTGTATCCACCTGATGGAGCAGATAATCTGCCTTGATGATCCACTAGACTACCAGTGTTTTAAGGGGTACTTGAACCCAAACCTCTAACACTAGCAGTGGACTGTCAACTGGAGCAGCCTAACTTGCTCCACTGTCAGACTCCACTCTCACCTCTTGGGTCTTCGGAGCCTCCATCTTCCTCCCATCCTACCTTCCATAAACACCCCAACCCTCCTCTCTCCTCTGGCACCACCAATTCTCTTCCCCGCTCTGATCCCAGCTCTCATCCTTGCCGTGTCTTCACCATTCCCTCTGTCTTCCCCTTTCTGTGACAGAACGTTCTCTTTTCAACAAGGGCTTTTCCTTTGTCGTCCTTCACCCCACCTCTGTGAATTTTGCATCTGTCACGTCATTGAGCTCTTCTTCTGTCGCCTCTGTTACCTACTTCTTTGGCAAGAATTTCACAACCCCCACTGATGACCCCCTTCTCCTGTCTTCAACCCTCCTCCTCCTCTTGGACAGCCCGATCTGGTTCTCTGCCTGCTCTGGATCTTTTTCATCTCGAATTGCCAACGAGACATCAACCTGGACTTCAGCACTCCTCCCTCTTCCTTGAACCTTACCCCCTCTGAATGCTCTGGCCTTCACTCTCTCCACACCAATCCCCATCAGACCTGCAGACAAAGGGAGTGCTGACCTTTACCATGCTGTCAGACACTTCCTCATGGCTACCACTTGATGAGGACCCCACTCTGTACCATTTGAAATCTCTCCAATGCAATCACTGACCACACCAACTCTAGAGAACTCCCATTCACTGCCACCAAGCTCCCACCACACACTACTCACTTCTACCTCCTACCCAAGATCCACAAACCTGACTTGAGGTAGGTTTATTGTCTTTGCCTGCTCCTGCCCTACTGAAGGTGTCCTCATACTTTGATTCCATTCTATCTCCTTTGGTTCATTCCCTTTCCATCTACATTTGCGATTCTTCTGTTCCCCTCAGTAACTTTCAGTTCCCTGGTCCTGACTGCCTCATTTTCACTATGGATATTGAGTCCCTATATACTTCTATTTCCCCATCAAGAAGGCCTCAAAGCTCTCTGCTTCTTTCTTATCAAAAGAACGAACCAATTCCCCTCCACCACTACTCTCCTCTGTCTGGCAAAACTGGTCCTCACTCTCTGTAATTTTTCCTTCACCTCGTCCATTTTTCTCCAGACTCAAAGTGTAGCTGTGGGCCCCAGCTCTGCCTGCCTTTTTGTTGGCTACATAGAACAGTCCATGTTCCAAACCTTCCCCAGTAATACTCCCCAACTGTTCCTCTGCTACATTGATGACTGCATTTGTGCTGCTTCATGCAACATGCTAAGCTCGAGAATTTCATCAACTTTGCTTCTAACTTCTACTCTACCCTTAAATTCACTTGGTTCATCTCTGACACCTCCCTTCCTTTTCTTGAACTCTCTGGGGGAAAAACTGTCGTCCAACATCTTTTATAAACTTATTGATTGCCGCATTTATTTTGACTACCTCTTCCCATCCTATCTCCCGTAAGATTGCTATTTCCTTTACTCAATTCTTTTGCCTCCACCGTATCTGTTCCCAGGGTACGACTTTCCTTTCCAGGACATCAGCGATGTCAAGCACCTCCTTCCATCCATCAGAAATTCCTTCTCCTTCATAGAATGGAGTTTTCCTCCCTCTATTATTGATGCTGCCCTTACCCCCATCTTCTTCATTTCCTGAACATCCAAGCTCACCCACTTCTTCACGGCGCCTTGACAGTGATAAGAGTTTCTCTTGATCTTGCCTACCGCCCTGTGAGCCTCCACATCTAACTCATCATCCTCTGCAACTTCCATCCCACAGCTAAATGTATCTTTACCTCCTGATGAGGCCTCCTGTACATTGGTGAGACCCGTTATAAATTAGGGGACTGCTTTGTCGAGATCCTCTCTCCAACTGCCAAAAGCGAAACTTCTCAGTGGCCTAACATTTTAATTCTGAATCCCATTCCTCTTCTGAAAAGTCCATGGCCTCGTGCCAAGATGAGGATACCTCAGGGTGGAGGAGCAACACGTTATATTCTGCTAGGTAGCCTCCAACCGGATTCCATGAATATCGATTTTTTTATTAAAAAAAAATTCCCTTCCACTTCCCTCCCTCTGTTCCCCATTCTGGCCTTTTTACCTCTTCTCACCTGCCTATCATTTTCCCCAAAGTGCCCACCTCCCTTTTCTCCTGTGGTCCACTCTCCTCTCCTATCAGATTCCTCCTTCACCAGCCCTTGAGATTTTCCACCCACCTGGCTTCACCTATCAGTTTCTAGCTAACCTCTTTCTCCTCCAACCACCCCCCCCCCACTTTTTATTCTGATGTCTTCCCCCTTTCTTTTCAGTGCTGATAAAGGGTCTCGCCCAAAACATTGACTGTTCATTAATTTCCATAGATACTGCCTGACCCATTGAGTTCCTCCAGCATTTTGAGTGTGTTGTTTTGGATTTCCAGCATCTGTAGACTGTTTTCAACTTGACTGCATCTACTTCCTTCTTCATTTAGAGTGGCCTGTGAAAAGTTAGAAACTTTAGCTTATGAAAATGCAACACATAAAATTCTTGAGGAACTCAGCACGGCAGGCGACATCTGTGTGTAGCTCTGAATTTCAAGCACCTGCAGAATCTTTTGTGTTTATGAAAATACTTTTAGATCCTCTCATTCTGCATGAAATTTGGTGGAGCTTTATCAATATCTTGGAGCTTGCATTTTGAGGGAAGGGCATTGTTAGTGATAATTCTGTTTTCTTTCCAGGTATTTTCTGAGTATTTTAAGGAGCTAGAAGAAGAAAGTATTCGTGATAACTTTGTTATAATCTATGAGCTGCTTGATGAGTTAATGGACTTTGGTTACCCACAAACGACTGACAGCAAGATCTTACAGGAGTAAGTAGGGGGTCCTGTAAGAAATCATGCTTGTGGGTAAATAATACTGGCCAATTATTTCTAATAATTTCAGTTAAAATATATTTGATTTTACTGTTGGTGATTTCTGTGTGACCAGATCATTAATAAGTTCCTATTTTATTCCTCCTTTTTTATCACAATCCTTTGTTTTCAAACTGAGAAATCCTTCTCAGTTTTTCAGTTTTGCTGAAATACAGAGCAGGAAGATGTCCAGCCTGACAAATTGGGAACATGTTCGCCATTCCCACAGAAAAGAGTCAAAAACAAACTGAGCCACTATCACCAATGGACATCTTTAAAAAAAAAATCAAGTTACTGTGGCGACCCATTTCCTGGCACATCCGAACCGGCTCACAATTAGATAGCCTACGGGGGTTT
Organism: Hypanus sabinus; assembly: GCF_030144855.1. Classification (NCBI taxonomy): domain Eukaryota; kingdom Metazoa; phylum Chordata; class Chondrichthyes; order Myliobatiformes; family Dasyatidae; genus Hypanus; species Hypanus sabinus. The sequence continues at coordinate 48,085,168 of NC_082721.1, forward strand.
GCGAGCACAGAGCTTTGGAGCCTCTGCGCCACGGGGGGGGGGGGGGGGCAGGTTGAGGGAGGCTTAAAAGTGAGGCTGAAGATTTCGAATAAAGTTTTTCCCTCGACTGCAGTTACCGACTCCGTGTCGTAATTTTAGCGCTGCATGTAGCACTCAGCTACAATTGGTGACCCCGACGGTCCAAACGATTTTTGGACCAGAAATGACCGACGCCACCTCTGTTCATGCGGTTTCGTTGAAACTGCCGGGCTTCTGGACACAGTGACCGAACCTATGGTTCCAGCAAGCCGAAGCCCAATTCCACGTTCGCCAGATCACCTCAGAAGACACCCGCTACTACTACGTGGTGAGCTCCCTCGACCAGGACACAGCGGCCCAGGTCGCAGAGTTCGTACAGTCGCCCCTGGTAGACGGCAAGTACAGGGAATTCAAAGCCCTGCTCCTCAGGACTTTCGGACTCTCACGGCGCGAGCGGGCTGCCCGTTTACTGCACCTGGATGGCTTGGGAGACAGACCTCCATCGGCTTTAATGAATGAGATGTTGTCTCTGGCCGGAGGACACAAGCCCTCCCTCATGTTTGAGCAGGCATTCCTGGAGCAGCTGCCCGAGGACATACGCCTGCTGCTGTCCGACGCGGATTTCAGTGACCCCCGGAAGGTGGCAGCCCGGGCGGACTTGCTATAGAACGCCAAAAAGGTGAGCGGGGGTCCATCGCACGGATCTCCCAGCCATGCTCCCAGCAGCAAACCAGTCCAGGCCCGGCTGCAGAGCCCGCCAACCCCCGGCCCAATGAACACTGGTGCTTCTACCACCAGCGGTGAGACGCAGAAGCCTGCCATTGTCGCCCGCCCTGCAAGTTCCCGGGGGACGCCAGGGCCAGCCGCCACTGATGGCTATGGCAGCTGGCCATCAGGATAGCCTCCTGTATGTGTGGGATAGAAGGTCGGGACGCCGGTTTTTGGTCGATACTGGTGCCGAGATCAGCGTTTTACCTCCGACGAGTTACGACACCTGCAGCAGGGCACCGGGTCCCCCCCTGAGGGCCGTGAACGGCAGCACAGTAAGGACCTATGGCACCCGTCAGGTGCAGCTACAGTCCGGCTCCAGCCAGTTCACGTGGGACTTTACACTGGCCGCTGTAGCCCAACCGCTTCTGGGTGCGGATTTTTTGCGGGCTCACAGCCTACTGGTCGACCTGCCCAGGAAGAGGCTGGTCCACGCTGAGACCTTTCAGACGTTCTCCCTGGGTGCAGCCCAGTTGCCAGCACCTCACCTCGGCTCCATCACGCTGTCCGACAACGACTTCACCAGGGTCCTGGTGGATTTCCCATCGGTTCTGGCACCACATTTCACAGCAGCCATGCCCCGACACGGCGTACAGCACCGCATCTCGACCCAGGGACCACCCCTCCACGCCCGCGCTCGGCGGCTTCCCCCGGACAGGCTCCGACTGGCGAAGGAGGAGTTCCAGAGGATGGAGGAATTGGGGATCATCCGGCGGTCCGACAGCCCATGGGCCTCCCCCCTGCACATGGTGCCCAAAGCGACGGGAGGCTGGAGACCGTGCGGCGACTACCGCAGGCTGAACGAGGCTACCACACCAGACCGCTACCCTGTGCCGCACATTCAGGACTTTGCAGCAAACCTGCACGGTGCACGGATCTTCTCCAAGGTAGACCTCGTCCGAGGGTACCATCAAATCCCGATGCATCCTGATGACGTCCCCAAAACGGCTCTCATCACCCCGTTTGGCCTTTTTGAGTTCCTCCGCATGCCGTTCGGCCTGAAGAATGCCGCACAGACGTTCCAGCGGCTAATGGACGCGGTGGGATGGGACCTGGACCGCGTTCGTCTATTTGGACGACATCCTCATAGCCAGCAGCAGTCGTCAGGAGCATCTGTCCCACCTCCGTCAACTCTGCGCCCAACTGAGTGAGTACGGTCTTACAATCAACCCTGCCAAATGCCAGTTCGGACTCGATACCATTGACTTCCTGGGCCACAGGATTACTAAAGACGGAGCAACCCCTCTGCCCGCTAAGGTAGATGCGGTCTGCCACTTCCCCCGACCCACCACGATCAAAGGCTTTCAGGAATTCGTAGGTATGGTCAATTTCTACCGCCGCTTCCTCCCTTCAGCTGCCTGGATCATGCGCCCCCTGTTCGCCCTGATGTCGGGTCCGAGCAAGGACATTTCGTTCAAACGAAGGAAGCTTTGGCGAACGCCGCAATGCTAGTACATCCCAGAATGGACGCCCCTACCGCCCTCACAGTGGACGCATCAAACACGGCAGTCGGTGGGGTGCTGGAGCAACTCATCGCAGGTCGCTGGCAACCCCTGGCGTTTTTCAGCAAACACCTGCGGCCACCCGAGCTCAAGTACAGTGCTTTCGACCGGGAACTGTTGGCGCTCTACCTGGCAATCCGGCATTTCAGGTACTTCCTAGAAGGTCGGCACTTCACCGCGTTCACGGACCACAAACCGCTTACCTTTGCGTTTACGAAAGCGTCCGACCCCTGGTTGTCCCGCCAGCAGCGACATCTGTCCTACATCTCTGAATACACGACGGATGTCCGGCACGTCTCGGGTAAGGACAATGTCGTGGCTGATGCGCTCTCTCGCCCTACCGTTCATGCCCTTTCCCAGGGGGTAGACTTTGAGGCACTGGCAGAGGCACAGCAGGCAGATGAGGAGATTCCGAGTTACAGAACCGCAGTCTCCGGTTTGCAGCTCCAGGACCTCCCTGTGGCCCCGGGTGAGAGGACCCTACTCTGTGACGTCGCCACCGGCTAGCCCCGTCCCGTCGTCCCGACAGCCTGGCGGCGCCGTGTTTTCGACTCCATTCATAACTTGGCGCATCCCTCCATCCGGACGACTGTCCGGATGGTTTCCAGCAGGTTTGTTTGGCACGGACACCGCAAACAGGTCAGTGAATGGGCCAAAACGTGCATGCACTGCCAGACGGCCAAGGTGCAGCGGCACACCAAAGCCCCACCGCAGCAGTTCCATCCCAGCCACCAGCATTTCGACCACATTCATGTGGATATCGTGGGCCCCCTGCCAGTGTCGCGCGGTGCGCGGCACCTCCTGACTATTGTGGACCGGTTCACAAGATGGCCAGAGGCGGTCCCGCTTACCGACACCACCTCCAAATCTTGTGCCTGAGCCCTGATCACCACCTGGATATCTCGCTTTGGTGTACCGGCCCACATTACCTCTGACAGAGGCGCCCAGTTCACCTCCAGCCTGTGGTCAGCTATGGCCAGCCTTTTGGGGACTCAGCTGCACCACACAACTGCCTACCACCCACAGTCGAACGGGCTAGTGGAGCGTTTCCACCGTCACCTGAAGTCGGCCCTCATGGCCTGCCTGCGAGGAGCCGACTGGGCGTACGAGCTTCCCTGGGTCCTACTCGGCATCCGCACAGCGCCCAAGGACGACCTGCACGCCTCGTTGGCCGAGTTGGAATACGGCGCGCCCCTGGTCGTCCCCGGGGAGTTCCTACCAGCCCCAAGGGGGCAAGAGGAAGATCCCGCAGCAGTCCTGGGCAGACTACGTGAGAAGCTCGGTAACCTGGCCCCCATACCCACTTCACAGCACGGGCGGAACCCGACCTACAACCTGCAGAACTGTAAGTTTGTGTTTGTATGAAGGGGCGGGCATCGGCCACCGCTGCAGCAGTCATACGAGGGGCCGTTTATGATGCTCCGGAACAACGGGTCCACGTTCGTGCTGGACGTTGGGGGGAAAGAGGAGGTTTTCACGGTGGACCGCCTCAAACCGGCCCATGTGGACCTGGTGCAACCAGCCAAGTTTCCGGCACCTCGGCGCAGAGGCCGACCTCCCAAGCAGGTTCCGGCCCAGACTGTGGACATTGGGGGGTGTATCGCCGGTTCTGGGGGGGGGGTTTATGTGGCGACCCATTTCCTGGCACATCCGAACCGGCTCACAATTAGATAGCCTACGGGGGTTTGCGAGCAAAGAGCTTTGGAGCCTCTGCGCCACGGGGGGGCAGGTTGAGGGAGGCTTAAAAGTGAGGCTGAAGATTTCGAATAAAGTTTTTCCTTCGACTGCAGTTACCGACTCTGTGTCGTAATTTTAGCGCTGCATGTAGCACACCGCTACATTACCTGAATTTGTGGAATTCATTATTTTGTCCAGAAGGCTGCAGTCTGCCCAGATGGAAGATGAGGTGTTATTGCTCGAGCTTGCATTGGATCTCTTTGTAACAGTGTACGAGGTCACAGACTGATGGGTCAGAGGGGGGATGGGATGGGGAATTAAAGTGGCACAGAATGGGAAGCTTACAGTCACCCTGCAGACTGAACAAGTGTTCAGTAAAGGGATCACCTGATTTCTTCTGTGGAGGAGCCCATGCTACAATGACAAATGTGGTTCACTAGACTAGGAGTGCAAGTGAATTGCTGTTTCACTTGGAAAGACTGGGTCCCAGAATGGTGAGAAGGAAAGAGATAATAAATATTAAGTGTTGCATCACCCGTGATTACTAAGAAAGTGCCAAAACAATGGTGGGGGGTGGGGGTCGGTGGAAATGGAAGTGTAGTCCAGGGCATTTCAAAGAGAACAAATCCTCCTAAATGCTGAAAGGGGAGGAAAGAATAAGATACAAAAAGCTGAGAAGGATCAAGGATAGTTGAGATAACTGTGGAAGTCAGTAGGCTTGTAATGGATGTTAATAGCTGGCCTATCTTCTGAGATGAAGACTAATAAATTCAAAAAGAAGAGTTAGATTGACCATGTATGGGAAATTGCAGGGTGAAGATTGGTAACAGCCCAGTTAATGAAATGATTAAGTTTTGCAGGAATAGGAGGCAACCAAATGCAGTTATCAATGTACTGGAACAAAGACTACTCCACCTATCCCGCAGTAAGACAGTTGTAGCTTGGGCAGTGTGAAGGCCCATAGTGACACCTTTGATCTGGTGAAAGGGTATGGAATTGTTGTTCAAACCAAGAACAAGTTGAGGCAGAGTGTGTGATGGAGAGGAACCGGCAGAGCCTCTGTTCCAGGAAGAAGTGGAGGGTTTTCAGATGATCCTGATGTTGAATGAAGATGTTGGACCAGGGAATTGGTAATGGAAACAGTTGCTTGGTTTTTGTTTTCATGCTCTGCATTTTCATTACATTTCCTTCCACCCACTGACTAGATAAACTTGTTGATATATTATCCTCATGATCACCCAGTTTTTTACCCAGAGAGATCACTTCTTCCCACCGCTCCAGGACTCAACACACTTTTTTTCTCCTTCCCAGTTCAGACAAATGCCTTCAACCTGAAACTGTTCTTCTTCCCACGGGTGCAGTGTAACCTGTTGAGTATTTCCAGCATTTTCTGTTTTTATTTTAGGACTTGTCTTCATGACAGCAGAAACTGGAATGTGAGTGGTCCCTTTTTGTGCTGAATGACTGTGAAGTTTATTTGAAATTGTCTTCATCTTTTAACATTGGTTTAAAACGATGTATTTGAAAATAGATTAAAAAAATAGTAGATCAAGGTAATTTCCCAGCCCCAGCACGAAAGGTGTTGAATTCTCTCTTAAAGTGACTGATTTGAATAATGCAACAGCTCTCAGCTGAGGTTCAGCAGTTCAGTATGTTAATATGCCAAAGCCTGGATAAAATGGCTGAAGGCAGGTAAACCTGGTAAAGTTTTCCTTGGAATAAATATTCTTCTTAGAGGCTGAAAATGCAGGCAATAACTAGTGCAACAAGTTGCCTCAGTGTATAGATAAATAATTATAGTTTTAGATTGAAAAGCTTTCATTAGAGTTGGAAACAAAATGAGAGTAGTGTGGAAAGGATAAAGGAATGTGTTGGAAGGCAGGAGTAATTAAATGACAATAGGAATGAAGGGGGTCAGGTGATGGGGTGATAATAAGATAATAAACAAGATGGGTGCAGAGGATCAGAAAGTAGGAACAGACAAATCATCTAAGATTGTTGAACACTGAATTGAAAGTGAATTTGTTCCTCAGGCTTTCATTAGGCCTGGCTGCAACTAGTATAGGAGGTCAATTAGGGTGAAGCGGAAAGGAACACTGAAGTGTAGTTAATTGGAAGTGTAATCAATTGTCCAACATGGAGCTTAGAAAAATAGAGGACTATGCATAAGGGAAATTCTAGGTAGCTTCTAGATTAGGTTACATGGTCAGCATAACATAGTGGGCCAAAAAGGCTTGTAATGTGCTGTAGATTTCTGTGTTCTATGAAAATGTTGGTTTGGAGCCCTGGAGAATAAGACAGAGAATGTACAAAGGAAGATGTATCTAAAGGAGGTATGTTAGGCTGAAGAGCATTTTGCAGAGGAAGTGGTCTATTCAAATTCCAGAAGAGGGAATTTTCAAATGGGATAATTTAGTGGTGCATTCAGAGCTGTCAAAAATGATGAAGATGATTAATCGAATTTGGAAGCTGGTGGGGTATAAATTGGGATCATGGTGTTCTTTTATGGTCTGAGATGTAGGGCAAAGGGTGAGAACAGAAGTGGAGGAACTGATTTCTGCTTATTAGAATGAATAAGAATTTTTGGTTAAAGAAAATTGGAAGCTTTGCTGTGTAGGGTGCATTTCTCAAATGGATTTAATTGAGATGACACATTGGAATAATGGAAGAAATTCTTTAAAGAAATTGGGAGTTTAAGGACATTGTCAAAATAAGTACTTGGTGTCAGGTGGTGAATATTTAGAATACCAAGAACTGTGGATTTTGAGACATTAAATATATTCAAATCTCACATAGATTACAATCTTAGAATCTGATGGAAAATGATACTGAGCTCAAAAGTCAGATCATCTGTGAGATTTGAGGGGTTACATGGCCTCTACCTCATTTCATATGTTATAGATTAATCTTTGTTGTTGTAGTTCCTCAAGACAGCATCCTGAGCTAGGTCACTAACTGCTTCACCAGTGTTCAGTTCCATTTGAAACTCCTAAAATGTCCATATTTTGGTCAAACATGGAGTAGAAAGTAGCAAGGCAATGACCATCTTTAAGAGTTTAAGCACCACCTCTTGACGTTTGATGACATTACCATTATCAGGTATTCTGCAATCAGTATCTTGGAGTTTTCTATTTACCATTGACCAGCTAAAGAGGAAGTTAAGGTAATTAATATTAGTAAGAAGAATGTATCAAGGAAACAAAACTTTGCTAAATCCTCTCAGTTTGACAGCCAGGTTTCCAGAATACAAATAGAGGTGACCATCTATGGTGATTCAGATTCAGTTTATTGTCATTTGAAAACCACAAATGCAATGCAGTTAAAAAATGAGACAATGTTCCTCCAGAATGATATCAACAAAGCACATGACAAAACAGACTACACCAGAAAATCCACATAACGTTTGGCAATCCCCAGTCCAGAGTCCGGAGAGGCTGCTGCATATTAATATTGTGCTACCATCTTAGCACGTTCTCCAGAAAGGAGCTCCAAACCCACCAGACAAACAAGACCAAAAACTAAAGCTACAAGACCAAATAGTTAAAACAGTGCAAACAATATCATAATTTGATTTTTAAAAAAAACAGACCATGGGCACGGTAAAAATAGTCCAAAGATATTAAAAGACTATAAGTTCGAAAGAAGCCACCACACAGTTTCCACAAGTTCTCAGGGTCCCGATAGACTCATCATCCCACGCCGGCGGCAGAAGGGAATACCCCCGCAATGGGCTTCCACGGCGCTGCCCGACTCAGCCTCGCAGACACAGCACACAATGAAAGCTCCGTCGAACCCAGCCTCGCAGACACAGCACACAATGAAAGCTCCGTCGAACCCAGCCTCGCAGACACAGCACACAATGAAAGCGACCTGACTGCAGCGGACTCTTGATTCCGTCGAACCTCAGACCAACCCTCCGGCACAGCTTCTCCGAGCACCATCCTCTGCCAAGCGTATTAAGACACCTTGCCACCAGCCACCGGCAATGCAACCCTGAGGACTGGGGGTCTGTTCTTCTCAGCAGAGACCCGGACCTCACAGCAGCAGCAGCAACGAAGAAGGCCTTCCTGGAGATTTCCAGATGTTCCTCCGTGCAAATGTAACCCTTCTTCAGATAAGAAGAGAAGAAAGTATGTTAACCTGATGTTAGTTAGCCAAAAATGTTACGAGTTTATTAATGACAAGGAAATAAGTTATTAAAAACATATTATGCAAAGGAAGTGACAAATTTTGAAATCGTTACATGTTCAAAAAATATTTTATACAATCAGATTAAATGAGGGGGAATCAGTTTTAAAAATAAAGAGAAATTCCTATGAAAAATGGATTTAAAATCTTGTTGAAATGGGAGTGTTAAAATATTTTTTTCCTCCCTGGAGAGTCAGTAACTCCACCACATGGCCACATGATAAGCTGTTGGTCACTTAACACTGAGATTGAGGAAAAGTTTGCATGGAAGCTTGAGAATCTTTGGAAATTCTATATTGCAGTAAGGAGTGGATGCCCCAGAACTGAACTTGTTCAAGACTAATCAATAGATTTTTGCATGCTTGGGTCACAAACTTGTTTGTGGAGTAGTATTGAGCATAATTTTGAATGATGGGTACAAGCTGGAGGGTCCTGCTGTTTCTCATTTTCCTGGAGCTGATGGATGAGCTGTGCCAGAAAGTGTCATGTTTATTCTATGTCTGTAATAGGAAAATTGTAATTTGAAAACCTCAACATGTAGCCAACCTTTCTCTCTCATTTCCATTAATAACTTGGCAAGGAGGTTAAATGTGGAATGTCTTAAAGGACGAAAGCACCTTCCTGTTTTCACCACCCAGACTGCCAGTGAAACCAGATAACTTGGCTATCATTAACATTTTCAGCTTATTTTGTTCTCTCTGCTCTAATTATCTTTACTTCACCTGACTATTGCTGTTGTGCTTATTGTTAATATTACAATGGTGATTTTATTTGATGATTCGGCATCGTCTAAAACAAATGCTGCTCGCCAATAACAATAATTATGAATATGAATGAAATGCAGGAATTTCTTCTCTGCTATGTGGTGCTGCTATGGAAAAGTTGTTTGGCTGCAGTTCATATCTAACTTACTCAGTGCATTTTGCTGACCACCCACATAGTCAGAGAACTCTGAATTGTTTAAGTGACTCATTAGTAAAGGGGAATTTAACTTTCTACATTGTTACAAGCCTGTGTTACAGCTTGAGAGACAGAATGAATGTCCCACTTTCCTCCATATTGACTATAGTGACTCTGGGTATTGTTGCCAGCCAAACAATTGAGGCATATCTCTGAAGACCTTGGGAGGGTGTGGTGATTCACTATCTTAAATTGCAGTGATCCTTGTGAAGTTAATTCTCTGGTTTTGATAAATTGTGAATTCTGTGTTTTTTTAAATTGTGGATAATGTAATGCGGATGAGTGATAATGTATAACAAGATACATAATTTGAAAGAGACATATATGGTTGTCCATTGTATGTATTCCCCTTGTCCTCTTTTTAGAAGCTGTAAGTTAGATGTATAGGGGCTGTTGCAAGGAAGTAATGGAAAGTTACTGCAGTTCTTCCTGTGGTAATGCACGATGCAGCCATAGGGTGCTGGTTACAGTTGTTCAGTCACCAGGTGCAATTCTGTGCATGCAAACTAATGGACCAGGATGTAACCCATCGCACAAGTTTGAAGTTTGCTGGTGAGTTTTTAAATATCCTTGGATACAGCCCATCTTTGTAGTCTGGTTCCAAAACCCTTGTTGTGTTGCTTTAATGTTGCAGATCCAATTGCCATATCTGATCAGCTCCTAGATTTTCTCTTTTGCTTGTAAGATTTGTATGTGTTTTTTTTTTCAGGATCTGTAGTCTGAAATATAGCTTTTAAATTAAAGTGATTCAGCTACCGTGTGGTTGGTGCTGGTCATATGGGCAACTGCTTGGTCAGTGTTCATCAACAAAAGCTAGAAAGTAAAGAAAGAAATTATCAATATGGGAGGTGGGACAGCGGCAGCATGGATAAGAAATTGGGGGACAGAAGACAAGTTATGTTGTACAGGTTCTTTTCAGAGAAGATAGCCTGTGATGGTGCTCTGAGTGAGGAAAGTGTCCAAAGTGGTAAAGACACTGAAGAATAGAGAAATCTGGCTGTACATATGCATAATTCTTTGAGGATTTTAGGGGAAGTAGTGAAAGTGGTTTAAACCAAAAAATCATGCTTTTTATTATGCATGACATAAAGACTTGCATAGATATTCTGTCATTTCTGGACACACACTTTAGGAAAGATAACTTTGGAGGAAATACAGCTAATGTTTACTGGAATAATTATGATATTGTGGAGTAGGTGGAGAATTTAGAATTGCTCTCCTTGGATGAGAAAATTGAGGGGAGATATGCTGGGAATGTTCAAGGTAATACAGCCCGTAGAAAGATGTTGTGGTTGATGGGAGAGACCAGAACCAGTTTACAAAAATATAAAATTAATATGAGAAGTACAGGAAATGGGCTTCAGAATGCAACATTGCACAAGAGTGGTAAGCCTAATTTGATGATGTCTTTGTCAGGGAGTTGGATCATTAATTGAATCAGAACTGGATTCACTGTTACTGAGATTAGGCATAAAATTTTGTGGCAGCAATGCAGTGCAAGACATAACAAATTGTTAGTACAATGTAAAAATTTATAAATAGTACAAACGAGGAACAGAGAGGTAATGTTTCATGGACTGTTCAGTTGACAAAGGGGAAAAAGTTGTTCTTAAAATTCTGATTGCCCATCTTCAGGCTCCTGTATCTCTTCCTTGGTGGTAGTAACAAGAAGAAGCATGTCCTGAAAGGTGAGGTTCCTTAATGATGGATGCCACCTTCCAACAAACAAAAGTAAGATTGCAGGACAATAAGGAAAGGATAGAGCACAGGGACCAGCTGCATTGTTCTTGTACAGAACTAGCACAATCAATGGACTGAACTGTACTGTTCTGATTCCTTCTCCTTAATTTTCCATCCTCATAATTAATGCATGTTAAGTTTTGATACATGGGTTATTTACAGATTGCGTATTTGAATTTCTCGTGCTTAGTCTACTAGAGTTGGCCAGCTCCAACTTTTCTTTATTCCATTCTTAGGTACATCACTCAAGAAGGTCACAAACTAGACACAGGCGCTCCTCGCCCACCAGCAACGGTTACCAATGCAGTGTCTTGGAGATCAGAGGGGATTAAGTATCGCAAGAATGAAGTGTTTCTTGATGTTATTGAATCTGTCAACCTGTTGGTGAGTTAATTATAAGTAGACACCTGGTGCCTATTGACCATTTACATGTCGCTACTCTCACCTGTCTCACCTTTATTCTACCCAAAGTAATCTCATGAACAACATCAGTGAGTTTGTTGCCTTTAATAAATTACGTAATTTTTGTAGGAACAAAGTTGCAGGAAGCAGTGATGATGGTACAGTGGCTATGCTATTGGCCCATTAGTTAGATACCCACCTTCCAAAACCAGTGAGGCAGCTGGGAAATTAAAATTCAAAGCAATTAAGTGAATCTGGAAAGTAAAAGAAAATCTAGTTTTAGTGGAGATAACCATGAAACTATTGGATTGTGTGAAAACAAAACACCTGGTTTCACTAATGTGTTCCAGGGAAGTAAATCTCTGATTCATATCTGGTCTTGTTGATATGTCATTGCAGCCCCATTTGACTGGTTGACTTCTAAATGCTTCCTCAGTTCAGAGCCATTTCCAGCAGCATTCACATCCTGTAAACATTTTTTAAATAAAGCTTCTTTGCTCATGTTGAATATTTTCACCTGCCAGCCAGATGATTCAAAATTACTTCCTGCTTGATTGGGCCAATTATAGTTCTTTTGAATTGACTTTTTCCATTCATCCTCTCAGTTTACCACAAAGACAAAAGATAATAAAGCAAGAGTAGGCTACCAGCCCCCTCAGTCACATCCCATCATTCAGTATGGTTGTGGTCATTTATGTTGGCATTACTTCCCCATAGTCCTCAACACCTTGACTTTATCTCCACTAAAATGTATTTAATGATCTGATCTCCATACTCTCGTAGAAGGGGGGGGGGGGGGTTGGTGAGGGGTGGGAAGATTTGCTACTCAAAGAAATGTTAATGTACTTTTTAAAATTACCTTTAATTTGTAGCGTGTCTTCGTGTTCCTGCACTAGCGAAAACATCCCATCATTTACCCTGACAAGTCTTAATATTTTGTATGTTTGAATAAAGTCATCCCTCAGTTTTATAAACACCTAGGAATACAGGCTCAAAGAGTCTAGCTTCACTTGAAATGACAGTTCTCTCCCCCTAGCTTGGTGAATCTTCTTTGTACTGCCTCCTAAATCCTTTATTTAGGCAAGGAGACCAAAATTGTACAAGGTGAGGCCTCGCCAACTCACTGTTAAACTAACAAAACCTCTCCGTTCTTAAACTCCAACCCTCTTTGCACTAAAGACCATCATGTCATTTGCCAACTTCTTGTTAGACTTGTAATTCTTGTAATTCTTGTAATTCATGCACTGGAACACCTTGATCCCTCTGTATTCTCTCACTTGTGGTCTCTCTCCATTTAGATAATCACCTTCTGATTCCTCTTGCTGAGTGTGTGACCTCATCCTCATCTACATTACACATCGTTTGTCAGGTTTTTGCCCAGTCGCCCAATCTATCTTTTTGCAGAATCCTAATATCTTTATCATAATGTACCCTTAATGTGGATAGTGAACATCAGGCCAAATATCTATCCCTGGGGTATCCATTGGTTACAATCTTTCAACCTGATAAAGGACTTATTCCCAACTCTGTTTTCTATGTGACAGCCAGTTTCCAATTCATGCTAATTCACTTCTTTCAATACCTTGGACCCTTTCATGTAGTGCCATGTCAAATGCCTTTTTGAAACCTAATTAAATTACATCTACAGACTCCCCATGATTAACTTTCTCAGTCACATCTTCAAAGAATTCAAACCAATTTGTCAAACATGATTTACCTTTCATAAGACTGTTTGACTAGTTTAGTTTTATTCAGCTTTCATAAATGATTTCTTCCTCTTTGATTATTAACTAGTATCTTACAAATAGTTGATGTTAATTTACCTTTACTTCCCCACCCTTTGTCTTCTTCCCTTTTTGAACAAAGAAGTGACATGCAAGCTTCCGGTTTCATGCATGACTTAGTAAGTTTTGAAAAATTCAACCAGAGAGACTCCTCTCACTGCAACACACACAGAATACTAGAGAAGGTCAGCAAGCTAGGCACCTATGGAAAAGGGTAAACAGTGGACTTTTCAGGCCGAGACCCTTCATCAGGGCAGGGACTACTATCACTGTAACTGCTTCCTTTAAAACCCTTAGATCTAGCCTATTGGGTCCCAGTGATATTTCCATCTTCAGTTCCCTGAGTTTCTCTGATACTTCATATCTTGTGACTGAGATTTTCTTCAAGTCAAGTCAAGTTTATTGTCATTTCGACCATAGACTGCTGGTACAGTACACAGTAAAAATCAAACAATGTTCCTCCAGGACCCTGGTGCTACATGAAACAACACTAGACTATGTGAGACAGCACAAGGCTACACTGGACTACGTAAACAACATAAAAGCTGCACTAGACTACAGACCTGCACAGGACTACATAAAGTGCACAAAACAGTGCATGACAGTATAATAATTAAAAAACAAGACAATAGGCACAATATAATACAAAATTACAATATAACAATAAATGATGTAGATGTCAGTCTAGACTCTTGAGTATTGAGGAGTCTGATGACTTGGGGGAAGAAACTGTTGCACAGTCTGGTCGTGAGAGCCCAAATGCTTTGGTACCTTTTGCCAGATGGCAGGAGGGAGAAGAGTTTGTGTGAGGGGTGCGTGGGGTCCCTCATAATGCTGTTAGCTTTGCAGCTGCAGCGTGTGGTGTAAATGTCTGTAATAGCAGGAAGAGAGATGATCTTCTCAGCTGACCTCACAATCCGCTGCAGAGTCTTGCGATCTGAGATGGTGCAATTCCCGAACCAGGCAGTGATTAGCTGCTCAGGATGCTCTCGATACTTCCTCTGTAGAAGTATTTGATGTTAGTTGAAATTAACCCCATCTGTTACTTTGAAGACATTTGCAGTGCTGTCTATGGTGAAGACGGATGCAAAATTAATTTATTTGCCATTTCTTTGTTGCACATTATTGATTCACCAATTTCATTCTCAAGCAGTCCCATATCTACTTTAGCTGCTGCCTTCCTCTTTACATTCCCATTGAAATTCCTTCTGTTTGTTTTGGTATTGCACATAAGTTTTCTCTCAAAATCAATTTTCTCTCTTACGAATTTTTAGTCTTGATGGTTAGTCCTCTAGCCTACCATAAGCTCTTGCCACTTTCAATTTAACATTATCAAAACCTTCTTTGTTAACCACAGATTGTACTCCTTTCTAGTTGGGCAAAAATACCTGCTGAGTGTTTTGAGATGGCTATTTGATTAACTGCCATTGTTCATCTACTGACCTGTCTCTAGTTTTTTTTCCCAGTTCAGCTTGGACAACTCCAGTCTGGAATACTGAGCACCTAGTGTTGGTCACCCTTAAACCACATGTCTGTAATAGCTATTGGATTATATTCATATGTTCCTATCAGTGCTGACAGTTCACCTATCTAATTTCAGAAACCTTGCATCCCACAGATATGAAAGTGGTGGAAATGGGTGGAGGGGATGCATGTTGTTTTCCAAAATTCCGTATTCTCTAGAACAGTTTGTAAAGATTGGAAGGGAACAAATGTGATCTCAAGAGTTTAAGAAGGAAGAGTGGAGAGAAAAAGAAACGGAGAACTATAGACTCAGAGGGCCTGCAGGAGTCGAGAAGGTGCAAGAATCTATTGCAAAGAAATAGTTTGATGGGTTTTGGGTACTAAGGATGAGAAAGATTCAATGTCGGTTTATGAAAGGGAATTACATTTGGCAGAAATATTAGTGTCTTCATCTGCACAATGGATGAGGGGCTGGAGAACCAATGGATGTAGTGTAATTGGACTCAATAAACTATTAAGAAGCCTCAAGAGGTTTTTAAACAAAATGAGAACTGGCATAAGCTACTGTCTGCATTTTTGTTAACGGATAGAAAACAAGAATGGGAATAAATGAATCCTATTCAGTTTGCAATGTTATAACATGTGAAATGCTATTGGGACCAGTGCTGAAACTCCAGTTATTTCACAATCTACAGTATATTAATGGTTTTGATGAGAGGACAGTCTGCAGTATATCTAAATTAACTGAACTATAGGGACAGGTTGAATAAGTGAGGACTTTATTGCCTACAGCATGAGTAAAAATCTTCACATGATGTCTCTATCCAAACGTGCAATCATAATAATTTATAATAAATAGGACAGTCAATATAACATAGAAATACACTCAAATCAGTTTGATGCCTGGTGGAAGAATCTCTCCTGGAGCCCATTGGTCCTGGTTTTTATGCTGTGGTACCGTTTCCTGGATGGTAGCAGCTGGAATAGACAGTGGTTGGGATGACTCAGGGCCCCCAATGATCCTTCAGGTCCTTTTTTCACTCCTGTCTTTGTATATGTCCTGAATCATGGCAAGTTCACAACTACAGATGTGCTGGGCTGTCCACACCACTCTCTGCAGAACCCTGTGATTAAGGGAGCTACAGTTCCCATAGCGGGCAGTGATGCACCCAGTCAGGATGCTATCAATTGTGCCCCTGTAGAAAGTTATTAGGATTTGGGGGCCCATACTGAACTTCCTCAACCGTCTGAGGTGAAAGAGACGCTGTTGTACATTTTTCACCACAGAGCTGGTGTGTACATTTCTCGTGAGGTCCTTAGTGATGTGGATGCCGAGGAGCTTAAAGCTGTTTACTCTTTCAACCCCAGATCCACTGATGTCAATTGGGGTTAGCCCGTCTCCATTCCTCCTGTAATCCACAACCAGCTCCTTTGTTTTTGCAACTTTGAGGGAGAGGTTGTTTTCTTGACATCACTGTGTCAGAGAGATGACTTCTTCCCTGTAGGCCGCTTCGTAATTGTTTGAGATTAGGCCAATGAATGTAGTGTTGTCGGCGCATTTAGTTAGCAGATTAGAGTTATGGGTGGTGACACAGTCATGGGTATACAGGGAGTAAAGGAGGGACTTAGTACACAGCCCTGAGGTCATAAGTTTAGAGTGAAAGGTAAAACATTTAAGGGGAAACTTCTTCACTGAGAGGATGGTTCAAAGTAAATTTATTGTCAAAGTACGTATATGCCATCATATAACCCTGAGATTTATTTTCTTGTGGGCATACTCAATAAGACCAATAACCATAATAGAATCAATGGAAGACTGCACCAACTGGGCATACAACCGATGTGCAAAAGATAACAAACTGCAAATACCAAAAGAAAAAAAAAATAAATAAGAAATATCAAGAACATGAGATGAAGAGTCCTTGAAAGTGAGTCCGTAGGTTGAAGGAACACTTCAGTGATGGGGTAAATGAAGTTGAGTGAAGTTAACCCCTTTGGTTCAAGAGCCTGATGGTTCAGGGGTAGCTACCATTCCTGAACCAGGTGGTGTGAGTCCTGAGGGTCAAGCACAATCTTTATAATGGTAGCAGCTAAAAGAGAGCATGACCCGGGTGGTGAGAGTCCCTGAAGATGGATGCTGCTTTCCTACAACAAAAACAAGTGTGGAACAAGCTGCCAGTGAAAGTGATAGGATGGGTGATCAGTTGCAAAATTTCAGTTAAGTTTGGATAGGTACAGGGATGAAAGGGGGATGGAGAGATGTCATCCGGGTGCAGTTTGATGGGACTAGGCAGAAAAATAGTTCGGCACAGACTACATGTGCTGGGGTGCTCTATGACAGTAAAAGCTCCATGCAGTCAAATAAAGACAGTTAAAGTTTGATTTTTTTTTATTTAGAGATTTTACTAACTCTGGATTTGTTCTGTGATTTTCCTTTATTTTTCTTGATCATTTTGGGTGATTTTAACCAGGTCAGCTGGAAAAAGTCACTAAATAATTGTCATCAACAAATCACTTATAGTACCAGAGGAAACAACACACTGGACCACTTTTATACCATCATCATGAGTGCTTACCGTGTTACTCAACATCTACACTTCAGAAAGTCTGATCACCTGGCTGTACTTCTACTTCCTGGATATAGGAGGGACTGAGACTGCAGCACCAGTAGTGAGGATCAAGAAGGTATGGACAAGGGAAACACAGCAGTGTTTAGAGGACTGCTTTGAATTGGTGGACTGGACTGTATTCAGGGATTCATCTTCAAATGTGGGTCAAGATGCCACAGTTTTTGCTGACTTCATTAAATCCTGCATGGATGAGTTTGTGCCTATGAAAACTTGCAGTACGTTCCTAAACCAAAAGCTGTGAATGAACCAGGAGGTTCATCATCTGATGAGGGTTAGATCTGTGGCATTTAAGTCTAACAACCCAGGTCTGTATAAGAAATCCAGGTACGACTTACTGATGGCTATTTCAAGAGGGAAGAAACAATTCTA
The DNA here is from genome assembly GCF_030144855.1 of Hypanus sabinus. Lineage (NCBI taxonomy): Eukaryota > Metazoa > Chordata > Chondrichthyes > Myliobatiformes > Dasyatidae > Hypanus > Hypanus sabinus. The sequence goes on from NC_082721.1 coordinate 48,102,670, forward strand.
AGCAAGGTTGGGGCAACATTGGATACATGTTAACTTTGGTGGGATTTGCAAGCCATTACTTCCTACAAAGCAAAACCCAACCTCATGAATGGCAGTGATGCTTCATTACCAGACAAGCTCAATGTCTTTTATTCCTGCTTTGAAATTGAGATTATAACTACAGCTGTGAAGATCCTGCTTCACCCGATGACCCTGTGATCTCTGTCATGGAGGCTGTCTTTCAGGAGGGTGAATGGTCGCAAGCTGACAGCCCCTGATAAAACTCTGAAAATCTGTGCCAACTAACTGGTGGGTGTATTCAAAGACATTTTCAATCTCTCACTGCTGTGGTCGCAAGTTCCCATCTGCTTCAAAAGGGCAACAATTACACCAGTGCCCAAGAAGAGTAGTGTGAGCTGCCTTAAAGACTACCATCCAGTAGCACTCACATCTGTGGTGATGAAATGCTCACAAATAATGCTTTGTGAGGTTGGTCATGGCTGGAATCAACTCCTGCCTCAATAAGGACCTGGACCCATTACAATTTGAATATTGCCACAATAGGTCTTTGGCAGACACAATCTCAATGGTTCTCCATGTAGCCTTGGATCATTTGGAAATGCAAATACCTATGTCAGGATGCTGTCCTTCGGTCCTGATCAAAAAGCTACAGAACCAGGACCTCTGTACTTCTCTCTGCAATTGGATTCTCAACTTCCTAACTGGACCACAATCTGTGTGGATTGGTAATAATATCTCCTGCTTGCTGATGATCAACACTGGTGCACCTTAGGGATATGTGCTTACCCCACTGCTCTATTTTCTATACCCATGACCACGTGGCTAGCATAGCTTAAATGCCATCGATAAATTTGCTGATGATACAACCATTGTTGGCAAAATCTCAGATGGAGATGAGCGGGTGTACAGGAGCAAGATGTACTAACTAAGTGGTGTCTCAGCAACAACCTTGTACTCGACATCAGTAAGATCAAAGAGCTGATCGTGGACTTCAGAAAGGGTAAGTTGAGAGAACAGAAACCAATCCTCATGGAGGGATCAGAAGTGGAGAGATTGAACAATTTCAAGTTTCTGGGTGTCAATATCTCAGAAGATCTAACCTGGTCCCAACATATTGATACAGTTATAAAGAAAGCAAAGACAGTGGCTGTATTTCATTAGGAGTTTGAGGAGATCTTGTTGGTCACCTAAAATGCTCAAACTTACACAGATGTACTGTGGAGAACATTCTGACAGGCTGCACCACCATCTGGTATGGGGGGGGGGTGGTGATGTTGGGGGCTACTGCATAGGATCGAAAGAAGCTACAGAAATTTGTAAAATTAGCTCCATCATGGGTACTAGCCCCTGAAGTAGCCAAGATATCTTCAAGGAGCAGTGCCTCAGGAAGGTGATGTCCATTGTTAAGGATCTCCATCACCCAGTAATAATACTCTTCTCATTGTTACTGTCAGGAAGGGGGTACAGAAACCTGAAGACACACACTCATCAATTCGGGAACTGCTGCTTCCCTTCTGCCATCTGATTTCTAAATGGGCATTGAACCCATGAACACTACATCACATTTTTTTCCCCTATTTTTGCACTATTAATTTTAATTTTAACTATTTAATATATATATTTACTGTAATTCATATATTTATTACGTATTTCATTGTATTGCTGCTGTTAAGGTTAACAAATTTCTTGACGTGCTGGTGATAATAAACCCAATTCGGATTCTGATTCACATTTTCTGCCCCAGTCTGTCAAACTCTTGTCAATTTCTTCTTTACTTGTTATACATCTCATTCTTTGAGCCGAAGAGCTTTGTATGATGTATAAACTTAGTGAATGGAGCAGTAGAGGAAGACAATGTATTGTTTTTAGTTCATTCCTGTAGACGTTTCTAGTGAGTTAGTACAAAATGTACGTTAAACTCTCTCTCCTTGTTTGATCTTCCCATGTTTACTGTACGAAAATACATTCTGTAACAATCATTTACAAGCCTGGGTTATTTTCTTACTCATAATTTAATCATGTCATTCCAGAGAAGGCTATGCAAGCAATAAAATTATCATCCTGGAGAAATTAGTTGCAGTAATAATTAACCCTTAACTGAAAACATGGTGAATAAAAAAATTGCCATTTTCATTGTTGAAGCTTCTTAATATGATGAACTTTCTGAAGGTAGCCAAACATTTGAATATTTGAAAAAATGTAATCAATAAGTCACCGATGTTCTAAGAATTTTAGAATGTTATTGAATGCACTTTGTTTGAAGTGGAAAGCCACGAGAAACTGTTCTCTAGTCAAGATAATCTTCCTTTCTCCCAATCTAGGTAAGTGCTAATGGAAATGTATTACGTAGTGAAATTGTGGGCTCCATCAAAATGCGAGTGTTCCTGTCAGGAATGCCAGAGCTGAGACTCGGACTAAATGACAAAGTATTGTTTGAGAACACAGGCCGTGAGTATTCTTATTTTTTATGCAAATGTTAACTGTGTCGGAAGTCTGATCCTTTCATCGAATAAATGATAAATAATGCGTATTTGGAGTTTGGTGATTGAGTTTTGAGGTATCTTGTTTTGAATAACATATTTATGTAAAACAGAAACCACCAAACAAATTATAAAATTTAAAGTAATTGAATCTGAGTGGGTGAACTGTAGCTCTGGGGAAATGTAAAGGCATTTACATTTAGAGGCATTAATGAAGAAGAGCAATAACTTATCATTCTAATATTGATTAATATCTCTTAAAAAATATATACTCTTCTGTGCTAATTGGTAACTATATTACAACATTTTTACAAGAGTAACTGCATTGCAAAAATATTTCATCAGTAGTGAAAGGTTTGTGCCTTTCCAAGAGACTGTTCTCTTTGTGAAATAATTAAATGCATATATTTGTAATACAAGTACTTTTGACCTAAAACATTTAATCTTTGATGCTTTCACTGCATAGAAATAATGGAGATACAAAGAAACTTGAAAGTTGGTTCCATCTAACTAGGTTATTAAAGTGTCTTGAACAGAAAATAAACAAAATATGTTATGGTACGGCAACAATGAATATAGAATTGAGACAGGTTTTTTATAAACCAAGAAACATTTATTTAAACTCAGCTCAACAACAAATGAAAGGTAAACAAACAATTAACTTAACCTTAAGTTAACTGCTATATGGCAACTCGAACAGTTCTTAAAGTGATAAATGTGAACACAGTCTTAAAGCGATAAGTGTGAACACAGTTCTTAAAAGTGGTAAGTCCAAATGATTTACGCAGTCAGTTAGGAGAGACTTTCCTGAAGTAATGAATTCCTCGACGCCAAGACGTTGTTGCTAATCCCAGCCGAAATATGCCTTACCTGAAGGATTCATGACAAAGGAAATAAAAAAAGAACTGACCTTTTCCTTGACGAGTAACACTGCCCCAATCCTTTCTGCTCTTTTAGCAGGGATTATCTTGGATGCAGGTTACTAATTCCTTGAACGAAGATTCAATAAGGTCGACCCTGTATTACTGCCGACGACACCAATTTTACTCGGTCCGAGTCTCTCTACTTTGCTAAATTCTTCACTCTCCGATTGGACTAAAACTGGCAGCGTTGTGGCAAGACTGCCGGCAATAGCCTTTGAAACTTAAGATAGAAAAACTTTAAAACAAAACTGCATCATGAGACGAATACGCAGCATAACGGAGTAACTGATGAATTAAACAACAAACTAACCTGCGTCACAGCAAGGCATTTATACCATTTATACCTGTTGAAACATACGACCTCTCACTGGCGGGAAAATTACATAATGTGAGCTCACACTGGTGAGAAATTACATCACCCCACCATCACAAGACCATTACATCATGCTCACCAGATACTCAATTACATCATGGTCATAAAACAGTCATAAGATAACCCACGGTATACCCGAGATATTCACAAATGAAAAATAGAGTGTATGCCATTTTGAGAGATTTGAAATACAAAATGAAGTAAAGTTATGCTACAACTGTATAAAGTCCTATATGAGAACATATGGTGCACTTTACACAGTTTTGAACATCATGGCTTATAATAGATCTTTGGTCTTGGCAATGGTCAGTATGTACTTACCAGAATAATGCCTATACTCTGTTAAATTGCATGGAGAGCTTGTGTAAAACAGGGTTGAACTTCTGGGGACTCAGATTGTCATTATACCTTCATAAAACTTTCAAGACCATATGGAAGCAGAGAGATTTGGGTTTAGGAAATCAAAAATCTGGTCGTGGAGTCTAAGATATAAACAAAAGCAGTAGGAAAAGGTAATATGGTCCTAAAAACCTATTTGACTGTTCAGCAAAATTGTAGCTGATGCTGTGCCTTATAGACTTTACAAAAGATTGTGTAAGAATCACTACTCCAAAGGGCAGTGGATCTCTGGGACTCCTATCACAAACAGATGATTTTGGTCAATTATTAATTGAAGATGCAGAACAAATGTGGGTATATGACACTTGATCAGAGATAAGCCAGCATCTCTCTGGATGGCAAGCAAGGATTTATTTTGGCCAATTTCTTTTCTTAAGGAGGAACAAATTTAAAAAAAAAAGGTTGAGGGAGCCACAGAATGTCTGGGGGAGGAAAAAAAAGAAATGAATGCAGTGAGGTACATGAGCAGAGAAGAGTGAATGAAAGTCAGTGGATTGGAGTGCAGACGGTGAAGCAACAAATAACTGAGACTGTGGTAGAAACAGGCTATGTTTCATCTTAGGTGATAATTAGCTATGTATCTAGGCAAGTAATTTTTTACCCAACTTGAGATTATGTTGAGTTGAGATGCTGCCGTGGAACTGCATTCCATTTGGTGAAATTAATGGAATTTGCATTCAGTGTGCATCTACCATTGCATGACATTCTTTATTGCTGTTGGTAAATAATTAAAGTGAAGTTATATGTTGTAATATAGAAAGCTGATCTACACAGAGCAATGTTCCATATATATTACAGCAGAGAAGGTGACTATTTAACTTGTCGTTCTGAGTGGGCTCTTTGAAAGTATGGTCTAATTTAGTCCCATGCCTCATTTTTTTTTCCTTATAGCTGCACGTCTTCTTTAAATAATTGTCCACTTTTTTGAAAGTTCCAACAGAATCTGGTTTCATCACCCTATTTGGCAACAGGAAATTTTTCTGCCACTTATCATAAATCTTTTGTCTAAATCTAATACTTCTGTTGGGTCTTCCCTTCTCTTTCTGTACTATAGAAAGAACACTCCCAACTTGTTGACTCACCACTGTGGCTTTGTACGTTTTGATAAAGGACACTAATTTTCTGACAGCTGACTAGATTTGTAGAGGTTTAGAATTTATTCAATGCCATATTTACAGAACCACGTTGTACATTTTACGGTCTCTCAGAGTTAGCGAATATCTCTCACAAGTGTCAGTGTGCTCGCATCCATCTCAAATTGTTACTTTTTAGATTTTACTGCCTCTCCATTTGGATTTCTTAAAATGCATCTGTCTCCGATTATGAGTGATGATTTATATTAGTCAACTTCACAATCTGTCTTTCACTTGGAACAGTGTGCTTCTTTCATTATTACATGGCCACATTATGTATTGTTTTTTGAAGAGCTTTGAAATTGTGGTTATTTTACATGTCCGAGTCACTTGTATACAGCAAAAATAGCAGTAGTCCTAATTCCCACTGCTGGCTGTCTCTTGTTCTTCGGCCAATTACACACCCAAGCTATCACTTCCACTTTCTGAAAAATGACCAATAATATGTTTGTAATGCTGTTAAGGGGTAAACATTAGCAAGGGTACCGTAGAAAACTTCTGTTCTTGAGGCACTATATACATAAAAGTGCAGCCAGAGAATTATGCGAAGTTGGGTGGAATCGGCAAACTTTCTAGTTGTCATGGTCTTCAGTGCTGCTAGTGAAATGAGAACACTAACACATTTTAGAAGATTAACCAGAAGGTACTTTAAAAATCCAAATGTTATTTTTATTAAACCAATGAATTTCCAGATGTTATATTATCAGCAATGATTTGCTGCACATAAACCACCAACAATCTTGTTTGTGCCAGCTGTACTTGTGTTGTAATCTTGTAGTTAGGAACTGACTTGGCTGTGACAAACCTTTAGGAAAATATCTGTCATGTAATTTTACTGCATTAAAGCAGTTACGTATATTTCCCAAAGCCAAATCTGTAATCAAAACACAACTCTCTTAACTTGTTTTTTCTCTGCATGAATTTGTTTTTCAAAGAAGTGGCTGGGTTTGATGTTACCTATTATACTTATTTCATGAGAAATATGAAATATATGTCATTGTATTAATGAAAATATTTTTTAATACTGCTTATGCTGGAAATACTCAGCAGATCAGACTGCATGTAGTTTAGGCAGCCTATGTAGTATTAGCTCAGCTTATTTTTTTGCCATTCTCCTTTTTTCTAGGAGATTGGAGAATATACCTGCTGGGTTTGTTCTCTGCATTTCACAACTCCTACATTCTTTTGCCTCGTTTCTTTCATTTATATGCTCACCTGCTAGCTTCTCCCATTAACTTACTGAACAGTTAACCCTGTTTATTGCTAAGACTCCATGGTCACTGGTTTTACCCTATCAGAAATGCATCCTCTTCTGCCCTCCATGTAACTTCAAGCTTCTTCCACCTTTTTCAGTTCTGATGAAACATTAGCCCTGTTTATCTTCCCACAAATGTAAGCTGGCCTGCTGAGTATTTCCACCATTTTTTATTTTTGTGTTGCCTTTGTGTTGATTTTATGTTGCACATTTTGAGTACCTTAGTATAACACAAATAATCTAGTGATATCCAGCGTTCAAGTTAGTAATTCAAGAACAAACTTAGTAGACTTTGAGTTGTGGACTGATAAGTCAGAAACAATGGCAGAGAAAATTCATGTGCAAAGAAGTATAGTTTTCATTTTAACAAATAAAATTTATTTTGTGATATACATTGCTTCTGTTTCTTCAGTCAGGAAAAGGTCAGTGTTAGTTGACTTTTACACCTTCAACGTCTGCAGACCATTCAAAAGTGTTTCAGTCAAAACAATGTCTGTTTGAAGTACAGTCATCATTAGCTCCACTTTGGACATTTCTGCTGTGATGGATCTCTGCCTCATTTTGATAACCCTGTGGATTGATGGAAATTAACCCCTCCCCCATCCCACCTACCAGCCAGTGAAGATGAATCTTTTAGCCTTTGTGCCAGCAACAGTCCTTCAGTGCCCCAGATTGGGAACCCATGCTTAGTTGATTGAAACCCTAAGAAGAGCTAGGGTATCTATTCACTCCTGAAATGTGTGCAGAGTATTTGGAACAAACTTTATGAAGATGGTAGCCCACACAATTGCCATAAAAGATGGCTGGGTGTAACTTTTCAATTTTTTTAAAAAAATCCCTTCCTTCTGGGCAATTGTTACAACAACTCTTGTGATGTTTCTCAGCTGTGTCCTTTGTTGGGTTGTGGGATTGTAGGAGACCACTTCCCAACCTAAGAAATGGCAAAGTGGAGAAGTTTCACAAGGGGCTTGTTATCATTTGATGCATTTCAAATTATAGTCGGGGAATTCAATCAGACTTGTTTGAAGAAATATCTGCCAGATATAGCCTGCAACACCAGGGGGCCCAGCATTGCTATATTGCTATACTAAGCTAAGGACTGCCTACCGTTCCTTGCCCAGACTGCGTTTCGGGAAATCTAATCACTTGGCTGTCCTCTTACCTGCATACAGGCAGAAACTAAAGAGAAGGGCTCCAGAGAAAAGGACAACAAAATGGTGGTCGCAAAAGGTTGAAAAGCGGCTACAGGATGGCTTTCAATCAGCAGACTGGGCCGTGTTCAAGGGCTTATCAGAGGATCTGAATGAATACATAATGGTTGTCATGGACTTTATAAAAATAGTCCCAGTGTTACATACCCCTTGGGTATCTTGTGACTGTCACATGACCGTGATGTAATTGAGTTTCTGCTGAGCATGATGCAATGGTCTTGTGATGTAATTTTCCCACCAGTGAGAGGTCCTTTGATGGCCTGTTTCAACAGGTATAAAAGGAGAAAGCCTTGCTGTGTGGCAGGTCAGTTCGTGCTTCAATTCATCAGTGACTCCCTTATGCTGCGTTTTCGCCTCATGACGCAGTTTTGTTTTAAAGTGGAGTTTTACTTTCTGCCTTAAGTCTCGAAGGTTATTGCCGACAGAGTTCACCACAATGCTGCCAACTTTGATTCCTACCTTTGCAGTCCAGTCGGAGAGTGAAGAATTATTGAAGTGCGGAGACCCGAAGGATCAAGTAAAGTTGTTGTTGTCATCGGTAATACAGGATCGACCTTATTTAATCCTCATTCGGAAGAGATAGTAACCTGCACCGGAGATAGTCCCTGCTATAAGAGCAGAAAGGGCTGGGGCAGGGTAATTTGCCGAGGAAAGGTTAGTGCCTTTAAGCCGTTTTATTTCCTTCATTGTAAATCCTTCGTGCAAGGCATATTTCAGCTGGGATCAGCAGTAACGTCACGTCGTCAAGGAATTTGTTACTTCAGGAAAGTCTCTCCTAATTGACTGTGTACATCATTTGGACTTCTGCATTTACCACTTTTAAGAACTGTTCGAGTTGCTGAATAGCAGTTAACTTCTGGTTAAGTTAGTCATTTGTTTACTTTTGGTTTTTTATTGAGTAGTGTTTAATAAATGTTTTATTTATTTATAAAGAACCTGTCTCAATTCTATATTCATTGATGCCGTATCATAACACCAGATAAACTCAATGCCTTCTATGCTTGCTTTGACTGGAGGAACCTTCACAAGTGCCCACAGCCTGTGATTTGTTGCTGAGGCTGATGTGAGAGTATTCTTTAGGAAGGCAAACTCACAGAAAACATCTGGCCCCAATGGGCTACTTGGCCTGTGCTGCTAACTGTCTGGAGTGTTCACCAATATCTTTAACCTCTCGTTCGACAGTCTGATATAACCACCTGCTTCAAGCAGCTTCAGTTGAACCGATGAGGAAGAAAAACATGGTAATCTGCCTCAATGACTATTGTCAGATACACTGTGCTGAAATGCTTTGAGAGGTTGGTGATGAAGCACATCAACTCCTGCCTGAGAAGTGACTTAGATTTGCTTCAGTTTGTGTACCATCACAGCAGATGCCATTTCATTGGCTCTTCACTTAGCCCGTGAACATCTGCATAGCGAGGACGCTCTTCATTGACTACAACTTGGTATTTAATACTATCATCCCATCAAAATGAATCAGTAAGCTTCAAGACCTACACATTTCCTCACTTTCAGACACCAGTTAGTTCTGATTGACAACCACATCTCCTCCACAATCTCCATTAACACAGGTGCAACACAAGGCTGTGTGCTTAGCCTCTCCCTCTATTTACTTTATTCTTATCACTGTGAGCCTAAGCACAGCAACAATGTCATATTTAAATTTGCTGACGACACCACTGTCGTTGGATGAATCAAAGGTGGTGATGAACCACCATATAGGAGGGAGATTGAAAATCTGACTGAGTAGTCTCATAACTTCTCACTGAATGTCAGCAAGACCAAGGAGCTGATTATTGACTACAAGAGGAGGAAACCAGAGGTCCATGAGGCAGTCTTCATCAGGGGATCAGAGGTGGAGAGGTCAGCAACTTTAAATTCCCCGGTATTTTCATTTCAGAGCATCTGTTCTGGGCCCAGCATGTAAGTGCAATTACGAAGGAAGTACAGCAACTCCTCTACATCCTTAGAAGTTTGCAAGATTTGGAATGACATCTAACGCTTTGACAAACTCCTATAGATGTGAGGTGGAATGGTCGCATTATGGACTAGTATGGGAACACCAATGTCCATGAATGGAAAATCCTACAAGAATTAGTGGATACGGATGGTCCAGTCATTCCCCGCCACTGAGCACATCTACACAGTGCTGTGGCAGGAAAGCAGTGTCTATCATTAAGGGCCCCCACCACTCTCTTTTCACTGCTACAGGAGCCTTAGGGCTCACACAACCAGATTCAGGAATAGTTATTATCCCTCAACCATCACTCTTGTGAACCAAAGGGGATAACTTCACTCAACTTCAATTGCCCCATCACTGAGCTGTTCCCACAACTTATAAATTCATTTTCAAGAACTTTTCAACTTATATTCTGAATATTTATTACTTATTTATTTACTTTCTTTTGTATTTGTGCTGTTAGTTGTCTTTTGCACATTGGTTGTTTGCCCATTCTGTTGGATGTGGTCTTGCATTGATTCTGTTATGTTTCTTGGATTTACTGATTACAACTGCAACAAAACGAATTTCAGGGTGTATATGATGACGTATGTTTTTGGATAATAAATTTGCTTTGAACTTTGAATTTTGAACGAAGGAGTTGCATTATCACGTGCAGTGGCCAATCATAAGACCTCCCTACATACTGAGGGTTAATAACCATCTTGGCCAAAATTGCCGACCCAAAAGAAGGACTGAAAATAATGATTGGAATTCAAAGGCAGGCTCAGATTATTTATCCACTTTAAAAAGATAAAAGCAGAAGACAAATGAAGCAGAAACCTATGGAAAAAGTGATAGAGTTGCTTAATAGTTGCCCAGCAAACTATGAAATTCATTAGAGGAAGCTGTTTTCCCAGGATAACGGAGAAGCAGCGAGACCTTGCAAATAATCCATTATGAAATGATTGCCTGTTTAACAATATTTAAGAACTTGTAAAAATGTTGCATCCTTGTCATAATGAGCACATAAACTGAGAGTGTAATTACTATTTTATTAAGTTCACCTGGGATTCTCAAAGATTGAAAACTGACGGGCATACAGTATCTCTTACATAGGATGTCAAATTGGTAATCCCATAGAAAAGTGGAGATACCTATTGTTAGTTAACTATTGTTAAATAAAATTTGGCACCAAAATGACTCAATTTTGGTGTATTAATATATTACAAACCTGTAACAGAGGAGTTTGTATAACCATTTACTTCTGGCATGTAATACGATATTGTGGCAACCCATTTCCTGGCACATCCGAACCGACTCACAATTAGATAGCCTACGGGGGTTTGCGAGCACAGAGCTTTGGAGCCTCTGCGCCACGGGGGGCAGGTTGAGAGAGGCTTAAAAGTGAGGCTGAAGATTTCGAATAAAGTTTTTTCCTTCGACTGCAGTTACCGACTCCGTGTCGTAATTGTGGCGCTGCGTGTAGCACACCGCTACAATTGGTGACCCTGACAGTCCAAACGATTTTTGGACCAGAAATGACCGACGCCGCCTCTGTTCATGCGGTTTCGTTGAAACTGCCGGGTTTCTGGACACAGCGCCCGAACCTGTGGTTCCAGCAAGCCGAAGCCCAATTCCACATTCGCCAGATCACCTCAGAAGACACCCGCTACAACTACGTGGTGAGCTCCCTCGACCAGGACACAGCGGCCCAGGTCGCGGAGTTCGTATAGTCGCCCCCGGCAGACGGCAAGTACACGGAATTCAAAGCCCTGCTCCTCAGGACTTTCGGACTCTCATGGCGCGAGCGGGCTGCCCGTTTACTGCACCTGGACGGCTTGGGAGACAGACCTCCATCGGCTTTAATGAATGAGATGTTGTCTCTCGCCGACGGACACACACCCTGCCTCATGTTTGAGCAGGCATTCCTGGAGCAGCTGCCCGAGGACATACGCCTGCTGCTGTCCGACGCAGATTTCAGTGACCCCCGGAAGGTGGCAGCCCGGGCGGACTTGCTGTGGAACGCCAAAAAGGTGAGCGGGGCGTCCATCGCACAGATCTCCAAGCCACGCTCCCGGCAGCAAACCAGTCCAGGCCCGGCCGCAGAACCCGCCAACCCCCGGCCCAATAAACACTGGTGCTTCTACCCGCCGTTGTCGCCCGCCCTGCAAGTTCCCGGGAAACGCCAGGGCCAGCCGCCGCTGATGGCTACGGCGGCTGGCCATTGGGATAGCCTCCTGTATGTGTGGGATAGAAGGTCGGGACGCCGGTTTTTGGTCGATACTGGGGCTGAGATCAGCGTTTTACCTCCGACGAGTTACGACACCCGCAGCAGGTCACCGGGTCCCCCCCTGAGGGCCGTGAATGGCAGCACAGTAAGGACCTATGGCACCCGTCAGGTGCAGCTACAGTTCGGCTCCAGCCAGTTCACGTGGGACTTCACACTGGCCGCCGTAGCCCAACCGCTTCTGGGTGCGGATTTTTTGCGGGCTCACAGCCTACTGGTCGACCTGCCCAGGAAGAGACTGGTACACGCCGAGACCTTTCAGACGTTCTCCCTGGGTGCAGCCCAGTTGCCAGCCCCTCAACTCGGCTCCATCACGCTGTCCGACAACAACTTCACCAGGGTCCTGGCGGATTTCCCATCGGTTCTGGCACCGCAGTTCACAGCGGCCATGCCCAGGCGCGGGGTACAGCACCACATCCCGACCCAGGGACCACCCCTCCACGCCCGCACTCGGCGGCTTCCCCCGGACAAGCTGCGACTGGCGAAGGAGGAGTTCCAGAGGATGGAGGAATTGGGGATCATCCGGCGGTCCGACAGCCCATGGGCCTCCCACCTGCACATGGTGCCCAAAGCGACGGGGGGCTGGAGACCGTGCGGCGACTACCGCAGGCTGAACGAGGCTACCACACCGGACCGCTACCCTGTGCCGCACATTCAGGACTTTGCAGCAAACCTGCACGGCGCACGGATCTTCTCCAAGGTAGACCTCGTCCGAGGGTACCATCAAATCCCGATGCATCCTGACGACGTCCCCAAAACGGCTCTCATCACCCCGTTTGGCCTTTTCGAGTTCCTCCGCATGCCGTTCGGCCTGAAGAATGCCGCACAGACGTTCCAGCGGTTAATGGACGCGGTGGGACGGGACCTGGACTTCGCGTTCATCTATTTGGATGACATCCTCATAGCCAACAGCAGTCATCAGGAGCATCTGTCCCACTTCCGTCAACTCTGCGCCCGACTGAGTGAGTACGGTCTTACAATCTACCCCGCCAAATGCCAGTTTGGACTCGATACCATTGACTTCCTGGGCCACAGGATTACTAAAGACGGGGCAACCCCTCTGCCCGCTAAGGTAGATGTGGTCCACCTCTTTCCCCGACCCACCACGATCAAAGGCCTTCAGGAATTCGTAGGTATGGTCAATTTCTACCGCCGCTTCCTCCCTTCAGCTGCCCGGATCATGCGCCCCCTGTTCGCCCTGATGTCGGGTCCGAGCAAGGACATTACCTGGGACGAGGAGTCCGCCGCCGCTTTCATTCAAACAAAGGAAGCTTTGGCGAATGCCGCAATGCTAGTACATCCCAGAATGGACGCCCCTACCGCCCTCACAGTGGACGCATCAAACACGGCAGTCGGTGGGGTGCTGGAGCAACTCATCGCAGGTCGCTGGCAACCCCTGGCGTTTTTCAGCAAACACCTGCGACCACCCGAGCTCAAGTACAGTGCTTTCGACCGGGAACTGTTGGCACTCTACCTGGCAATCCGGCATTTCAGGTACTTCCTAGAAGGTCGGCCCTTCACCGCGTTCACGGACCACAAACCACTTACCTTTGCGTTTACGAAAGAGTCCGACCCCTGGTCATCCCGCCAGCAACGCCACCTGTCCTACATCTCTGAATACACGACGGATGTCCGGCACGTCTCGGGTAAGGACAATGTCGTGGCGGATGCGCTCTCTTGCCCTACCGTTCATGCCCTTTCCCAAGGGGTAGACTTTGAGGCACTGGCAGAAGCGCAGCAGGCGGATGAGGAGATTCCGAGTTACAGAACCGCAGTCTCCGGTTTGCAGCTCCAGGACCTCCCCGTGGGCCCGGGTGAGAGGACCCTACTCTGTGACGTCGCCACCGGCCAGCCCCGTCCAGTCGTCCCGACAGCCTGGCGGCGCCACGTTTTCGACTCCATTCATAACTTGGCGCATCCCTCCATCCGGACAACTGTCCGGATGGTTTCCAGCAGGTTCGTTTGGCACGGACTCCGCAAACAGGTCAGTGAATGGGCCAAAATGTGCATGCACTGCCAGACGGCCAAGGTGCAGCGGCACACCAAAGCCCCGCTGCAGCAGTTCCATCCCGCCCACAGGCGTTTTGACCACATTCATGTGGATATTGTGGGCCCCCTGCCAGTGTCGCGCGGAGCGCGGCACCTCCTGACTATTGTGGACCGGTTCACAAGATGGCCAGAGGCGGTCCCGCTCACCGACACCACCTCCGAATCTTGCGCCTGAGCCCTGATCACCACCTGGATATCTCGCTTTGGTGTACCAGCCCACATTACCTCCGACAGAGGCGCCCAGTTCACCTCCAGCCTGTGGTCAGCTATGGCCAGCCTTTTGGGGACTCAGCTGCACTACACCACTGCCTACCACCCACAGTCGAACGGGCTAGTGGAGCGTTTCCACCGTCACCTGAAGTCGGCCCTCATGGCCCGCCTGCGAGGAGCCAACTGGGCGGACGAGCTTCCCTGGGTCCTACTCGGCATCCGCACAGCGCCCAAGGACGACCTGCACACCTCGTTGGCCGAGTTGGTATACGGCGCGCCCCTGGTCGTCCCCGGGGAGTTCCTACCAGCCCCAAGGGGGCAAGAGGAAGATCCCGCAGCAGTCCTGGGCAGACTACGCGAGAAGCTCGGTAACCTGGCCCCCATACCCACTTCACAGCACGGGCGGCACCCGACCTGTGTACCCAAAGACCTACAGAACTGTAAGTTTGTGTTTGTACGAAGGGGCGGGCATCGGCCACCGCTGCAGCGGCCATACGAGGGGCCGTTTATGGTGCTCCGGAACAACGGGTCCACGTTCGTGCTGGACGTTGGGGGGAAAGAGGAGGTTTTCACGGTGGACCGCCTCAAACCGGCCCATGTGGACCTGGCGCAACCGGCCGAGTTTCCGGCACCTCGGCGCAGAGGCCGACCTCCCAAGCAGGTTCTGGCCCAGACTGTGGACATTGGGGGGTGTATCGCCAGTTCTGGGTGAGGGGGGGGGTTATGTGGCGACCCATTTCCTGGCACATCCGAACCGACTCACAATTAGATAGCCTACGGGGGTTTGCGAGCACAGAGCTTTGGAGCCTCTGCGCCACGGGGGGCAGGTTGAGGGAGGCTTAAAAGTGAGGCTGAAGATTTCAAATAAAGTTTTTTCCTTCGACTGCAGTTACCGACTCCGTGTCGTAATTTTGGCACTGCGTGTAGCACACCGCTACAATATCATAATTTCTTTTGTTTAGAGTTAGAAAATCACTGTTTGGTTCTTAAAGTGTTTGTGTTTAAGGATAGTAGTTGACAAACTGTTAAAAATTCCTTTTGAACAAGATTAGAGGCTGGCATATAAACCTGTTACAGAGGTTCTCTTTCTTTCCTGAGGCAGGAGGAAAAAGCAAATCTGTAGAGTTAGAAGATGTGAAATTTCACCAATGTGTACGGCTATCGCGATTTGAAAATGACAGAACCATATCTTTCATTCCACCTGATGGAGAGTTTGAGCTGATGTCTTATCGTTTAAATACACACGTAAGTACCAAGCCTTGTGCTGAGTTTGGATGAACGGGCCTGACCAGGTGAAGCCTGGTATCCCTTCTAGCAGTTTGCAGGGCTGCCTTGAATTCACAATTAAGGCAGGCTATTAGAGTACTTTTTTAGTCTATTGATCAAATGAAAAATCACATAGTGATACTGCTTCCTTTTGTGGCCAACTGTTGAGATGTATATGACAGTAAGCTGGCAATGTTTAAATTTACTAAAACCAATACTGGGTTTCTCCTAAGAAATTATTTTGCGTTTTTATTACAACTGATCAGAATTTTTTTTTAAAGAAGTCATGTAGAGAATTTAGAAGGGAGAAGGAATCTATTGATTTAGATAGATGATTTTGAATTGTAAGAATAAGAACTTGTTAGGCTGGGTTGATGTTATGAAGAGGAGGATATCTGTGGGGCAAGATGACTAAAGTGGTAGCATGGCAGGAGATGAATGGAAAGCTGTTGAATCGGTCAGCTGTAAGTGTGAGAATCTGGATGTCTTTATTGTGCTGTACTTTCTGTTAATTACCATGCTTTTTTAAAAGTCATAGAACAAAATGTTCAACATGACAAATACAGTGGTCCATTATTGTTACTTGTACCAAGGTACAGTGAAAAGCTTGTTTTTCATACAGTACATGTAGGTGAATTCTTTACAACAGTGCATTGAGTTATTACAAGGTAAAACAATAATCAAGTGCAGAATAGTTGCAGAGAATGTGCAGTGTGGGGAGACAATAAGATGCAAAGTCATAATGAGGTAGATTGTGAGGTCAAGAGTTCATCTTATTGTAATAGAGGACAGTTCAAAAGTCTTATAACCACTAGATAAGAAGCTGTCCTTGGGCCTTAAGGTATATAACTTTAAGCTTTTTATATTTTCCTTCCAGTGGGAGGGGGGAGAACAGAAACTGTTGTGAGGGTGGTCTTTGATTATGTTGGCTGCTTTATAAGGCAGTGTGAAATGTAGACAAGAGTCCATGGAGAGGGAGGCTGGTTTCCATGATGCATCGAGCTATGTCCACAACTCTCTGCAGTTTCTCGTGGTCTTAAACTGCCGTACCTAACTGTGGTGCATCCAGATGGGTTGCTTCCTATGGTTCATTGATAAAATCTGATGAATTTCAAAGCCAAATTTCTTCAGCCTCCTGTGGAAGTGGAGGTGCTGGTGAGCTTAAAGTATTTATCTTGATCTATTTTAACTCATCAGAACACCAAGTGAAATATATTCCATAACCTTGATTGTTGAATGAGTTCTTAAGTGAGTAAATGGGCATCAGTAAGTGGTGGTTTCCAAAATTTTTCCCAGTCATACAGCTGCTTTATAAACACTGGTGTTTATTTAATTCTGAGCTGCATTAGAACTTCTCGCAGGTGGTGGTAAACTTCTGGAATTCTCCACCACAGAGGATTATGCAGACCAGATGATTGGAGGTAATTAAGGAGGAAGCAGATACATTTTTAAATATTGTAGAATTGGGGGTCATGTGGAATTGCCAAGCAGGAGGGATTGAGGACTGGGACAGATCAATATTGAATGAACAAGCTGAAAGTCAGACATGTGACGTCTATTTTCTTTGAGCACATTTGATAATGTAGGTACAATTAACTCCTGTGTTCTACTATTCCAAAGTAGAACATAAGAGACAATACCTGACCTTTGAGAATGTAAGTGTGCTCTGCCATTTACATGATCAAGGTTGATAGTGTATAGAAATGAATCCAGTCTGCCATTTCCTATTAGATCCTAAAAGCTTTTAGATTTTTTTTCTATGGCGTGTAATATGTTAGATCTTGGGCTACTAAAAGGAAATTACTACTTTGTTTATTTTGCATTAATTTCTTGTGTATTTTTCTGTATTTATTGATTTGGATTTGGCTTATTTATTTCTCCAAACCAGTTGTCAGTTAAATTAATATGGAGAAGCTGTGAAATGTAGGGTTCTGAAGAAAGTATGAACACCCTGCACATATACACTCTTGCTTGAATCCACATGGCAAAATTAGCTTATTCCATTGAGCTATCTAATCTCTAACATGTAGCCAAGTTGCATACGCTATCCTTATTGAATTATTGAAAGTCACTTTACCTGTGAAATGGATTTGCTGAAGAGTTGGAACAGTGTATGTCTGCATAGCATACCATTTCACTCTTGTAGTAGTTAATGAATGTTTTATTTGGATTGAACATAGGTTAAACCTGCAAAGAACACATACCTTGTTTAAATTTCATTACTAAACTGAAGTCACAGAGAGTACTAATGATCTTGCATCTTTATGATCAGGTCAAACCTCTAATTTGGATCGAGTCTGTGATTGAGAAGCATTCCCACAGCCGGATTGAATACATGATTAAGGTAACCTGTTCTTTTCTCAATTCTAACTCCTTCGAAAATAAAACCCCAAATAGAATGAACTCATTATCTTCAAAAGCATCCATCACCTGTTAAAGTTTTAGAAGTATGGGCCAAATGAGCTGCTATCCATTTGGAATAGACTCACAATCATATTTCTATTAACTTCCCTTTTGTACTTCATGATGCAATTTTAATTGAGGATTGAAGGTTAAAGGTAGATAAAATCCATTGGATCTCCCAATACAATCAGCAGATCAGGTTAGTTCCCATTTGAAGTAAAACTACATCTGTCATTTAAGATACATTGTTTAACCTGTGGTGTGAATAATTTGGGTCGAAAAAGCACAGGGTAGATGAGTGTACTTGGTAGAATCAGAATGATTCCAGCACCAATGGCCTTTGCGTCCTCACTGTCATCCTCCAGCAATTGTAACTACCTATAACCCACCTGTCTCTGACTCCCAGCTGCACCTCTCAAGCTGCCCATTACCCTTTACCCCTTCTCGGTCTACATATTTCCTACTGATCTCTGTCTCAACCCTCCCCCTCTCCACTTTAAATTGAATTTCTCATCTCCACCCTCAGTCCTGAAACACATTGACAATTCTTTCGCCACACATCTCGACCCACTGAATCTGTTTTAGCTGTGGATGTATCAGCCCCTATTGATCCACCTAGAACCACACAATTATTGAATATGTGATTTTTGCAAAGGCTCAAAATTATGCATGATCATATTCTGTTCTTAGCACTGACCACAACTTGCAAAGTGTTATTTGGGGCTATCAACTTGTAGAAAATGTATGTCTCCTTCTGTGACAGTTGGATTTTGTTCTCTCAATTTCCAGATAACTAGCTGTACTGTGGAAAATGTGTAATAAGAATGCTAATATGAGTAATTAGACCCAATTTTCTGTCAGACTCTGAGCTGTTATCTGCAATAAATTTTTCTTCGCCTGTACTGTGCATGCAAATTGTGTGTATATATAAAATGTGGTGAGCAATGAACATCAGAGGTTTGGGGCATAGTGTATCAGACAATCAATAGTTCACATAGGATTGTGTAGCATGTACTGCACAGTCATTCCAAGCTAGCAGTTCAAGTCATTAAACCCAGACAAGTTGCATCGAGGCTAATGATGCAAGTGCACCATGGGTGAAAGCATTAGCAGTCACCGGGTTCATTTGCTGAAAGCATTCCCAGAAGAAAATAATGAAAGCAAAGTCCACAGCAACTTAAAATAGAAGTGGATATGTACAAAGATAAGAAAGGGCTCTGTGCAATTTCAAAGAGCCATTGCATGCTCAATAGGCTGAATTGCTGCTTCCTTATAGACGCAGAAATCTTTGTTTCATATCACTAGGCTGTCAACCACTTCCAGGTTTATGTTGCCTAATAGAAATCCATTGTGTTACTGTCTTTCACCATAATGCCAACCTGTGTGTGATCACTTGAGCTGTAGAATACTGAAATTTTCCTTCCATATTTTGGAACTATGTACTTTATAAATCAACACTTTCATATGAGCTAAATCAACCTTTCCCGAACCTCTTTTATTACCTTTAAATATCTGGATAGAGGAGCGGAGTTATTGACACATACAAACAAGCTGGATGAACTTAGCAGGTCGGCAGCATCCATTGAAACAAGCAGTCATTGTTTCAGGTCAAGACCCTTCTTCAGGACTGAAGAAGGAGGGGGAAGGGCCCTATAAAGAAGATGGGTTGCTCCTCCAACCTGAGTTATCGGAATGGGAATGTGCAGCCGATGTAGAGGAGGCCGCACCAGGAGCAACACTTCACTTGTGAGTCTTTTGGGGTCATCTATTGCATCCGTTGCTCCTGGTGCGGCCTCCTCTACATCGGCGAGACCTGACGCAGATTGGGGGACCGCTTTGTCAAGCACCTCCGCGCCGTCCGCTACAACAGACAGGATCTCCTGGTTGAAACACCTCACATACCATCTGGGTAGTCTCTAGCCCCTTGGTATGAACATCGAATTCTCCAACTTCTGGTAATTCCCTTCCTGTCCTTCCCCATCCCACCTTCACTCTGCCTCCTCTTCCAGCTGCCTATCACCTCTCTCATGATTCTGCCTTCTTCTACTACCCATAGTGCTTTCCCCTTACATTCCTTCTTCACCTCTCCTGCCTATCCCTTCCCCCACCCCTCGATCTTTCCTCTGATTGGTTTTTCATCTGGCACCTTCCACCCTCCCCCCACCTTCTTTATAGGGCCCCTTCCCTGCCCTTCTTCCGTCCTGACAAAGGGTCTTGGCCTGAAACGTTGACTGCTTGTTTCAACAGATGCTGTCCGACCTGCTGAGTTCATCCAGCTTGTTTGTACGTGTTGATTTGACCACAGCATCTGCAGTGTACTTTGGAGTTATTGACACTACTGTTTATATCTGATATAATATAACAGCCCAGCTTTTTTTTCTCAGTTCAGTTTGCAAGTTTTCAAAAAATTTTTTTTCAGTTTGGGTTTTTTCTTACTGTATAAATACAGGATGAGTTTGGGAGATTTGTTACTTTTGTGTTATCAATAGTTTATACTTGTATATACTGCTGTATTAACTTTGTATTCCCAATCTCTCTGTATTTCTATTGTTACTATGTTTTATTTGAAAATCAATAAAAAGATTTAAAAAGGAATTATGTACTTCAATATCAGTTTTTTGGCATAAAAGACAAATGCTTGAAACTGTATAGGATTTTTATAGGCCTCCATGTAGTCTTTAACATGTTGAGCTGAAAATCAAAATCAACAGCACTACAGATGCTGGAAATTTTCTGAGTTTTTTCAGCATTTTCTGTTTTTGTTTAATATATTTAGAATACATGAATAATCTAGTTTTACAGTATTTTGATATAAATTATGCTAAACTTTATGCCACATTTTAATTTGGGTGTTAGTAATATACAGAAATGAATACATACAAACTATAAATTTTATTTAACATCTATCATTCCACATTATCTCTGACCATTGTGCACCATTCGTGACTCCTCAGATTGTGAAGTAGTTCATACCCAAATGCAGCAGGACCTGGACGATATCCAGGCTTGGGCTGACAAGTGACAAGTAACATTCGAGCCAGTCGTGCCAGGCAATAAACATCTCCAACAAGAGAGGCTCTAGCCATCATCCCTTGACATTCAGTGGCATCACCTACTAAATCTCCTACTATCAACATCTTGAGAGTTACCATTGATGGGAAACTGAACTGGTCTAGCCATATAAACACCTTGGCTACCAGAGCAGGTCAAGACTAGGAATCCTGTGGTGTACAATTCACCTCCTAACTCCCCAAAGCCTGCACACCAGCTACAAGGCTCAGTTCAGGAATGTAAAGGAATACTCGCCTCTTGCCTAGATGAGTGCAGCTCCATCAACACTCAAGAAACTTGACACCATCCAGTACAAGGTAGCCCACTTGAATGGTACCCCTTCCACAAGCATCCAGTCCCTCCACCATCTATGTACAGTTGCAGCAGTGTGCACTATCTACAAGATGCACTGCAGCAACACACCATGCAGCACCTTCCAGACCCACAAACACTACCATCTAGAAGGACAAGAACAGCAGATACCTTGGAAATCCCCCTCTAAGTCACTCAACATCCTGACTTGGAAACATATCGCTGTTCCTTCATTGTCACTCAGTCAAAATCTTGGAATTCCCTCCCTAACAGCACTGTGGGTGTACCTACACCTCAGGGACTGCTGCAGTTCAAGAAGGCAGCTCATCACCACCTTCTCAAGGGCTACTAGGGATGGGCAATAAATGTTAGCTGAGCTGGCAATGCCCACATCCCGTAAATGAATAAATTTAAGTGTCAAAAGTCAAAATGCTTGCTGTTAAAAATAACTGCCTGCAAATCTTGGAAAGTCCTTAACCTGACAATTAACCAATGGTAACATTGATGTGGCATTAACTTGACAATACCTAATGTATTTAATCTCTTTCCTCAGGCCAAGAGTCAGTTCAAACGTAGATCGACTGCCAATAATGTTGAGATTCACATTCCAGTCCCTAATGATGCAGATTCGCCCAAGTTTAAGACCACCGTGGGAAATGTGAAGTGGGTGCCAGAAAGCAGTGAAATTGTGTGGTCTATCAAATCATTTCCAGTAAGACCTTTGTTCATGCTTTCTCTGAATATATTAACACGTTCTACAAACATTGATTCTTGTGTGTCACAGTTGTCTTAAAGCCATGTTCAGTTACTTCATCAATGACTTTCTTTCGCTTGTATGCTCACCCTGAGATGTTTGCTGATGACTGTGCAAAGTTCAGTTTTACTCATAACCCTTAGCAAATAAAACAGCCCTTACTTGCATGTATAAAGACCTAGACAAGATTTTAAACATGGACTAATAAGATAGCAAGTGATAACCATCCCTCACAACAGTAAGTCAGACAATCTACACTTGACATTCTGGTGGTACTATTGTCGTCTAATTTCCCACAATCAATATCCTTGGGGTTGGGGTCAACATAGAAATTTAACTGGGAAGTCACATATATACCATGGCAAAAGGGCAGATGAGAGATTGGGTATATTGTTATGAGCGGCAAATCTGACTCCCCAGGCTTTTCCATCCAAGGCACAAGTTAGGAATGTGCTGGAATACTCCTGATTTGTCAGAATGACTCCAGCTGCAATAATCCTCAAGACAGAATACATCCCATACACCAGGCTAAACATTCTGCCCACTACCACTGGTGCACAGTGTCCATGGTGTGTATCTTCTGCAAAATGCACTGTCATCGCTCACCCTGGCTGCCCTGAAACTCATGATCTCTTTCTACAAAGAAGAATGAGAGCAACAAATGAAAAGGGACAGTGCTACTTGCAGGTTCCCAACCAAGTTGCCCACTATTTTGATCTATTCTGACATTGCCATTCCTTCATCAACACTGGATCTAAGTCCTGGAGCACCCTCCCCAGTAGCCCTGTGAGAGCATCTTACCTAGGGTTGTGGTGCTCTAAAAAAGAACTCACCCCACCACCTTCTCGAGGACAGTTAGAGATGGGCAGTGTGGGCTCTCATTGTCAACAACACTCAATTGCTGAAAATGAATAGAGAAAAAAAAACAAAGCCTGATAGTGATGTAGATGGGGATTTGCAAGATTCAATGCAAATTAGTCACAAAAGTATGATGGTTATAAGAGCAGATTTGAATGTGGATATATTGCACAAAGGGACTGGCCTCATGCTGTGGCGTCTTTCTGCTGTGTACAAGGCCTGAAATCCCACTCACCTGAATGCATATGCTTCAATAGCCCAAAACAGTTCACAGATTTGGACCTGCTACACATTTTGAAAAATATATTCCTCCCACCACCAATGCACTCTTGAGTATGAACTACAGAGTGCTCTGCAGATTTTGCCATGGCTATGCATCAGTGATGGAAGGATTAAATGTTTAGTGGGGTTGATGGGATACAAATCATTTTACACATACACTGGCATTCCTTGTAAGTTCCTTTCTAAGTCGCACGCCATCTTGATTTGGAATAAACACCATTATGTCATCGCCACTGGGTTTCACGCTGAACTCCCTTCCAGTGGTACCATTGAACTGTAGTAGTTTGGGGTAGCAGCTCCCTATCACTACCAATGGGCAATTGTGAATGGATGATAAATGCAGTAAAAGCTCATTCTGTAAATAAATAAAAAATAATGATCACTTGACTTGGCTAATGAGTTCCCTCTGTGCTATAGGGTGGGAAGGAGTATCTGATGAGAGCACATTTTGGGCTTCCTAGTGTGGAAGCTGAAGATAAGGAGGGGAAGCCCCCGATCAGCGTGAAGTTTGAAATTCCCTATTTTACCACTTCAGGAATACAGGTGGGTACATAGTGTCATAATGAATTCTTGATTTCACTGTGTCCTTCTCCTCAGATCCCAGTTAGAGATTTTAAGTACATTTTTCTACTATTTCTCTAATCACTGTAGTCATGCTGTCTCTGATGTATATCCAAGTGGCCCCAACTGAAGTACTGACATAATTTATTGACCTTGAGTTCTCATCTGTGCTCTACATCACCCAGTGCAACTGCAACAGTTGTTAACATAAAGGTGATAGTTTAGCACTGAGGATTTGGCATAGCCCTAGTAAATATCTTCTCTCTAATTATGCACAAACCAGTGGGTGTAGTTTGATGTTGGAAGGTAATAAGATTATCTTAAAGCTGTACTGGCTGTCATTTTTTAGTAAGGCCAGCATTTGGTCCCAATGTGTAGTTACCCATGTTAGAATTACAAGGCCTGCTTTCACATTGCTTGTTAGTAAAAGCTCTTGGCTATCTTGTACATCTAGTAGATTACAGTGTTTCTTCTGAGACTGCCTAGTGCAGGGGTCAGCAACCTTTACCACTGAAAGAGCCACTTGGACCAGTTTCCCACAGAAAAGAAAACACTGGGAGCCGCAAAACCCGTTTGACATTTAAAATGAAATTACACTGCATACAACGTTTTGTTTTGCCTTTATGCTATGTATAAACAAACTATAATGTGTTGTATTTATGAAATTGATGATCTCCTGCAGAGAAAACGAAATTACATTTCTGCATGCAACAAAAACATTTTGAACTCCGAAAAAAAGACGTTGGGTTGAAGGTTACTTTTAAGTAAAATACTCAACGTCTATTTGAGTCCTTCTTGTATTTAGGAAAAACGCCAAACTTAAATTTGCCGCCAGCAGCAAACCAAAAATAACGTCAGCCAGCTGAAAAATAAAAGGACTATTTCACTGAACAATGAAAACATATGAATATACGTAAAATAATAGGCAATTAAAATATTTATCATACTTGTTCAGGTTGACTCACACCTGACAATGCAGTCGTATTCAGTAGGGATGGATCGATGCTTAGGGGAGTGACCGGGAAGGATAATGTGTTTTTTTCCTCTCTGAACTCACAGAAGCGTTTCCCAAACGATGTTTGCATTGCGATGATTGCAGAATGTAAATACTCCGAATTTATCATGTCGTGACCTTGTTTGAACTCTCTCAAATTGGGGAAGTGAGACAATGTGCCTTTCTGTAAATCTCTGGCAAGCAACGTCAACTTGCGCTCGAATGCCAAAACATCCTCCAACATGTGCAGGGCTGTGAGTCCTTACCCCGTTGAAGAGCTGTGTTCAGCGTGTTCCGGTGCGCTGTCATGTCTACCATGAAGTGTAGCTTTTCCAGCCACTCTGGCTGTTCCAGCTCAGGAAAGTTGAGCCCTTTGCTGCCCAGGAAAGTTTTCACTTCTTCCAGACACGCGACAAAGCGTTTCAGCACCTCCCCTCTGGACAGCCAGCGATAAAAACACGTTGTAGCAGTGTGCTACACGCAGTCAGTAAACTGCAGTCAAAGATAGCTTTATTCGAACTAAACAGCCTTGCTTTTAAGCCTCCCTCAACCCGCCCCCCATGGGCGCGGATGCTGCAAAAGACACGTACTCACAAACCCCCGTAGGCTATCTCCCTTAGCCTGAACGCTGGCTAATTGTGAGCCGGTTCGGATGTGTCAGGAAATGGGTCGCCACAACGTCTTATTTAGATTGTACAAGATCACCATAATCTTCAAATTTAGATTTACATTTCAAAAACTAACAAACTAACATAAAATACATTTTAATTAAATACTGACCATGTAGCGGTGTGCTACACGCAGCGCTAAAATTACGACACAGAGTCGGTAACTGCAGTCGAAGGAAAAAACTTTATTCGAAATCTTCAGCCTCACTTTTAAGCCTCCCTCAACCTGCCCCCCATGGCGCAGAGGCTCCAAAGCTCTGTGCTCGCAAACCCCCGTAGGCTATCTAATTGTGAGTCGGTTCGGATGTGCCAGGAAAAGGGTCGCCACAACCAATTATTTCCCAAAGCAACAGGGAGCCGCAGCACAGACGTAAAAGAGCCACATGTGGCTCCGGAGCCGCGGGTTGCCGACCCCCGGCCTAGTGTAATCCACATGAACTGGAGTATTATTTTTTACTCTGGTTTTTCCAGACTACAAGTTCTAAATTTTCCCCATTAGTGATTAGCAACCATCATTTATTTCACGACCCAATCTGTAGATTCCCACAGGGAATCAGATCGAATGCAAGTATTGTTAAAAATTATTGGTTCACTTTGAGGGATTCTATTGAGTTCAGTGATAATTCTCTTGACTTTGTGAATGATGTCCAAGTCATTTGTTTGGGATACACATGCTACTGAAATTTTTTTTAAATGGACACATATGTTAAATGATTAAGTTAGATCATTGTTTATAGTGGAAGAATGAGGTAACATTCAAATATCTCAAAAAAACGAATACTAAATCAGGGATTCACTCCTTCGAAACAATGGCATGAGGGGAACTAAAAATATGACAAATCCCTAGGGTCATTGGTATCCATTCCTAGGATTTTGAGAAGTAGCTGAGAACATTTTGAATGCAAAGTTGCGAAGCTCTTTGAAATATGAGAGGGTGTGTCTGGTGGTAGAATCTTGATGAAGGTGTATCAAATTGGGACAGATGTTCTGTTGGATGTGAAAACTGGTAAGTGAGTGATGATGGCCACTATCTATAGAAGAGAGTGATAGCAGATAATAGGCTGAGGTTGAAGGTTCTGTAGAGGCGAAGCCATGGCTAAGGCAAAAGAAAGACATCCTGGAGGTACCTCTATTGAAAATCTTGTCTCAAAATTTAAAAAATTGAATAAAATAGTGCCAAATGTTATTGGAACGCAGCATTTTGTGTGTGTTGCTTGAATTTCTAGCATCTGCAGATTTCCTCATGTTTGCCAAATGTTGTTATTCATTTTAGACATTCAATTCAATTATAATTGTTATGCAACCGTACATGAATACTCATGAATACAGCCAAACGAGACATTGTTGCCTCGGGGTCAAGGTGCTTAAACACATTACCAACAGTCACACACAAGAACACATTCATGGAATAAGAGTCCTAACACCCCCTCCCCCAAACCCTCGACTGCGGTGTGACGCCTAATCCGCACATATAGAATATTAGTAAAAATATAACAGTGCGAAATATGCATGTATATAGTCCAGACCTCGCAGTCCACCGGGATCATTTCTTGACCAGCCCTGCTGCCCACTAGGTGATTTCACAGCTTAGAGGCCCAGTCCTCAAGTATATAGGCACATATAGAATATTAGTAAAAATACAACCAAATATATATGTACATAGTCCATACCCCTCGGTTGAATTGAGATCTTCAGTCAACCACAACTGCGCTGTGCCACCATCGGTAGAGTGCTATGACTCTGATGCCCCTGCCCCAGAAGTTGCAAAGTGAGCGACCCCACTTGAGGTGCAAGTCCATTGCGTGTCACCAAAAAATCTGCATTTGACCACGACAGAGCTTGTCTTCTGCCAAGCAAAACCCTGGGAGGGCAGCAGCCACTCGTTTCTGGACGTCACTCCACACTGCATCCGGTGAAGCATAACAGCTTCATCTCCTCACTCTGGCAGCTAGAAACAAGCGCCACTGTAGCTTCAGGCCTAGTTTCGCTAAAAGCTTCTCCACCGTCTGCCTCTGTTCTTCCAATAAATCAGAAAATAGAACTTGCAGCGTACCAGATTGCCAATACCCAAAGGTTTCTTGTGATCAGAAGAAAAACAACTATGATGGCCACTTGCTATTTGACTGTAAGCCTCCAGTCACGTGGCCATCTTGCCAGAAGCAAAAAAACTCAAGATGTACAACTAAGACATCCAAGCTATATTGTTATATAAATACTGAAAAGCCAAGAATTAGAGAAATGGTGACTTGGTATACATAAATCTTATCTCTTATGAGCAGATATAGAAAATAATCTTTTGCTGATGGGATAGGAAGCTATTGATCAAGCTTGTCATAGGGAATACCATCCTATGTAACTAAGGGGATAGAAGTTTTGCAATAAGCTGGTTAGACCGCACAATGATATTGGAAGCAGTTCAGGGCCCCAGCATATTCGTTAGTCTTTGAGGAATTGTGGTGCTCAGTTACCAGAATAATACCTAGTTAAAGTAATGAAATTATAAAAAACAAGTATTTCTTGCAATTTAGGTTAAATATTGAATTGATCAAGGTTTTCAAAGTAGTAGAAGGAGCTGATAGAAACTACTAATTCCAATTGAATAAATTTAGCACAAGGTTACATCTTTCGAAAAAGGAAGTAAACCTTTCAAGAAGTTTTATTGCGAATCTCCATTGCGAATTTGGTGGTAAGAAATGTCCTCTTCCTATTTCTAAAATGCAAAGTGCTGAAAATAATTCAGGTAAGATGGGGATGGGGGGTGGGGGAGTTTTGTGTGTGTGTGTGTGTAAAAACACACACCAGTGATGATGTTGGCAGCAATTGGAAGAAGACGCTGGAGGCTAGTGAGTAGCACAAGTGAGGGTTGTTTAAATAGAGAGAACAAGGAGGGGGCATGTGCTGAAATATTTGCAGCTATGTGAGTTGAGAGTGGAAGAGCAGGAAGTGGAACAAATGTAGTTGAGTGTGCCGCGATTTGTGAGTGTAACAATACTGATAGAAAAGAAAGGTGGGAAGGTGGTGTTGGTAGAATAAATGTGATGGAAATGGAGAAAAGCAAAAGCAAGAGAGCTATTAACTTGCACTGACAATTTAATATTCTGTAGATCATATAGCCACTTTTTCAACTGGGGGTATAAATTAACGATTGCGACAGCTTTGCTGAATGCAGAAGCTTAATTTCTCAGTTCGTGATTCAATGTTGTTTCACTTTCACTACTTTCAAACAGAAGTTTTAAAAATTTCAACATGCTCTACATTGCCTTTTCCTTGGAGTACAAGTGGTGGTCATTGGAAATACACATACAGCGACACAATGTTGCAGCTGATAGAATTGCTCACTAACTCACTTGACCTCCAATGTGGTCACACATCTGCTTGTAACTGTGTGACTTTCCTCTGGGTGCTCCAGTTTCCTCCAACATCCCAAAGAGACAGTTGCAGGGTTAATTGGCTGTTGTAGTACCCCTAGTGTGTAGGTAGTGGTAGAATCTGAGTAGAGATGATGGAAATGTGGGAAAGCAAAATAAGATTAATATAATTGAGTGCTTGATGGTCAGGACTTTGGTGAGTTTGTTTCCATGTTGTATGATGTTAAATAATATAATATGTAGAGTCACATTACATAATGGAGATTTAATAATCTCATTGCTAAGTAGTAGAGTCTCGTGTATTTTTACTGTTCCACTGCAAAGTCTCCTCAAGAGATGCCCACTTTGAATTAGTTTTCAATGTCCAAATACATCTCAGTACGCCTGAAATCTGGCATGCTGCTTTGTTTTGATGGTGTTACCATGACCCAATTTAATTTTCTCTCCTGCCAATTTGTTCTGGCAAAATGACTCACATTTCTCTTTACATGTCTTTCAGTCAGCAAGTTGTACTCTGGTTTTTAACTCTCAAATAAAAAGCTTAAACACAAAAGAGATTCTGTAGATGCTAGGAATCCAGAGACACACAAAATGCTGGAGGAAGTCAGCAGGTCTGGCAGCACCCATGCAAATGAATAAACAGTCAAAGTTTTGGGCTGAATCCTGAAGAAGTGCCTTGGCCTGTAACATCAACTGTTTATTCATCTCCATAGATGCTACCTGACCTGCTGAGTTCCTCCAGCGTTATGAGTGTGTTGCTCCAAATAAAAAGCTTGATCTGAATTTGTTAGTGTTGGCCACTAGAGGGTGGTGCTGTCTGTGTACAGGTCAATTTTACTGCCATCTGTGTTTAACAACAGAAAGTGGGTATTCTAGGCAAGCGAGCCAGATCAACAGCAGCAAGTAGGTAAACCACATCAAAACTTTCCAAGGACACAATGAGAATCGTGGGAAAGGTGGAAGCATTGGGACTGCTGTGCTTGAAAATGTAAAGAAGCAAGCAGTGCTGTGCAATTTAAATTAAGATTAAACCAGAGGGGAGGAATGAGCATTTCCGGCACTGAACTCAACAGCTCAGAACCCATTAGTAATAGAAAGTGGTTCTGGTGTAAAGCTCCTGTCAGTGCCAACGATGACACATTTTTAGCCTAGTGTGATTCTTTGAACTTCAGTGTTTAGGGTGGGGGAAAGAAAAGACACTTGTTTTCTAACAGTAGAAGCTGGCTGTTCTGTCACTCAAACTGCGTTCTCTGCTAGGTTGCTCCAGAGCACTTTGCAACCTCCTTGCTTGGATTACAGACAGCGTATACTTGGCAAAACTGTAAATTTGTTAATTATTGTCACATCTACCAAAGTGCAGTGAAAAACTTGGCTGTATTACCAGCTATATTGATCAATTCATTACAACAGTGCATTGAGGTAAAGCAGTAACAATGCAGAATAAAGAGTTGCCATACAGACGAAGTGCAGTCCAGGTATACAGTAAGGTGCAAGGGCATAATAAAACAGAATGGAAGGTGAAGGGTCCATTGTATCATACTAGGGAACCATTCAATTGTCTCATAACAGTAGAATGGAAACTGTTTTGAGCCTGGTAGTACTTTCCTTCAGACTTTTGTATCTTCTGCCCCAGTGTGGGGGTGGGTGGAAGAGATAATGTCTGAGGTGGGTGTGGTCATTGATTATGCTGCTGCTTTACTGGCTGCATGATTTCTGTGATGAGCTGAGCTGTGTCCATAACTCCACAGTTTCTTGCAGTTGTCATACCAAGCTGTGATGCATCCAGATCAGATGATTTGTGACATGGATAACTGTAAGAGCATGTAGACTGCCCCCACCCCTTTCCTTCCTGAAGTCAATGATCATCTTGTTTGTTTTTGTGGAAATTGAGGGAAAGACTACTGTCAATGACACCATGTCACTTGGCTCTCTCAGAATGTGCTCCAACTCTTGGTTATTTAAGGTATAATCCCCATAGTGATAGATGGAGTTAGAGCAGAGTCACAAATGTATAGAACTTAGAGTAGGAATCTGAGGATGCATCCTTATGGAGTGCCATCCAGAATAGATGTGCTATTGTTGCTGCCTATCCTTATTGCAGTCTGTTGATCAGGAAGCAAGTCAAGGATCCAGTTCCAAAGGGTGATGTTGAATCTTAGGTTTTGAAGGCTAAGCTTAATGTTTAGCCTTCTTTGTAGTTTCAACCACATTTCTGGAATCAAAGTTTCCAGTGGGTATTTCCAACATTAAGCACTCCTCTTTCTGAAAGGCATGAAAATGAAAGATAGCAGGATGTAGGTGGTGTAGAAAGAATTGACATTGGACACCTTATCTATCCAGTGTTTCTCAGGCAAGGCCACAGTCACTCTCAGAATCATTCTGGACTGTGCCCCCTGATTTCTGCTTTGCCTGTTTATAAATTGATTATTTGTATTCTTAAAGGCTGACTCCAAAGTTCCCTAATTTGGAAAGTTTAGTAACTGCATATCAATTCATTTTCCTGTTGTGAACCAGGAAAATGGCATTGTTACACACCAAACATGACAGCATTATTTACATACTAATTTATATTACAACGTACTGAGACTTATAGAAATATACCTTGGAGCACCTAAAAGTACAAACATGATTTCCAGATTTTGTTGTCCAAATCTAACTGAGTAACTGTAAAATAAAAAGCAGAGCTAAGCTGACCAAGGTACGATACAAATTTAACCTAACTTCTATCCCTTCAGATGTTTTCCTTGGAATATACATCCAGATTCCTATCTGTCAAGTGGTATGTTTAAACGATCCTTGCCATATTGTAAATGATACAGCTATTGCCCTGAACTCTACATGCAAAAATAGGAACATGTGATTTTTGTTTGCGATTAAAAACTTGTGAAGACATGTTTGGATTCTGATGTTCTGTCTCCATTAATGTGTAGATTTTCTTTGGTGTAAAAGATGATTTTCTGCCTCCATCCCATAGGAAGGGTAGTATCATGCAGCGTGGCCTCCAAGACAGATGTTAGTTTAACCTTCTCCTGGCTACAGTGATAGAGGGGAAACATCATTTGAAAGAAGATTACTATGGCAACAAAATATACACAATGGGCTCTGGAGCGGCAACAGAGCAGGGATTCTGTGAATAACACAACAGATGCTGGAAATGATGTTTTAAAGGTTATGAGCCCCTTTGGGTACAGTCCTACACACCAATTTAATTTGGACTAAGTGCCAAACCTTCACCTAACTGCTGCCTGCATGTATTAACACTAAAAGGTATAAACCCATGGAGCACTGCAGTACTTTTGGACTTCTGAATGAAGAGAGCCATTGGATTTCCCTAACTTGGATCTCATCTATGCATAACTAATCTGATAGGAAAGGCACTGTATCAATCAGCATTCCTACAATCACATTTCTTTGCAATTTTGAAGGAGACCATTCAAAGGTACATTTAATGTCAGAGAAATGTATACAATATACATCTTGAAATGCTTTTTCTTTGCAACCATCCACAAAAACAGAGGAGTGCCTAAAGAATGAACGACAGTCAAATGTTAAGAGCCCCAGAGTCCCCCCCCCCCCCCAGCTCCTCCCTACTGTGCATAAGCAGCAGCAATCAACAATCAATCCCCCTTCCTCCCACCAGCAACTAAAAAGCATCGGCACCCTCCACCGAGCACTCGCGTGAGCAAAGTGTCATGACTCCCGTGACAAGTTGAAAAGGACCAGCAGAAATGGAACACACCTGGAGTCTGGTTTACTATAAATTAAGACTATATGAATTAATATCATTAAAACCAAATAATACGATACAGGTTATAAACTTTTATATATATATCTATCTCCATAAATGTGTTTGTGTGTGCGCATGTGCACACAAAGATAATAGTCCCGGAGGTAGATATCAGTCTTACGGTGTTGGGTAAGTTTAAGCAGTTCAGTTCACTCTGTGTTACATCGTGTTGAATTGATGGAGACAGAGAGAGTTAATTGAGTTGATGTTTCAGTTGGCAGCTTTAGTTGTTCTTGCTTCCAAAGTCTTTAGAGTCACTTCGTGTGAACCCCACACAGACACAGATGGACAGAGCCCCTTCTAGGAACGGTCTACTAACCCATGGCATGGGTTCACCACTAGCAGACCCCCACAGGCAAGCTCTTACCTGCACTGGTAATCAGGGGTCGAAATTAATTGGTCCGTGGCCTCCACCCTCGTGGTGGTCTTAAACTCCAGCAGAGGTTTCTCAGGTAGCTTCCACAATTATCCCGTGTCATGTCTCCTCTGCCGTTATCAGACCAAAAGCCTCAACTTCTTATAATCCATTTGAAATTCCAGCTGTCCATTAACTCAACCGCTCTGAACTGTTACCATGGTGACTTCCCAGTTCGTGTCTCAGATGGCGCCGTACTCTGTCTCTCAAGGTCACAATTAAAAATGTTATCAAAACCAAGTCAGAGTCCTCTCTCTCCTTTAATTGCCTCCTTGTTCATTAGACTGCTGAATTTTCTAGCAGTTTCTCACTTGCGTGACAAAAGCAACAGTAAAGACACAGACTTGCAGTTACCCCAAAGAGTACATTGTTCACCCGGCATTCAACATACCACTGGCTCTCTCTGTCCCTAATAAGGGAGAAGGAGGTGTCTCCGTTTTCACAGCGAGCGGGAAGACATAACAAACAACTTGCTGGTTTACGATGGTAAAAGTCCGCCACATTGCTTTTTTTGAGCTCTGTGCTCAAAGATTATGAGTCTCTGAGCACACAGCTGCAGATATTCTGACTCCCTGAGGACACTGACCCTTGATCTGCCTGTCTCCAGAGGCCCGAGACCCTAGGCTTCCAAAGCAGAGCCTAATACTTAAAGCCGAGCGCTTGGCGTGCCGAACAACGACCAGTCCTGAAACCTGAGAGTGAGTCCCATTCCTGCAAAGAATCATAGTCAGCATGTAACTCCAGGTCAGGGTCTTCAAAAGAACCTTGAAAGGGCAAAATAAAGATATTAAAGATGGAAATAGAGCTGCTTCCAAAGATGCAAGCAAAGGAGTCGCCATTTAGCGCCATCACCAATCTACTCCGCCTTCTTCAGCCCACCCAACTCTCAGAGTAATCTCTTTTCCCTGCTTAGTTCCCTGTAATTCTTTCCCATGAGTCTTTCCCTGCTGTGTGCTTAACAGCTCCACCCTGATTCTCCTTGCATACTCATACAGCAGGGTAAATTCACAGTAGCCAGTTAATTTATTAGCTGGCATGTTCTCTGGGATGAGGGGAAAAAGCTGGAGCATCCAGAGAAAATTCAGCCCATTGAATCTGCTCCACCATGGCTGATTTATAAAAACCTCAACCTCATTCTCCTACCTTCTCCCATGACATTTGATGCTCTTACTAATCAAGTACCTATCAATCTCTTCTTTAAATATACACAATGACTTGGCCTCCACAGCCATCTGTGGCAATGAATTTCACAAATTCACCATCCTCTGGCTGAAGAATTCAACAGATTTTAGTGACATTCCCCCCTTCCCCACTTTTCTTCTAAGCTCCAATGAGCACAGGCCCAGAGCCACCAAACATTCCTCATACATTCATCCCTGGGATTATTCTTGTGAACCTCTTTTGGTCCCTCTCCAATGCTAGCATATCCTTTCTTAGATAAGGAGTCCAGAACTGCTCACAATACTTAGTGTGGTCTGACCATGCCTCATAAAGCTTTAGCATTATATTCTTGCTCCACTCAATGAATGCTCATACTGCATTTGCCTTTGTTACCACTCAGTCAACCTGCAAGTTAACCTCTAGGGAATCCTGCACGCCATTTCCCAAGCCCCTTGGCCCCACTGATTTCTGAATTTTCTCCCTGTTTAGAAATTGCCCTATTGCTTTATTCCTTCCACCAAACTGCATACCCATACACTTTCCTACTCAATATTCCATCTGCCTCTTCTTTGCCCATTCTCCTAATCTTTCTAAGTTCTACTGTAGACCTAGTTTGTAAACACATTTAACTTATATGATTAGATTGTTGATATGTAAATATGGCTATATCTATATTCAATGTCTAATTATGTGACTATAACTCTACGTTTTCTACAATTCTTACCAATTCAATAAGGGTATAGAATGATGGAAGTATCAAGAATGAGAGTGAAAGTGTTAGTAATGTGTTAGTTAACAGTTATATATAGAGAAGAAATAGTTACAAAGCAGAAGCATTTGCAAAAATAGACAAAAAGGAACAAATGTTGATAGAAAAATTAAACTACCAGTACAGCAATGCACGCACCTTTTAACTAAATAGGGAATTGGAGGTCATGATCTTTAACGAAGAACCAGCTGTAGCACGAATAACCAAAACAAAGGTGCATTAAAAACAGGACTTGATCTCAATATAACTTATCAAAGTACACAGGGCAAGTGGAAGTTAAGTGCAGCACTGTCCTATTAGACTTAAAAATCGCAGTCGGTTGTAATTATCAAGGTTTTGGACAGAATTCACATGGATTAAATTAAAGGATATGAAAGGTTTAGGCACTCTATCATAGCCACCTTTTATACTGTTTCTGTACAGCCTCTTGTACCCATTTGACTATTAAGTGGGATCATTGCTGATCTGTGACTCCAAGTATCCCAATTTAACTTGATTTATTGGATATAGATTACAATTTAATAGTTCAGCTGACATTGATTGTTGCTGGTGGAAGAATTTCTTTTCACTTGGTCGCTTACTGCACTGACTTTAAAGCCTGATTCTTGGATGGTGCTACCAGTGCAAATATTTTTCCCAACTCTTTCCCCTGAAAACAACAATCACTTCACCGGTTAATGTTCTGAATCCCAGGTAATGCACCCATCATTTTGAGAAATCAAAGAGGAAAAACTAAATATGAAATAAAAGCTCGAGAAAAACCATGTCAAGCTGACATCTGAGGAGAAAGGAGGAAGTCTTGATTTGGATCACTAATTTGACAACAGAACTGTCTGATAGAGCGTAAAAACCGTAAGTGCTGGAAATACTCAGGCAACATCTGTAGAAAGAAAAAGTTGTAATTACAATTCAAATGGGAGAGAAAACAAGTTAATCTTAAACAGGAGATATGGGAGATAAATGGGTAGGGAAAAAAATTTTTTTGTTAAGTTGAGGCTACGGTTTCTTACTTAGTGTAGGGGCCACCTACACTGTTTGCTTGCCATGCCTCCATTTTTGTCATTGGCAAACATATTTATTCGTTTATTTCTAAATGACTTAGACTGCGTTTTCAGTCTCAACATTGACTCTTGCAGATGCCACAAATCACACCCAAGTAATTGAGTACTTAGTTGTTATCCTTACTTATGACTCTATGGTGATTATTATGCCTTTCACAACTCAGCCAATATTTGGCCAAGTCAATAGTTTGCCTTCTATGATTTCATCTTTAGTTTTATGAAGAATTTTATCCACTTTCTGGTAGTTAATCTGAATAACATTGAAGGGCTTAAAATATGGCTCATCAGGAATAATGTACTCTTTTCAAATTCTCAGTTACTTAGTTGTTTTGAAGGTGTTCAGTTACTCTGTCCATAGTTATATACTCTGGTAACCCCTGATGATAGATGTATAGGCTATAATTTCCTGAGTTCTTACTCTGTACATAGCTGAATAATATACAAAGTTTTCCTTTCTATGGGGGTAATCCCAGCTTGAAAGATTTTGAAAGATTGCAGTTAGGGCTCAGTAATGTTCTCACTTATTCAAACCCTATGATTGAAGCCCTTGAGCTTTGACATCTTAGAACTATTATTTTCTGCGCTTTTAGATTGTTTCAAATTTAGCAGGTTTCTTTTATTAATTTAACAACATCCCTATGATGACAGAGTTTATCCTATACCACATGTTGTTCCTCAGAGCCCATGTAATCCTTATTCTAATATTGATTTTGATACACTTGAAGCTTCCATTGAAACATTTTTGTACCTCTCAACAATTGTTTTAACATCTATAGATGGTTTCTTCATTCTGATGGTTGTCAACCTTTTTCATCTTTGTGGCTTTTAGGGTGATTAAAGCTCTTGATAGTTTCATACCACATTTAATCCCTTTCTTTAAAAACTAACCTCGCTGCATCTCTGGTCATTTTACCCATCGGCAGATTTTTCTGCACACAATTTATCTCAATGTATAGAAGCCTTGGTCAAGTTTGAATCTTCATGGTTGTTTTGAACTGTACATTGACTCAGACACATTATCATTGTGGACACAGTGGGCTGAATGGCCTTCTCCTTGGGAGGAAATTTTGTGTACTTTTTCCTTTAAAATGATTAATTATTTATGAAATATGCAAAATTGCAGCTTTTTGGCAGTGGGGATATTGCCAGAAATGAGTGTTAACATTGGGGGGACGGTACACTAGTGTAACTGTTAGCGAAACACCGTTATAGCAACTGTGACCTGGGTTCGATTCCGCCACTGTCTGTAAGGAGTTTGTACATTCTCCCTGTGGCCGTGTGGACCTGTTACTGTGCTGTATCCCTAAATAAATAAAGCAAATTCATGTGCTGACTTTATAAGGACAGGTTCATTTCACAGGTGTGTTTTTCACATTGTTAGTAAGGCAGGCCAACATTTAATGACCATCCTTTATTGCCTTTGGGAAGTTTCCATTACCAATGTAGCAACAGGAATTAGAAGTAGAAATACTTCAATACATTTAATATTGAGCATTTGGATTTTATGAAAGAAAAAGGGGGAAAATGATATAAATGGCTGTATGAATAAGTGATTGTAAATAATATTAAATATTGAATATGGTCCTTTAAAATGGCTATTAGATTTTCTGCAGGAACTTAAACATTTATTCCTGACCTTGACCTCAGCTGAGTCCTTAACATAGTCTTGATGTACAGCGTGCAGTATTGTAGGGGTTACCTAATAGAATATAGACGTGTACATGTTTGTTTGAGCTCTAATAGTTAAGTGATGGAAGTTCACAAAGCGTGCCTATAAATAACTGGCATGTTCAGTGTTAGCCGAGCGAGAGGAAGTAGTAGAGGTAAGGAAGAAAGCGTTCATTTATAAATACTAGTGTAAGTCAATAACATTTTCATATCAAATTAATCCCTAATTTTGCATATGTAGTTCATTATACCAATAGTGATCCTTTTAATTTATGTTGAAAATAAACTTACTATATTTCCTTTCTGTAATCTGGAAAGAGCAGTCACATTTTGCACAGATCTTTGGATTCCTTTGTCAGTACTGTAATCCACACTATCCATAAATTATTATGCCTTCAGTAACTTCCTGTAGGAGATGGGGTGGGGATTAGAAGTGAGCTAGTTAGAAACAGCTAGATTGTTTGCATTTGCTCTTGTACTGTACCAGAATATTTGAACATAATGTTTACTGACCAGAGAAGGCTTTTCCCTCCTAATCTGCCTATTGTTAGCTCCCTAGTTATTTAAAGGGTTATTTTTGTATTCTGCAGATTGTATCACAAAGGGATACTTCATTTGAATATTCATTACATTTGTGACGTTTTAATGTTTATGGAGATGATTGATTTCAGTAATCTTTTCTGAAGATTACTAGAGGTTTTTGGTCATAGAATTGACTAGGTTCTTTCTCTAACATAACTATGTTGGTGCAGTGCTCAGGTTCTGACTTGTACCTACTCTGTCTGACATGGCACTGAAGTTCATTATCACAGGGATGATTCATGTATTTTGCTGTGGTGTTACTGTTGTACTATTTCTCTATATCCATTGCTTCACTGCACTATTTCCTCCTCTTCCCATGGCTCAGTGTATTCTCATATGACCAGATTGTTATAAAAATGTTTTTCAAGTATATATGTTTTAGTCCTGAAATGACCAAAGTTCATTTTTCACAGCAGTGTTAGGCTAGAAGTTATCCACTATACATGGGTGTTGCAATAAAGATAATTGCCCAGTCACTATACTCATTGTTTGTGGCTCCTTAATCTTGCCTGATCCTTGATTCTATTGTAGGGTTCGCTGTGAAGCATGTTCAGGTCCTGCCACAAACTAGTTAAGTTGTTTAAAAAAAGGGAAACCTGCACTCCTTGTGATTCTATTGCTTGGTATATCGATAGCATGAGCAGGAAGAGCAAAGGAACTGGAAAGGAATGGATTAAAAGGAAAGATCTATTGATACCCTAGTGATGCCATTTGGAACATTAGCTTGTTTACCAGCAATTCAAACTTGAAGCTATAATCTTCAAGTTATGTTAAATTTGATGATTGTTTAATGACTATTTCTAAATTCCTTTCTTTGAAGTTAGTTCCAAAGTCAAACATGATTTTTGCAGTTAAGCATCACTGTTTAATTTTTTTTTAAATATGTGGGAATTGTTCCGGATGTTCCAAAGAAGTTGATTGCAAGCTTCAATAGAGGGCTGCCCATGCTGGTTGTTTTGAGGAAAATGTTGTGTTAACAAGATACCATTACTTGGCACATACTAGAAGAACTGTAGCTATGGTTCCATTTATTTATACTGCAGACCACAAATACTACACCAACAGACTTGATTAGTAAGGGGTTATTTAGGTAGATTATATAGTAGCAGGATCAAAGAACTTCAAACCTCATCATATCATGATTAAGAAATTCTATGGCCCAAGAAATGCTGCCGTAGTACTGCAATTGGTGGTTCCAGAGGCGAGTTCAACCACTGCCATTTCCATTTGTTCAAATGTTTCACAAATAAAAATCAGTATCTCTCATAACACATTCAGGATTTTCAGTGGAATATGGTGTATCCTGTTAATGAAACTTTGAGGATTAAGGAAGATCTGAAATCTTGCAAATGGTTTGAGATTAAGTTGAATTAACTTGCTAATTAACAACAATCTAATTGAATGGAGAAATAGGCTTGTGGAGCATAATATGAATGGACAGATATCCCTTTAGTCATTTGAGGATTGGCAGTACATTGATTTAAGGCCCCATGCAAAGTCAGCTCCTTTACTAATGTGATACTCCCCCGGGCCTGTTCTCAGTTCTCAGTAGTATGAGGGCTTCATTCTACGGCAGGACTCACGAGTGCAATCACTCAGCCCTGCTTAAGAAAGCAACATTATTGTCTGAACTAAGTGAGTAAGATAAGCTGCTTTTATAAAGCTGCATTGCTTTCATCTAGTAGTTTGTGTAGAAAATTTCACAGCACTGGATTTGAAGTCCAAATAGATTTGAGCTTGGACTTCCACAGTTGAACTATATTTCCTTTTGAAGTTTAGGTGGCCATGGAATGCTGAATTTCAGTTTTGCCTCTGGGCATTTAGCACTGTGTGGGCATCTCATGCCACCAGGATACCTAGAGCATTATATTAACAACAGAACAGTTATCCAATGGTTGGATTTAGCTGAAATCAAAACTCTGAAAAGCTGAAGACTTTTATGGAATTGCACATTCTTTTCACAGTCGATTACAGTACGATTTAATATTTTAACAATTCCATTTTGCAACATCTTTAGTAATTAAAACAAAGTTCTCTTTACAAATCCAAAGTTTAAATTTGCTGAGGCACCAATTTAGTTGAAGTGGGTATCAAAGGCTTCTCTGATCTATGCTAAAATTGTACCTATATATTTGCGCTCACTATGTTCACAAAAATAAATGTGGTTAATCTTAAAAAAGGACTGTGGAGACTGAAGTGACCTCTGCCCTGAAATCCTGTGGTATGATTGGTTGAGCAACTTACCAGAATCACCACCTCTGAGATTTCAAGAAACCACCTATATGGTTCACCAACACAACCTGGGACTGAGATTTCTATTGCAGATCAAATCTGCTAGCAGCCCCAGCTGCACACAGAAGCCTACTCATAAACCCAGAGAAATTTATTCTTAGCTCATCTTTTACAATTAGACCCTTCTATTTTTAAGTAAAATGTTTCCATTTTGGCTTTGATTCTTCCTGATGCATAACTGAATTTGTTTTATTCATTGAAGGAGAAATTCTTAACCATACAGCTAGCTGACTGAGCAGTGTAGGTAAATGTGCAAAGTGTTCGATAGCAAAAGGAAATAGTGCTCTTGCCTTGAAAGAAATAATAATAAATAAAACTCATACTCTCAATATTCATTGCGTATTTATTTATTATTACTATTTCCTTTTTTGTATTTGCATAGTTTGTTGCCTTCTGCACACTGATTGAACACTGAAGCTAATGCAGTCTTTCATTGATTCTGTTATGGTTATTATTCTACAGATTTTTTGAATAGGTCTGCAAGAAAATGAATCTTAGAGTTGTGTATAGTGACATATATGTACTTTGATAATAAACTGACTTTGTATTTTGACAGCATAAAGAAATGGTTTACTCACCTTAACAGTAAAGGTCTCAAAATGCATTAATAGGAGATGGATCGAAAACTTTAATTGGAATATTTTTATTAATATCAGACATATTGAATTCAAAAGCATGTGCACAATAGTGCATTTTATGAAAGAGTAACAAAATACAAAAAATAAAGCTTTTTAAGGAAGTAGAAGACATTTAATGTGAAGATGTATGTATGAGACATACAGTTGAAGTTGGAAGTTTACATACACTTAGGTTGAAGTAATTAAAACTCATTGTTTAACCACTCCACAGATTTCATATTAGCAAACTATAGTTTTGGCAAGACGTTGAGGACATCTACTTTGTGCATGACATGAGTAATTTTTCCAACAGTTGTTTACAGACAGATTATTTCACTTTTAATTGACTATATCACAATTCCAGTGGGTCAGAAGTTTACAAACAAAATCAAAAAAAATCAGCCAAGACCTCAGGAAAAAAAAATTGTGGACTTCCACAAGTCTGGTTCATCCTTGGGAGCTATTTCCAAACGCCTGAAGGTACCATGTTCATCTGTACAAACAATAGTACACAAGTATAAACACCATGGGACCATGCAGTCATCGTACCGCTCAGGAAGGAGACGCATTCTGTTTCCTAGAGATGAACGTACTTTGGCGCGAAAAGTGCAAATCAATCCCAGAACAACACAAAGG
Source organism: Hypanus sabinus (assembly GCF_030144855.1). Taxonomy (NCBI): domain Eukaryota; kingdom Metazoa; phylum Chordata; class Chondrichthyes; order Myliobatiformes; family Dasyatidae; genus Hypanus; species Hypanus sabinus. The sequence continues at coordinate 48,144,437 of NC_082721.1, forward strand.
ACTTTGTGAAGATGCTGGAGGAAACAGGTAGTCAAGTATCTCTATCCACAGTAAAACGAGTTATCAACATAACCTGAAAGGCTGCTCAGCAAGGAAGAAGCCACTGCTCCACAACCGCCATAAAAAAGCCAGACTACAGTTTGCAAGTGTACATGGGAACAAAGATCTTACTTTTTGGAGAAATGTCCTCTGATCTGATGAAACAAAAATTGAACTGTTTGGCCATAATGACCATCGTTATGTTTGGAGGAAAAAGGGTGAGGCTTGCAAGCCAAAGAACACCATCCCAACCATGAAGCATGGGGGTGGCAGCATTAGGGTGGGGGGGTGCTTGGCTGTGGGAGGGACTGGTACACTTCACAAAATAGATGGCATCATGAGGAAGGAAAATTATGTGGATACATTGAAGCAACATCTCAAGACATCAGCTAGGAAGTTAAAGCTCGGTCGCAAATAGAACCGTAGAATACTACAGCACAGTACAGGCCCTTCAGCCCTCCATGTTGTGCTGACCCATATAATCCTTTTTTTAAAAAAGTACTAAACCCACACTACCCCATAACTTTTCTCAATTTTTCTTTCATCCATGTGCCTGTCTAAGAGGCTCTTAAATAACCCTAATGTTTTGGCCTCCACCGCCATCCCTGGCAAGTCATTCCAGGCACTCACAACCCTCTGTGTTAAAAAAACTTACCCTGATGTCTCCCCTAAACTTCCCTCCTTTAATTTTGTACGTATGCCCTCTGGTGTTTGCTATTCGTGTCCTGGGAAACAGGTACTGACTATCCACCCTATCTATGCCTCTCATAATCTTGTAGACCTCTATCAAGTCCCCTCTCATTCTTCTACGCTCCAAAGAGAAAAGTCCCAGCTCTGCTAACCTTGCTTCATATGACTTGTTCTCCAAACCAGGCAACATCCTAGTAAATCTCCTCTGCACGCTCTCCATAGGTTCCACATCCTTCCTATAATGAGGTGGCCAGAATTGAACACTTCTTCAAGTGTAGACTCACCAGAGATTTGTAGAGTTGCAACATGACCTCTCCATTCTTGAACTCAATCCCCCTGTTAATGAAGCCTAGCATCCCCATAGTCCTTCTTAACTACCCTATCAACCTGTGCAGCAACCTTGAGGGATGTATGGATTTAAACCCCAAGGTCCCTCTGTTCATCCACACTCTTAAGTAACTGACTATTAATCCTGTACTCATTAATGGGTCTTCCAAATGGACAATGGTCCCAAGCATACCTCCAAAATTGTGGCAAAAGTCAAGGTATTGGAGTGGCCATCACAAAACCCTGACCTCCCTCAATCCGATAGAAAATTTGTGGACAGAACTGAAAAGGTGTGTGCAAGCAAGGAGGCCTACAAACCTGACTCAGTTACACCAGTTCTGTCTGGAGGAATGGAACAAAATTCCAGCAACTTATTGTGAGAAGCTTGTGGAAGGCTACCCAAAACATTTGACCCAAGTTAAACAATTTAAAGGCAATGCTACCAAATACTAACAAAGTATGTAAACCTCTAACCCACTGGGAATGTGATGAAAGAAATAAAAGCTGAAATAAATCATTCTCTCTACTATTATTCTGACATTTCACATTCTTAAAATAAAGTTGTGATCCTAACTGACCTAAGACAGGTAATGTTTTCTAGGATTAAGTGTCAGGAATTGTGAAAAACTTAGTTTAAATGTATTTGGCTAAGGTGTATGTAAACTACTGACTTCAACTGTATGTAAGGTATAATTTATACACAGGTGATTGTAAAGATGAGAATGCAAGTAAAAGTGAAAAGTTGAGTACTGGTATAGTACCAGAACTATTGACCAGTAAGTCTAATATCTGTGGTAGATATTACTAGAGGGGACTCTGAGGTATATGATGTACAAACATTTGGATATACAGGGGCTGATTAGGGATAGTCAGCATGGTCTGTATACACCATGTCTACAGACCTTTGATAAAATTCTGTGTGGTAGGCTGCTTTAGAAAGTTAAATTGAGTGATATACTAGGGAACTGCCAAGTTAGATGCATGATGGCTTAATGGTAGGAATCTGAAGGTGATGAAAAAGGTTGTTTTTGGGACTGTATGCCTGTAACTGGTGGTTCCTCCCCCCCAGGGGCCCATTGTAATTTGTCATTTATGTCAGTGATTTGGATGAAAATATACAAGGCATGATTAATAAACTTCCAAATCACACTAATATTGGTGGTGTCATCAACATTGAAGGTGATTATCAGGATTTACAGAGAGATTATGATCAGCTGTGTTAAGTGAGCCAACAAATGGCAGATGGAATATAATTCACATAAGTGCAAGGTGTTGTATTTTGGGAAGACAACTGAAGGGTAGACTTTCAAAGTGAATGGTAGGTCTCTGGTGAGTGTTGTAGAACAAAGGGACCTAGGAGTACATGGTTCCCTGAAAGTGGCATCACAGGTAAACTGGGTGGTGAAGAAGACTCTTGGCCTTCGTCAGTAAAGGAGTTGAGTACAGAAGATGGGATGTTGTATGCAATTGTACGAGATGTTGGTGAGGCTAAATTTGGAATATGGTGTTCAGTATTAGTCACCCTGTTATGGGAAAGATGTCATTAAGCAGGAAAAGGTGAAAAAGACGTTTGTGAAGATGTTGCTGGGACTCAAGGGAAAGGGTTATGGAGAGGGTTTAAATAGGTTGGGATTTTATTCATTGAAGCATAAGGAGAATAAAGTTAATCTTATGGAGGTGTATAAAATCACGAGGGGCATAGATGGGTTGAATGCATAGTCTTTTTCCCAGGGTTGGGGAATTAAGATCTGAAAGGCAATGGTTTAAGGTGAGATGAGAGAGATTTAATAAGGAACTGAAGGGCAACTTTTTCACCCAGAGGATGGATATTATGTGGAATGAGATGCCAGAGGAAGTTGTTGAGGCAGGCATATTAACATAATTTAAAAGAAACTTGAAAAGGTTTAAAGGGTTATGAGCAAAACATGAGCGAATGGAACTAGCTTAGATAGGAATCTTGGGCAGCTTGGAGCAGTTGGATCAAATGTTGTTTTGCTGTGATGTCTGACTGTGACTCTGTAATTCCCCCTAGCAGGTGATTTGATCATTAAGTATTATTCAGACTATCACATCAAAAAAAGAACTGATAAATCAATGGCAGAAATGTACATATAGGTACAATAAAGAAAAGGGTGATATGGATTAGAGTTGTTGTGGCTGATAGAGAAATGGTTTCTTATAAAGAGTTTGGAGAAAAAATGATAAATCTGTTGCTCTGGCTCCACGCATGTTGCCTGACTTAGTCTTTACAGCATTGTTGGGTTTTGTCTGAGATTTCTTGCATCTACAGGAATTTGCCTTTGTAATACTGACAGGACAGCTCAGTTGACTAATCTGTATTGTAATCACAGAGCTATGATTTCCTTCTTGCACTGCAAGCATTGGAGTAATAGTATGAAATCCTCTCTCTGGTCATTATCATTGTTACGTTGGAAACTCCTTTGATGTCTATCTCTTAGAGTGTTTTGGGCAAGTTCACTCAGCTCCTATCTATTAATTTCATATGCAGTACTAGATAGATCTGAATGTCAAATTCAAGATCAAATAAACTGCAGATGCTGAATTATGAAATTTCCTTTCATTCCTACCACAGAGACCCAAACAGTCCTTTATAATGAAGGATCAATTTACTTTCAATTCCTGCAGTTGGGTGGGTTGTCAGCCTGCAGATGATAATGAAGATTGGAGGTGTTCTGGATAGTGTAGAAGACAGCGCAGTTGATCTTTAAACACACTCCACCCATGCAGAAGTGAACTTTCCAAAAACAGCTGTTCCTAATTATTTTCCCTTGTTCCTGCCTAATGTTTTTGTAATTTGCCCTGTTTCAATTTAATAGTCTCCTCCAAGATCCATATTTATTTTTATATATTGCTATCATAAAGTTTATGAAGTTGTGATCACTAAACAGCACTTGTTCCAGGGAAGAAGTATGGAGGTAAATGGAAATGGTGAGAGGAAGATAGTGTGCAAGAGTTTAATGGTGATGAGAAAAGAGGTGATGGATTAATCAGATATAGTGAGGTTGTATGATTAACCAGAATGGGTAAAGAGGCGTAGATATGGAACAGAATAGGAACCACAAGCATTGTTTGTGAAGAAAAGGTTCCTCTTTTTAAAAAAAAGTGAGCCTGTGTTCCAGATTACTTGTTTCCTTAACCATCAATATCAAACCTTGCTGCAGACCTTGTGTCTTTTATTCATCTGCTTAGTGATCTTTTTAAACTCCTTCATGAATGATATTTGTCCCTTCCCTCCATGTCGATGTGACCTCATCTCATTGTGCCATCCATTATTTTTGTCCCCACTCACCCACAAACTGAAGGAGTTATGTATTCATTGAAATTTGACAGCTACATCTTATTGCAGGTATTTGCTGTCCCCTGAACCCCCCTTAGAACTTCTATCCCACTTCTTTATTAAAACTATTGATTTAACTCATTCTTCCCAAAAGCTGTTGCTCTGTTTAGTGATCAATGAGTATACACACCATACACACTAAGGCTTGTTAACTAGTCTTATCAGAGTATACATTTGAGATGTAGGAGGAAATCAAAACACCTGAGAAAATCCACACCATCACAGGGAGAATGTAGAAATTCCATGTCAATAGAAGGAGGTCAGGCTGGAACCTGTGTCACTGGGGCTGAGAGCCAGCAGCTCTCCTAGTTATGCGACAGTGCTTGGATGAGGACTGAGCATTTGGCATCCTAAGAGTTGTAAGGATGTCAAAAGTGAATCTATTTAAGTTTCAGAGCACTTCAAAATGTTGGTAATGTTCACGTAAGTAATGGTAAAACTTCATCTTTTGGGTAGTAGTAAATTGGTGTTCACCACACATGGTTTTCTTTCCAACTAGTTTCTGAACCTTGTGCTACAACAGGAAAGTGCCTTGAAACTGTTCTCCATTAAATTCAGTACTGTGAAATGATGTAGGTTCTAGATAGCTGAGACAACACAAGCTTGTATATTGACCTTGTCCTAAAGCTACAAACTGTGTTGCAAAAAAACTTAAGATAAGTATCTTAATGTGTCTAGCTATTTCACCGAAGTCTATTTTCTTCTGCTCAGGTTCGCTACTTAAAGATCATCGAGAAAAGTGGCTACCAGGCTTTACCATGGGTTCGTTATATTACTCAGAATGGAGGTAAGGAATATGCAGACTTAATAGATATGGTCTCACCAATGATTAAGTCCTTTAACAAATATTATTTTTAATTGCTAAATACCTTCAGTAAGTTTTGATTAAGTTTTAATCAAAGCATTCTGTTATGTTGTATTTTCACATGGAAAAGCTTCCCAAAATGGTATTTTAATATCCTTGGCATCTTTTAATCTTGCTAGAACAGGGGTCACCAACCTTTTTTGCACCGTGGACCAGTTTAATATTGACAATATTCTTGTGGACCAGCCAACGGGGGGTGGGGGTTTGTTGATCACAACCGGAATATAGGTAATAAGTCAACTGTAAGTCACTTGTAAGTAGCTAATACACTTTCTTTTATTTCTAAAATAGTTTATCTAATGAATTTAATATTAAACACATAGCGTATATTTTCCTCGCATGAATATAGTGATAACTCAATTATAACTTAACATCATAACATTTTAAGAGCAAACATGAGGAAATCTGCAGATGCTGGAAGTTCAAACAACAACACACACAAAATGCTGGTGGAATGCAGCAGGCCAGGCAGCATCTATAGGAGAAGTACTGTCGACGTTTCGGGCCGAGACCCTTCGTCAGGACTAACTGAAAGGAAAGATAGAAAGAGATTTGAAAGTAGTGGGGGGAGGGGGAAATGCGAAATGGTAGGAGAAGACCAGAGAGAGTGGAATGAAGCTAAGAGCTGGAAAGGTGATTGGCGAAAGTGATACAGAGCTGGAGAAGGGAAAGGATCATGGGATGGGAGGCCTTGGGAGAAAGAAGGGGAGGGGGGAAGCACTAGAGGAAGAAGGAGAACAGGCAAACAACTAAATATGTCAGGGATGGGGTAAGAAGGGGAGGAGGGGCAGTAACAGAAGTTAGAGAAGTCAATGTTCATGCCATCAGGTTGGAGGCTACCCAGCTGGTATATAAGGTGTTGTTCCTCCAACCCGAGTTTGGATTCATTTTGACAGTAGAGGAGGCCATGGATAGACATATCAGAATGGGAATGGGACGTGGAATTAAAATGTGTGGCCACTGGGAGATCCTGCTTTTTCTGGCGGACGAAGCGTAGGTGTTCAGCAAAACGGTCTCCCAGTCTGCGTTGGGTCTCACCAATATATAAAAGGCCACACCGGGAGCACCACACCAGCCGACCCACAGGTGAAGTGTCGCCTCACCTGGAAGGACTGTCTGGGGGCCTGAATGGTGTGACGGAGGAAGTGTAAGGGCAGGTGTAGTGCTTGTTCCGTTTACAAGGATAAGTGCCAGGAGGGGGATCGGTGGGAAGGGATGGGGGGGAACGAGTGAACAAGGGAGTTGCGTAGGGAGCGATCCCTGCGAACAGAAAGATGTGCTTGGTAGTGGGATCCAGTTGGAGGTGGCAGGAGTTACGGAGAATTATACATTGGACCTGGAGGCTGGTGGGGTGGTAGGTGAGGACAGGGGAACCCTATCCCGAGTGGGGTGGCGGGTGGATGAGGTGAGGGCAGATGTGCGGGAAATGGGAGAGATGCATTTGAGAGCAGAGTTGATGGTGGAGGAAGGGAAGCCCCTTTGTTTAAAAAAGGAAGACATCTCCTTCATCCTGGAATGAAAAACCTCATCCTGAGAGCAGATGCAGCGGAGACAGAGGAATTGTGAGAAGGGGATAGCATTTTTATCTTCTAACTTCCATTAATGCCCCTCCTCCCCTTCTTACCCTATCCCTAACATATTTAGTTGTTTGCCTGTTTCTCCACCTCCCTATGATGCTTATCCACCCACCCCACCGTCTTTCCCCCGAGGCCTCCTGTCCCATGATTCTTTCCCTTCTCCAGCTCTGTATCACTTTCGCCAATCACCTTTCCAGCTCTTAGCTTCATCCCACCCCCTCCGGTCTTCTCCTATCATTTCGCATTTACCCCCTCCCCCCACTACTTTCAAATCTCTTGCTATCTTTCCTTTCAGTTAGTCCTGACGAGGGTCTCGGCCCAAAATGTTGACAGTACTTCTCCTTATAGATGCTGCCTGGCCTGCTGTGTTCCACCAGCATTTTGTGTGTGTTGTTGATAACATTTTAAGTATTGTTTGGTTATTAAACACACAATGCATATTTTCCTCAAATGAACATATAAAATCATTGCAACACACCAATATTGCTGAATCAGTGGGAGCCCTGGCCTTGTTTCCCTGCAACAAGATGGTCCCATCCAGGGGTGATGAGAGACAGTGATTCTCAACGGGGTTCCTTATGTCCAGTCTGTTCCGCAATTTAGTTTTTGTGGCTCTTAGCACTTGCTTCTGCCCTGCTTGTTCACGTTTTCTTTGCTCAAAACTCAATGGGTTTGTCTTTAAGTGCAGGGTGCTTGGACTCAAGATGCCAAAGCAGTTTTGAGGGCTTCATTGCCTCATTAGATAGCCTGCCGCCAGATGCCTTGGCCAGATGCAGGTGGTCGTGGGTGGGGTAAGGGCCTGAGGTCCCTGTGCCTGGGCCCCGGCGGTTGCAGTCTGGAGAGAACAACTGACCAAGCGAGGAGTGCAACAAGGCATGCGCCCGCTCCCCCCCCGCCCCCCGCCCCGTAGGTAGGTAGGATCTATCGGCCGACAAAAGTTTGGCTCGAGGGATGACTTCCAGTAGATCACAGTGAGGTAGCTGCTCTGCTGCTTACAAAACCCTGAGCCCGAATTAGGTCATCTGCGAATATTTTAGCACTGGGTTCCCCACAAACATTCGGTGTGCTAAACAGATTTAGAGGCGGCGCCCATCTCTCTGCGCTCCAGGCCAGTAGCAACGGCACTTCCCGCCAGCCGCATGAGGTGGCCGGTTACCCGAGGCCAACCAATGATCCCTGGCGCTAAGGTATCGCTGTGTTTAGGCGACTGATGACCTCGCGTGTGTTCAAGTTCAACAGTGGGCGTGACGGAATGAGAAAGCTGCAGCTGACTCATGTCGTTTCATATCACCAAATCATGTCATTTTTTTGTGGCCCAGCGGTTGAGGACCACTGTGCTAGAATACTTCCATTTGGAGATGTTTTGGAAGTAGAGCAAGAGATTGTCAGCTACAAGATATCTAGTTCTTAAAATCCCAGAATGTTATTGTCTTGTTAACACACCCTCAAATCAACATCCACTATTGATTTCCATTTCAGCTATTACAGAACCAATGTTTTGCTACTGTTTTCCACTTTGCATACTTCTAGAAGCTCATAAAATTTCTTTGTATTTCCTACTGGCATACCTTCAATATGCCTTCCTTTTATTAATTTTTTATGTCATCTTTATTCCAGAAGTATTCCCAGTTCTCAGACTGACTATTAATTGTTGCAATTTCAAGCCTTGATTCCAGTCTAATTCCATACCTGAGTATTTTATGTAAAATAATCCAATGTTCAATGATTGATTTTATAGTGTGTTGAAGAATGCCTTGAATAAATTGCATGAATTTATCCTCAAGGATACCTTTGCTCAGTATGCTTTATTCAGTCTATTTGATGATAAAAAATTTCCATGGTAATAGACAACCATTCTTAAAACCTGCATTATTTTACAGGTTAAATATAGAATATTATTTCAGTGGTTTAGGACTAATGAATGCTGCTGTTGAGTTATGGCTATCCTTGTGTAGTAGTCACAAGATTAGCCTTCAGATAAAACAAGTGAAAAGACCTTTATTGCAAGAGGTATGAAGTGCAGTGTACAAGGGTCTTGTTACAAGTGCTGGGGTCTTTAAGCCTACACCTGGGGAATTGTGTAGATATGCTTGCCTTGGAGACAGTGAGTAGAATGTTCATTAAATTAATTTCTTAAATGAAGGAAGATTTTTGTGAGGAAAGATTGAATAGATTGGTCCTTTGCTCCCCGGAACTTAAAGTAATAGAAGTGATAGTTATTTAAACATGACTTTCTGAGGGGCTGTTGTGAGGCTGTATCCCCTGTGTGGAAATCTAAAACTGTGGAGGAAAACGAAGTTGACCATTTAAATCTTTAGTGAAAGGTTGTCATCTGATTTGTGACTTCTTAGAGTTATCTGTCTCAGAATAAGGAGAAGTTCGGTCACTTCATATTTCAGGCTGACCTAGATTTTTTGTACTCAAAATAAAATCAAAAGTACAGGGATCAGGTAATAAAGTGAAAATTGGATGAGCTGTGACTGTGTTTATGGTGGAGAAGGTACCATGAGTTATATAATTGAATTTTATCCTCTATAAATCATTTCCCTTTTTTTAAGTTCTGTAAATTTAAGAAAAAAATTCAGGTGTATATCTGACATGGAAGCATTTGATTAGTAACCTAGCTCATTGAGGCAGAATTTCCTAATTGGTAAATTATTTCTATATATTTGTTTTTGAAATTGGGGGGGGGGCAACAGCAACGATACCATTTTCATTTACTGTTCTCAATCTGAAAGCATTAATGATTACGTAGGAGGACTTTATGGTTGCCAGATTAGGTTGAGCATGGCAGACAGCTTTCCCATGGAATGTAATGGTCCAGCTGGGGTTTATAGCAGCTTACAACTGCATACGACCCAGTTGTTTCAGTAAGGTTGAGATTCAGTGGAAGAAGTTAAACATGACCTGTGGATAGCATGTCCAATACCATAACCACTACCTGCCACACCTGACAAACATTAGTGGACCATAGGACTAGTAATGTCATATTACAAAAAGGTTGCATGTACTGGCCAGCACACAAACAATAGAAAATTTACTATTTTATTAAGTGAATTTATTTTGTGCTTTTGGGAAATGAGAAGAAATGGTTGAAAAGAAGGTTAATTAGGTCACTATGTTAAAGGTATAAGAAGTGACTGAGTTAACAGTCATACTTCAGAAGTCTGTTAAGTTCATTAAGTAAGGATGATACTTTCAGGAATAAATTACCATGATATATTTTCCATTTCCTGGTTCTATCTCCTCACATCAGTTTGCCAACTTATTATAGCCAGTACATATTTGTCTTTGAGTCAGAAGATTTAATGTACACATCTTCAACTAGCAACTCAAGTAGTAATGCTCAGGCTAAGTGTAGTTTACAGATTTGAGAGTACTGCCCTGGTGATGGTGTTGTCTTCAGGGTGTGACGTTAAACAAGACAGTGCATCAATAAATGTGGCTCTAATAAGCTCCTGTAATGAAACTTCATTGGTGCTTCTTACCTGGAAAAAAAGTCGTAACTTTCAGAAAAGGATATGAAAGGATGTAGAGAATCAAAGAAATCACTGCCTATTTCTGCCCAATCTTGCTGTCACTGCACAGTTGTATGTCCTCTTGTCATGTGTCTCTTCTACAATGCTTCTTCTTTTTCCCTCCCCTCTTGTGCTTCCTCAGCCTTCGGTGAAAGAGAGTTGATTTGTGTGCAGAACACACAGAAAGAGGAACGTTTTAAAGCTTTGCCCGTTTCAGTACTCACACTCTTACATCATTCACATGCTTTTCTCTCCATTAGAGATACTCAGCTGTTATAAATATCCAAGTATCTTAAACATGATTTTGTTTTATACAAACCCTAGCATCTATACCAGCCTTTCTCAATCTTTTTGCCCTGGAGGAACCCTTGAAATAATTTTCAGAGCCTCTGTGTAAAAAAAAAAGGGATTGTATCTTCAACTCATGGTACATTAGCATGGTCAGTAAGTTGTAGATAATATTGATCCAAAAATAATTGTCGTGCTCCTTTAGGTACAGAATGAATTTTTAGCTAACCTTTCTGGGGAAAAAAAAACACATAATTAAGCTTAGCTTACCTTTCTTGAAATTAATCTTTCTTTCCCTTCATAAATTTTAAAAACATATAATGCAAACATAATAAATTTCTGTTAAATAACTGGCTTAAGCCAAAATGGGATTTAATTTTTCTAAAAATAGGCTTGGTAGATTTAATTTAAATAAAGTTTGTAAATTGATTTTAATTAATGCTATTTACAACATAAAAGTTTATTGACAATGTTGACTAGTAAAGTTGCTAAAAACCATAAGCCAAAGCAACATGAATAAAAATCACAATTTTATACAAGACTGAAAAAACTTTTTCTTACGAAGTGATCAGACTCAAATATAGACATAGCATGTGAAACTTGTGCTATTTTTTTGCTGCACAAATACTCAGTTCTGGTCAGACTTGAAATAAAGTCACACGGATTTCATCTTCAACTGAAATTAGACCGTTTGTATCCTTGCTCTTGATGTTTGTTAAACAAGAAAAAGCTTGCTCACAAATGTGAACTGTAAAAACTGCAGCAAAATGTTCATTGTTTTCCACTGAACGGTAGGATACTCTTCTTTCACAGAAATCCAGAATTTGTCCAAGGGTAGATCAGTAAGTCTCATCTTGAGTGCAGCTCTCAAAGTTCTTCCTGTTCTCTCAAAGTCAAGTTATCAGGCTGAGCATTCAGATAAAGGGTCCCTCATCCTGTCATACACTTGTGTTGAACGGGAGGGAAAATACTATTCAATTTTTTTCTACAGTTCTGCCAGGTGGTTTTCAATAGGATTCGAGACTTTCTGATCCTTCCTCACTCTCAAGCCCAAGCACCAGTGGAAGCATTTCAAGACGTCCTTTTGCAACATGATTTTTCGAAAGATTCAGTTTCCTTTTAAATCCAAGAATCTTGTCACTCAAAGTCAAAACATTTTCTCCAGGGACTTGTTCAACTGGTTCATATGATGAAAAATGTTTGCTAAGTAAGCTAGTTTCTGCAGCCATTCTTCAACTTCAAAGCACTCAGCAAAATCTGGCCTACTATTTTCTTGAAAGTACTCCTGTAATTCACCTTTCAGCTCAAACACCCTGTTGAGAACTCTTCCTCTGCCAAGCCACTGGATATTGTATGCAGCAGGAGATTGGTATGTTCTTTGTCCAGGCTTACACAGTTTTTTAAACATTCTCAAGAGAACTGGTTTTTGTTTAATAAAGTTAACCATTTTTGTAGCATCATCCAGAACTTTTTTCATTTCATCTCCAAGAGTTTTTGACATCAGCACCTCTCTGTGAAGAAAGCAACATATTATGACGACGTCAGGTTCTTTTAACAAGAGAAACTAAATTTCTCATGGAACCAACCATTGATGGGGCACCATCAGTACAGATACCTCCAAGGCAGACTTCTTGTTTCCAGATATGAAGATGAAACATTGAATATATCTTGGCCTTTGCTTGTTTCAGGCAGCTCTTTGCAACAGAAAAAAGGTTTCTTATTTTTCACCATACTTCACAAATCTTACAAATGTTACAACATGTCATTCATTGGTGAAATCTGTTGACTCATTAACCTGGATAAAGAAACTGTTGTTTTTCAGTTTATCACGCAAAACCTCTTCAGAATCATGTCATCAGTACGTCAACTTATCGTACTGTTGGGAGTGAAACTTTGCAATTTCCCTTACTGCATCTTGTTCATGGTTTTACTCACTATAATTTTATATGCTGGCATTATTAGTTTCTCACCAACTGTGACTTTTCCTTTTCTGGGTATTAAGTTCTGCTACTAAATAACTTGCTTCCTGATGAAGGGCTTCAGCCCGAAGCATCGTCACTACCTCCTCCCATAGATGCTGTCTGGCCTGCTGAGTTCTGCCAGCATTTTGTGTTTTTTCTAACTTGCTTCTTGAATTTTTTTACGACTGACTTTATTAACAAAAACTTTACTCTGTTTTGAGATTCCAATAGCTGGTTAAAATAATCAGCATTTTTACGTGCCATATGGCTGTGATTTGCAGTTAAGTGTTTTTTCAGTTTTACTGGAGCCATTGCTGCTTTGTAAGTTGCTTGCCACGGAAAAGGACAACTTGGATCACCAGTCCATGTAAAACCCATTGATAAGTAGCTTTCATTGTAAAGATGGACTCTTTGTGTCCGTTGTTGCACTACTACAGTGAAATAACTCAGAGGATTATAACTCTTGATTATCCTTTATCAAAAGATACCCTAGACCCAGAATCCTTCTCTTCCATCTCACACCACCTCTTCAAATATCACCACACTGGACTATCCTTAGAATGAAAATTTCCCTCCAATTTTCTACTAAACTGTTCGCTCCTCTAAGTCAGTTGATGATGTGGAAGGGTAAGTTGGGGGAGATAATTCGGGAGTGAAAGGATTCAGCCGAATAAACACAGTTATACTGCGTACTGCCATACTAGGCTGAGAGACCTCTAATGAGGTTGATAGCTGGGCTGCTCAATCACGACCCACCACTGTGAGCACTGGTGTCACGCTGTTCAAAAAATTATGTTTATTTTTTTAAATCACAATCTCTCACGGAACCCCAGTTGAGAAACCCTGATCTATACAGTGCACTTTTTAAAATGCTTCGATTAAGCTCTTTAAAGAGATAGTTGGCGCACATGATGTTTACTTTTGTCACTGTGGTTTACTGTTGTCACTGTAGCGCCCATCACCCAGGGCATGCCCTCTTCTTCTTCTTACCATCAGGAATGAGATACATAAGCCTGAAGGCACACACTCAGCAATTCAGGAACAGCTTCTTCTTCTCTATCAACCAATTCCTAAATGGACATTGAACCCAAGAATGCTATCTCACTTTTTTTTAATATACAGGTTTCCCCTGCCATCCGAAGGTAGAGCATTCCTATGAAATGGTTCGTAAGTCGGAATGTCGTAAAGTGAAGAAGCAATTACTATTTATTTATATGGGAAAAATTTGTGAGCGTTTGCACACCCAAAAAATAACCTACCAAATCATGCCAAATAACACACAAAACCTAAAATAATAGTGACATATTGTAAAAGCAGGAATGATATGATAACTACACAGCCTATATAAAGTAGAAATAATATATGTACGGTGTAGTATCACTTTCCGGAATTGGGAAGTCAGCGAGCACACTGCTGATGGTGTGTCAGGCAGAGTCGTCGGAGGTTGGGGTGGTGGGAGGTAGAGGAGACTGGGGTGTCATCTCATCATCGTCTGTTTCCATCAGTGCAGGCAGGTCACCTTCTCCTATGTCTGCCTGCCTCGATGATGAAGGTTGAGGTTCATCGTCTGTTGTGGCTGATGTGGAAGGCTTGAAAAATGAGTATGCTTGACTGCTTAGCTTTGCACATTTTTCTATTATACAGTTCTTTGTAAGCACTCAAACCATCCTGCAAATATGCCCTAAACCTACGCACCCTTTCAAAATTAAAGTTGTACTTTTCTGCAATCATTGCGTTGTCAACTGCAGCGAAAATCTCACGAAGTTGCTTTACGTTCAGTTCCTGGACGACTTCACTTTCCGTCCGTTTGCTACTGCGTTCGGTTTCGATTGTTATCCTTTCCTCTTCCAATTGCATCAGCTCTTCATCTATCAGTTCTTGGTCATGGGATGCCAAAACCTCTTCAATATCATCTTTGTCAACTTTCACAAGCCTTTGTCCTCACTTCGTTTACCACGATCAAAACGCTTAATTATGTCTACTTTTACGCTGAATGTAACACCCTTATGAGCTCTTTCAGGCTTTTCCGATACCTTAGTACTCATCTTGCTAACAGCTGCACAAAATAAATCGACATAAAGCACAGATGCTCACAGGCACACGTTGAAGCAATGCCGGCTAGAATGCAGTTCCGGGGGAGGAACTTGTCTTTTTCGCGCACTGCCTTTTTTTGTAAAAGTGAAAACACCTTCTGTTAGCGAAAACAGGTAACTAATGTAGGTCTTTCGTAACAGTGAGGTGTCGTAAAGCGAACATTCGAAAAACGGGGAACACCTGTATTATTTCTGTTTTGCACTACTTTTAATCTTAACGATTTAATATACATATACTTATTGTAATTGATTTACTTTTTTCTTTCTACATTATCATGTGCTGATTCTGATTCAAAAGGAAGACAAGTGGTTGCAGTGTTTTGTGTGTTCTTGACCTGCCCTCTTCCTCTGGAGCCCAGCCTTCCCTCCATGTGCCTTGTCCTACCCTGCCCTCTTCAGAACAGATTGCTTTCTGTTTAGCTGGAAGGGTGTTTTGTGCATCTTATCTACCCTTAAGGTCAAGGTAGGAAATGTCCAACTGCAGGATGATGAGTTATTTTTTCTCTCCAGCTTTACCTTCTCCAACCCCTGTATTTATAATAATGAAAGGAGAATGCTGAAAATATTCAGCAGGTAAGGCAACTTGTGTACAGAGAGAAAGACAGTTAAAGATGCAAGTTGTCTTACAGAATGGATATGGTGATGGCATAGATATGTTGTCAGTTTAGTAATCCCAAGGGCTAGATGAATATTCCAGTGAGTTCAAATCTCACCATCGTAGCCAGGCACCTAACTTCAGTTAATAGTATGATTTTTTTCTGAAAGTAAAACCTTGTTTATTTAATCATAAGGTCATGAGACATAGCAGTAGAATTAGGCCATTCAGCCTATCAAGTCTGCTCTGCCATTCCATCATGGTGATTTATTCTTCCCCTCCATCCCATTCTCCTGCCTTCTTCCCATAACTTTTGATGTCCTTACTAATCAAGAACCTGTCAACCTCTGCTTTAAATATACCCAGTGGTTACTATTTTGTTGGGAATTCCCATTTGGTTAACTGATGCTTTTACAGGGAAGAAATCTGGCACCCTTACCCAGTCTGGCCTATAGGTGACAGTAATATGTTTGACTCTGGGATGACCTAACAAATGACTCTGGTGAAATTAGGGATGAGTCATGAATGTTGATGAACTTGCCTAAGGAGAAGGTGAGGTACTGTTCCTTAGTCATATGTGGAGTCTGGTTGGAGTAATTTAGAAGTGTAAACAGAGGTTAGAATGGGAGTGGGACAGTAAATTAATGTGACCGGTGAATGGAGCTCAGCAGCAGTCTGTAATGTGAAGAAAGGTTCTGCAAAGCTGTCCCACAATCAGTACTTGGTTTTCCTCACTGCATCGGAGACCACGTGGTGAGCTCTGAATGCAGAAATCTAAGTTCTAGTGGATCTATTTGAATGGCTATCAACTAGAAAGACTGTTTGCATTGCTGGATACTGGGAAGGGAAGAAGTTACGAAGGAAATTTCCATGAGAAGGGGAGCAGTTGGTAGAAATGGAGGAATGGAAAAGACCATGTAGAGGGAGTGGTCTCTCTGTAATGTTGAAAGGGGAAAAGAAGGGAAGGTGTTTGCGGAAATTAAAGATGGTAATGGTTGAATTGGTGTTGGGGGGGGGGCAGAATGGACTGATGGAAGGATAAGGGTGAAGACCAGAGGATCTTGATCTTTTATCTAGATGGGAGAAGGCCAAGAGCAGTCCAGGGGATGAAGCAGTTGTGTACTCCGGTCTTGTCGAGTTAGGTGGAATCACAGATAAACAGCAGGGGGGATGTCTTAGAAACATCAGTGTGGAAGGTATGGTCATTAAAACAGACTGGTAGAAGGGAATGGAAGCAGCAAAGAAGATTTGTAAATGTGGGTGTTTGTGGGTTCATAATGAATATTGAACTCAAATCTATCACCAGGAATGCAGATAAAATACTTGAGAATGGAATTGAAGAGTTGATAGAAAAGTTAGTTATATAATCGGAAACAGGCACTTCAGCCCAACTGGTCAATGCCAACCACAATTCCAATCTACACTCGTCCCTCTTCCCCCACATTTGGCTCATATCCCTCTAAACTTTTCCAACCCTGTACCTGTCCAAGTTTCTTTTAAATGTGGTTTATGTATCTGCTTCTATCACTTCCTCTGATAGGTCGTTCCATTTACTGACCACTTAGGTGAAAAAGTTGCCCCTAAGGTTCTTATTAAATCCCTTTCCTCTCATCCTAAGCTTTTGTCTTCTAGTTCTTGATTCTCCATTCCTGGGGGGGGGGGGGGGGGCGGGAGGGAAAGGACTGTGTGCATTCACCTTATTTGTACCCCTCAGTAAGATCACCCCTCATTCTCCTATGCTCCAGTGAATAAAGTTCCATCTGCCCAATCTCTCTCCATAACTCAGTGCCTCAAACATCCTTGTAAATCTTCTTTGCGCTCTTTCCAGCTTAATGCATCTTTCCTATAACAGTGTGACCATATCTGAACATAATGTTTCAGATGCAGTCGCACCAGCATTAGAATCAGAATCAGGTTTAACATCACTGGCATATGTCGTGAAATTTGTTGTTTTGCAGCAGCAGTAAATTGAAATACATTATAATAAACTATACATTTCAGTAAGAAATATATTTTAAATAATTAAATAAATTTTTTAAGGACAAAATAGTGGCACATCTTGATGGCAGAAATAGGATTAGGCCGAGCCAGCATGGATTTACCAAGGGCAAATCATGCTTGACTAATCTGTTGGAGTTTTTTGAGGGTGTAACAAGGATGTTAGACGAGGGTAAGCCAGTGGATGTTGTGTACCTAGATTTTCAGAAGGCATTCGATAAGGTGCCACATCGGAGATTGGTGAGTAAAATCAGAGCTCATGGCATTGGGGGCAGGGTTTCAACATGGATAGAAAACTGGTTGGCAGATAGAAAGCAAAGGGTAGCAGTGAATGGGTGTTTCTCGGACTGGCTGGAGGTGACTAGTGGGATACCACAGGGCTCTGTATTGGGACCACAGCTCTTTACTATTTATGTCAACGATTTAGATGAGGGCATTGAAAACTATATCAGCAAGTTTGCTGACGATACTAAACTGGGTGGCAGTGTGACATGCGAAGAGGACGTTAGGAGAATACAGGGAGACTTGGATAGGCTGGGTGAGTGGGCAGATACTTGGCAGATGTCATTCAATCTGAATAAATGTGAAGTTATCCACTTTGGAAGCAGGAACAAGAGGGCAGAGTATTGTCTGAACGGTGTAGAGTTAGGTAAGGGAGAAATGCAAAGAGACCTAGGAGTCCTAGTTCACCAGTCAATGAAGGTGAATGAGCAAGTGCAACAGGCAGTGAAGAGGGCAAATGGAATGTTGGCCCTTGTTACAAGGGGAATTGAGTACAAGAGCAAGGATGTCCTTTTGCATTTGTACAGGGCCCTGGTGAGACCACACCTGGAATATTGTGTACAGTTTTGGTCTCCAGGTTTAAGGAAGGACATTCTGGCAATTGAGGAAGTGCAGCGTAGATTCACTAGGTTGATTCCTGGGATAGCAGGGCTGTCTTACGCAGAGAGATTGGAGAGATTGGGCTTGTACACGCTGGAATTGAGGAGATTGAGAGGGGATCTGATTGAAACGTTTAAGATAATTAAAGGATTTGATAGGATTGAGGCAGGAAATATGTTCCAGATGTTGGGAGAGTCCAGTACCAGAGGGCATGGATTGAGAATAAGAGGTCAGTTATTTAAAACAGAGCTGAGGAAGAGCTTCTTCTCCCAGAGAGTTGTGGAGGTGTGGAATGCACTGCCTCGGAAGACGGTGGAGGCCAATTCTCTGGATGCTTTCAAGAAAGAGCTAGATAGATATCTGATGGATAGGGGAATCAAGGGATATGGGGACATGGCAGGGACTGGGTATTGATAGTGAATGATCAGCCATGATCTCAGAATGGCGGTGCAGACTCGAGGGGCCGAATGGTCTGCTTCTGCACCTATTGTCTATTGTCTAAGTAGTGCACAGAAAGAGCAAAGGAAGTATTGAGATAGTGTCCATTCATTATTCATTCAGAAATCTGATTGCAGAGGAGAAGAATCCATTCCTAAAGTATTGGGTGTGTATCTTCAGGCTCCTGTACCACCACCTTGATGTTGGCAATGAGAAGAGGGCATATGCTGGGTGATGGGGGTCTTTAATCTTGGATGCCAACTTTTTGAGACATTGCCTTTTGAAGATGTCCTCAATGCTGGGGAGGTTAGTGTCCATTATGGAGCCGGCTGAATTCACAACTTCCCGCAGCTTTTCTGATCCTGTACAGTGGCTTCTCTACGCCAGATGGTGTTGAAACCACAGTACATCTGTAGAAATTTGCAAGAGTCTTTGGTGTCATACCAAATTGATTACCCTTTCCATTGCTGATTCCTCGATGAGGACTGGTGTGTGTTTCCTCGACTTACCCTTCCTGATCAATTCCTTGGTCTTACTGATGTTGAGTACAAGATTGTTGTTCTGACACCACTCAACCAGCTGATCTATCTCACTCCTGTACACCTCTGTTGTGATAGAAATGAGAAAGATTCTTTGGGTCTCAAAGGCAAGAGCTCTGGACACACAGTTTTAATAATGAGTTTATTTACAAGGGGAGAAAAAGCTTGGGAACAACACAAGCAGCTACAATATTCGCACAAACGTGCTTAGAGTAGACGAGCATAGGTAAAGTCAGGTCGGCAGTACAATACACGGGAAAACGGTGTGGGGACAGAGTACGGGTACACATACAAGTAAGGGAAAAGTAACTACAATACCTGTCACCCCTTGACTACGAGCAGGCATGGTTCTGTGCTAAAGGAACAACAATAAATGTTCCCACATCCCTATTCAATGCACACCTTACCACGTGTCTCCAGTGCTGTTCTGCAGTCTTCAGCCTGGATTGAAACAGGTTGGTCCCTCGAGGATGGCAAAAAGAAAGTGAGCCAAGCACATGTAGCACCCTTTATAGCTCAGGGGACTGGATGGTCCAGCCCAGGTGATTCACCGCGGGGCCAACAACTTGGTGCTAGATGAGTTAATCCAATTAAGGTGGCCAATGGTTAAGTGTGCATTGATTAGTTTGGAGGTGCGAAAAGTTGAATGGCAGGTGGTGTGACTTCCGACCAGGTGAGGGCAGTGCTGTCATGTGACAGGCATGGCTCTCTGGATACAACTTCTTCAACACCATCTGAAATTCTGCCAGCAATAGTTGTGTCATCAGCAAATTAATAGATGATATTTGAGCTGTGTGTAGCTACATAGTCATAGGCGTAGAGTAGGGGGCTAAGCACACGTTCTTGAGATGCACTAACTCTGTCTGTGAGGAGATGTTATTTGCAATCTGCACTGACTGGTCTCCCAGTGAGGAAGTCAAGGATCCAGTTGCAGAGGGAGGTACAGAGGCTGAGGTTTTGGAGCTTGTTGATTAGTACTGAGGGTTTGATGGTGTTGAATGCTGAGTTGTAATTAACAAAGAGCAGCCTGACGTAGGTAAAACTATTGCCCAGTTGATTCGAGGCTGAGTGCTTAGCCAGTAAGATTACTGGAGACCTGTTGTGGCAATGGACAAATTGCAACAGGTCCAGGTCTGTACTTAGACAGGAGTTGATTATGGTCATGACCAGCCTCTCAAAGCACTTCATCACAGTGAGTGTAATTGGCAGCATCATGTACAACCTGGTTGATGAAATTTTTGAGTTCGGTTCAGAGCAGAAAACAGCGCTGATACAGTTATAAAAGACTTAGACTTGCACTGGAGCAAATGAATGTTAGTAAGTTTTATCCTTACAATTTAAATATGCCATCAACCACCTCTTTCCCTCACTGTTGGGAAGTCCAGATAGTTCATGGCAGTGATTGGTCTATCTCTCCTATATGGGCAATTCTTCATCTAGCTCAGCAGCGGGCTTTGAAAGTTACTGTTACTAGTAAAGGCATGAGGAATCTGCCAAGGTCACCTGCACTCTCATTAGCATTTCTGGAAACTTTAACTACAACCCTTCAATTTGCAAAAATCACAGAACATGATTAACTGCTGAAAACATATACTTTACAGAGAACTGATTAGACAGACTTCATTCTGTAAGAGAAACTTGGCCTCAGTAATGTATGTTCAGAGTTCCGACCTGCAAAGACATGGATAAATTAAGTATATAAATATAGCATCAGGTTGATATCATTATGTCAGTGTGTCATTAAATTCTATTAGCTCACACTGCATTATTTTTAAGAACAGAAATGATTTCAAAAGCAAGAGATTTTTGAATATCACAGAAAAGTAAAGCTGAGGTAAAAGACCAGCTCTAAACACATTGAGTGGCATTACCCTCGTGAAAGCTCAACTGGCCTCTTCCTGCTTTTGTTTCTTGCATTCTTGACATTCTCCACGTAATCGGAAAACAAAATATACAGATGTTGGAAATCTGAAGTAAAAATGGGGAACACTGGAAGTGCTTCTGAAATACAGCCATCTACCTGAAATATGATATCTTTTTCTTTACCTTCTCTAGTAACTTGTTCTACAAGGACTTTGTTTTATATTCCTTTCCTGTATAAGCTTTAGTTAGATAACCTTTTCCAATTAGGTGTCAAAGAGCCAGAGTCAATATTTTTCATCTTTCCATATCAATTAAATTCCTCATTCATCATGGTAGCTAATTGCTACACCCTCCCAAGACCCACAGTGCCCCTCTGGCCATAACTGAACAACAACCAAAAAAGCCTAACCACCATCTTTACACCTGGAATACAGCTGCTTGAGATCTATAATGTTAGGGTATTTTGGAGCCAGTTGCAAGCCCTGCAGTAAATTTGGTAGGAAGCAAGTGGTCTATTGGGACACTGCACTCTAGTCTTGTAGCAATCTGGATGTAGTCTGCTGCTTTTTTTTTCTTAATGTTTTGTTTTGTGTTTTTTGATGAATGAAGATATGCTGAAAATGCCAGCAGAATGCAGCTGTTGTCTGACTTAATGATTTATGCCACTGGGTATGTGGCCATCGAGGCCGGGCTCATTCCTTTTCTGATCTGTGTTGAGTTAACTTATTTCTGCCAAGTGTCAGAAGGCATGCTGCAATTCACGTCAACATACTTGAACTAGAGAAGAAGAATTTTAGCCAGCATTCCCAGAGCATTGTGTTGTGCAACCAGCTGGCTGAAGTACTCGAAGATTGCTAGCACCTGTATGGCACTACCACAGACTGGATTAGGCTACAAAGTAATGAAAGAGGGAAAGCAGGTCTGCCAGACAATGAAAGCTGAACAGTTACAGAAAAGCTATTTTAACTATTATACTGGAGGTGTATTTTAAGGGCCATAATGTTGGCATAATACTACATCTATGTGTTTGAAACTAGGCTGAAAGACATTCTGAAAGACTAGGCTGAAAGTTCATTTAACTTAAGTATAATTTGGATTGATTAAGTTTGATCTCTATTTGTTGTGGGTTTTTTTGAGAATGTAACAAAAAAGATTGATGATGCCAGGGAGGTAGACATCCATGTGGAATTCAGTAAGGCTTCTGACAAGGTCCCACGTGTAGGCTGGTCAAAAGCTTAAGATGCATGGGATCCAAGAAAAAGTGTCTAATTGCATCTAAAATAGGCTTGGTGATAGCAGGTAGTGGAGCAAAGACTTACTCCAATTATCCTGGACATGCCCTCTCCTCAATGCTGCCATCAGAGAGGAGGTACAGGAGCCTGAAGCATTCAGCGTTTTAGGAACAGCTTCTTCCCCTCTCCCATCAGATTTCTACAGACAATGATTTCATGAATACTACCTCACTATTTTCACTCTTTTTACACTAGCTATTTAATTTAAATTTATATCTATATTTCATACTTCTTACAATAATTTATGGTATAATTTATGTCTTGCACTGTACTGCTGCCTCAAAATAACAAATCTCATGACTTATGTCAGTGATAATAAATCTGATTCTTAACAAATCCCTCAGTATGACATTTAAGAAACCCATAGTCATCTCTACTTGTATCTTGGATATGAACTGACTTTATCATTTCATTTGTATTCTTCTCCAAGTTATCTCCAGTACCAAGAGTCGCTATGAGTAAATGTAAACTGTATACATATGGTCATCAAAAATCTGTGAACAGATCTCTGGTAGGGGAAAGGCATTGGCCAGTATATAACTTTTAATGGAAGGAGAAGTCTAACTAGAGAAAAAAAAAGTTGCGGCTTCAAATTCGGTGGACAGATTTCTGCAGGTCAGAACACAGAAATCCTTTTGATCTAGACAGTGACCCAAGTGTCATCAGCATCCCTGTACCTAATCCATGCCAGCTGATCCAATCCCATTATAAGTAGTACCTTGCATCTGAGTTTTTAACTATTTTTATCCAAAATTTCAAGGCATTTCTATAATGTATCATTTTAAAATGAGCAGCTTAAATCCACATAATTTTAATTTATTGTAGCCACTAAAAACATTTTAATCAAAGGGCAGTGAAGGAATGTAGTAATGGCAGCTAACTTTTTTCTATTTATATTTGTCAACTACATGCTTAATTTCAGGGTTTTTATTTGTAGTCTTTGGATGGTGCTGGCCTCTGTTGAGAGAGATGAATATGAATTTTATTTTTTATATTATTTTGAAATTTAGCTTATGTAAACCACACAGACAAGTACTGATTCTTTGAAATCCAAGTGAGATTATAGTTCATTTTCCCCAAGGCAATTATCTGCTACTTGCCAATGAAGTACAAAGAGTTCTTGTGGTTCAGTAAATCCTCCATTTGCTCGATGTTGAAGCTCTATCCAATGAGCATGTGATGTTGTCGGCCATACTGCTACTCCATTTTCTTTTGTGAATGGAGAGTTTTTAAAGGCTGTGCAGTCTCAGAAACTATCTTGCTAGTTCTTTTCATTGATCAGTGTCTGCCTTTTGACAATATGTCTGAATTTAGCAGAGTGCAATATATTGTATGCACATTGTTATGCCTAAGCTTCTCTGGTTACTGTAGACAGAATCTACAGGGATTATTTTTCATGCTAGAGCTGGTGGCAACCTAGGGAAGAAAATCACACTTCCATTTCTTAAATGTAAATTATGTAAAGATTGAAGATAAAATATGATTGTTTGTCAAGAGTCCAAGTGATAGGAAGTGAGCATGGGTGATCTTTTGTAGAAGAGAGGGTGTGGAGCATTGGAAGGCAGGGATGCTATAATGAAACAACCTGGAAATCAATTTAAGGCAAGGATCCTAATCTCCAACTGGCCTCAACAAAGATTTTTTATACTAAACGTGGCAGTTGAATTGCCTTTAGTGTTTAATATCTCTTACCTGTCTTGCGTGGTAGCTGCATTGGAATCCACAACCCATTTGCATGAACTCTGAAGGACTTGTGCTTAAGTAGCCAGCCTACCTGTTGCTTCTGATTTATTTGCACCGCATGTAGATCCTGTTTCTTCATAGCTCTATAGTAGGAAGGAAAAAGTTGGCTACACAAACCAGCAATAATTTTTATTTCTTGTCCTAGGCTTTAGAAACTGTTTTGAATTCTGTTCATCATCTAGTGATTCATAGCAGCTGTGGTAAATTCTGTGGCTTGTCTTCCTTCAATCTGCATGTGGAAGGAGCACTTGGACTTGAAACCCAAAAATGGATTCTTTTCTGTGTTTTGGACTTGCAAAAATGCAGTCTTCTCCCAACATTAAACTGTCTCAGGTAGTGTATTTCCCAATAGTTTCATTGTTTTTTGTTCAGGGGATTCTATTTGCTGGATTACCCCTGGGCTACAAATTAACTATGTAAAGTTTAGCAAGAGAAGTCTGTATCTCTTTTGAAGTGTACCTGATTTGGTAGGATTGCAGCAAGTCCTTCTCCTTGTTTCTTCAACCATCATAGACTTCTGCCCTTAGCCTTTGTGATTTGTATTATAAATGATCACAAAGATCTGATTCCTTCAAGTTAATAGTATACGAAGCCTTCTCAGATTCCTCATGTTTTATTCCAAGCAGCAGTAAAGCCATCTGACCAAAAGTATTTGAAGAATCTAAAAGTTCTAAAATTAAAAGTTGAATATCTTCCTAGTTGGACCCTTTGCTTGATGTTTATTTATCCTTTTTACTCTGATCTCAATTTAGCCATTTGTGGGTTATTTTATTGGAAGCATTTGATCTTTAGCCAGGAGAGTTTCACTGACTACTGTAGAGCTGCTGCATACCCTATGTAATTTTGCACCCTTTTTCCCAGAGAGTAGGTCGTTGTGAGACGTGCTTCCTTTCCTGAAATTTCTTATTTCCATATAGCTGTCTTGGTAACAGATATCGTCCTGATTTAAGAAAGCCCTAGTGAACCTCAAAACCTATGTTTTTTATCCCTACAGCAGAAAATATGTGGCTGCCAGTTTGCACATATTAGGCATGTTAGGGTGGAAAGTAATCAGAAAATTGATTTAGTCCATTTTACTTCTGGGAACTGGGGAAGTTTTCACATTTTGCAGAGTGACACCTATGCCAAAGTGGGTAACCCATATTGTTTCGTAGAAAAAAACTACTGTTGTAAATTGTACAAAGCTCAACTTTTCTCTTTTTAAGTAACTTTGTTAGATGGCCTTGCATCAAAAGCCTGCAAGCCCCATTTCCCCTACTTCTGATGTACACAGAGTAGTTCCATCCCTCTCGGAAACTAGGTGGGCCAGCTTTGTAAACACTTCATTCTACATATACTAAATAAGTAAGGAAATAGGAAATAATACAAAAAATGTAGAAGTGCCTAGCAGACAAGGCTAGAGAGATAAACAAAGTTAGTATTTCACATTCTGAACCCTTCATCAGGATTAGGAAAGAGCAAAGTAGGAGGGAAGGTGAAGGAAAGATGGTTAGAACAAAGGATGACTCCAAGTGGAATAATGGAAACATGTTAAGCTTCTTTGTACATGTAATGTGTTTGGCTGAGCTATAGTTAGAGTTGCTCTGGCCAAACCTTAAGTGTAGTGTAATTAGTGAGGCTGTGCAATATGCCCTTTCTAAATAGCCAAAATGAAAACAAACAGAATTGGCCAGTCAGAAAAAAAAGCAAGATATCCAAGCAGGAGATGTAAACTAGAGTAGGTCTTGAGGTGAGATTTTTTATTATTTATTCATTCAATGGATGTTGGATGGTGGTGGAAAATCTAGCATTTATAGTCTTATCAATAATTCCCTCTAAACCGAGAGTAAGCTAAAGAGTCAACACATTGGGGGTCTGGAGTCAGATGTAGGTCATGATAGCAGATTCCTTTCCCTAGGGTAAATGACATTATTTGAACCAGCTACATCTTTATTATTATCTTTAAGTTCATGGTTGCCATTACAGAAAATAGTTTTAATTCCATATCCATTAGAATTTAAATTTTTCAGCTGCTATGCTGGGATTTGAATTTGTCCCTCTGGATTTGTAAGGAGTAACTGTAGCTGATAATTGAGTGAATCAGCCATCATGTTGCTCTATTCTCTGTTACTATTGCAAATAAAGGTTTATGACTAACGTGCTCTCTACCCCAGCTGTGCGATGTTTCTTTGAAATTAGGAGATTAAAAAATGGATTGAGCTTCATAGCTATAAAGGCAGTAATTTTATCAAACTCAGTAGCATATCACAGATTTTTTCAATGGGTTATAACACCTAACAACCATGAGAAATCATTAAGTTATCAATAAAATATTTATTATATTCCCTTTTGATTCTATGCCTGAATTACCATACTGATCTTTCAGAGGACCAACTTTGTCCCTTACAACCATTTTGCTCCTAACATAACTGTAGAATCCTTTGGGATTCTCCTTCACCTTGTCTGTTAGGGCAACCTCATGCCTTCTTTTAACCCTCCTGATTTCTTAAGTGTTCTCTTGCATTTTTTATACTCCATTTGTATCTTATTTGTTCCTACCTGCTATGTACCTCCTTTTATTTTCTTAGCCAGAGCCTCAATATCTCCTGATCATCAAGATTTCCTAAACCTGTAAGCTTTACTTTTTACTCTGACAGGCACATACTCTTAAAATTTTACTTTTGAAGGCTTCCCACTTACCAAGTACACCTTTGCCAGAAAACAGTCTCCCAATGCACACTTCCCAGATCCTTTCTGATACCATCAAAGTTGGCCTTTCTCCAATTTCGAATCACAACCCACAGACCTATCTTTTTGCATATTTCCTTTGAAACTGATGGGATTGTGATCATTAGATGCAATGTGTGCCCCTACATAAACTTCTGTCTCATTCCCTAATAGCAGATCAAGTATTATACATTCTCCTATTGGAACTTCTATGTACTGATTAGGGAAGCTTCCCGAAACACATTCGACAAACTCTACCCTATCTAGTCCTTTTACAGTATGGAGGTCCCAACCAATATACAGAAAGTTAAAATCACCTACTCGAACAACCCCATGTTTCTTGCAACAGTCTGCAATCTCTACAAATGTGTTCCTCTAAATCCTGCAGGCTGTTGGGTGGTCTGTAATATAGCCCGTAAATGTGGTTATACCTTTCTTATTTCTCAGTTCCACCCCTAAAGCAGTACTAGACGAGTTCTTCAGTCTATCTTGACTGAACTCTGCTGTGACATTTTCCCTGACTAGTAATGCCACCCCTCCTCCTTTAATTCCTCCCTCTTTGTTGTGTCTAAAGCAATGGAACTGGAATATTGAGCTGAGAGTCCTGTCCCTCCTGCAACCGAGTATCACTAATGGCTACAATATCTTGATTCATAAGATCATAAGAAATAGGAGCAGGAGTAGGCCATCTGGCCCATGAGCCTGCTCCACCATTCAATAAGGTCATGGCTGATCAGGCCCTGGACTCAACTCCACCTACCTGCTTTTTCCACATAGCCCTTAATTCCCCTACTATTCAAAAATCTATCAGACCTTGTCTTTAATATGTTAACTGAGGTAGCCTCCAGTGATTTACTGGGCAGAGAGTTCCACAGATTTTACCATTCTCTGGGAGTTCATGCTCAAGCACTCCCAAGTCCCTCTGCACAGCAGCATGCTGCAATATTTTGCCATTTAAATACTAACTTGCTCTTTCATTTTTCCTTCCAAAGTGATGACCTCACATTTGCCAACCTTGTACTCCATCTGCCAGACCCTTGCCCATTCACTTAACCTATCTATTATCTCTCTGCAGACTGTCCATATCTTCTGCACAATTTGCTTTTCCATTCAATTTACTGTCATCAGCGAACTTGGATAAACTACACCCGGTCCCCTCTTCCAGATTGTTAATCTACATGGTGAACAGTTGCAGGCCTAGCACCGACCCATGCGGCACACTGCTCACCACTGATTGCCAACAAGAGTAATTCCCATGTATCCCAACTCTTTGCTTTCTATTAGTTAATGAACTTCTGTCCATACTAATACATCACCAACTCTATGCATCCTTATCTTATGGATAAGCCTTTTATGTGGCACTTTCATGAACGCCTTCTGGAAATCCAAGTAAAGAACATCCATCTGTTCCCCTCTATCCATTACCTTCGTATGTCCTCAAAGAACTCCAGTAAGTTTGTCAAACAGGACCTGGCTTTGCTGAATCTGTGCTGCGTTTGCCTGATAGATCCATTTCTTTCCAGGTGCCTCGCTATTTCTTCTTTAGTAATATCTTCAAGCATTTTCACAACTACAGATATTATATTAACTGGCCTATAGTTACTTGCCTTTTGTTTACATCCTTTTTTGAACAGTAGCGTGACACTCGCCATCTTCCAATCCACTGAGACCTGCCCAGAGTCCAGAGAATTTTGGTAAATCATCACCAAACCTTTTACTATAACTTCTGCCATTTCTTTCTCTACCCTGGGTTGCATCAGAACCAGGAGACTTCTCTATCTTCAGGCCCACAAATTTGCTCAGCACTATCTCTTTAGTAATAGGTATTGTATCAAGGTCCTCACCTCCCATCACATTCATAACATCCTTATTTAGCATGTTAGATGTGCCCTCCACCCTGAAGACCGACACAAAATAATCATTCAAAGCCTCTGCCATTTCCTCATTACCCAATATCAACTCCCTCTTCTCGTCCTCCAAAGGACCTACGTTCACTTTAGCCACCCTTTTCTGCCTTATATAATTGTGAAAACTTTTACTCTCTGTTTTTATATTTTGTGCTAGTTTATTTTCATAAAGTAGCTTCCCTTTCTTTATTGCTTCCCCACACCACCTTCCTACCGGCCTGTCCTTTTGATACAACGTGTTTCAATAGACAATAGACAATAGTTGCAGAAGTAGACCATTTGGCCCCTCGAGTCTGCACCGCCATTCTGAATTTCCTTGGATATTTAGCTGCCAACAATGATATTTTCCATCTACAACTCAGTGATGTCCACAACGTCATTTCTCCCAATCTCTGTGCACAAGATAATCTATCTTTTTCTGTATATTTGTACATTCAAATATAACATCTTTAAAGGTTTCAAAGGTACAGTTAATGTCAGAGAAATGTATACAATATGCATCCTGAAATACTTTTTCTTCGCAACCATCCACGAAAACAGAGGTGTGCCCCAAAGAATGAACAACAGTTCCGTGTTAGAACCCCAAAGTCCCCCTCCACTCTCCTCCCTCCTGCGCATAAGTGGCAGCAAACAACAATCCCACCACCACCAAAATATTGCATTGGCACCCGCCACTGAGCACTCAAGCATGAGCAAAGCAACAGTAAAGACACAGACTTGCAGTTACTCCAAAGACTATGTTGTTCACCTGGTGGCATTCAGTGTACTGCAGTCTCCCTCTCCCTCTCCCCCTCCCCCTCCTAATAAGGGAGAAGGAGGTGTCTCTGTTTCCTGGCAAGAGGGAAAATATAACAAACAACTTGCTGGTTTACCATGTTAAAAGTCCGTTACGTTGCTTTTTTCGAGCTCTGTTCCCAAAGATCTCGGGTCTCTGGGCACACAGCCGTAGATCTTCCATCTCCCCCTACGACACATGGATCTCATGCCGTGACACCGACCTTCGATCCACCCATCTCCAGAGCCCTGAGCTCCTAGGCCTCCAAAGGCGAGCCCTTGCTGTGCTGAACAACGGCCAGTCCTGAAACCCCAAGAGCAGGTCCCATTCCTGCAAAGAACCGCAGTCAGCGTGTAATTCCAGGTCAGGGTCCTCAAAAGAACCCTGAAAGGGAAAAATTAAGATATTAAAGATGGAAATAGAGCTGCTTCCGAAGATGTAAGCAAAGGAGTCACCATTTAGCGGCATCATCATTTCACTCCGCCTCTCAATCCTGTATTTATCACCCTTTTCAATTTTGGTTGCTATATACCTATTTATGTTTACCTGTGCTGCACATTCTCTCCACTGCACTATATTGTGCATTGTTTTTTCCTTCTTTTTACTACTTGGATCTACCTACATACATCATTAGCTGTTCGGGTGGCATGCGAACAATGACAGGGATGGAACTAATACAAGTACCAGTCAGGTTAACTACTTTGACATAGAGTGTCTCGAACTTCCTGAGAATTGTCGGCACTGCACTTCTCCAGCCAATGGGAGAGTATTGCATGGTGTTCCTGACTTTTGTTTGGTATATCGGGAAAGCCTTGGAGTATCAGCAGCTGAGCCACTCAACACAGGATGCCAGTATTGATTTCTGCTTATAGCCACTGCAATCTTGTAGCATTCCTTGTTGAGTGTCTGGTCATCATTTAAGTACAATTGAGGTTCCATTGAATGGCAATGGTAGATGTTGTTGGAAGCAGTCTTTGTTTGGAACTTTTAGAACATAGAATTGTACAGCACAGCAACAGGCCTCTTAGCGCATGATATTATGCCGAGCTAATTAAATGCTGAAGTAAACTAATCCCTTCTATCTACACAATGTCAACATCCCTTCATTCTCTGTATATTGATGTTCCTAAGAGCTTTTAAACACCTGTATCATATTTGCCTGTATTGCCATCCCAACAGTGCATTCCAGGAACAACACACACAAAATGCTGGTGGAACACAGCAGGCCAGGCAGCATCTATAGAGAGAAGCGCTGTCGACGTTGCAGGCCGAGACCCTTTGTCAGGACTAACTGAAAGGAAAGATAGTAAGAGATTTGAAAATAGTGGGGGGCAAGGTAAATGCAAGATGATAGGAGAGGTCCGGAGGGGGTGGAATGAAGCTAAGAGCTGGAAAGGTGATTGATGAAAGTAATACAAAGCTGGAGAAGGGAAAGGATCATGGAACAGGAGGCCTCGGGAGAAAGAAAGTGGGAGGGGGGAGCACCAGAGGGAGATGGAGAACAGGCAGAGTGATGGGCAGAGAGAGAAAAAAAAACAAACAACTAAATATGTCAGGAATGGGGTAAGAAGGGGAGGAGGGGCATTAACAGAAGCTAGAGAAGTCAATGTTCATGCCATCAGGTTGGAGGCTACCCAGCTGGTATATAAGGTGTTGTTCCTCCAACCTGAGTGTGGCTTCATCTTGACAGTAGAGGAGGCCATGGATAGACATATCAGAATCAGGGGTGTGGAATTAAAATGTGTAGCCACTAGGAGATCCTGCTTTCTCTGGCAGACAGAGCGTAGGTGTTCAGCGAAACGGTCTCCCAGTCTGCATCAGGTCTCACCAATATATAAAAGGCCACACCAGGAGCACCGGACGCTGGTGGAGTGGGGTGGAGTGGGGTGAGGGCAGATGTGCGGGAAATGGGAGAGATGCATTTGAGAGCAGAGTTGATAGTGGAGAAAGGGAAGCCCCTTTGTTTAAAAAAGGAAGACATCTCCTTCGTCCTGGAATGAAGAGCCTCATCCTGAGAGCAGATGCGGCGGAGACGGAGGAATTGTGAGATGGGGATAGCATTTTTGCAAGAGACATGGTGGGAAGCGGAATAGTCCAGGTAGCTGTGAGAGTCTGTAGGCTTATAGTAGATATCAGTAGATAAGCCGTCTCCAGAGATGGAGAAAGAAAGATCAAGAAAGGGGTGGGAGGTGTCGGGAATGGACCAGGTAAATTTGAGAGCAGGGTGAAAGTTGGAGGCAAAGTTAATGAAGTCAATGAGCTCAGCATGCGTGCAGGAGGCAGCGCCAATGCAGTCGTTGATGTAGCGAAGGAAAAGAGGGGGACGGATACCCGTATAGACTTTGAACATGGACTGTTCCTCAAAGCAAACAAAAAGGCAGGCATAACTGGGACCTATGCGGATGCCCATGGCTACACCCTTGGTTTGGAGGGAGTGGGAGGAGCCAAAGGAGAAATTATTGAGAGTAAGAGCTAATTCCGCTAGACAGAGGAGAGTGGTGGTAGAGGGGAATTGGTTAGGTCTGGAATCCATTCTTGGCATCCACCACTCTGTTTAAAAAAAAGCTTGCCCACTCATCCCCTTTGAACTTATTCCTCCTTTAATGCATGTGTTATACATGTCAACCATCTGATAAGGATAACAGATGTTTACCCTATCTGTGCCTTTTATAATTTTATAAACTTCTATCGGGTCTCCCCTCAGTCTCCACTGCTCTGGAGAAAGCAACTCAGTCTCTCCTTACAGCACAAGCTCTCTAATCCAAGCAGCATTCTGGTAAAGCTTTTCTGCATCCTCTCCAAAGCTTGGCTAGAATTTAATGCTGTACTCTTGTAACCAGAGTTCTATGGAGCTGCAGCATAACTTACTAATTCTTGAACTTAATGTATTAATTGATTAAGGCATGCGTGCCCCTTATCGGCCACTGTGCAGCCACTTTCAGGAAGCTGTGGACCTGGATCCCAAAATCCTTCTGTACATCAACATTGTTGGGAATACTGCCATTATCTGTGTACTTTGTGGAACCTGTTCTGGGCCCAGCACGTAAGAAGAAAGCACAATAAGGCGTGACATCTAAAACTTTGACAAACTTCTTTCGAAATTTGAGAGTATATTAACTGGCTATATCACAGCCTCGTATGGGAACACCAAAGCCCTTGCACAGAAATTCCTTCAAAAAGTAGAGAATACAGCCCAGTCCATCACAGGTAAAGCCCTGTGTACTAGATTAAGTACATCAACGTGAAGCATTGTCACAGGAAAGCAGCATCCATTATCAGGATCCCCATCATCCAGGGCATGCTCTTTTCTCACTGCTGCCATCAGGAAGAAGGTAAAGGAGTCTCAGTACTCAAACCACCAGGTTCAGGAACCGTTATTACCCCTTAACCAACCGGCTCTTGAACCAAAGGGGATAACATTACTCACCCCATCATTGAAATGTTCCCACATTGAGACTCACTTTCAAGGACTCTTCATCTCATGTTCTTAATATTTATTGCTTGCTTGCTTGCTTGCTTGCTTGCTTGCTTGCTTGCTTGCTTGTTTGTTTGTTTGTTTATTTATTTATTTATTTATTTATTTTCTGATCTCTGAAATTGTAACACATCATACTTAGATGAAATAAACTCCATTTGTGATATCCCCACCTATATCTGCAACTTTTCTATATACCATATCCTCTGGCAATTTTCTACACTGTTCACTACACCACTGATGTTTGTGTTGTCTGTGAATTTACTCACCCACCTATCCACATAAGACAGCAGAATTCAGAGTATAAATCCCTGTAGTCAACAAACATCTAGCCAGAATAAATCTCATTGACCAATACCTTCTGCCCTCAATGGGCAAGTCATTTCTGAATCCAAATGGACAAGTCACCGTCTTCTGGATGAGCCTCCCCTGAGGAACCTTGTCAAATGCCTTATTAAAATCTAGTCACAACTCTACTTTCATCAATTATCAATTGATGAACTCTACTTTCATCAATTATCTTCATCACCCAAGATCCCTAATAATTCTCTCCTGTAACTTCCTCACCACTGGCAAGAGACTCGGTCTGTAGTTTCTGGGATTATTCATATTTCCCTTCTTGAATAAGGAACAACATCAGCTACTCACCAGTCCTAGCCAGAGGCTAGAAAAGACACAAGCATCTTGGTCAAGGTCTTTTGCCTGTCGCTAGGCTATCCCATTGACCTGAGTATAACTCATCAGGCACTAGGGACTTTTCCACCTTTATCTCAAAATGCCCTAGCATATTGGTACACTCCATACTGATCTCACAGCCCTCCACATTAATCTCCTTGGCAAAATACTGATTCAAAGTTTTCTTTAATGACCTCGTCCATATCCACCACCTCCAAGCACATGTTCCCTCTTGATGGTCCAGTTCTCTCCCTGGTTATCCATTTGCTCTTAATGTATATAAAGAATGCCTTGGAATTTTCTTTAATCCTACTTGCCAAAAACTTTTTCATGGCCCCTCCTGGCTTTTCCAATAACCTTCTTGAGTTCTTTTCTAACTTCCTGACAGTTCTCAAGAGCTCTATTTGAGTTTAGCTTCCTAAACCTTACATGTACACATCTTTTTTTTTCCTTTTGAATAAATTCACCACTTCAGTTGTAATCCAAGATTCCCTTACCTTGCCACCCTTGTTCTTCTTTCTTATCGGAACATGAGTGTCCTGTATTTAGTGCAGTGTTCTTTAAACACCCTCCTTATGTCAGATGTGGACGCCCAAATACAGCTGTCCCTAATTAACTCTCCCTACTTCCAGCTTAATACTCTTATAATTTGCCATGTCCCAATTTAATATTCTCCCACAAGTTCCATAACTAAGAATTTGTGATCACTGTTCCTTAAATGTTCCCCACTGAAAGGTCAGGCACCTGGTTAGGATTATTTCCTAAAACTACATTCAACATGCCACCCCCCCCCCCCCCACACTTGTTGGACTATCTACATAGTGATTTTAGAAACCTTTCTGAATGTACCTAACAAAATCTGCCCCATGTAAATATTTTGTACCAAGAAGATTTCAGTCTCTTTTGGAGAAGTTGAAGTCACCCACAATAACAAGCCTGCTGTTTCTATACCTTTCTCTAAACTGCTTGCTTATCTGTTCCTCAGTGTCATGGTGACTACTGGGGGGTGGGGTGGGGGGGGGGGAACTGTCCTATAATTTTCTATCTTTGTGCCTCTCTTCACTCTTTAATAAGTTGGGGGAGGCAAAAGAGGAAATTGGTTTCAGGGTATTTGGATGCACATAATAAAACAGGCTGAAGTCAGCATGGTTTCCTTAATCTTGCCTGACAAATCTATTGGAATTCTTTGAGGAAGTGATAGGTAGGATAGACAAAGGAGAGTCAGTGGATGTTGTTTATTTGGATTTTCAGAAGGCTTTTGATAAGGTGCCACACATGAGGCTGTTAAACATTATAAGAAGGCATGGTATTACAGGAAAGATAATAGCATGGACAGATGAGCTAGAAGGGAGAAAACAAAGACTGAGAATAAAAGAATTTTTTAATTTTTGACTGCCAGTGAATAGTCATGCTCATGGGTTCGCTACTTTTCACAGATAGCTTTATAGCCAAATTTGCAGATAATGCAAATATAGGGGAGAGGCAGGTAGTGTCAAAGAAGCAGTGAGTCTGCAGAACAACTTGGATAGGTTAGGAGAATGGGCAAAAAAGTTTATACAGTGTAGGGAAGTGCATGGTCATTCACTTTGGCCGAAGGCATAAAGGCTTATACCATTTTCTAAACAGGGAGCAAGTTCAAAAATCGGAGGTGGAAAAGGACTTGGGAGTCCTAGTACAGAATTCCCTAAAGGTTAACTTATAGGTTGAGTCAGTAGTAAGGAATGCAAATTTTTAATTTTGAGAGAAGTAGAATTTAAAACCAAAGATGTAATGCTGAACCTTTATAAAGCATTGGTGAGACGACATTCGAAGTGTTGAGTCATTTTGGGTCCCATACCTATGAAAGGGTGAACGTACAAGGAGCTTTTCATTGCCCTGTTCCTGTACTTGCTGGAGGTTAGAAAAATGGGGGAATCTCATTGAAACCTACTAAACACATTGATGAAGGTAGAGCAGTAGATGTAGTGTATATGGATTTCAGCAAGGCATTTGATGAGGTACCCCATGCAAGGCTTACTGAGAAAGTAAGGAGGGCACATGCAAGGGCACATTGCTTTGTGGATCCAGAACTGGCTTGCCCACAGAAGGCTAAGAGTGGTTGTAGATGGGTCATATTCTGCATGGAAGTCAGTCACCAGTGGAGTGCATCAGAGATCTGTTCTGGAACCCATACTCTTTGTGATTTTTATAAATGACCTGGATGAGGAAGTGGAGGGATGGGTTAGTAAGTTTGCTGATGACACAAAGGTTGGAGGTGTTGTGGATAGTTTGGAGGGCTGTCAGAGGTTACAGTGGGACATTGATAGGATGCAAAACTGGGCTGAGAAATGGCAGATGGAGTTCAACCCAGTTAATTGTGAAGTGGTTCATTTTGGTAGGTCAAATATGATGCCAGAATATAGTATTAATAGTAAGACTCTTGGCAGTGTGGAGGATCAGAGGGATCTTGGGGTCTGAGTCCATAGGACGCTGAAAGCAACTGCCCAGTTTGACTCTGTGGTTAAGGCGGCGTACGGTGTATCGGCCTTCATCTATCATGGAATTGAATTTAGGAGCCGAAAGGTAATGTTGCAGCTATATAGGATCCTGGTCAGACCCCACTTGGAGTACCGTGCTCAGTTCTGGTCGCCTCACTACAGGAAGGATGTGGAAGCCATAGAAAGGGTGCAGAGGAGATTTACAAAGATGCTGCCTGGATTGGGGAGCATGCCTTATGAGAATAGGTTGAGTGAACTCGACCTTTTCTCCTTGGAGTGACAGAAGTTGAGAGGTGACCTGATAGAGGTGATGATGAGAGGCATAGATTGTGTGGATAGTCAGGGGCTTTTTCCCAAGGCTGAGATGGCTAACATGAGAGAGCACAGTTTTAAAGTGCTTAGAAGTAGGAACGGAGGAGATGTCAGGGGTAAGTTTTTTACTCAGAGAGTGGTGAGTGCATGGAATGGGCTGCCGGCAGCGGTGTTGGAGGTTTTAAGAGGCTTTTAGATAGGTACATGGAGCTTAGTAAAATAGAGGGCCGTAGGTAAGCCTAGTAATTTCTAAGGTAGGGATGTGTTCGGCACAACTTTGTGGGCTGAAGGGCCTGTATTGTGCTGTAGGTTTTCTATGTTTAATATTGAAAAGCTTGCTTAGAATGCTGTGGAGAGGATATTTTGAATAGAGGGAGCATGTTGGACCAGAGGACAGAACCTCAGAATAGAAGGATGTCCCTTTAGAGCAGAGCTAAGGAGGAAATTCTTTAGTCAGAAGGTGGTAAATCTGTGGAGTTTGTTGCCACTGACAGCTGTGAAGGCCAAGTCACTATGTATATTTAAAGTGGGGAGTGATATGTTCTTGATTAGTAAGGGTTAGATTGCAGGTAAATGCCAGGAGAGTGGGGTTGAGAGGGAAACTAAATCAGCTGAGTGGAGCAGACTCAGTGGGATGAATGTCTTAATTCTGCTCCTATGCATTACTTTGTCACCGAACAATTGATACTAGAGTGTACAATCATCACAGCGATATTTGATTCTGCGCTTCGTGCTCCCTGGAGTACAAATCGAAGTATAATAAAAAATTTAAATTATAAATCATAATTAGAAAATAGAAAAGGGAAAGTAAGGTAGTGCAAGTCAGGGCCGGATATTTGGAGGATACAGCCCAGATCCGGGTCAGGATCTGTTCAGCAGTCTTATCACAGTTGGAAAGAAGCTGTTCCCAAATCTGGCCATATGAATCTTCAAGCTCCTGAACCTTCTCCCGGAGGGAAGAGGGACAAAAAGTGTGTTGGCTGGGTGGGTCGTGTCCTTGATTACCCTGGCAGCACTGCTCCAACAGCATGCGGTGTAAAGTGAGTCCAAGGATGGAACACACACAAAATGATGGTGGAACGCAGCAGGCCAGGCAGCATCCTTAGGGAGAAGCGCTGTCGACGTTTTGGGCTGAGACCCTTTGTCAGGACTAACTGAAAGGAAAGATAGTAAGAGATTTGAAAGTAGGAGGGGGAGGGGAAAATGTGAAATGATAGGAGAAGACCGGAGGGAGTGGGTGAAGCTGAGAGCCAGACAGGTGATTGGCAAAAGGGATACAGAGCTAGAGAAGGGAAAGTATCATGGGACAGGAGGCCTACGGAGAAAGAAAAGGGGAGGGGAGCACCAGAGGGAGATGGAGAACAGGCAGAGTGATGGGCAGAGAGAGAAAAAAAACTATATCAGGGATGGGGTAAGAAGGGGAGGGGCATTAACGGAAGTTAGAGAAGTCAATGTTCCTGCCATCAGGTTGGAGGCTACCCAGCTGGTATATAAGGTGTTGTTCCTCCAACCTGAGTGTGGCTTCATCTTGACAGTAGAGGAGGCCATGGATAGACATATCAGAATCAGGGGTGTGGAATTAAAATGTGTAGCCACTAGGAGATCCTGCTTTCTCTGGCAGACAGAGCGTAGGTGTTCAGCGAAACGGTCTCCCAGTCTGCATCAGGTCTCACCAATATATAAAAGGCCACACCAGGAGCACCGGACGCTGGTGGAGTGGGGTGGAGTGGGGTGAGGGCAGATGTGCGGGAAATGGGAGAGATGCATTTGAGAGCAGAGTTGATAGTGGAGAAAGGGAAGCCCCTTTGTTTAAAAAAGGAAGACATCTCCTTCGTCCTGGAATGAAGAGCCTCATCCTGAGAGCAGATGCGGCGGAGACGGAGGAATTGTGAGATGGGGATAGCATTTTTGCAAGAGACATGGTGGGAAGCGGAATAGTCCAGGTAGCTGTGAGAGTCTGTAGGCTTATAGTAGATATCAGTAGATAAGCCGTCTCCAGAGATGGAGAAAGAAAGATCAAGAAAGGGGTGGGAGGTGTCGGGAATGGACCAGGTAAATTTGAGAGCAGGGTGAAAGTTGGAGGCAAAGTTAATGAAGTCAACGAGCTCAGCATGCGTGCAGGAGGCAGCGCCAATGCAGTCATCGATGTAGCGAAGGAAAAGAGGTGGACAGATACCTGTATAGGCTTGGAACATGGACTGTTCCACAAAGCCAACAAAAAGGCAGGCATAACTGGGACCCATATGGGTGCCCATGGGTACACCTTTGGTTTGGAGGAAGTGGGAGGAGCCAAAGGAGAAATTATTGAGAGTAAGAACTAATTCGGCTAGACGGAAAAGAGTGGTGGTAGAGGGGAATTGGTTAGGTCTGGAATCCAAAAAGAAGCGGAGAGCTTTGAGACCTTCCTGGTGGGGGATGGAGGTATATAGGGACTGGGCATCCATGGTGAAAATAAGGCGGTGGGGGCCAGGGAACTTAAAATCATTGAAAAAATTCAAAGCGTGAGAAGTGTCACGAACATAGGCGGGAAGGGATTGAACAAGGGGGGATAAAACAGTGTCAAGTTATGCAGAAATGAGTTCGGTGGGGCAGGAGCAAGCTGAGACAATAGGTCTACCTGGACAGGCAGGTTTGTGGATCTTGGGTAGGAGGTAGAAACGGGAAGTGCGGGGTGTGGGCATTATGAGGTTGGTGGCAGTGGATGGGAGACCCCCAGAGCTGATAAGGTTGGTGATGGTATAGGAGACAATGGCCTGGTGCTCCTTAGTGGGGTCATGATCAAGGAGTAAATAAGAGGAGGTATGAGAGAGTTGACGCTGTGCCTCAGCCAGGTAGAGGTCAGTATGCCAGACTACAACAGCTCCCCCCTTACCAGCAGGTTTTATAGTGAGGTTGGGATTGGTGCGGAGGGAGCGGAGAGCAGAGCGTTCGGAAGGAGTGAGGTTGGAATTGGAACACGGTGTGGTGAAGTCATCCAAGGATGGAAGACTGGTTTGTGTGATGTGCTGGGCTATGATCAATATCTTCTGCAGCTTCTTCCGGTCTCGGACAGGACAACTTCCATACCAGGTTGTGATGCACTCTAGAAGAATGCTTTCTACGGTGCACCTATAAAAATTAGTGAGGGTTTTAGGGGACAGGCCAAATTTTTTCAGCTTTCTCAGGAAGTAAAGGCACTGGTGGGTCTTCTTGGCAGTGGATTCTGCTTAGTTAGACCAAGTCAGGTAATTTGTGATATTCACCCCGAGGAAATTAAAGCTTTTGACCTGTTCCACCTGCGCACCATCGATGTAAATGGGGTGATGCAGTCCTCTACTCCTTCTGAAGTTAACAACCAATTCCTTCGTCTTGCTGACAATGAGGGATTTATCCAATATTTTCATATGTTAAACTGACATTTCCTAAACCCTGCATCTATTATCCTTAATTATTTGGATGGAGATCGGAGTTATTGACGCTACTGTGTATATTTGACATAATCCAATGGCCCATGTTGGTTAGGTTTTTTTCTTCTTTTTTGGGGATTTTTTTTTCTTCTTATTTACTCCCTTTTTTCATAATTACTATGAGTTTGGGAGGTTATTATATATGGATTATCATCTATATGATTGTATACTTAACCTATTAATTATGTACTTTCAAACTCTCTGTATTCATGTTTCATTTATGTTTGTTTAAAATTAATAAAAAGATTTAAAAAGAAAAAGAGGGATAGGTTATTGTCTTCGCACTATGCCACCAGGTTCTTAATTTCTTCTTTTTACTCTGACTCATCATTACCCAAGATATTGCCTACAATTGTGGTGTCATCAGCAAACTTATATAATGAGTTCGCTGGAAGCTTGGCTACACAATCATGGGTGTACAGTGAGTATAATATAATAATATATAGTATAATTCCATCAGAGTGATTGCATCTTTATTATTTTTGAGTTCTATTTATATAGACTCAGGATATGAGCACTCGATTATGTCTGTTCTTTGTGCAGCTGTGTTAACGTCAGTGATTAATAGTGGAAGTTTCCCCATACAACCTCTATTACCTCCTTTCTACCTTATCCTGGAACATTAAGTACCTAGTCCTGTCCCTCTCTCGACTAAGTTTTCATTCATATTGATAACAGTATCATAGTACCATGTACTGATATATGTTCTAAGTTCATCATCTTGACATTAATATCCCAGCATTAAAGTAAACGTGCTTTAATCCGGTCACCCCATTGTGTTTATTACCTTGCTCCTATCTGTCAGATTACATTTACTATCAAAGTATGTATTCAGTATACAACCTTAAGGTTCTTCATCTTGTAAGCAGCCACAAAGCACCATAGAACCCATTTAAAGAAAAACCCACTCAACAAGACCATTCAAAGCAAGAAAAAAACAAAATCTCACGAATAACAAAAAGCGAATAAAAAGCACACAGAACATTAAACATCCAACCACAGAGTCCCCAAAAGTGAGTTCACATCCATGAGCCACTGAAGTGAGTGAACTAATAACCACAGCCACAGCCACCGCATTAGATCGGCAGACTGCAACTGCACACTTAGTACTGCGCTGAAGCGCCTCAATCAAATCATGCAAATAATAAAGCATGCTCAGTGCTGAGGACAATAAACATCAAACAGCAGCCTGAAGTGAGTCCACAGACACGAATCACCAAGGTAATCAAACCTTATAGAGTGGGACCTAAGACTCTTGCACCTTGGCAACAGCGAGAGGGAGACTGGTCAGTGGCAGGGAGACACACTGACGCCCATTTGTTTTCCACTCTTGTCCTCATCAATTTTAATCTTGCTTGATGCTTTAATCGGCATAGATCACAAGTTTATGGTCCACCTTTGGGAATCAACACAGTGTGTACCCCCAGTGATGGCTGTAGCTACACCCCACACCGACTTCCCCAGGAGATCACAGAAGCACCAGATTATTTGGTCAGCCCAAAAATACATTCATAAAAGGAGAATTACAGTCCAAAAGAAGCTGTTGAAGTGTAGTTAGAAGGGAAAGAGCATTCAGTAGTTTTGTAAGCTATCTGCAAAATATCACCATTGGTACCATCTTGCCCAAAGAAATTTTCCTTTTCTTCAGAAGTATTTTTCTGAATCACCAATATAATGAAGGAACAGAAGCTCATTGAACCTATGTAATGACCCAAAGTTATAAGACAACAACAACCAATACCCTTTCTGTCAGATGTTAGACCAGGCAGTGGTCTGTTTTTGCTTTGCCATTGTCTTCAGTTTCACCAGTATTTCATGATGCAACATTTGATCATATGCTTCTGTGATATCAAGGTAAGTTATTATGACCTCATTCCTGTCATTGAGCCTTCTATGGTTTGCTGGTTATTGAGAATAAACTGGGCACTATTTAGCCAGATTGGATTTGTTCTGCTTTTCGCAAACAGGTCATTTCCACATGGTTCGATAAATGTCAGTGTGACTGTATGGCTGGCAGTGCAGCTGGTCCTGGAGCATGGGCTTCCAGTACCACAGCAACTGCCTCAGTTGTACCAGGCATATTCGATTGGACAGAGAAATAAAATTAGTATTTAAGGTAAAATTAGTGGTCTGTTTTAGAAATGAACGGATTTTAACCAAAGGCAAACCTGAGGAAAACAGGGTAACTGGGCTGGAGAAAAATAGTCTGTGAGTGTGTGTGGGAGGAGAAGGAAGAAGTAGTTAGACGTCTAGAAAGATGACATTCAGTGTAAATAACAGTTAAGGAAGAAAAGTGGTTAAAAGGAGCTGTAAATGATTAAACCACTGTTGTTAATTTATCCATTTAAAATAAAACTTGCTAAATTTTAAAGTTTTCTACTTTAAAATAACACCAAGCTCAAATATTACAGCTGCTTTTACTCT
This sequence comes from Hypanus sabinus, assembly GCF_030144855.1. Lineage (NCBI taxonomy): Eukaryota > Metazoa > Chordata > Chondrichthyes > Myliobatiformes > Dasyatidae > Hypanus > Hypanus sabinus. Next base: position 48,186,700 of record NC_082721.1, read on the forward strand.
GTGATCTGATGATGTGTGGATTTACACAATTACATTTGGCCTTTTCTGATTTGTTAGTTTGTTGTTCCAATAAGTGGGAATAATAAAAATCCCCAGAGTATCTTATCTGTTGATGATTTCAGTTCACTGTTGGACCCTCCAATGAGTTGAACCTGGCAAGTAACACCAGGATGGGTGGTCATCTTCTCCACTTGCTTATCCTCAAGTGGTTGTGTAAAGGAACTGGATGTGTTTTATCTTTGGGTGCATAAAATAACATCATTGTTAAAGTATTTTCCATGTAAGTTTGAAAATATGTTTATAAACTGAGAAAATATGTTCAAGAATCCATTATATCCAATGTGGGAACACTGCAGGATGATCTGAAATAACCCAAAGGTGGAAAATGATCAACAATCCAAACATCGACATAAAGGAGCAGATTTATAATGAATGTCTTTCTTAAAAGTTGCAAAAACTTTAAGTAGGCAGTGAAGTGAAAATTAGGGTTTGTCTGGCAGTGCAACACAGGTACATTCATAACATTACATATTTTGGAATTTAGTTAAAACTACCAATTTACTATCATTGATTATGTCTAAAAATCCAAACAACCTGCAAGTGACTCTTCTAAATATACTGAATGCATGGCTTGTTTTCTTTAGATATGCACATTCCAGTATCTACTTCAAGCCTATCATCACTCTGTCTAGTGCCAGCAGACCCTCACCATCTCTGCTCTTGCTCATTTTGCCCTCCCACTCCCTCATACGCGTTGAGAGCTTTATCACAGAAAATTGAAAATCTTTAGTGCTGCTCTGGGGATCTAGTACTGTGTTTGTTGTTGTGGAATCACAGAACAGGAATTTGCTGTATTCCTAGTAATTCTTCTGGAACTCCTTCAATGGAATGAGAGGATTTGTAGCCAAACTAAGTAACTAACACAGTACTGCCTGTACTCCCATGGCAGGAACTCTTGTGGGTTACAATGGGGGTGTTTATAAGCTATTTTGCAAATGTAGTGAAAAGCAGTTCAAGCAAAGCAGAAGGGATGAAGAAGGCATGGCTGAGTTACTGAATGTGTACTTTACATCAGTCTTCACCAAGGAAGATGGGAACGTATGAATGTGATTTGCATAGACATGCTAGAAAAGAATATTGCAGGGATTTTAGGGAGGATCGTAGAGTCATAAAGAAATACAACACAGAAATGCCTTTCGGCCCATCTAATCCATGCCAAACATTTAAACTGCCTACTCCAATAAACTTGCACTGGTACCATAGCCCTCCATACTCCTACCTTCCATGTACCTATCCAAACTGCTCTTAAATGTTGAAATCGAGTTCACATTCACCACTTGTGCTGGCAGCTCATGGTCCTCTGAATGAAGAAGTTTTCCCTTATATTTCCCTTAAACTTTTCACCCTTAACCCATGACTTCTGGTTGTAGTCCCACCCAACCTCAGAGAAAAAAAGCCTGCTTGCATTTACCCTCTCTATACCCATCATTGTTTTGAGGTGGTGGAAGTCTGGGAAATAACTGGATTGTTGTGGTGTACAGCCAGTGCAGACTTTACAGGTGAAAATATAAAATATGTTTCTGGTGCTGCAGCATGTAGTGGTTCTGGCAGGGATTGCCTGAAGAGCAAGCTAATGACCCAGGCAATGTTTGAAGGAAGCTTAGGTTTGCTTTGGTATCACAATCTATGCACCAGTTACTTTTAATTTGAAGATCTGCAAGAGGTAAATAAAATCAAGCTATTGAAGAATATGTAGTTATTGAATACAGCTGAGATGTTCTGAATGAGAGATGCTTTATTATTTTATTTGGAGATGCAGTGCAGAACAGGCCCTTTCAGCACTGTCCAGCAACCCACCTATTTAACCGTAGCCTAATCACAAGACAATTCGTAATGACAAATTAACCTTCTAACCGGTACGTCTGGATTGTGGGAGGAAACCAGAACACCCGGAGGAAACCCATGCAGTCACAAGAAGAACATACAGACTTATTAGAGATGGCACCAGAACTGATCTCAGAAGTCTGACATCCCGAACTGTAATTGTGTCACACTAACTGCTACATTACAGTGGCGCCCTTTTGGCCTGAAGTGGCTTGCATGTCCATGTGGCTCCATTAAGTTTGCTTTGTATGTCTATATGATGTATAAAATGCATATAGAAATCACAAAGCTTCTGTGGCAAATGAATGGAAATTGGTGTGCTTTAGGGCAGATTGTCCTGCCAGCAGCTGAAATGATCTCTTGGGAAAATTCCTTTTATCCAGCCACAGAAAGAAACAATTTCAGATGGTGTTCGTGTGAATGCACGAACTAGAAACAGATCTAAGTGTGTAGAAGAAGATCTTATTAAAAGACACACAACTTTACAAATGTAGATATCATATTTTGGAAGAAAAACAGTTGCTTCTTGATTATATCTTTGACTGATTTTGTCTAGGGCTTACCTGCCTACTCCCAACTTCACATAAAGCATTGGCATGTCCGTGTGAGGTTACCTGGTGAGAATGCTTCTATTCAGTTAGTGTGCTGCTAGTTGCTTTTCCCTCTCCCACCTCTAACCCCACAACACCATCTTTAATTAGTTTACTGGTTTCTAAAGCATAACAATCACTCCACCTGTTTCTGTTCGCACCCTGATAAACTTCTACCAAGAGAAGGTGAGCAATTGACATTCAGTCTGTCCATCAAACCCATTGTCCTGGTTGTCGCCCATTCCAGCATGCAGGCCATAAATTATATAGGCAGATTGGATCAACTCAATGAGTTATCTAAGTGTTTGAAGTATTGGGCAGATGTTGACATTGGGAAGGTGTATTCTTGGATGAAGGAAGAAATTAATTAGTGAGGAGAGTGGGAGTCATAAACTTAAAATCAGACTTAAATTTTTTTCTTATGCAGTATTGTGTTAATGCTGAACCCTCTTCCCCAAAATTGTGCATGGCCAGATAATTGGAGATACATTCTTGCTAGATTGGGCAATAAAGGGGCCTGCTGTCAAGATACTGAGTTATGATGTCAATCAATGGCTCTCAGTGTGGCCCATATGGCTCCCCATTGGGCCTTGCCAGATTTCATAGGGGTCATAAGTAAAAACCAAGAAACTGGGGGCCACAGGAGTTTCTGAACGAGCCACGAGAAGTTCACTGTTTTAATGAAATATTACCAAAATGTCTAAGAAAGAAAGGAGTATTTGTAATTTAATTACAAGAATGAAATGAATGAGAAAATATGCTACATGATACAAATGAGGCAGCAAAACTGCTTAGCCTGTGTGGGTGGGGGGGGGGGGGAGGGTTGCAGCACATCAATTTCTGCTCCTGCTTGACCACACACAAATCGCTTTTCACAGCCTGCAGGGTGGCGCACTGAGCCCCACTCCACATCCACCCCCAACCACAAATCATAAACTGCAGATTGGGCAGGGCTGTCTGCAGCAGGAGACTTGTTCTGTGTGTTACGATGCTTATAAAACATGACATGAAGGCTGCAGTTACTGCAGTGGCATTATCTGCCAGAAACGGCTAACCTGCAGAGAGGCAAGAATGCTTGACATCCACCACTGGATCATCATCTACCACTATAGCTTCTATTAAATCCTGGATACTTAACATATTTTGAAAGGAAGTTCAATTCGCTTATCTTCATGAGTACACACTCTTTATCAGAACATATAATTTGCATATATAATTGCATTTTTAAAATATTTGCCTAAAAATTATTTTTAAAAAGTACCATCTAAAAATCTAGTTTTATTTTTACATGTACGGTATTTTCAATACTGATAGTTTTACGTGTGGGATTATACTTATAATTCTTCAACATTTACTAATTTTCTAGAAATATCCTATTCAGAGCTTTAGAATAGCTTATTTTTCATATACACCTGTAATATATTTAACATATATCTGTAACCTGTGAAAATATAAATGACTGAGTATTAGAATAATTGGTACAGTTGATCAAAAAACAATCAACTAACAAATATTATGGTGAGTGGGGGATACAGAGGTAAATGAAAGCCACAAGTGGGTCACGAGCAGAAAAAGGCTGAGAACACTGTTGTAGATAAATCATTTAATTGACTGGATTAAGGGTTGACTTACTCATTTCTGCTTCTATCGTTCCAGAATGCTGCAGTTAATTAATCTTATTTTTTTGGAAGTAATCCATCACAGGCATCTCAAATGTCAATTCCTATGGCTAGCAGCAATTTGATCCAAGTAGATTCCATGATGTTGCATGTATAGGGATGCTTATGATGTAGTGCTAGGCAATAGACTCTTTATTGGAGTGAGATTTTTGATAGATGCATACATATTATTATTTACAGTTGCTTTAAAATCCTCAGGAATTTCCAATCAAAAATATGCTGAATGTAGCTTCAAATTTTGAATTTGTCAGCGATGCTGTTCAGAAGTAAAGAGAGTGGAGTTGCTTCCTAGTCCATATCCCAATCAGTTGCAGCACTGAGGTTTTGAGATTTACAGGACTGCTCTATTCTGTACTGTACTAATGTCATATTTGTACTTCTCATGCTAACAGTGAAATTAGAGACCCAATTTATGCCCAGTGTGACTGTGTTGTAACTTCTCATATCCCAGAAAGAAAAAACAGCTGTGAGGGTTTGACCTCCAGTCTGTGCTGAGTTCTGATTTGGCCTAGGTGCAGTGAGCTGGATCAATGCACACCGCCCTGTGCTGTATCATGATTAACAGTGCAGGAATTTCCAGGGAGTGACACACACAAAATGCTTGAGGAACTCAGCAGACCAGGCAGCATCTATGGAAAAAGTACAGTTTTGAGCCAAAACCCTTCGGCAAGACTGGGAAAAAAAGCTGAGGAGTATATTTAAAAGGTGAGGGGAGAGAGAGAAACGCCAGGTGATAGGTGAAACTAGGAGGGGGAGGGATAAAGCAAAGAGCTAGGAAGTTGATTGGTGCATGTGACAGAAGGCCATTGAGGAAAGAAGAGGGGGCAGGAGGAGCATCAGAGAGAGGCGATAGGCAGGCTAAGATTCCAGGGTGCATTGTTTTAATTCTGTTGTTGCCTTCAGGATAGAAAAAGAGTTGTTAAGAGGACCAAAAGCAAAGTCTATTAATCATGAAATACAACCCAACAAAACAGAAGCTGAGAATTGCAAACTATGCTAAGTTGTCTTGACATTATATATAATGTGCATGGGTGAAATCAATCCTGTTTGCTCTGCTCTTGATTAGAATGATGAACTGGTAGTACTAGGATAAGGTTCAGTATCATGTAGCTGCAGATATTTGAAAGAAGCACCTTTTCTGTTTCTCTTGGTTTCATGTTGAACCTGTAAAGAGTAATAGAGTGTGATCTGATGCAGTACAGACCACACATTTACAAAGGTTATTATAAAGTATCACACACAAAACGCTGGTGGAACTGAGCAGGTCAGGCAGTATCTGTAAAAAAAAGAATAAACAGTCGATATTTAAGGTACTGAAAAAGGGTCTCAGCCAGAAACAACAGTTACTCTTTTCCATGGAGGCTACCTGACCTGCTGAGTTCTTCTAGCATTTTGTGAGTGTGCTTTGGATTTCCAGCATCTATAGACTTTCTCATGTTTATTATAAAGTATGCAATTGGCAGTCGACTTTTTGCAAGGTAATATTTTGTTACACATTCTGAACTATATAATATTATATTGAGATTCTGTACAAATGTTCATGGTGCCTTTTAATACCATCTTTTCCCCTTAATTTGTAGACTACCAGCTGAGGACACAGTGAAGCAAGATAGCAACTGAAAATTGATTGGGAGAAGGGATCTGATTCAATGGATTGTATTGGTGTATTCATCATGTTTCAGGTCACTATGAGAACACTGACTTTATGAAGAAGGTAAAGCATGTTAAATGCACTCATTCAAGGACTGAAAGGAAAACAGGCACAGTTTGTCCCCTTGTCTCTACCCCATCCATCCTGATGCCATCATCAAATCTTCCTCTTACTCCTTGGTCCTTATGAATAAGTAGGCTAAGTTTTTTTTTACTTTGTCAATGAGCAACTGAGCGAATAAAACCATCAGCCTGAATTTCAGTTTGAACTTTAAGCACTCACTTTGAATGTTCTTGATGAGTTCAGATGTTGTTCTCTTTGCTCAACAATTGTGTATTGATGTGAGTAGCATTTTCATTGCCTGAAAGTTATGCGCTATGTGTATTATTTTGTTTCAATTACCAAGTGCTGCATTAAAATCAAACACCCATGGTCAAGATGGGGGAAAGTTACCCTTCCTTTGACCTCCATCTAATTTTAGACAGGTACAAAGGAAATACACCTACAAAGCCAAGAACAGCATACTCACAAGGGTAAAAATATTCTCCAGGTATCCTCCAAATCTGTTTTTTTTTCTGTGGAATATAACAAAATTCATAGTTATAATGTAACAGTTGTCCTCAGAGGTTTAAGAACTAGTATAACTTTCATTGGAGCCCATTCAAATTGGCCAATAGACAGTGGAGTTTGAATTTTGCATTATTGTCCATTACTAACTTCAGCTCTGAGTTGTAGCTACCCAGGGCAGATCCAGTTTGCCACAGAACCAATACTTGCCTGTCTCAATCTCTGCTGCTCCTCTAATCCCTCCGCCAATCACATCACACACCTTTTCTTCCCACTAAGTCTGCCTTTCAATATCAAATATCCAAATTCAGCCCACCTTTGTCTCCAAGAAGGAAATGCATTAATTTGATTTTTGAAGAGAACAGTATTAACTTTATTGTTGTCATACCATTACAACTGCTAAACAGAGCCACTGCTATGTGCACCCCCAGTCAGAACAGAGCTGATTGTGGTCTCTCTGTCAGTACAAAACAATAAGAGATCAAAAATAAAAGTCCTCAAACAACAGGTAACAACCGACTGGCTCAGTAGGTCACTTCAAAGGGGGTGTTGTCAACAGTTGTATATTTTGTATGCTGCTGTGTTTTTAGATGTATACTGTGTGTGTATGTGTGTGAAATCTATATAAATGTTTAAATACAGTGTTAGAAAGAGTGCAATTGTTCAGTAGATCCTATCATTGATCCTTAACATTTTGTATATTTGTATTGTTAGGTTAGACTGCATTATCTAGCACCACCATGACTGTGCCAAGACTGGCCATGAAAGCAGGAACCCATTGAGTTTTTGAATCCTCTGCTGGCTGAATAGCCAGTTTTAGGGCACATTTGGTTGAGACAGTGGGGAGCTGCCACTGGTGTAGCACCATGAGCCAACACTACTCTATGTGTGTTGCCTTTTAGGCCCAATATAGGCATGGGGTTGTCTAGTAATCTCCACAGGTACAGCTTTTCAATAACTCATTCTTTTGTGATACTGTAGAAGGTTCTCTCTCCATAGATGAATTAACCCAGTATGGAACAAAATATTTCAGAGAATTGAAAAGGAAGGAGGTGTATATTTATTTCTTGATGGTGTGTTTGCAAGTCTTTGTCCTTGGATGTTAGTGTAGTCCTCCAGCAAACTGGTAGCACTTGTATTGCACATTCCTAAAGAAACCTGGATGGATAGCTTAAAGTATCCTTGACGTCTCAGGTCACAGAGACACAAATGTGTATTCAGCCTCCGTTTCTAGATTTGGAGCGATTTAGACTGGTCTACGCATACCATTTTATCCCTATTCTTTTTGATAAAAACAATAAAAAGAATTTCTTTGCCTACATTTTGCTTCTCAAGTTTTTTTTTGTCTTGGAGTGATTTTTTTTATCCAAGACCAGGAAAGGCCAAATACTGCAATGTTTAAACATGCCCTGGAATATCATTGCAGGGTGAGGTAGTCAGCTTTCTGCTTCTTGTCACTGCAGGTGGTAGCTGTTCAGTAAAAGATGTGTTTGTATAAACCCCTGTTTTCCTTTACTGCTGCACCCAGAGTGAGTCAAACAGTGCCAATTTTTTGTTGCTGGCTAGTAAATAGATTGGTCATTCTTACAACAATTATGCCACAGGCATTGAATATCAGTGTGACTTCCAGAGGAAATATCATGAATTAGCATTGGTCCTGAAGAGACTAGATGTCTTAGAAAGTGGAATGGCTCTGTGGTTTTGGATGAATAATTTGTTATCTCTGAGTGCCATGCCTGATAAACCCTGCCACTTCGATTAGTTCCAGTTGCATGTTGTGGGAGCCCAGGAAAATGAGGGACTCTTCTAGAGATCCCTTCACCTCATTTGAATTCTGTTAATTCTAAAGAAGCCATCCTGTGTGTGTTAAGTAACCTATAAAAGACTTGTGCCTGTGATGGATAGCTAGAATAGTTGCATTGTGTAAATTTGAGTGGTAGTGGAAAGGTCTTTGAAGATAGTTGTCCATCTTCATGAACATTTAAGCCAGATGCAGCTGTTGATGAGGAATGGCTGTTCTGTGGCTACTCATTCCCATGGAGCCATCTCGCTTTTGAGAGCCCTAATTTTAATTATGTGAGAAAACCAAAGTCCTCTAATGCACCAAAGTTAGTTGACCTTGTGACATAGCTGCTACATGATGAACTTGGAGCATGTACTTAGTTTTTATACTGGTTAAGGACACTCCTTCATGGCTCTGGGTACTGAACTTCTCTGTACCATGCCCCCCCAAGTTGAGGCATTTGAAGCGGAGAGATTTCTTAACAGTATCAATGTCATCATTGTCTCCTTATGCTAACCCCTCCAGCTGCTGACAGTACAAGCCAAAGCTGCACTGCCAGTTAGTGAAATTGATTGCCTTTTCAACTTAGCCTTGTAAACTTTTCCCCTCTCGCCCTCCCCTCTTACCCTCTCTTCTCCCATCTCCCTTATTATGCCAAGTAAACTTGAGCAGAAGCTGCAATTGGTATTAAGTCCACAAAGTTGGTTCCCCTGCGATCTTTGAAAGCTCCAGAGGGTGGAAAGTGCTCAGATTGTGTTCCTGTTGTAAAACTGTTCAAATGCCTGGATAAACTAATTAGATGTTGCTCATTAGCTTTCTTAAAAACTTTCCCTGCCTGTTATAAATAGTGTTAATTTGCCTTTCTTCTGTGTGTGTATTTATCATGTTCTTTACATTACTACTAATAAAAATAAACCACAACATAGAGTTTGGTGTATCTACTTTTACATAGCAGTTGTAAACAAGTGGCAGCCAAGTAACAAGGCAATGAATGCTGACAAATAAATTGTAATTACAACCCCAGCCTTCAGAATATTATGACATGAGAAAGTTTTTATTTGTTGCTGTACACATTCAGTATTCAGTTTCTCATAAAAAGGCATTTCTGTGATTCTGGAAATTTGGAATTGAAATGCTGACAATGTTCCAGGTCAACCAACATCTGTTTAGAGAGAAAATCAGCTGATGTTTCAGATCATCATCAGAACTGAGAGTGTACAGTGTACCCTTGGACAATGTGAATGCACACACTTTGTAACACTTCTTTCTTTTTACATTTATCCATAATTTGTAGTTTACAATTTACATGGATGTCCATTGTTCATCCCATTAGCCAGGGATATGATGGAATATGTGGAAATCAGAACAATTCTCGGCTAAATGCATCTCAGGGCCATTTCACATTTCTTTTTGATTATCACCAGCAGTTTTCTTCCTATAAAATGATTTGTTCTTGCAGCAGTTTAAACCATTTATATTGTTGTGGTTTGCTTAATAAGCAATGATACATATTCTGGAAGCTGGAAGAATTTCCTGAACTCCTTATAATAAGACTCGGCAGCCAAGGCACAAGAATCTGACTTGAATTCCAGCTTTTTTGCGATATAGGCCATTCATTGTTTCATCTGTATACTTTATGTTGCTGTGAATTGAATTTGGGACTCTCACAGTCACTTGCAGCTTCACACATAATTCTTCATAAAGATGAGACAGGATGTTCTTCTCCCTAATCAAATTGAATATAGATGGAAACCAGTATATCAGGATGAAGTGTTTGGCTTTGTTGGCTGGAAAATACCAGAGCTGAACTGTTTTTTAACAACCCAATGAAACTTCACCAATGTACTCCTTAAGGAAATATCCGCCATTCCTTTGTGTTATCACCATAGATGACTCTAGCAGTTCTCCGGTAAAGTACACATTTCAGACACCTATGGATGGATTGGTGGCCCACACCCTTCCTCTCTAATACACATCATGTGAATTAATTCTGCAGACATGGGATGATATTGCATGAAAAAGCAAAATATTGTGGTTAAATAAAATTGAGGGGGGGACGAAATGCAAACTGGAGATACTGAGCAGTTCCTACACCCATGCAGGAGAACAAGTGACCAGTATGCCAGGAATTCCAGTATGTAGTGGACAAAGTGTACCAGTAGGGCTGTGTGGTCATTTCCACTGTGCTCAAGAGGCCGTCACAGGGCTAATTGTGAGGAGGAGGGTGAGTGGGAGTTGGGATAGGGATGTAAAGATGAAATATGAAAGTAAGTTAGCCAATAATATCAAAAATTATACCAAAAGTTTTTAGATATTGAACAACTGGAGAGATAGCAATAGGAAACAAGGAAATAGTGAATGAACTGAATAAGCATTTTGCTTCGGTCTTCACCGTGGAAGACACTGAGAGAATGCTGGAAGTTTGAGAGTGTTAAGTGGCAAAAGTGAGCAGTTCCTATCACTAGGGAGATGCTGTTTGGGAAACTGAAAGGTCTGAAGGTAGTTAAGTCACCTGTACCGATGGACTACATCCTAGGGTTCAAAAAGAAGTAGATGAAGAGATCATCGAGGCATTAGTAATCATCTTTTGAGAATCAATAGTCTGCCATGGTTCTGGCATCAGGGATGTTTCTGGGGTAATTAAGGAGTTATGTGAAGCAAGTGGGGGTGAGTGGGAAGCCAGCGCAGCCATGTGCTGAACACAGGCAGAGTGATGAATTTATAGAATTTATTCCCACAAAGAGTTATGAAGCCAATTTACTGTATGTATTTAAGGCAGAATACATGGGGCAATCAGTGTTTAGGAGATCATTAATGGTACTTCTTGGGATTGGTGAAACAGCTGCTCAAATGTATGACTGGGAGCTGACTGGAGATTGGAATCCACACCTGGAAGATGTGACTGGCTACCTTCCTCCTCACCCCTGATACAAGTCAGGGTGTTGCTCATTTGTTGTCCCACTACTTACATGGGTACCATCCAACCAGGTTTCACCCCTAGACAGTGCCAACTGTTCCATCATTGTGGCTTCCCATCTACCCCTCTGGATGCAGCCAACTAACTTGTCAAAGACCTGGAGTTACACCAGTGACTATTTGCTCTGAGAGCCCTTGCACCACAGAGCCAGTGTCAACCTGGTGACATGTCCATAGAAATTGTAGGTATAATCAATAATACCTTCTCAGTAATATACTGCTATGCCAAGTCAGCATTGATGGCAGCTCACTAATAAACAGTTAACCAAGCATGAAGGCAGATAAATGTAACAGAATTCTGGCCTCAAAAGGGTTAAATTAATTCATATTCCCTTCAGTGAGGATTCTTGTATACTGCTCCAAAGAAGTCCTATTGGACCCAAGCATCTTTCAGATGAGGTATTAACCCAAGGATCTGTTTGTCCTGTCAGATGAATGTAGAAGTAACTACAGCACTACCCAAAGAAAGGGAAATCATTATGGTATCCACATCAATACTCCCTTGCACCTGAGTAGTCTCTATGGCTGTAATTTCATTCTTGTTTGTGAGAGCTTGCTTCTGCAAAATAGCTACTTAATTTCCCATATTACCATAGTGGGATCTCTTCAAGAAAGCCTCAATCAATCTGTCCCATCCCGCAATCCCCCCACCCCAGTTCACTACCCTTGAACTACAGGATCAATTAACACCTCCAACAGATTATGTCTTAAGACCCAATGCTGTACAGAAATGAAGAAAATAGAATCATGAAGACTCTAAGATATAGCGCCATAGTAAGGCTATTCAGTCTGTCAGTTCTGCTCTGCCATTCAATCATGGCTGATTTTTTTCAACCCCATTCTCTTGCCTTCTTGTAATCTTTAACTTGTTTATGTATCGAGAACCAATCATTCTCTACCTTAAATACATACAGTGAATTGGCTTCATACCTCTTTGTGGGAACAAATTCTATAAATTCACCACTCTCTGGCTGCAGAACTATCTCCTTGTCTGTTTTAAATGGAAATCCCTTTATTCTGAGGCTGCGCTTTCAGGTCCTTGACTCACTGACTAATGAAAGCATCCTCTCTACATCTACTCTCCAAGCCTTTCAGTATCTGATAGGTTTCATTGAGATCCCCATCATCCTTCTGAACTCTTGAGTGAAGGCCTAACTACATCAAACACTCCTCAAGATTTAAGCCTTTCATTCCCAAGGTCATTCTTGTGAATGTTCTGAAAGGTAAATGTTAATAATCATTTAGATATTCTCTTCAGTACTTGGAAAGTTTAGTCTTTAATGATAAGAATGAATATTTTGATGGTGAAAGGGTTTAGATTTGACTGCTGTAGGAATTTTCCTTAGCAGTCAACCACAATCACCCCTCCCACCCCATCAGCAGGCTAACCTACAAACACATAGTGGAGGAGCTAGGTGGCACTGTGGTCTAAGCCTTTCATGTATTATTCATTAAACGTTTTGATCTGTTTTCATTGTAATGTCATTACTGCATCAAACAAATTCAGAGGGCTATGAAACAGGCCTTTCGACCCAACATGCATGTAGACAAAAGTGCCTACCTGAGCCTGTCCCATTTGCCTGTGTTTGTCCCATATCCCTCTAAACTTTTCTTATCCATGTACCTATTCAAATGTCTTTTAAGTGTTGTACTCACCTCTGGCAGCTCCATGTTATCATCTTGTGTGGAAAAGTTGCCTCTTAGATCCCCTTTAAATCTTGCCCTTCTCACAAACCTGAGCCCTCTAGTTTTAGGTTGCCCTACCCTGAAAGACTAACCATAAGAAATGTCAGGAACCACAATGTTCCATCTGCCGGGGTGGGTTTGGTCAGTGATGTGTGTCTGCAGAGTGAATGAGGGAGAGCAGTGCAATTCTGAATTTTTCCCACTCAGTGTGGGAGAGCTTGTGGAGAATGAGGAACATTCCCGATGAAAGCGGAGTAAACTGAAGCAGGCTGTGCATTAAATTGTAAAGTTGTACTACAGTTGTTTATTTTTGTGGTGCATGAATAATACTACAAGAGGAACACTAGGGCCTGGTTTGGTGCTCTCACAACACCCTTCTGTCCACAGGCATGTGATGGGTGCCTGTGTGGCTGCACTCCCACGTTCCCAGTGGGCAGGGATGTGTCAGCACACTAGGTCCCTGACACAGCACCTCCTCTGTAAGCCCCATCACTATGAAGGCCGAACACAGCAGGGTGGGAGCATCTCTGCCTCCACACATCTATCCCACTGGGCAAAGCATCACAACAATGAAAATTAGTCCTGACGAAGGGTCTTGGCCAGAAATGTTGACAGTGCTTCTTCCTATAGATGCTGCCTGGCCTGCTGCATTCCACCAGCATTTTGTGTGTGTTGCTTGAATTTCATCATCTGCAGACTTACTCGTGTTTACAACAATGAAAATGTTCCTTCAGGAGCACCAGGACAATTCTTTGGAAGGGCTGTAACCCCATTGCAAGAAGTGTTTCCAAAGGATGGCTCAGCTTCACCTTTCTGAGGAGAGTTCAGCATAGGAGAATCCCCAAGTTGAGAGAGGATTAAATATTTATGATTGAATGCAAAATTAATACGTAAAAGCAACATAAATTGAGTATAGGAGTTTGGATGTAATGTTAAAATCGTACAAGGCATTGGTAAGGCCGAATTTGGAGTATTGTGTACAGTTCTGGTCACCGAATTATAGGAAAGATGTCAACAAAATAGAGCGAGTACAGGGAAGATTTACTAGAATGTTACCTGGGTTTCGGCACCTAAGTTACAGGGAAAGATTGAACAAGTTAGGTCTTTATTCTTTGGAGCATAGAAAGTTGAGGGGGGACTTGATAGTGGTAAAAATTATGAGGGGGATAGATAGAGTTGACGTGGATAGGCTTTTTCCATTGAGAGTAGGGGAGATTCAAACGAGGACATGAGTTGAAAGTCGGGACAAAATTTTAAGGGTAATACAAGGGGCAATTTCTTTACTCAGAGAGTGGTAGCTGTGTGGAATGAGCTTCCGGTAGAAGTGGTAGAGCCAGGTTCGGTATTGTCATTTAAAGCAAAATTGGATAGGTATATGGACAGGAAAGGAATGGAGGGTTATGGGCTGAGTATGGGTCAGTGGGATTAGGTGAGAGTAAGCATTCGACATGGACTAGAAGGGCCGAGATGGCCTGTTTCCGTGCTGTAATTGTTATATGGTTATAAGTTATTTGCCTTATCATCAACTATTATATATAGCATTATTGAACTTCTGAAGTCTTCACTGGAAGACACCATCAGTATGTCAGAAATTCGAGGGTGTCAGGGGACAGGAGTGATTGTGATTGTTATTACTAGGGAGAAGGTGCTTGGGAAGCTGAAAGGTGTGAAGTTAGATAAGTCACATGGACCAGATGCACTAGATTCCAAGGTTCTAAAAGAGACAGTTGAAAAGATTGTGGAGGCAATAGCAGTGATCTTTCAAGAATCATGTGATTCTAATTCTGCAATGTTTCTGGGCAAATGTCACTCCACTGTTTAAGAGGGGAAGGAGGCAAAAGACAGGAACTTAAAAGTCAGCTAGACTGACTTCTAATGGTTGAAAAGATGTTGGAATCCATTATTAAGGATGAGGTTTCAGGATACCTGGAATCACGTGATAAAATAGGCCAAAGTCAGCATGGCTGACTAGCAGGAGGCAAAGAGCGGGGTTTTTTCTGGTTGGCTGCTGGTGATTAATAGTGTTCTGCAGTGGTCAGAGTTGGGACCCCTTCTTTTCAAGATATATAACAATGTTTTGAAATTAGAGGGTTTGTGGCTAAGTTTATGGATGTTACAGAGATAGGCAGGTAGTGTTGAGGAAGTAGGAAGTCTGCAGAAGGACTTAGATTAGGAGAATGACAAAAAAGTGGTAGATATAATACAGTTATTTGGTCATGCATTGAGGTAGAAGGAATAAAGGCTTAG
The DNA here is from genome assembly GCF_030144855.1 of Hypanus sabinus. Classification (NCBI taxonomy): domain Eukaryota; kingdom Metazoa; phylum Chordata; class Chondrichthyes; order Myliobatiformes; family Dasyatidae; genus Hypanus; species Hypanus sabinus. The sequence goes on from NC_082721.1 coordinate 48,201,763, forward strand.
ACTTTTCTGAATTCAGAAATCTCAGGTGCAAAGGGACTTTGGAGTCTTTGTGCAGGATTCCCTAAAGGTACACTCTTGGGCAACTGGACCCAAGTGCAGAGAATAGGACTTGCTGACACCAACTTAACCCAGGAGCAACAGATGGCAGGCTTACAGCTTGACCCAGGATTGGAGGAATGGCAGAATCCCCATGGAGACAGAAACAAGAGGAATACCAGCAGAGCCTTTGAGGAGCAACTGAGCAACAACGCAAGACAACTCAACACATACAACACAATGACTCCACTAAGGCAGTAAACAAGAGTCCCCTTTAAATAGTCATAGAATGTGGGAAGCACATGCCAGTCACAATTATCTTGACAAGATTAAAGCAAAAGCTTATGGGCTTAATGTATTAGTAAATACAGGTGCCAAGAAGCTCAACACTGTATGGCAAGCTGCAGCGGCCACAAGGCTCATGACAATATTCAAATAATGCATATTGATACAATTTATGATAATGCCTTTAATATCCTTTAGTATTCCCATTAATAAATTCCCATAAATTCATTCCCCAAACTCCCATTAACTTACTGTCAGAATTTCCCAATTACTACCATAAATTCTCATTTCTGTAATGAATCAATAATGCTCTCTGGTATTTGAGATTTCCACCTTGGGTAAAAGACTCTCCTGATTTACCTTCTGTATGCATCTCAGAATTTTATAAACTATGACCTTGTCTTTCAGCCTCTGATCTTCCAGAGGCATCAATCCAATTTTGTCCAAGCTCCCCTTATAGGTAATACAAGGCAAGAGTATTCAAAGACGTCTTCAATTTCTTACTGCTGCAGTCAGAGGTTTCCACCTGTTTCAAAGGGTGAAAATCATACCAGTGCCCAAGAAGAGCAGGGTGAGCCGTCTCAACAACTATTGCCCAATTGCACTCACATCTACTATGATGCAGTGCTTTTGAGAGGTGGTCATAGCAGAATCAACTCCTGCCTAAGCTAGGACCTGGACCCACTGCAATTTGCCTATCACCATGGTAGGTCTAAAGCAGATGCAATCTGACTGGCTTTGTACTTGGCCTTAGATCACCTGGACAATTACAATACCTATGTCAGGCTGTTGTTTATTTTGTTACAGCTCAGCTTTCAAAGCAATCATACCTTCAGTCCTAATCAACAAGCTCCAAAACCTGGGCCTCTGTACTCTCTCTGCAACTGGATCCTTGACTTCCTCACCAGGAGACGACAGTCAACACAGATCAGAAATCATATCTCCTCCTTGCTGACCATCAACACTGGCAAGTCTCAGGGATGTGTGCTTAGCCCACTGATCTACTCTTTCTACACCCACAACTGTGTGCCTAGGCACAGCTCAAACACTATCCATAAATTTGCTGATGACTCATCTATTGGTGGCAGAATAACAGATGGTGACGAGGAGGCATACAGGAGTGAGATAGATCAGCTGGTTGAGTGCTGTCGCATCAACAGCCTTGCACTCAATGTGAATTAGACCAAGGACGTCAGGAAGGAGAAGTTGAGGGAAAACACACCAGTCCTCATCGAAGGATCAGCAGTGGAAAGGGTAAGCAGTTTCAAGTTTCTGTGTGTCAACATCTCTGAAGATCTATCCTGGGCCCAACATATTAATGCAATTACAAAGAAGGCACAACAACAGCTATAATTCATTAGGAGTTTGAGGAGACTTGGTGTGTCACCAAAGACTCTTGCAAATTTCTTCAAACGTACTGTGAATAGCATAAAAACTGGTGTGGAGGGGCCACTGCACAGGATCGGAAAAAGATGCAGAAAGTTGTAAAATCAGACAGCTCCACCACAGCCACTAGCCTTCCCAGCATCCAGGGCATATTCAAAAGGCGATACCTCAAGAAAGTGGTTTTCATCATTAAGGACACCTGTCACAAATCCCGTGACAAGTTGAAAAGGACCAGCAGAAATGGAACACACCTGGAGTCTGGTTTACTATAAATTAAGACTATATGAATTAATATCATTAAAACCAAATAATACAATACAGGTTATAAACATATATATATATATATCTCAGTAAATGTGTATATGTGTGTGGATAGAAAGATAATAGTCCCGGAGGTAGATATCAGTCTTACGGTGTTAGGTAAGTTTAAGCAGTTCAGGTCACTCAGTGTTGTGGCGAGTTGAATTGATGAAGAGAGAGAGAGTTAATTGAGTTGATGTTTATGTTGGCAGCTTCAGTTGTTCTTGCTTCGGAAGTCTTTAGAGTCGCTTCGTGTGAACCCCACACAGACACAGATGGACAGAGCCCCTTCTAGGGAACGGTCTACTAACCCACAGCACGGGTTCACCACCAGCAGACCCCCAAAGGCAAGTTCCTACCCTCGCTGGTAATCACGGGTCGAAATTAATCAGTCCGTGGCCTCCACCCTCGTGGTGGTCTTAAACTCCACCAGTGGTTTCTCAGGTAGCTTCTGCAATTCTCCAGTGTCGAGTCTCCTCTGCCTTTATCAGACCAACAGCCTCAACTTTTTATAATCCATTTGAAATTCCAACCGTCCGTTAACTCAACCGCTCTGAGCTGTTACCATGGTGACTTCCCAGCTTGCGTCTCAGCTGGCGCCGTACTCTCTCTTTTTATTGCTTCCTTGTTCATTAGACTGCTGAATTTTCTAGCTGTTTCACACCTGCGTGACACACCCATCATCCAAGACATACCCTCTTCTCATTGCTACCATCCAAGGAGGAGGTACAGGAGCCTGAAGGCACACTCAACATTTCAGGAACAACTTCTTCCCCATCCGCCATCAGATTTCTGAATGGACAATAAACCTATGAACACTTACTCAGGTTTTCTTTTGCTCTCTTTTTGCAATATTTCCTCAAAAAACTCTATAAGATTGGTTAGACATGGCTTACCATGCACAAAGCCATGTTGACTATCCCTAATCAGTTCCTGTCTATGCCAATACTCATATATCTGGTCCCTCAGAATACCCACCAATAACTTAACCCACTACTGATGTCAGGTTCACCAGCCTATAATTACATGGATTATTCTTAGAGTCTTTCTTAAACAACAGAACATCAGCTGTCCTCCAATCCTCCAGCACCTCACCTGTGGGTAAGGATATTTTAAATATTTCTGCTAGGACCCCTCTAATTTCTGTACTAGACCACAGGGTCCAGGGGAACATATTGTCAGATCCTGGGGATTTATCCACTCTAATTTGCCTCAAGACAGCAAGCACCTCCTCCTGTGTAATTTGTATACAGTCCATGGCCTTGCTGTGTGTTTGCCTCACATCTATGTCTGTCTCTTGAGCAAAACCAGATGCAAAAAAATCCTTTGAAGACCTTCCTCCATCTCTTTCAGCTCCCCACAAAGATTACCACTCTAATCTTCCAGAGGATTAATTTTATCCCATGCTTTCCTTTTGATCTTAATGTTATCTGTAGAAGCCCTTAGGATTTTCCTTCACCTTGAAAGATGGAGCAACCTCATGTTTTAGCCCTCCTGATTTCCTTCTTAAGTGCTCTCTTGCATTTCTTATACTTAAGTATCTCATTCATTGCTGCCTTCCTATACCTGCCTATCCTTTTCCATAACTACCTTGATCACTAGATGCTAAATGTTCCTGTACACACTTCTGACATCTGCCCTGTCTCATTCCCTAATAGATCTAGTATTGCACTTTCCAGCTGGAACTTCTATAACCTGATTAAGGAAACTTTCCTGAACTGATCTTGGAACCATTCTGGTGAACCTCTTCTGTACCCTCTCCAAAATTTCCACATTATTCTTTAAATTGGCAACTAGAACTGTACACAATACCCCAAGCCTGGCTAAAGCAAAGTTTTGTAAGTTCAACATGAAATTGGAACTTGAACTGCACTGCCTGAGAGGGTGGCGTAAGCTTCAAAACAAAGAGAGGGAAAAGTTAGAGAGCTCACAAGGAGAGTGGGCAGTTGCAAAGAGCTGGTAGGGGCTGATCCTGTCTTCTGTGCATCCATAGAGCAGGTGCAAAAGAAGTTCACCAGGATGTTGTCTGGATTAGAGAGCACTGGTTTTAAGAAGTTGAACAAAATAGGATTGTTTTCTCTAGATCACTGGAGGCTGAGGGGTGAGCTGATATAAATTTCAGGAATAAAAGCACTGAGGAAGTTGCAAATCTGCAAAGCCAAGGAATTGGCTGTGACCACTGCACCTGTGATGTAATGGGGCTTAGCACAACCCTGAGGTGCTCTCAGATCAGAAGATGTGCATGGGAGAGGTGAAAGCACAAATAATTGGTTAGAGCAAACATGAGGAAATCTGCAGATGCTGGAAATTCAAGTGACACACAAAATGCTGGTGGAACGCAGCAGGCCAGGCAGCATCTATAGGGAGACCACAGTCGACATTTTGTCAGGACTAACTGAAATAAAAGATAGTAAGAGATTTGAAAGTAGGAGGGGGAGGGGGAAATCTGAAATGATAGGAGAAGACCGGAGGGGTGGGGTGAAGCTGAGAGCTGGAAAGGTGATTGGCAAAAGGGATACAGAGTGGGAGAAGGGAAAGGATCATGGGATGGGAGGCCTAGGGAGAAAGAACGGAGGAGGGGAGCACCAGAGGGAGATGGAGAACAGGGAAAGAGAGAGAGGAAAAAAAGGGGGAATAAATCAGGGATGGGGTAAGAAGGGGAGGAGGGGCATTAACGGAAGTTAGAGAAGTCAACGTTCATGCCATCAGGTTGGAGGCTACCCAGATGGAATATAAGGTGTTGTTCCTCCAACCTGAGTGTGGCTTCATCTTGACAGTAGAGGAGGCCAAGGATAGACATATCAGAATGGGAATGGGTCATGGAATTAAAATGTGTGGCCACTGGGAGATCCTGCTTTCTCTGACAGGTGTTCAGTGAAACAGTCTCCCAGTCTGCGTCAGGTCTCACCAATATATAAAAGGCCACACCAGGAGCACAGGACACAGTATACCACACCAGCTGACTCACAGGTGAAGTGTCGCCTCACCTGGAAGGACTGACTGGGGCCCTGAATGGTGGTGAGGGAGGAAGTGTAAGGGCAGGTGTAGCACTTGTTCCACTTACAAGGATAAGTGCCAGGAGGGAGATCAGTGGGAAGGGATGGGGGGGGACAAGTGGACAAGGGAGTCACGTAGGGAGCGATCCCTGCAGAAAGCAGAAAGGGGGGGAGGGAAAGATGTGCTTGGTAGTGGGATCCCGTTGGAGGTGGCAGAAGTTAAAGAGAATTATACGTTGGACCCGGAGGCCAGTGGTGTGGTAGGTGAGGACAAGGGGTACCCTATCCAGAGTGGGGTGGTGGGCGGATGGGGTGAGGGCAAATGTGCGGGAAATGGGAGAGATGTGTTTGAGAGCAGAGTTGATGGTGGAGGAAGGGAAGCCCCTTTGTTTAAAAAAGGAAGACATCTCCTTCATCCTGGAATGAAAAGCCTCATCCTGAGAGCAGAAGAAGATGGCAGAAGCAGCCACCTAGAATGAAAAAAATAAAAGCCTTAATTACGGGCTTTGAATTATTATGGTATACAGTAATTCATGTTTATGTTATTGCATTTCTTGTCACTAAACTATTTGAAGCTCTAAAATGATGATGATTATTCCTCCAGCAGCTGGTTTAAAATATAAGAGTGCTAAACATGGGGACCTAACTGTTTCCCTCTGCATTAGCAAACACAACATTTGACTACCCCAGTTTAATGGCTGTTTAATGCTGGAACAGCATATGCCTGGTTGTCAGTACATATGCCTCCTGACTACTGAAGAAGAGAAACAAAAGGCACTTCACACTGTGTGGTATAAAAGTTCTTGTTTCTGACCCGTGCATGTGTTTTTTTTCACTGAAACTTTGAACTGACGTTCCAGCAAGGCCAGCCTTCTCTGTTAGTACAAAGTTCAGTTACATTTCCACACTTGATCTGTTCCACCACACTAGGCTTCAGTGCAGTGCCCTTCATTAAAGTATCTTGGCCATTAAACTGGAAGGCAATCAGAGCCCAACAGATGGCTCATAACTTAATATGACAGCTTGACATCCTGCCAGGGTAGGAGCACATTGAAAGGGATGTTACACTGAAGTCTTACCCTTCTTCTAGAATGGTGAAACGAATCCTGTGATGTTCAAAGAAATCTTCTCTAGCCTTCATGAGTGCCTCAGTAGACAGCATCAGGGTCAGAGTGTCTGATCATTGACAGGTTGTAGTCTGCTGAAAGTGGCTCTGCATAAAATAGCTCTTAGGTTTCATACGATACCTCAATGGTCATGAAAAGGAACTTCACTGATTGCACAACTCTCTGGGACATCCCAGAAGAAGGTATGTAGGTGCAAGTCTTTCCATTCCGATTACCTCAAGATCAACATCCTAGACTCTCTACATACCATCCATACTACTGTGTGAGTTGCATACTCACACACACTGAAATGGTTCAACATGAAGGCAGGCAAGCTAAATGCTTCACTCCCCCATCTATCAGTATCAGCATTTTCAGTCACCTGTGGACCACCCCAAGGCCCCTCTGCAGATGAATGCTTCTGAGATCCCTGCTGTTGACTCTTTACGTCCTCCAAATATTAGAGAAACCAAATCACATCACCTTACACTTGTCTGGATTAAATTCCATCTACAAATGCTCCCACTTCAGCTCCTGAAGGAACCAGTAAGTTATTTGTATAATTCATGATATCAGTAGTGTGGAAATTGATAGTGTAAATAACCCATGAATTAACCCATGATGGACAGTATAAGAAGCAGCATCAAGTGTGTGTGTCCACATCCCATATCCATATGTCCATATCCCTCCCTCTTCCTCATATTCATGAGCCTATCTGAATGGCTCTTAAAAGACGAATGTATTTGCCTTTGCCACCGTACCAAGGAGTGCACTCCAGGCATCCACCACTCTCTGAATAACAAACTTACCTATCACATCGGCTTTAAACGTACAGCCCACTCATCTTCAATGCAGGCTCTCTGGTATCAGGCATTTCTCCCCTTTCTACTCTGTCTAGCCGCTCATAATCTTACAAAGCTCTGTCAGATCTCCCCTCAGCCTCTGCCGCTCCAAAGAAAACAACCCAAGTTTGTCCAGCCTCATGATAGCACATGCCCTCTGAACCAGGTGGCATCCTGGTAAACCTCTTCTGCACCCTCTCCAAAGCCTCAACGTCCTGCCTATAGTGGGGCGAACAGAACTGTACGCAATACTCCAGATGTGGCCTAACTAGAATTCTGTAATGTTGCAACATAATCTCTTGACTTTTGAACTCAGTGCCTCGACTAATAGGCATTCCATAAGCCTTCTTAACCACTTACCGACCTGTGTTGCCACTTGGACCCCAAGATCTCTCTGCTCAGCAACACTAGACACTAGAATACTACAGCATAGTGCAGGCCCTTCAGCCCTCAATGTTGTGCCGACCCATATATTCCTTTAAAAAAAAGTACTAAACCCACACAATCCTGTAACCCTCTATTTTTCTTTCATCCATGTGCCTGTCCAAGAGGCTCTTAAATACCCCCAATGATTTAGCCTCCACCACCATCCCTGGCAAGTCATTCCAGGCACTTACAACCCTCTGTGTAAAAAAACTTACCCCTGATGTCTCCCCTAAACTTCCCTCCCATAATTTTGTACATATGCCCTCTGGTGTTTGCTATTTGTGCCCTGGGAAACAGGTACTGGCTATCCACCCTATCTATGCCTCTCATAATCTTGTAGACCTCTATCAAGTCCCCTCTCAATCTTCTATGCTTCAAAGAGAAAAGTCCCAGGTCTGCTAACCTTGCCTCATAAGACTTGTTTTCCAATTCAGGCAACATCCTGGTAAATCTCCTCTGCACCCTCTCCATAGCTTCCACATCCTTCCTATAATGAGGTGACCTAAGTGTGGTCTCACCAGAGATTTGTAGAGTTGCAACATGACCTCTCAAACTCAAACCCCCTATTAATGAAGCCTAGCATCTCATCGGCCTTTTTAACTATCCTATCAACTTGTCCAGCGACCTTGAGGGATATATGGATTTGAACCCCAAGGTCCCTCTGTTCATCCACTCTCTTAAGTAAGAATTAATCCTGTACTTAGTCTTCTGGTTTGTCCTTACAAAATACATCACCTCACACTTAGCCAGATTGAACTCCATCTGCCACTTTTCTGCCCAACTCTGCACCCTGTCTATATCCTCTTGTAACCTTCGACAACCTACAGCTCCATCCACAACTCCTCCAATCTTCGTGTCATCAGCAAACTTACTCACCCATCCTTCCGCCTCTTCATCTAAGTCATTTATAAAAATCACAAAGAGCAGGGGTCCCAGGACAGATCCTTGTACCCACTAGTCACCAACCTCCAGGCAGAATACTTTCCTTCCACTACTACCCTCTGAAGCCAACTTCCTGTTAGCCAGTTTTTTTATCCAAACAGTCAAGGTTCCACTGATCCCATGCCTCATGACTTTCTGGATGAGTCTTTCCTGGGGGACCTTGTCAAATGCCTTGCTAAAATCCATGTAGACCACATCTACCACCCTACCCTCATCAATTTCTTTTGTTACCTCTTCAAAAAACTCAATTAGGCTCATGAGGCATGACCTTCCCTTCACAAAGCCATGTTGACTATCCTTGAATAGACTGTATTTCTCCAAATGCTCATAGATCCTTGTCTGTAATAATCCTTTTCAATAGTTTGGAGACCACAGATGTAAGACTCACTGGTCTATAGTTCCCAGGATTCTCCCTATTACATTTTTTAAATAAGGGAACTACATTTGCCATTCTCTGGCACCTCCCCTGCAGCCAAAGAGGATTCAAGGATCACAGCTACCTCTCCAGTGCTCTCTTCTCTCACTTCCCACAGCAGCCTGGGGTATATCACATCCAGCCCCAGGGACTTATCAATCTTGATGTTATTAAGAAGATCCAACACTTCTTCTTCCTTAATCTTAACATTGTCCAGCACACAGGCCTGTTCTATTTCGACCTCACCCTGGTCAAGGCCCTTTTCACTTGTGAATACTTAAGCAAAGTATTCATTTAGGACCTCCCCAACCTCCTCAGCCTCCAGGCACGCGTTGCCTTCTTTATCCTTTAGCAGCCCCACCTTCATTCCTGTCATCCTTCTGTTCTTTATATACGCAGAGAATGGGTTCTCCTTAGTCCTACATGCTAAGGCCTTCTCATGCCCCCTTCGAGCTCTCCTAAGTCCTTTCTTTAACTCTTTCCTGGCTACCCTATATTTTGCATGATCCCCTCCTGCTTCCTGCTTCTTATATCTAATATATGCTTCCTTCTTCCTCTTGACGAGTTGCCTCACATGTTTCGTCAGCCACGGTTCCCTTTTCCTACCATTTTTTCCCTTGTTTTAGTGGGACAAACCTATCCTAAACCCAGCTCAAGTGGTTCCTAAACTTCCTCCACATTACTTTTGTGCTTTCACCTTTGAACATCTGTTTCCAATTTACTCTTGCTAGTTCCTGCCTCATCCCTTCATAGTAAGCCCTTACCCAGTTAAGCACTTTCCCATTTTGTCTATTTTTATCCTTTTCCATAGCTATACTGAAGCTAAGGGAGTTGTGGTTATTCTCACCAAACTGCTCCCCCATCAAGATGTCTGCCACCTGACCAGGTTCATTACCCAGAACTAGATCCAGTATGGCCTCTCCTCTCGTCGGTCCACATACTGTGTCAGGAATCCTTCTTGAACACACCTGACAAATTCAGCCCCATCTATCCTCCTTGCAGTCAGGAGGTTCCAGTCTATATGAGGGAAGTTGAAATCACCCAGGACTCTGCCACACCTCTGCCAAGTCGAGAATCATTCTTGGGTATGGTCTCTCAGTTGTCTGAGACCATTTTCAGAGGTGTGAGAGGTGTGGATGGAGGGGCAAAGATGAGCAGGGTTACAGAGGTGGAACCCAGTCTTGGATTAAATTCAATATTACTTTCATTCAGTCTCCGACAGTGAGGGATTCAGTGGGAGGCCGGGGAACAGGACCCTGGTGTGGACTGAGCACAAAGGTCATGACTGGTGTGGGGAAGTGCCTGCCACTCAAGCTCAGGGACAAAGAACAGACAGGGTAATGGTGAAGAAAATGGAGCGATTGCAGGTTGCAGTGCCAGCAGTGTGGATTGGACAGCAATGTGCATTTTGATACAACTACAGGAATGAGTCCCTCTGGGAGATAATTATCAGTGTGAGAACTGGGTGAAGAGAATTGCCACCATTGTGGCTTAGTTAACAATAACGGGATAGGTTCACAGTGAGAGGTTGCCCAGAGAATTTACACAGGGATTAAAATATTCCTGTCTGTGTGTTGCACATTCAAATATCATGGCATAGAATGGCAGCTTTGTTGTACTAATATCTAAACAGTATCTGGTTTCAGGAACTTGGATGAATGGAGCAGGCGGAAATCCGTAAAATGCTATTGTGGTTTTATGAATGCGGTTTGTGAAGGGGCTGAGAGGGAACTGGTAAACAGAGGTACAATACTCAGCTTGAGACATCATTTGTTTTTAAATACACCTTATTACATCTCTTTTGGCAACAGTTGATGAAATTTGCTTTTCTCAGCCTACCTCTGAAGTTAGCTGTTAATACTTTAGAGGGACGTGTAGTGGTGACTCAGATGTTACAATGGTGGATGAGGGCCCTGATACGACAATGGAGAAGCTTCGCTCCACACTTTACACACATACACTGTGTTCATACGCTTCACAGAACACTGCTTCTCATCTCCTGCATGGAACCGTCCACTGAGTTAATTTATGTATAGGCTGGGCTCATTGTCCTTGGAGCAGAGGAAGTTAAAGGGGGCACCTCACAGAGGCATGTGGGCTATGGAAAGGGTAAGAACATTTTGCCATAACTGAGATGTCTAAAACCAAACAACACAGGTTCAGAGCGGGAAGCTGAGGGACGGTGCAGAGCACACCATGCAGGATACTCAACTGAATTTTACTGACTCTGCTTGTACAGTGTGTGAACTCCTCCCTAACTGAGGAATAACTACCACTACAGTGGAGGAGGCTGGGACCCAGAATGGTCGTCCTGAAGGGGTGGTGGGATCAGGAGCACTCACAAGAGTTAGAAATGACCAGCTGAGTTGCCAAGGCAGGGGAGAGCAGGACCAACACGCATAAAATGCTGGTGGAACTCATCAAATCAGGCAGATTCTATGGAGGGAAATAAACAGTCGACATTTCGGGCTGAGACCCTTCATCCTTGACAAAGTGGGTTGAAGGGCCTGTTTGACAGTAGGGACATGGAACAGGCCCTTCAGTCCACAATGTCATACTGACCTAATTACTAGAAATTAAAAGCCTAACTAATCTAATCCCTTATGCCTACACAATTACCATTCTGTTCCTATCTAAGAGCCTCTATCATATTTGACTACAACCACGCCTGACAGTCCAAGCATTTGCTACTCTCTGGGTAAAAAAACAATCCGGAGGATACTGAATATGCCTCTTGTGATCTTATAAACTCCACCAGGTCTCCCCTCAGCCTCTGCTGCTCCAGAGAAAGAAAGCCTAAGTTGTCCAACCTCTCCTCATATACTCGATTTCTAATTCAGCCTGCATCCTGGTGAACCTCTTTGCATAATTCTGTCAATGATCTGCTGTAGCAAGCTACAGACCACAAACCAGAGATGAGATTTGGGCTGTGCAGCTACAGTGGCTGTCGGACTCTCACCAAGCTGTGAATTACCTAGGTTCTGTGATAACTCCATCCATGCCTTAGACTGCTCATTCCCAGTGCAGTCTTGACAACGCCACAGCTTCTGGTCCACAACATGACTATCCCATCCTTTCCTCTCATACACTGTCTAAATCCTTCTGGTCCTGTGTCTAGATCAAAAGTACAGAAATCCCTGCTGCCTGGTTTTACTGCCCTCTATTTCCCAAACCAAACCAGCTAAACAGTGACTAGGGAATTGTGCATCCACAAACAAGATGCTGGAGGAACTTAATGGGTCAGGCAGTACCTATGGGGGCAAATAGACAGTTGACGTTTCAGGTCAAGACCTTTCATCTGGGGACAAGTGATGTGCAACTCACAGTAATGCTGTGTTGTGGCAGTGCCTCATGAAGGTAGCATCCTTCATTGAGTACATGCCCTCCTCAAGTTACTACCATTGAGGAGGAGTACCAGAGCCCGAGGACCCACATTCAATGATTCAGGAACAGCTTCTTCCCTTCCATCATCAGATTTCCAAAGGGTCCATGAAGCTATGAACACAACCTCATCATTCCATTTCCGGCACTATTCATTTATTCTTTGTAAGTTATAGTCATGTTATGCCTTTACACTGTACTGCTGCCCCAAACAACAAATTTTATGTTATATACGTAAGTTAATGATAATAAACCTGATTCTGAATTGTTTATATTTCATTTCCAAAATTCAGTGCCATTGACTGAATAACTTGTCAGGAAACTGGTGAGGTCTGAGCTGAGGGTAAGTGATGGGGGGTGGGGGGCAACCTTAATGCTGGAAGCACATTCTGCCTGACCAGCACATCACTGGGCTTTGTTTTATTTGGAGTCGAAGCTTTGTTTCTACGGGTGTGAAGATCTGCCAGTAGGTACCAAGAACTGGGAATCTGGGAGTTAGCCTGGATTCTCCACTGAACAGTTTTCTTCCAAAGACGGAGAGGTAATCCCTACCAAAAGCAAAAATTGCAGCAACGAACAGGAGGATCCCTACCTTCAGAATCACTGGTCTGTGTTATCCTTGTAGGTGTGGTCATGTGATTGAGAGGTTCATGACCATGAATCCTACCATAATCTTCCCGCATACCCATCAGATCCCACTAGATTTGACTACTCACATGCACACTAAGAGTAATTTGCAGCAGTTAATTATCCTACTGACCCACACATACTTGGAATGTGGGTGGCAAATGGAGCCCCATAGGTAATACTTACACACTCCACACTCCAGAGCTCCAGGACTCCAGCTCCACCTCCGACACCACTGTTCCACCCAAGTATTATTGCCTCTCAAGTCCATCCCCATGTTTCTCGAGGTTCCCTGAGAAGTTCCAACCACTTCCACCAACCTGGAAATGTGTTCACTTTCCATACCACCTTGGTGATGCACCCTGTTCTTTCTCCCTGTCCCTCAGCAGCTGAGCATACCGTCCTCCACCTGTGTGTGGCTCTCTCCTTTCCATCACCTGAAGGTTATACCACTCATCTGCTGTCATTCTTTCTAGGCCCACACCTTTTCTCTGGCCTCACCTGAGATCATTTGATATCCCACCCCCTAAATTCCCTATAAACTGTCCCTGGAATGGGACCCATACTGATCAAACAGCTCAAACACCATCTATAAATGCACAGCTGCTGTTGGCAGAAGCTCACATGGTAACGAGGAAACTTACAGGAGTGAGCTAGATCAGTTGGTTGAGTGGTATTGCACAACGGCCTTGCATTCAAGAAATAGACTGTGGTCTGCAATAACTGGAAGTCGAGGGAACACTCATCAGTATATATTGAGGGGTCAGCAGTGGAAAGGGTAAGCAGCTTCAAGATCCAGGGCATCAACATCTCAAAGAATCTGTCCTGGGCCTAACACATTAATGCAATCATGAAGAAGGCAGGCCAGTGGCTCAATGTCATTAAGATGCGATTTGGTGTGTCACCAAAGACTTGGGCAAAATTTCTACAGACACACGGTGGAGAGCATTCTGACTAGCTGTATCACCATTTAGAATGGAGACTCCAGTGCATAGGATTTAAAGAACTGCAGAGGGTTGTAGACCCAGCCAGCTCCATCATGGGCACTAACATCCCCAGCATCGAGGACATTTTTAAAAGGTGATGTCTCAAAAAGTTGGCATCCATCATTATGGACTCTCTCCACCCAGGACATGCCCTCTTCTCATTACTACCATTAGAGAGAGGGACAGGAGCCTGAAGATGCACAGTCAGCATTTCAGGAACAACTTCTTCCATCAGATTTCTGAACAGACAATGAATCCATCAACACTACTTCTGTATTTTTGCTCTCTTTTAGCACTACTTATTTTTTATATACTGTATATTTCTTATTGTAGTTTGCAAAATATGTATTGCTGCTGAAAGACAGCAAATTTCAGGAGATATATTAGTAATAATCAAACAAATTCTCATTGTGATATTCTGAATCTGATTCTAATTGATTTTTAGGAATTGCACTCTGCTGCTGCAGCAAAACAACAGATTTCACAACATCTGCCAGTGATGATAAACCTGATTCTGATGGATCTCTCCTGGTGCCGTCTCTCTCCACCATCAAACACAAAATGCAGGAGGAGCTCAGCAAGTCAGGCAGCACCACAGGACCCTTCACCAGGTCAATTCTCGCCCGTCACTGGCTTAAGTGCTCACACTCTCTGTCTGACATCTAACTCTGGAACTAATTCTTTTAGCATTTGGATCTCAGCATTTGCTGCCCAGGCTGGGGTCTATCGCCCAAAACCAACTGCCCCTAAGGAGATGGCAGCTTCCTTCTTGAAATGCTGCAGTCTTTTTGGTAAAGTTTTCTTAGGGAGGGAGTTGTGGATCAGATGCAGTGACAATGAAGAACCAGAGATGTGTTCCTAAGTCAGGGTGGTCTGCAACTTGGAGGGAATCTGCTCTTTCCCACACTTGCTGCTCTCTCCTTCCTGGTGGGAATGCTCATGACTAGTGTGGGAGAATTCCTAATGTATATCTGCACAGATAGAACTGTAGAGATGCCAGGCAGGATAGTGGAATGCTCCTATTGTGGGATGTGGGAAGGCAGATGGACCGCCAGTGTCCCTGACGACTACAACAGTGAGAAGTGCATCCAACTGCAGCTTCTAACAAACCGCATTAAGGAGTTGGAGCTGGAACTGGATGAAGTCTGGGTCATTCAGGAGGCTGAGGGGTGATAGAAAGGACATTTAAAGAGGTAGTTACACCCAGGGTGCAGGATACAGGAAACTGGGTGACAGTCAGGAAGGGGAAAGGGGTCAAACAGCCAGTGCATAGAACCCCTGTGGCCATTCCCTCAACAACAGGTATATCACCTAGGATACTGTTAGGGGGCATGACCTACCAGAGGGAAGTCACAGCAGTCGGGTTTCTGGCACTGAGTCTGCCTCTGTGACTCAGAAGGGAAGGAGGAAGAAGAGGTGAGTTGTGGTGATAGGGGATTTATCAGGACAGACTGCAGAACCCGATCAGTGAGGCATTATGGGTGTAACTGAGAAATAAGAAAGGTATGACCACATTAATGAGGCTGTATTACAGACCACCTGACAGTCCCAGCGACTTAGAGGAACAAATTTGAAGAGGAATTGTAGACTGTTGCGAGAAACATGAAGTTGTTATAGTAGGTGATGGTAACTTTCCACATATTGACTGGGAATCCCTTACCGGAAAAAACTAGATGGAATAGTTTGTCAAATGTGTATAGGAAAGACTCCTTAATCAGTATGTAGAAGTCCCAATAAGAGAGCGTACAATACTGGATCTGCTATTAGGGAAAGAGAGAGGGCAGGTGACTGAAGTTTATGTTGGGGAACAGTTTGCATCCAGTGATCACAATGCCATTAGTTTCAAAGTGAATACACAGAAAGATAGGTCTGGTCCATGGGTTGAGAAGGCCAAGGTTGATGATATCAGAAAGTATCTGGCAAGTGTGGATTGGGACAGGCTGTTTTCTGGCAAAGGTGCACTTGGTAAGTGGGAAGCCTTCAAAAGTGAAATTTTGAGAGTTCAAAGCTTGTATACGCCTGTCAGAATAAAATGTAAAGGTAACAAGGGAACCTTGGTTCTCAAGAGATATTGAAGCCCTGGTTAAGTGAAAAAGGAGATGCGAAGCAAGTGTAGGCAGGTGAGAACAAATCAGGTACTTATGGAGTATACAAAATGTAAGAGAATACTTAAACCATTTATATAAACCATATAACAATTACAGCACGGAAACAGGCCATCTCAGCCCTTCTAGTCCGTGCCAAACGCTTATTCTCACCTAGTCCCACTGACCCGCACTCAGCCCATAACCCTCCATTCCTTTCCTGTCCATATACCTCTCCAATTTTACTTTAAATGGCGATATCGAACCTGCCTCTACCACTTCTACTGGAAGCTCGTTCCACACAGCTACCGCTCTCTGAGTAAAGAAATTCCCCCTCATGTTACCCTTAAACTTTTGCCCCCGAACCCTCAACTCATGTCCTCTTGTTTGAATCTCCCCTACTCTCAATGGAAAAAGCCTATCCACTTAAGGAATAAATCAGGAAGACTAAAAGAAGTAATGAGGTTTCCTTAGCAGACATGGTGAAGGAGAATCCTAAGGGATTCTACAGGTACGTTGAGAGCAAAAGGATTGTAAGCGGCAAAATTTGTCCTTTGGAAGATCAAAGTGATAATGCATGTGTGGAGCAAAAAGCAATGGGGGAAATTTTGAATGAATTTTTTGCATCTCTAGTTACTTAGGAGACAGACACAGAGTCTATAGAAGTGAGGCAAAGCAGCATCGACTTGATGGACCCTGTACAGATTACAGAGGAGGAGGTGTTTGCTGGTCCCTGACAAACTGTTCCCTCAGCCCCGTGGGAGGAAAGTGCAGCAATTTCCGGGACCCCAGCAGAGATATTTAAATCATCTTTAGTGACAGGTATTACGAATGTGCCACAACTCTGAGGGGCCGAAGGGTACAAAGTAGCCCCCTCCTTTTTGAGAATCGCACGATCACTATTAAGTCAGTTCAGGAGTCCCAGGAAATGAGAGAAAGACATGCAGAATCCACAAAGAGTTTGGAATGTGTCCTGGCCTCCGAAGGCGGAACCATTGATAACGGCCATTGTCTCTTGGAGACGGAATTGTGTATTGGATACTGTACGATTCATCGAAGCCCCCAGGCAATGAAACCGGGGATGGGGGGGGGTGGTTTGGTGGAGGGATTGCATCATCCCAACCTGATTGACATCTGAGACCCTGTAAGTCAGGATAAAAGAGAGTCTGGGGAACAGCCCTTCAGACGCACCAGAAGAAATGCTAGAACTCCTGTAACAGCGTAATAGTGAAAGCCGGTGGAAACAGCCCACATGCGTCCTTTTCCATTTGCCTCGGAATTCGTGGGTCTTGCCACGGAAGAACGGTTTTAGCTAACAACAAAGGAAAATTCAGCCCCCACCGACTCTCAAAGGATTGACCTCATAAAAGGAATGGGCAAGTTTAAACCCTCTCTCTTGACTCCAACCAAAGGCTGCAGCCTGCAGCTTGAATGAACTAAAGTGACTTTTATACTTCCATCGGACAATACATTATCCCCTAGACAACGATAGAGTTATTTCTTATTGATTATCATTATACCCATGCTTTTAGATTTAGTATTGACGACGTATGTTATCTGTATGTTTGCATTGATATTATTTTTGTGTATTTTATCAATAAATACTGTTAAAATAGTACCATCAGACTTCAACGGACCTCTCTATCTTTGCTGGTAAGTGTGGTGAACTATGTGCCTGTCGGGACACGCCCCTGCTGACTGCTCCTGTGGCTCCTCCCACAGGCCCCTGTATAAAGGAGACCTGCGGCCTGAAGATCGGCCTCAGTCTCCAGGACCTTGTATGATAGACACTCACTCCTGGTTCCTTCTTCCAGTCAATAAAAGCCGATATCTCGCCTACGTCTCAGTGTGAGTTATTGATGGTGCATCAATTTTATTGACTGGAAGTTTTAAAACATGGAACCCGTTTTGCGTCCGGACCGGTTGGATTTGGACCCTCAAGACCCTGACGCGGCTCTCACTTTTGAACACTGGCTTGCATGCTTCCAATCGTACTTGGCGGAGCTTCGTGCGACTGAACCCGCCGTTATGCACAGAATCCTACTCTCGAGGGTCTCCTCCAAAGTTTACTCCTTTATCCGGGACCTGCCGACCTACGAAGGGGCACTGGACGCCCTCAAACGACAGTACCTGCGGCCGGTGAACACCGTCTACGCAAGACATCGCTTAGCTACCCGGCAACAGCGGCCTGGCGAATCGTGCGCTGAGTTTCTCCGAGCACTACAGACACTCGTCCGAGCTTGTGACTGCAAGACGCTCACGGCAGAACAGCATGCGGAGCTGCTGGTGCGAGACGCCTTTGTGACGGGACTGAGGTCAGTGTACATGCGCCAGCGGCTGCTGGAGAACTCGGATCTTACCTTAAGCTCGGCGATAGAGAAGGCCAACGCTCTAGAAGCTGCGCGGCATAACGCTGACGCTGTCCAGTCGCGCGATTCCCCGCCGGTTTCGTGGACGCCTCAGACCCCGCCACCGCCGGCTCCCGGGAGCGAATTCGCCAACGCCGCCGCCAGTCGCCATTCCACGAGCTCCCCGACCCAGACCACGGCTGTGGCCCGTAAGAAACTCGTGCTTTGTTATTTCTGTGGCCAAAAGAAACATCCTCGACAACGCTGTCCAGCGCGAGAAGCGACCTGCTCCAGCTGCAGAAAGCGGGGCCATTTCGCCAAGGTCTGTAAGTCTCAACCTCGAGCGGAGTGCAGCGCTGCGGGTGAAACGTGGGGGCCGCCATCTTGCATGCCGGGATGTGGGCGGCCATCTTTGTCGACGTCAGCACGCCCCGCCCCCGATCCTCGGATGCTGACCGGGTACCCCGGATGTGAGCGGCCATCTTTGTCGGCGTCAGCATGCCCCGCCCCCGACCCTCCGATGCTGACCGGGTACCCCGACGGCGATCCAACTCTGGCCACTGTGACTCTCGACCAAAGCGCCCCACACCAGCTTGCAAGATCCATGATGGACATCCAGGTGGAGGGGCATTGGACTGGATGCCTGTTTGACACGGGCAGCACTGGGAGTTTTATTCACCCGGACACAGTGCGACGCTGCGGACTTGCAACGCGGCCGGTCAGTCGGAGGTTCCATTTGGCCTCTGGGTCGCAGTCCGCAGACATCCGGGCGGGCTGTGTAGCGACTTTGGTGGTGCAAGGCACAGAATATCGGGACTTTGAACTGCTGGTCATGCCTAATCTGTGTGCACCTGTGCTATTAGGGCTGGACTTCCAGAGCCATCTCGAAAGTGTGACTATGGTATACGACGGGCCCCTCCCACCACTCACTGTCAAGAATCCTCAGTTTTGTGGGACTTCTTCACATGCCCCGCTACTGACCACACACACACACGGACACACACATCCCATCCAGAACCAGGCCAACAGCTGCGCTACCGACACTTGCAGCCTCTCCACTCTCAAGATCCCTCCCCCACCGCTGTTCGCCAACCTGACCCCCGACTGTAAACCTGTGGCAACCAAAAGCAGGAGGTACAGCGCGGGGGACCGGGCCTTCATTCAGTCGGAGGTGCAGCGGCTGCTCAGGGAGGGGATCATTGAGCCGAGCACAAGCCCTTGGAGGGCCCAGGTGGTTGTTGTTCGGACTGGGCAGAAAAATAGGATGGTGGTGGACTATAGTCAAACCATCAATAGGTTTACGCAGCTTGACGCATACCCCCTACCCCGCATCGTGGATATGGTCAACCAGATTGCTCAGTATAAGGTGTACTCGACAATAGATCTGAAATCCGCTTATCACCAGCTCCCCATCTGCCCAGAGGACCGCCCCTACACCGCCTTCGAGGCGGGCGGCCGGCTCTATCACTTCCTGCGCGTCCCTTTCGGTGTCACGAATGGTGTCTCTGTCTTCCAGAGGGAAATGGACCGGATGGTGGACCAGTACCAACTGCAGGCCACATTTCCCTATCTGGATAACATCACCATCTGTGGTCATGACAGGCCAGATCACGACGCCAACCTCCAACGGTTTCTCCAAGTGGCCGCAGCTCTGAACCTTACTTATAACAGGGACAAGTGTGTTTTTGGTACCACCCGCCTTGCTATACTTGGGTATGTCATGGAAAACGGGGTTATTGGGCCTGATCCCGAACGTATGCGCCCCCTGTTAGAGCTCCCTCTTCCCACCACTCTCAAGGCCCTCAGACGGTGCCTGGGGTTTTTTTCCTATTACGCCCAATGGGTCCCCCATTACGCAGACAAGGCTCGCCCCCTGGTCAAGTCTACCTCGTTTCCCCTCTCTGCTGAGGCCTGTGCGGCCTTCAACTGCATTAAAGCGGACATTGCCAAAGCTACGATGCATGCAGTGGACGAGACCGCTCCCTTCCAAGTGGAGTGTGATGCCTCCGATTTCGCTCTGGCTGCTACCCTTAATCAGGAAGGCAGACCAGTAGCATTCTTTTCTCGCACCCTCCAAGGCTCTGAAATTCGGCACTCCGCGGTGGAGAAAGAAGCCCAGGCCATAGTGGAGGCTGTTGGGCACTGGAGGCACTATCTTGCTGGCAAAAGATTCACTGTGCTGACCGACCAGCGCTCGGTTGCGTTCCTGTTCAGCAACCAACAGCGGGGCAAGATCAAAAATGATAAGATTTTGCGGTGGAGGATAGAACTCTCCACCTACACCTATGATATCCTGTACCGGCCTGGCAGACTCAATGAGCCCCCTGATGCCCTATCCCGGGGAACATGTGCTAGCACACAGCTCGACCAGCTGTACGCCCTTCATGCACAACTTTGCCATCCGGGGGTCACCCGATTTTACCATTTTGTGAAAGCTCGGAACCTGCCGTACTCCCTGGAGGACATCAGGACGATGACCAGGGACTGCCAAATTTGTGCCGAGTGCAAACCGCACTTCTACTGTCCTGACACGGCACAACTTGTCAAGGCCACCCGCCCTTTTGAACGCCTGAGTGTTGACTTTAAGGGCCCCCTTCCCTCCACTGACCGCAATGTCTATTTTCTCAGTGTTATTGACGAGTTCTCACGGTTCCCCTTTGCCATCCCCTGCCCCGACACCACTGCCACGTCCGTCATAAAAGCCCTGCGCCAGCTCTTCACTCTGTTCGGGTATCCCTGCTATATCCGCAGTGATAGAGGGTCCTCCTTTATGAGTGAGGAGCTGCGCCAGTACTTGCTAGCTAGGGGCATTGCTACCAGTCGGACCACGAGTTATAATCCCCGGGGTAATGGCCAGGTAGAGCGGGAGAATGCCACAGTGTGGAAGGCCACACTTTTAGCCCTTAAGTCCAAAGGGTTGCCGGTCTCTCGATGGCAGGAGGTCCTCCCTGAGGCACTGCACTCTATCCGCTCTCTGTTATGTACGTCCACCAATGCCACCCCTCACGAACGCCTATTCTCTTTTCCCAGGAAGTCTGTCACTGGGACCACCCTACCAGTTTGGCTGACGTCCCCGGGGCCAGTGCTGCTCCGGACACATGTGAGGAGCAATAAATACTCCCCGCTGGTGGAGAGGGTTCACCTTCTCCATGCGAACCCCCAGTATGCTTACGTGGTCTTACCTGATGGGCGGGAGGACACGGTCTCCATCCGCGACCTGGCACCCGCAGGTGCAGCAGACCACTACCCTGAAGGCTCTCCGGTAACTGTGAACCCTGCACCAGAGGTGACACCGTACTCACCAGGCCCTACACAGACTCCTCACGACACTTGTATACCGGGCGTTTCGTACGCATTTATACCAGGCGCCTCGCACATGCATGAGGGATCACCGGCGCCTAGTGGGCAAGAACACGCGCAACCCCCGTCCCCTGTGCAATCGCCAATGTTGCCGGCACCTATGCGGTCACAGCCGGTGCTACGTAGATCGCAGCGACAGATTCGACCGCCTGATCGGCTTGACTTGTAAGAACCTTCGCTACATGAGGACTTTTTCAAACGAAGGGGGGGTGAATGTGGTGAACTATGTGCCTGTCGGGACACGCCCCTGCTGACTGCTCCTGTGGCTCCTCCCACAGGCCCCTGTATAAAGGAGACCTGCGGCCTGAAGATCGGCCTCAGTCTCCAGGACCTTGTATGATAGACACTCACTCCTGGTTCCTTCTTCCAGTCAATAAAAGCCGATATCTCGCCTACACACGTAACACAGGTGAGATACCAGAGGACTGGAGGACAGCCAAGTTGTTCCACTCTTTAAGAAAGCTCTAAAAATAAACCAGGAATTTATAGGCCGGTGAGTCTGACGTCAGTAGTGGGAATGTAATTGGAAGGTATTCTAAAGGACCGGATATGTAAGTATTTGGAAAGACATGGACTGATTAGGGATAGTCAGCATGGCTCATGCATGCATGGTCAGTCATGTCTAAAGAAACTTATAGTGTTTTTCCAGGAAGTTACCAGGAAAGTAGATGAAGGTGAGGCATTTGACAAGGTCCCTCATGGGAGGTTGCTCAAGAAGTTTTAGTTGCTAAGCATTCAAGATGAGGTAGTAAATTGGATTAGACATTGGCTTTATGGGAGAAGCCAGAGAGTGGTAGTAGATGGTTACCTCTCTGACTGAAGGCCTGAGACTAGTGGAGTGCCTCAGGGAATGATGCTGGGTCTGTTGTTATTTGTCATCTATATTGATGATCTGGATGATAATATGATTAATTGGATCAGCAAATTTGTGGATGACAGCAAGACTGGGGATGTAGTGGACAGTGAGGAAGGTTATCATGATTTGCAGTGGTATCTGGATCAGCTGGAAAAATTAGCTAAAAATGGCAGACGGAACTTAATGCAGGCAAGTGCGCGGTATTGCTCTTTGGTAAACCCAACCATGGTGGGTCTTACAGAGTGAACGGTCGGGCACTGAGGAGTGCTGTAGAACAATGGGATCTGGGAATACAGGTCTATAATTCATTGAAAATGATAAGGTCATAAAGAAAGTTTTTGGCACATTGGCCCTTATATATCAAAGTATGAGTACAGGAAATGGGATGTTATGTTGAATTTGTGTAAGACATTGGTGAGGCATAACTTGGAGTATTGTCTGCAATTTTGGTCACCTCCCTGCAGGAAAGATGTAAACAAGGTTGAAAGAGTACTGAGAAAATTTACAAGGATGTTGCTGGGTCTGGAGGACCTGAGTTATAAGGAAAGACTGAACAGGTTAAGACTTTATTATTTGAAACTTTGAAGATTGAGAGGAGACTTGATAGAGAGATACAAAATTATGAGGGATATAGATAGGGTAAATACAAGCAAATCTTTCCACTGAGGTTAAGGGTAAAAGGTGAGAAGTTGAAGTGGAACATGAGGAGAAACTTCTTCACTCAGAGGGTTGTGAGAGTGTGGAACGAGCTACCAGCACAAATGGAGCATGTGATTTGTTTTCAACATTTAAGAGAAGCTTGGAACATGGATAGTAGGGATATGGAGGGTTTCGGGCCAAAATGACAACTGTACTCTTTTCCATAAATGCTGCCTGGCCTGCTGAGTCACAGGGATATGGAGGGCTATGGTTCTGTTGCAGGTCGATGGGAATATACAATTTAAATGATTTGGCATACATGAACTGAAGGGCTTGTTACTCTGCTGTACTTTTCTGTGAATCCTTCATCACACTCCTGATCTCCTGCAGTTTGGTAACTCTATGCAAAGTACAAAAATGGACTTGTACATGTGACGATAGACCTGAATTTAACATTGACTTCTGCTTTGTTGGTAATGGACAGGGTTTGGGGATACCCTACCCTGACCTGCTCTTGTTACTCTGGTGTTTGGTCTAGTTAATGATGAGTAATTCAGTCAAGTGAAGTGTAGGTGATTAGAACCTGTCTTGTCACCTGTGTTGACCCTGTGTGCTGCACGCAGACGTGCACTGCTTCACCGGCTGAGGAGTTGTGCATGGAAATCAACCATCAGTGAACTTGCACCAATCCGCCCTTTCAATGGAAGGAAAGCATCTGAAAATGGCTGGCCTAGCCCACTGTGCTGAGGTTATCCTGCCGTCATGTACTGGGGCTGTGATGACTCAATGATAAACACTGACATTTCCCCTTGTTCAAGAACAGCTACTTCCCTTCAGCCATTGAACTGACCAGCAAAACCCTAATTATACAATTCAGCAACACTATGACCACTTTGATTGCCTTGCACTAAAATGGATTTATTTTATGGTTCTATTTGTGTTCTTCCATATAAAAATTGTGTATAATTTATGTGTTTCTGGTGTACATTGCATACGTAATACTATGCACCTGATGATGCGTCTGCACTTGTACTTGTGTACGTGACAATAAACTCCACCTCAACTTAACCTGTACAAAATGGTTCCTTGGAGTGTTCTCCCATTGACTTCAGGTTACCAGGGCCCTCTGATACCTGATTCACTCGTGTGCTGTCCTGAGGTCAGGACAAGTCACGCTCATCTCCACCACTGGAACTCAGCTCATGGTGAAAGCTAGACTGGCCGTCAGTGGTCAGATTACTGGGAAGGAAGAGCCACTCAATAGCCCTGTCAATGAGACTTTGATTGACTTGACTGATTATTGAGAGAAAACTGATTGGGGGCTGTTAATCAGACTAGATTTGCCCCGCACTTTGTAAAGCGGATGAGAGATGGTAATCAGCAGCAGGTTTGACTTGAGACTTCATGGCGTCTGGATTCAAACTGAAATCTGCAGTTCAACTACATCCAGCAGTGCCACCTCCTACGGGGTGGGGGTGTCTTACTGGTGGGAAGCGTGTGGACGGGGAGTGGGGCCTGGAAAATTGCCTGTGAGGATGGTTGTTTGTCTGAGTGGGGAGAGCTGATGACACACCAGCAACGACACAGTCTGACATAGCGTGCTTACTGGGTCAGAGCTGGCAGCCTCCATTCGTCTTCCTCCCATCCGCAGACTCCTGTGAAGATGGGGCTGCAGGGGTGGTTGGCCCAATGTGAATGTGCTGGTGATCCACCTGGATGGAGCTTCAAATAAACACTGGGAAGGCCCATGTAACCCCTCCCCGATCACCCCTCACCAACTCCTCCCCGGTCACCCCTCACTAACCCCTCCCCGATAACCCCTCACCAACCCCTCCCCGGTCACCCCTCACTAACCCCTCCCCGATGACTCCTCTCAAACCCCTCCCCAGTCACCCCTTACCAGCCCCTCCCCGGTCACCCCTCACTAATCCCTCCCTGATCACCCCTCACCAACCCCTCCGCGGTCACCCCTCACCAACCCCTCCCCGGTCACCCCTCACTAACCCCTCCCCGATGACCCCTCTCTAACCCCTCCCCAGTTACCCCTCACCAGCCCCTCCCCAGTTACCCCTCACCAGCCCCTCCCCGGTCACCCCTCACCAACCCCTCCCCGATGACCCCTCTCTAACCCCTCCCCAGTTACCCCTCACCAGCCCCTCCCCAGTTACCCCTCACCAGCCCCTCCCCGGTCACCCCTCACCAACCCCTCCCCGGTCACCCCTCACTAACCCCTCCCCGGTCACCCCACACCAACCCCTCCCCGGTCACCCCTCACCAACCTCTCCCCGGTCACCCCTCACTAACCCCTCCCCGATCACCCCTCACCAGCCCCTCCCCGGTCACCACTCACCAGCCCCTCCCCGGTCACCCCTCACTAACCCCTCCCCGGTCACCCCTCACCAGCCCCTCCCCTGTCACCCCACACCAGCCCCTCCCCGGTCACCACTGACCAGCCCCTCCCCTATCACCACTCACCAACCCATCCCCGATCATCACTCACCAGCCCCTCCCCGGTCACCCCCTCACCAACCCCTCCCCGGTCACCCCTCATCAACCCCTCCCCGGTCACCCCTCATCAACCCCTCCCCAGTCACCCCTCATCAACCCCTCCCTGATCACCACTCACCTGCCCCTCCCTGATCACCACTCACCTGCCCCTCCCCGATCACCCCTCACCAACCCCTCCCCGATCATCACTCACCAACCCCTCCACGGTCACCCCACACCAACCCCTCCCCGGTCACCCCTCACTAACCCCTCCCTGATCACCACACACCAGCTGTTCCCTGGACACCCCAGTCACATCTCACCAAACCCCTCTCTGGTCACTCATCACCAACCTCTCCACAGTATCCCCTCACTATCCCTTCCCTGGTCTTTCCTCTACAACTCCTCTGCAGTATCTCCTCATCATCTACTCCCCAGTCACCCCTCATCATCCCTGTCCTGTTCCCCCCCCTCACTATCCCTTCCCTGGTCTTTCCTCTACAACTCCTCTGCAGTATGTCTTCCCCATCTCCTCCCCGGTCACCCCTCACTAATCCCTCCCTGATCACCCCTCACCAACCCCTCCGCGGTCACCCCTCACCAACCCCTCCCCAGTCACCCCTCACTAACCCCTCCCCGATGACCCCTCTCTAACCCCTCCCCAGTTACCCCTCACCAGCCCCTCCCCAGTTACCCCTCACCAGCCCCTCCCCGGTCACCACTCACCAACCCCTCCCCGATGACCCCTCTCTAACCCCTTCCCAGTTACCCCTCACCAGCCCCTCCCCAGTTACCCCTCACCAGCCCCTCCCCGGTCACCCCTCACCAGCCCCTCCCCGGTCACCCCTCACCAGCCCCTCCCCAGTTACCCCTCCCCAGCCCCTCCCCGGTCACCCCTCACTAACCCCTCCCCGGTCACCCCTCACTAACCCCTCCCCGGTCACCCCACACCAACCCCTCCCCGGTCACCCCTCACCAACCTCTCCCCGGTCACCCCTCACTAACCCCTCCCCGATCACCCCTCACCAGCCCCTCCCCGGTCACCACTCACCAGCCCCTCCCCGGTCACCCCTCACTAACCCCTCCCCGGTCACCCCTCACCAGCCCCTCCCCTGTCACCCCACACCAGCCCCTCCCCGGTCACCACTGACCAGCCCCTCCCCTATCACCACTCACCAACCCCTCCCCCAATCACCACTCACTAGCCCCTCCCCGGTCACCCCTCACCAACCCCTCCCCTGTCACCCCTCATCAACCCCTCCCCGGTCACCCCTCACTAACCCCTCCCTGGTCACCCCTCACCAACCCCTCCCTGATCACCACTCACCTGCCCCTCCCTGATCACCACTCACCTGCCCCTCCCTGATCACCCAACACCAACCGCTCCCTGATCACCACTCACCTGCCCCTCCCCGATCACCCCTCACCAACCCCTCCCCGATCATCACTCACCAACCCCTCCCCGGTCACCCCACACCAACCCCTCCCCGGTCACCCCTCACTAACCCCTCCCTGATCACCACACACCAGCTGTTCCCTGGACACCCCAGTCACATCTCACCAAACCCCTCTCTGGTCACTCATCACCAACCTCTCCACAGTATCCCCTCACTATCCCTTCCCTGGTCTTTCCTCTACAACTCCTCTGCAGTATCTCCTCATCATCTACACCCCAGTCACCCCTCATCATCCCTGTCCTGTTCCCCCCCCCTCACTATCCCTTCCCTGGTCATTCCTCTACAACTCCTCTGCAGCATCTCTTCCCCATCTCCTCCCCGGTCACCCCTCATCATCCCTGTCCTGTTCCCCCCCCTCAACATCCCTTCCCTGGTCTTTCCTCTACAACTCCTCTGCAGTATCTCCTCATCATCACTTCCCCAGTCACCCCTCATCATCCCTGTCCTGTTCCCCCCCCTCACTATCCCTTCCCTGGTCTTTCCTCTACAACTCCTCTGCAGCATCTCTTCCCCATCTCCTCCCCGGTCACCCCTTCTCTATTTCCTGCTGGCTTCTTACCATGCCCCTCCCTACTTAGTACAGCTCCAGTGCCACGTTGGAACGGTGCAGCTAAGGACCGCTCCACTGCCGCGTTGGAACGGTGCAGCTAAGTACAGCTCCAGTGCCGCGTTGGAACGGTGCAGCTAAGTACAGCTCCAGTGCCACATTGGTAGAGAGCAGCTAAGTACAGCTCCAGTGCCGCGTTGGAATGGTGCAGCTAAGTACAGCTCCAGTGCCACATTGGTAGAGAGCAGCTAAGTACAGCTCCAGTGCCGCGTTGGAACGGTGCAGCTAAGTACAGCTCCCGTGCCGCGTTGGAACGGTGCAGCTAAGTACAGCTCCAGTGCCACGTTGGTACAGAGCAGCTAAGTACAGCTCCAGAGCAGCATTGGAACAGTGCAGCTAAGTACAGCGCCAGTGCCACGTTGGAACGGTGCAGCTAAGTACAGCTCCAGTGCCGCGTTGGAACAGTGCAGATAAGTACAGCTCTAGTGCCACGTTGGAACGGTTCAGCTAAGTACAGCTCCAGAGCTGCGTTGGAACGGTGCAGCAAAGTACAGCTCTAGTGCGGCGTTGGAACGGTGCAGCTAAGTACAGCGCCAGTGCCACGTTGGAACTCTGCAGCTAAGTACAGCTCCAGTGCCGCGTTGGAATGGTGCAGCTAAGTACAGCGCCAGTGCCGCGTTGGAACGGAGCAGCTAAGTACAGCTCCAGGGCCGCGTTGGAACGGTGCAGCTAAGTACAGCTCCAGTGCCACGTTGGAAAGGTGCAGCTAAGTAAAGCGCCAGTGCCGCATTGGAACGGTGCAGCTAAATACAGCTCCAGTGCCGCGTAGGAACGGTGCAGCTAAGGACAGCTCCAATGACGCGTTGGAATAGTGCAGCTAAGTACAGCTCCAGTGCCGTGTTGTAACGGTGCAGATAAGTACAGCTCCAGTGCCGCGTTGGAACAGTTCAGCTAAGTACAGCTCCAGTGCCGCGTTGGAA
Source organism: Hypanus sabinus (assembly GCF_030144855.1). Taxonomy (NCBI): domain Eukaryota; kingdom Metazoa; phylum Chordata; class Chondrichthyes; order Myliobatiformes; family Dasyatidae; genus Hypanus; species Hypanus sabinus. The sequence goes on from NC_082721.1 coordinate 48,230,249, forward strand.
TAGTGCAGCTAAGTACAGCTCCAGTGCCGTGTTGTAACGGTGCAGATAAGTACAGCTCCAGTGCCGCGTTGGAACAGTGCAGCTAAGTACAGCTCCAGAGCTGCGTTGGAACGGTGCAGCTAAGTACAGCTCTAGTGCGGCGTTGGAATGGTGCACCTAAGTACAACGCCAGTGCCGCGTTGGAACGGAGCAGCTAAGAATATTTCCAGTGCCGCGTTGTAACGGTGCAGCTAAATACAGCGTCAATGCCGCGTTGGAACGGTGCAGCTAAGTACAGCTCCAGTGCCGCGTTGGAAAGGTGCATCTAAGTACAGCTCCAGTGCCGCATTGGAACGGTGCAGCTAAGTACAGCTCCAGTGCCGCATTGGAACAGTGCAGATAAGTACAGCGCCAGTGCCGCGTTGGATCAGTGCAGCTAAGTACAGCTCCAGTGCCGCGTTGGAACGGTGCAGCTAAGTACAGCTCCAGTGCCGCATTGGAACAGTGCAGATAAGTACAGCGCCAGTGCTGCGTTGGAATGGTGCAGCTAATTGCAGCTCCAGTGCCGCGTTGGAATAGTGCAGATAAGTACAGCTCCAGTGCAGCTAAATACAGTGCCAGTGCCGCGTTAAAAAGGTGCAGCTAAGTACAGCACCAATGCCGCGTTGGAACGGTGCAGTTAAGTACAGCGCTAGTGCCGCATTGGAACAGTGCAGCTAAGTACAGCTCCAGTGCCGCATTGGAACGGTGCAGCTAAGTACAACGCCAGTGCCGCTTTGGACCGGTGCAGCTTAGTACAGCTCCAGTGCCGCGTTGGAACGGTGCAGCTAAGTACAGCTCCAGCGCCGCGTTGGAACGGTTCAGCTAAGTACAGCTCCAGAGCTGCGTTGGAACGGTGCAGCTAAGTACAGCTCTAGTGCGGCGTTGGAACGGTGCAGCTAAGTACAGCGCCAGTGCCACGTTGGAACGGTGCAGCTAAGTACAGCTCCAGTGCCGCGTAGGAACGGTGCAGCTAAGTACAGCGCCAGTGCCACGTTGGAACGGTGCAGCTAAGTACAGCTCCAGTGCCGCGTAGGAACGGTGCAGCTAAGTACAGCGCCAGTGCCGCGTTGGAACGGAGCAGCTAAGTACAGCTCCAGGGCCGCGTTGGAACAGTGCAGCTAAGTACAGCTCCAGTGCCGCGTTGGAACGGTGCAGCTAAGTACAGCTCCAGTGCCGCGTTGGAATGGTGCAGCTAAGTACAGCGCCAGTGCCGCGTTGGAACGGTGCAGCTAAGTACAGCGCCAGTGCCGCGTTGGAACGGAGCAGCTAAGTACAGCTCCAGGGCCGCGTTGGAACGGTGCAGCTAAGTACAGCTCCAGTGCCGCGTTGGAACGGTGCAGCTAAGTACAGCTCCAGTGCCGCGTTGGAACGGTGCAGCTAAGTACAGCGCCAGTGCCGCGTTGGAACGGTGCAGCTAAGTACAGCGCCAGTGCCGCGTTGGAACGGAGCAGCTAAGTACAGCTCCAGGGCCGCGTTGGAACAGTGCAGCTAAGTACAGCTCCAGTGCCGCGTTGGAACGGTGCAGCTAAGTACAGCTCCAGTGCCACGTTGGAAAGGTGCAGCTAAGTAAAGCGACAGTGCCGCATTGGAACGGTGCAGCTAAGTACAGCTCCCGTGCTGCGTAGCAACAGTGCAGCAAAGTACAGCTCCAGTGCCGCATTGGAACGGTGCAGCTAAGTACAGCTCCAGTGCCACATTGGTAGAGAGCAGCTAAGTACAGCTCCAGTGCCGCGTTGGAACAGTGCAGCTAAGTACAGCTCCAGAGCTGCGTTGGAACGGTGCAGCTAAGTACAGCTCCAGTGCCACATTGGAACGGTGCAGCTAAGTACAGCTCCAGTGCCGCGTTGGAACGGTGCAGCTAAGTACAGCTCCAGTGCCGCGTTGGAAAGGTGCAGCTAAGTAAAGCGCCAGTGCCGCATTGGAACGGTGCAGCTAAGTACAGCTCCCGTGCTGCGTAGCAACGGTGCAGCTAAGTACAGCTCCAGTGCCGCATTGGAACGGTGCAGCTAAGTACAGCTCCAGTGCCGCATTGGAACGGTGCAGATAAGTACAGCGCCAGTGCCGCGTTGGATCAGTGCAGCTAAGTACAGCTCCAGTGCCGCGTTGGAACGGTGCAGCTAAGTACAGCTCCAGTGCCGCATTGGAACAGTGCAGATAAGTACAGCGCCAGTGCCGCGTTAGAACGGTGCAGCTAAGTACAGCTCCAGTGCTGCGTTGGAACGGTGCAGCTAAGTACAGCTCCAGTGCCGCATTGGAACAGTGCAGATAAGTACAGCGCCAGTGCCGCGTTAGAACGGTGCAGCTAAGTACAGCTCCAGTGCTGCGTTGGAATGGTGCAGCTAATTGCAGCTCCAGTGCCGCGTTGAAATAGTGCAGATAAGTACAGCTCCAGTGCCACTTTGGAACAGTACAGCTAAGTACAGCTCCAGTGCAGCTAAATACAGTGCCAGTGCCGCGTTAAAAAGGTGCAGCTAACTACAGCACCAATGCCGCGTTGGAACGGTGCAGTTAAGTACAGCGCTAGTGCCGCATTGGAACAGTGCAGCTAAGTACAGCTCCAGTGCCGCATTGGAACGGTGCAGCTAAGTACAACGCCAGTGCCGCTTTGGACCGGTGCAGCTTAGTACAGCTCCAGTGCCGCGTTGGAACGGTGCAGCTAAGTACAGCTCCAGCGCCGCGTTGGAACGGTTCAGCTAAGTACAGCTCCAGAGCTGCGTTGGAACGGTGCAGCTAAGTACAGCTCTAGTGCGGCGTTGGAACGGTGCAGCTAAGTACAGCGCCAGTGCCACGTTGGAACGGTGCAGCTAAGTACAGCTCCAGTGCCGCGTTGGAACGGTGCAGCTAAGTACAGCGCCAGTGCCGCGTTGGAACGGAGCAGCTAAGTACAGCTCCAGGGCCGCGTTGGAGCGGAACAGCTAAGTACAGCTCCAGTGCCGCGTTGGAGCGGTGCAGCTAAGTACAGCTCCAGTGCCGCGTTGGAATGGTGCAGCTAAGTACAGCTCCAGTGCCGCGTTGGAACGGTGCAGCTAAGTACAGCTCCAGTGCCGCGTTGGAACGGTGCAGCTAAGTACAGCTCCAGTGCTGCGTTGGAATGGTGCAGCTAATTGCAGCTCCAGTGCCGCGTTGAAATAGTGCAGATAAGTACAGCTCCAGTGCCACTTTGGAACAGTACAGCTAAGTACAGCTCCAGTGCAGCTAAATACAGTGCCAGTGCCGCGTTAAAAAGGTGCAGCTAACTACAGCACCAATGCCGCGTTGGAACGGTGCAGTTAAGTACAGCGCTAGTGCCGCATTGGAACAGTGCAGCTAAGTACAGCTCCAGTGCCGCATTGGAACGGTGCAGCTAAGTACAACGCCAGTGCCGCTTTGGACCGGTGCAGCTTAGTACAGCTCCAGTGCCGCGTTGGAACGGTGCAGCTAAGTACAGCTCCAGCGCCGCGTTGGAACGGTTCAGCTAAGTACAGCTCCAGAGCTGCGTTGGAACGGTGCAGCTAAGTACAGCTCTAGTGCGGCGTTGGAACGGTGCAGCTAAGTACAGCGCCAGTGCCACGTTGGAACGGTGCAGCTAAGTACAGCTCCAGTGCCGCGTTGGAACGGTGCAGCTAAGTACAGCGCCAGTGCCGCGTTGGAACGGAGCAGCTAAGTACAGCTCCAGGGCCGCGTTGGAGCGGAACAGCTAAGTACAGCTCCAGTGCCGCGTTGGAGCGGTGCAGCTAAGTACAGCTCCAGTGCCGCGTTGGAATGGTGCAGCTAAGTACAGCTCCAGTGCCGCGTTGGAACGGTGCAGCTAAGTACAGCTCCAGTGCCGCGTTGGAACGGTGCAGCTAAGTACAGCGCCAGTGCCGCGTTGGAACGGAGCAGCTAAGTACAGCTCCAGGGCCGCGTTGGAGCGGAACAGCTAAGTACAGCTCCAGTGCCGCGTTGGAGCGGTGCAGCTAAGTACAGCTCCAGTGCCGCATTGGAACGGTGCAGCTATGTACAGCGCCAGTGCCGCATTGGAACGGTGCAGATAAGTACAGCGCCATTGCCACGTTCCAACGGTGCAGCTAAGTACAGCTCCAGTGCCGCGTTGGAACGGTGCAGCTAAGGACAGCTCCAGTGCCACATTGGAAGGGTGCAGCTAAGTACAGCTCCAGTGCCGCGTTGGAACAGTGCAGATAAGTACAGCTCCAGTGCCACGTTGGAACGGTTCAGCTAAGTACAGCTCCAGTGCCGCGTTGGAACGGTGCAGCTAAGTACAGCTCCAGTGCCGTGTAGTAACGGTGCAGATAAGTACAGCTCCAGTGCCGCGTTGGAACAGTGCAGCTAAGTACAGCTCCAGAGCTGCGTTGGAACGGTGCAGCTAAGTACAGCTCCAGTGCGGCATTGGAACGGTGCAGCTAAGTACAGCTCCAGTGCCGCGTTGGAACGGTGCACCTAAGTACAGCACCAGTGCCGCGTTGGAACGGAGCAGCTAAGTACAGTTCCAGTGCCGCGTTGTAACGGTGCATCTAAATACAGCGTCAATGCCGCGTTGGAACGGTGCAGCTAAGTAAAGCTCCAGGGCCGCGTTGGAAAGATGCATCTAAATACAGCTCCAGTGCCGCATTGGAACGGTGCAGATAAGTACAGCGCCAGTGCCGCGTTGGAACAGTGCAGCTAAATACAGCTCCAGTGCCGCGTTGGAACGGTGCAGCTAAGTACAGCACCAGTGCCGCATTGGAGCGGTGCAGCTAAGTACAGCTCCAGTGCCGCGTTGGAACGGTGCACCTAAGTACAGCACCAGTGCCACGTTGGAACGGTGCAGCTAAGTACAGCTCCAGTGCCGTGTTGGAACGGTGCAGGTAAGTACAGCTCCAGGGCCGCTTTGGAACGGTGCAGCTAAGTACAGCTCCAGTGCCACGTTGACACAGAGCAGCTAAGTACAGCTCCAGTTCCGCGTTGGAACGGTGCAGCTAAGTACAGCTCCAGTGCCGCGTTGGTACAGTACAGCTAAGTACAGCTCCAGTGCCGCGTTGGAACGGTGCAGCTAAGTACAGCTCCAGTGCCACGTTGGAACGGTGCAGCTAAGTACAGCTCCAGTGCCGCGTAGGAACGGTGCAGCTAAGTACAGCGCCAGTGCCGCGTTGGAACTGTGCAGCTAAGTACAGCTCCAGTGCCGCATTGGAACGGTGCAGATAAGTACAGCACCAGTGCCGCGTTGGAACGGAGCAGCTAAGTACAGTTCCAGTGCCGCGTTGTAACGGTGCAGCTAAATACAGCGTCAATGCCGCGTTGGAACGGTGCAGCTAAGTACAGCTCCAGGGCCGCGTTGGAAAGGTGCATCTAAATACAGCTCCAGTGCCGCATTGGAACGGTGCAGATAAGTACAGCGCCAGTGCCGCGTTGGAACAGTGCAGCTAAATACAGCTCCAGTGCCGCGTTGGAGCGGTGCAGCTAAGTACAGCGCCAGTGCCACGTTGGAACGGTGCAGCTAAGTACAGCTCCAGTGCCGTGTTGGAACGGTGCAGGTAAGTACAGCTCCAGGGCCGCTTTGGAACGGTTCAGCTAAGTACAGCACCAGTGCCACGTTGGAACGGTGCAACTAAGTACAGCTCCAGTGCTGCGTTGGAACGGTGCAGCTAAGTACAGCTCCAGTGCCACGTTGACACAGAGCAGCTAAGTACAGCTCCAGTTCCGCGTTGGAACGGTGCAGCTAAGTACAGCTCCAGTGCCGCGTTGGTACAGTACAGCTAAGTACAGCTCCAGTGCCGCGTTGGAACGGTGCAGCTAAGTACAGCTCCAGTGCCACGTTGGAACGGTGCAGCTAAGTACAGCTCCAGTGCCGCGTAGGAACGGTGCAGCTAAGTACAGCGCCAGTGCCGCGTTGGAACTGTGCAGCTAAGTACAGCGCCAGTGCCGCGTTGGAACGGTACAGCTAAGTACAGCTCCAGTGCCGCGTTGGAACAGTGCAGCTAAGTACAGCTCCAGTGCCACGTTGGAATGGTGCAGCTAAGTACAGCTCCAGTGCAGCGTTTGAACGGTGCAGCAAAGTACAGCGCCAGTGCTGCGTTGGAACGGTGCAGCTAAGTACAGCTCCAGTGCTGCGTTGGAATGGTGCAGCTAAGTACAGCTCCAGTGCTGCGTTGGAATGGTGCAGCTAAGTACAGCTCCAGTGCCGCGTTGGAACAGTGCAACTAAGTACAGCACCAGTGCCACGTTGGAACGGTGCAGCTAAGTACAGCTCCAGTGCAGCGTTGGAACGATGCAGCTAAGTACAGCGCCAGTGCCGCGTTGGAACGGTGCAGCTAAGTACAGCGCCAGTGCCACGTTGGAAAGGTGCAACTAAGTACAGCTCCAGTGCCACGTTGGCACAGAGCAGCTAAGTACAGCTCCAGTTCCGCGTTGGAACTGTGCAGCTAAGTACAGCTCCAGTGCCGCGTTGGTACAGTACAGCAAAGTACAGCTCCAGTGCCGCGTTGGAACGGTGCAGCTAAGTACAGCTCCAGTGCCACGTTGGAACGGTGCAGCTAAGTACAGCTCCAGTGCCGCGTAGGAACGGTGCAGCTAAGTACAGCGCCAGTGCCGCGTTGGAACTGTGCAGCTAAGTACAGCGTCAATGCCGCGTTTGAACGGTGCAGCTAAGTACAGCTCCAGTGCCGCGTTGGAACAGTGCAACTAAGTACAGCACCAGTGCCACGTTGGAAAGGTGCAGCTAAGTACAGCTCCAGTGCAGCGTTGGAACGATGCAGCTAAGTACAGCGCCAGTGCCGCGTTGGAACGGTGCAGCTAAGTACAGCGCCAGTGCCACGTTGGAAAGGTGCAACTAAGTACAGCTCCAGTGCCACGTTGACACAGAGCAGCTAAGTACAGCTCCAGTTCCGCGTTGGAACGGTGCAGCTAAGTACAGCTCCAGTGCCGCGTTGGTACAGTACAGCTAAGTACAGCTCCAGTGCCGCGTTGGAACGGTGCAGCTAAGTACAGCTCCAGTGCCACGTTGGAACGGTGCAGCTAAGTACAGCTCCAGTGCCGCGTAGGAACGGTGCAGCTAAGTACAGCGCCAGTGCCGCGTTGGAACTGTGCAGCTAAGTACAGCGTCAATGCCGCGTTTGAACGGTGCAGCTAAGTACAGCTCCAGTGCCGCGTTGGAACGGTGCAGCTATGTACAGCGCCAGTGCCGCATTGGAACGGTGCAGATAAGTACAGCGCCATTGCCACGTTCCAACGGTGCAGCTAAGTACAGCTCCAGTGCCGCGTTGGAACGGTGCAGCTAAGGACAGCTCCAGTGCCACATTGGAAGGGTGCAGCTAAGTACAGCTCCAGTGCCGCGTTGGAACAGTGCAGATAAGTACAGCTCCAGTGCCACGTTGGAACGGTTCAGCTAAGTACAGCTCCAGTGCCGCGTTGGAACAGTGCAGATAAGTACAGCTCCAGTGCCACGTTGGAACGGTTCAGCTAAGTACAGCTCCAGTGCCGCGTTGGAACAGTGCAGCTAAGTACAGCTCCAGTGCCGTGTAGTAACGGTGCAGATAAGTACAGCTCCAGTGCCGCGTTGGAACGGTGCAGATAAGTACAGCTCCAGTGCCGCGTTGGAACAGTGCAGCTAAGTACAGCTCCAGAGCTGCGTTGGAACGGTGCAGCTAAGTACAGCTCCAGTGCGGCATTGGAACGGTGCAGCTAAGTACAGCTCCAGTGCCGCGTTGGAACGGTGCACCTAAGTACAGCACCAGTGCCGCGTTGGAACGGAGCAGCTAAGTACAGTTCCAGTGCCGCGTTGTAACGGTGCATCTAAATACAGCGTCAATGCCGCGTTGGAACGGTGCAGCTAAGTAAAGCTCCAGGGCCGCGTTGGAAAGGTGCATCTAAATACAGCTCCAGTGCCGCATTGGAACGGTGCAGATAAGTACAGCGCCAGTGCCGCGTTGGAACAGTGCAGCTAAATACAGCTCCAGTGCCGCGTTGGAACGGTGCAGCTAAGTACAGCACCAGTGCCGCATTGGAGCGGTGCAGCTAAGTACAGCTCCAGTGCCGCGTTGGAACGGTGCACCTAAGTACAGCACCAGTGCCACGTTGGAACGGTGCAGCTAAGTACAGCTCCAGTGCCGTGTTGGAACGGTGCAGGTAAGTACAGCTCCAGGGCCGCTTTGGAACGGTTCAGCTAAGTACAGCACCAGTGCCACGTTGGAACGGTGCAACTAAGTACAGCTCCAGTGCTGCGTTGGAACGGTGCAGCTAAGTACAGCTCCAGTGCCACGTTGACACAGAGCAGCTAAGTACAGCTCCAGTTCCGCGTTGGAACGGTGCAGCTAAGTACAGCTCCAGTGCCGCGTTGGTACAGTACAGCTAAGTACAGCTCCAGTGCCGCGTTGGAACGGTGCAGCTAAGTACAGCTCCAGTGCCACGTTGGAACGGTGCAGCTAAGTACAGCTCCAGTGCCGCGTAGGAACGGTGCAGCTAAGTACAGCGCCAGTGCCGCGTTGGAACTGTGCAGCTAAGTACAGCTCCAGTGCCGCATTGGAACGGTGCAGATAAGTACAGCACCAGTGCCGCGTTGGAACGGAGCAGCTAAGTACAGTTCCAGTGCCGCGTTGTAACGGTGCAGCTAAATACAGCGTCAATGCCGCGTTGGAACGGTGCAGCTAAGTACAGCTCCAGGGCCGCGTTGGAAAGGTGCATCTAAATACAGCTCCAGTGCCGCATTGGAACGGTGCAGATAAGTACAGCGCCAGTGCCGCGTTGGAACAGTGCAGCTAAATACAGCTCCAGTGCCGCGTTGGAGCGGTGCAGCTAAGTACAGCGCCAGTGCCACGTTGGAACGGTGCAGCTAAGTACAGCTCCAGTGCCGTGTTGGAACGGTGCAGGTAAGTACAGCTCCAGGGCCGCTTTGGAACGGTTCAGCTAAGTACAGCACCAGTGCCACGTTGGAACGGTGCAACTAAGTACAGCTCCAGTGCTGCGTTGGAACGGTGCAGCTAAGTACAGCTCCAGTGCCACGTTGACACAGAGCAGCTAAGTACAGCTCCAGTTCCGCGTTGGAACGGTGCAGCTAAGTACAGCTCCAGTGCCGCGTTGGTACAGTACAGCTAAGTACAGGTCCAGTGCCGCGTTGGAACAGTGCAGCTCAGTACAGCTCCAGAGCTGCATTGGAACGGTGCAGCTAAGTACAGCTCTAGTGCCGCGTTGGAACGGTGCAGCTAAGTACAGCTCCAGTGCCACGTTGGAACGGTGCAGCTAAGTCCAGCTCCAGAGCTGCGTTGGAACGGTGCAGCTAAGTACAGCTCTAGTGCGGCGTTGGAACGGTGCAGATAAGTAGAGCTCCAGTGCCGCGTTGGAACGGTGCAGCTAAGTACAGCTCCAGTGCCGTGTAGTAACGGTGCAGATAAGTACAGCTCCAGTGCCGCGTTGGAACAGTGCAGCTAAGTACAGCTCCAGAGCTGCGTTGGAACGGTGCAGCTAAGTACAGCTCCAGTGCGGCATTGGAACGGTGCAGCTAAGTACAGCTCCAGTGCCGCGTTGGAACGGTGCACCTAAGTACAGCACCAGTGCCGCGTTGGAACGGAGCAGCTAAGTACAGTTCCAGTGCCGCGTTGTAACGGTGCATCTAAATACAGCGTCAATGCCGCGTTGGAACGGTGCAGCTAAGTAAAGCTCCAGGGCCGCGTTGGAAAGGTGCATCTAAATACAGCTCCAGTGCCGCATTGGAACGGTGCAGATAAGTACAGCGCCAGTGCCGCGTTGGAACAGTGCAGCTAAATACAGCTCCAGTGCCGCGTTGGAACGGTGCAGCTAAGTACAGCACCAGTGCCGCATTGGAGCGGTGCAGCTAAGTACAGCTCCAGTGCCGCGTTGGAACGGTGCACCTAAGTACAGCACCAGTGCCACGTTGGAACGGTGCAGCTAAGTACAGCTCCAGTGCCGTGTTGGAACGGTGCAGGTAAGTACAGCTCCAGGGCCGCTTTGGAACGGTTCAGCTAAGTACAGCACCAGTGCCACGTTGGAACGGTGCAACTAAGTACAGCTCCAGTGCTGCGTTGGAACGGTGCAGCTAAGTACAGCTCCAGTGCCACGTTGACACAGAGCAGCTAAGTACAGCTCCAGTTCCGCGTTGGAACGGTGCAGCTAAGTACAGCTCCAGTGCCGCGTTGGTACAGTACAGCTAAGTACAGCTCCAGTGCCGCGTTGGAACGGTGCAGCTAAGTACAGCTCCAGTGCCACGTTGGAACGGTGCAGCTAAGTACAGCTCCAGTGCCGCGTAGGAACGGTGCAGCTAAGTACAGCGCCAGTGCCGCGTTGGAACTGTGCAGCTAAGTACAGCTCCAGTGCCGCATTGGAACGGTGCAGATAAGTACAGCACCAGTGCCGCGTTGGAACGGAGCAGCTAAGTACAGTTCCAGTGCCGCGTTGTAACGGTGCAGCTAAATACAGCGTCAATGCCGCGTTGGAACGGTGCAGCTAAGTACAGCTCCAGGGCCGCGTTGGAAAGGTGCATCTAAATACAGCTCCAGTGCCGCATTGGAACGGTGCAGATAAGTACAGCGCCAGTGCCGCGTTGGAACAGTGCAGCTAAATACAGCTCCAGTGCCGCGTTGGAGCGGTGCAGCTAAGTACAGCGCCAGTGCCACGTTGGAACGGTGCAGCTAAGTACAGCTCCAGTGCCGTGTTGGAACGGTGCAGGTAAGTACAGCTCCAGGGCCGCTTTGGAACGGTTCAGCTAAGTACAGCACCAGTGCCACGTTGGAACGGTGCAACTAAGTACAGCTCCAGTGCTGCGTTGGAACGGTGCAGCTAAGTACAGCTCCAGTGCCACGTTGACACAGAGCAGCTAAGTACAGCTCCAGTTCCGCGTTGGAACGGTGCAGCTAAGTACAGCTCCAGTGCCGCGTTGGTACAGTACAGCTAAGTACAGCTCCAGTGCCGCGTTGGAACGGTGCAGCTAAGTACAGCTCCAGTGCCACGTTGGAACGGTGCAGCTAAGTACAGCTCCAGTGCCGCGTAGGAACGGTGCAGCTAAGTACAGCGCCAGTGCCGCGTTGGAACTGTGCAGCTAAGTACAGCGCCAGTGCCGCGTTGGAACGGTACAGCTAAGTACAGCTCCAGTGCCGCGTTGGAACAGTGCAGCTAAGTACAGCTCCAGTGCTACGTTGGAATGGTGCAGCTAAGTACAGCTCCAGTGCTGCGTTGGAATGGTGCAGCTAAGTACAGCTCCAGTGCTGCGTTGGAATGGTGCAGCTAAGTACAGCTCCAGTGCCGCGTTGGAAAGGTGCAGCTACGTACAGCTCCAGTGCTGCATTGGAACGGTGCAGATAAGTACAGCGCCAGTGCCGCGTTGGAACAGTGCAGCGAAGTACAGCTCCAGTGTCACGTTGGAATGGTGCAGCTAAGTACATCGCCAGTGCCGCGTTGGAACGGTGCAGCGTAGTACAGCTCCAGTGCCGCGTTGGAACGGTGCAGCTAAGGACAGCTCCATTGCCGCATTGGAAGGGTGCAGCTAAGTACAGCTCCAGTGCCGCGTTGGAACAGTGCAGATAAGTAGAGCTCCAGTGCCACGTTGGAACGGTTCAGCTAAGTACAGCTCCAGTGCAGCGTTGGAACGGTGCAGCTAAGTACAGCTCCAGTGCCGTGTAGTAACGGTGCAGATAAGTACAGCTCCAGTGCCGCGTTGGAACGGTGCAGCTAAGTACAGCTCCAGAGCTGCGTTGGAACGGTGCAGCTAAGTACAGCTCTAGTGCGGCGTTGGAACGGTGCAGCTAAGTACAGCGCCAGTGGCACGTTGGAACGGTGCAGCTAAGTACTGCTCCAGTGCCGAGTTGGAACGGTGCACCTAAGTACAGCACCAGTGCCGCGTTGGAACGGAGCAGCTAAGTACAGTTCCAGTGCCGCGTTGTAACGGTGCAGCTAAATACAGCGTCAATGGCGCGTTGGAACGGTGCAGCTAAGTACAGCTCCAGTGCCGCGTTGGAACAGTGCAGATAAGTACAGCGCCAGTGCCGCGTTGGAACAGTTCAGCTAAGTACAGCTCCAGTGCTGCGTTGGAACAGTGCAGATAAGCACAGCGCCAGTGCCGCGTTGGAACAGTTCAGCTAAGTACAGCTCCAGTGCTGCGTTGGAACAGTGCAGATAAGCACAGCTCCAGTACCGCGTTGAAACGGTGTAGCTAAGTACAGCTCCAGTGCCGCGTTGGAACAGTGCAGATAAGTACAGCTCCAGTGCCGCGTTGGAGCAGTGCAGCTAAGTACAGCTCCAGTGCCGCATTGGAACGGTGCAGCTAAGTACAGCTCCAGTGCCGCGTTGGAAAGGTGCAGCTAAGTACAGCTCCAGTGCCGCATTGGAACAGTGCAGATAAGTACAGTGCCAGTGCCGCGTTGGAACAGTGCAGATAAGTACAGCTCCAGTGCCGCGTTGGAACAGTGCAGATAAGTACAGCTCCAGTGCCGCGTTGGAACAGTGCAGATAAGTACAGATCCAGTGCCGTGTTGAAACGGTGCAGATAAGTACAGCTCCAGTGCAGCATTGGAACAGTGCAGCTAAGTACAGCGCCATTGCCACGTTGGAACGGTGCAGCTAAGTACAGCTCCAGTACAGCGTTGGAAAGGTGCAGCTAAGTACAGCGCCAGTGCCACGTTGGAACGGTGCAGATAAGTACAGCTCCAGTGGCACGTTGGAACAGTGCAGATAAGTACAGCTCCAGTGGCACGTTGGGACGGTTCTGCTAAGTACAGCTCCAGTGCCGCGTTGGAACGGTGCAGCTAAGTACAGCTCCAGTGCCGCGTTCGAACGGTGCAGTTAAGTACAGCGCCAGTGCCGCGTTGGAACGGAGCAGTTAAGTACAGTTCCAGTGCCGCGTTGGAATGGTGCAGCTAAGTACAGTGTCAGTGCCGTGTTGGAACGGTGCAGATAAGTACAGCTCCAGTGCCGCGTTGGAACGGTGCAGCTAAGTGCAGCTCCAGTGCCGCGTTGGAACAGTGCAGCTAAGTACAGCTCCAGAGCCGCGTTGGAAAGGTGCAGCTAAGTACAGTTCCAGTGCCGCGTTGGAACGGTGCAGCTAAGTACAGTGTCAGTGCCGCGTTGGAACGGTGCATCTAAGTACAGCCCCAGTGCCGCGTTGGAAAGGTGCAGCTAAGTACAGGTCCAGTGCCGCGTTGGAACGGTGCAGCTAAGTACAGCTCCCGCGCCGCGTTGGAACGGTGCAGCTAAGTACAGCGCCAGTGCCGCGTTGGAACGGTGCAGCTAAGTACAGCTCCAGAGTTGCGTTGGAACGGTGCAGCTAAGTACAGCTCTAGTGCAGCGTTGGAACGGTGCAGATAAGTAGAGCTCCAGTGCCGCATTGGAACGGTGCAGCGAAGTACAGCTCCAGTGCCGCGTTGGAACAGTGCAGCTCAGTACAGCTCCAGAGCTGCATTGGAACGGTGCAGCTAAGTACAGCTCTAGTGCCGCGTTGGAACGGTGCAGCTAAGTACAGCGCCAGTGCCACGTTGGAACGGTGCAGCTAAGTCCAGCTCCAGAGCTGCGTTGGAACGGTGCAGCTAAGTACAGCTCTAGTGCGGCGTTGGAACGGTGCAGATAAGTAGAGCTCCAGTGCCGCATTGGAACGGTGCAGTGAAGTACAGCTCCAGTGCCGCGTTGGAACAGTGCAGCTAAGTACAGCTCCAGAGCTGCATTGGAACGGTGCAGCTAAGTACAGCTCCAGTGCCGCGTTGGAACGGTGCAGCTAAGTACAGCGCCAGTACTGCATTGGAGCGGTGCAGCTAAGTACAGCGCCAGCGCCACGTTGGAACGGTGCAGCTAAGTACTGCTCCAGTGCCGTGTTGGAACGGTGCAGGTAAGTACAGCTCCACTGCCACGTTGGAACAGTGCAGCTAAGTACAGCTCCAGTGCCGCGTTGGAACAATGCAGCTAAGTACAGCTCCAGTGCCGCGTTGGAACAGTGCAGCTAAGTGCAGCGCCAGTGCCGCATTGGAACGGTGCAGCTAAGTACAGCACCAGTGCCACGTTGGAACGGTGCAGCTAAGTACAGCTCCAGTGCCACGTTGGAATGGTGCAGCTAAATACAGTTCCCTTGCCGCTTTGGAATGGTGCAGCTAAATACAGCTCCCTTGCCGCTTTGGAATGGTGCAGCTAAGTACAGCGCCAGTGCTGCGTTGGAACGGTGCAGCTTAGTACAGTTCCAGTGCCACGTTGGAACAGTGCAGCTAAGTACAGCTGCAGCGCCGCGTTGGAACGGTGCAGATAAGTACAACTCCAGTGCCGCGTTGAAACGGTGCAGATAAGTACAGCTCCAGTGCCGCATTGGAACAGTGCAGATAAGTACAGCGCCAGTGCCGCGTTGGAACAGTTCAGCTAAGTACAGCTCCAGTGCTGCGTTGGAACAGTGCAGATAAGCACAGCTCCAGTACCGCGTTGAAACGGTGTAGCTAAGTACAGCTCCAGTGCCGCGTTGGAACAGTGCAGATAAGTACAGCTCCAGTGCCGCGTTGGAACAGTGCAGATAAGTACAGCTCCAGTGCCGCGTTGGAACAGTGCAGATAAGTACAGATCCAGTGCCGTGTTGAAACGGTGCAGATAAGTACAGCTCCAGTGCAGCATTGGAACAGTGCAGCTAAGTACAGCGCCAGTGCCACGTTGGAACGGTGCAGCTAAGTACAGCTCCAGTGCAGCGTTGGAAAGGTGCAGCTAAGTACAGCGCCAGTGCCACGTTGGAAGGGTGCAGCTAAGTACAGCTCCAGTGCCGCGTTGGAACAGTGCAGATAAGTACAGCTCCAGTGGCACGTTGGAACGGTTCTGCTAAGTACAGCTCCAGTGCCGTGTTGGAACGGTGCAGATAAGTACAGCTCCACTGCCGCGTTCGAACGGTGCAGCTAAGTACAGCTCCAGTGCCGCGTTGGAACAGTGCAGCTAAGTACTGCTCCAGAGCTGCGTTGGAACAGTGCAGCTAAGTACAGGTCTAGTGCGGCATTGGAGCGGTGCATCTAATTACAGCGCCAGTGCGACGTTGGAACGGTGCAGCTAAGTACATCTCCAGTGCTGCGTTGGAACGGTGCAGCTAAGTACAGCGCCAGTGCCGCGTTGGAACGGAGCAGTTAAGTACAGTTCCAGTGCCGCGTTGGAATGGTGCAGCTAAGTACAGTGTCAGTGCCGTGTTGGAACGGTGCAGCTAAGTACAGCGCCAGTGCCACGTTGGAACGGTGCAGCTAAGTGCAGCTCCAGTACCGCGTTGGAATGGTGCAGCTAAGTACAGTTCCAGTGCCACGTTGGAACGGTGTAGCTAAGTACAGCTCCCTTGCCGCGTTGGAACGGTGCAGCTACGTACAGCTCCAGTACCGCATTGGAATGGTGCAGCTAAGTACAGTTCCAGTGCCACGTTGGTACAGAGCAGCTAAGTACAGCTCCAGTGCAGTGTTGGAACGGTGCAGTTAAGTACAGCGCCAGTGCCGCGTTGCAACAGTGCAGCTAAGTACAGCGCCTGTGCCGCATTGGAATTGTGCAGCTAAGTACACCTCCAGTGCCGCTTTGGAACGGTGCAGCTAAGTACAGCTGCAGTGCTGCGTTGGAACGGTGCAGCTAAGTACAGCTCCAGTGCCGCGTTGGAACACTGCATCTAAGTACAGCTCCAGTGCCACGTTGGAACAGTGCAGCTAAGTTCAGCGCCAGTGCCGCATTGGAACGGTGCAGCTAAGTACAGCACCAGTGCCACGTTGGAACAGTGCAGCTAAGTACAGCTCCAGTGCCGCTTTGGAATGGTGCAGCTAAGTACAGCGCCAGTGTTGCGTTGGAACGGTGCAGCTTAGTACAGCTGCAGCGCCGCGTTGGAACGGTGCAGATAAGTACAGCTGCAGCGCCGCGTTGAAACGGTGCAGATAAGTACAACTCCAGTGCCGCGTTGAAACGGTGCAGATAAGTACAGCTCCAGTGCCGCGTTGAAACGGTGCAGATAAGGACAGCTCCAGTTCCGTGTTGGAACGGTGCTGCTAAGTACAGCGCCAGTGCCGCATTGGAACGGTGCAGCTAAGTACAGCACCAGTGCCACGTTGCAACGGTGCATCTAAGTGCAGCTCCAGTGCCGCATTGGAACGGTGCAGCTAAGAACAGCTCCAGTGCCACATTGGTAGAGAGCAGCTAAGTACAGCTCCAGTGCCGCGTTGGAACGGTGCAGCTAAGTACAGCACCAGTGCCACGTTGGAACAGTGCAACTAAGTACAGCTCCAGTGCAGCGTTTGAACGGTGCAGCAAAGTACAGCGCCAGTGCCGCGTTGGAATGGTGCAGCTAAGTACAGCTCCAGTGCTGCGTTGGAACGGTGCAGCTAAGTACAGATCCCGTGCCGCGTTGGAACGGTGCAGCTAAGTAGAGCTCCAGTGCTGCGTTGGAATGGTGCCGATAAGTACAGCTCCAGTGCCACGTTGGAACAGTACAGCTAAGTACAGCTCCAGTGCCACATTGGAACAGTACAGCTAAGTACAGCGCCAGTGCCACATTGGAACAGTGCAGCTAAGAACAGCAGCAGTGCCGCGTTGGAACGGTGCAGTTAAGTACAGCTCCAGTGCCGTGTTGGAACAGAGCAGCTAAGTACAGCTCCAGTGCCACGTTGGAACTGTTCAGCTAAGTACAGCACCAGTGCCACGTTGGAACGGTGCAACTAAGTACAGCTCCAGTGCTGCGTTGGAACGGTGCAGCTAAGTACAGCTCCAGTGCCACGTTGGTACAGAGCAGCTAAGTACAGCTCCAGTGCAGCATTGGAACAGTGCAGCTACGTACAGCACCAGTGCCACGTTGGAACGGTGCAGCTAAGTACAGCTCCAGTGCAGCGTTGGAACGATGCCGCTTAGTACAGCGCCAGTGCCACGTTGGAAAGTTGCAGCTAAGTACAGCTCCAGTGCCGCGTTGGAACAGTGCAGATAAGTACAGCTCCAGTGCCACGTTGGAACGGTGCAGCTAAGTACAGCTCCAGTGCAGCGTTGGAACGATGCAGCTAAGTACAGCGCCGGTGCCACGTTGGAAAGGTGCAGCTAAGTACAGCTCCAGTGCCGCGTTGGAACAGTGCAGATAAGTACAGCTCCAGTGCCACGTTGGAACGGTTCAGCTAAGTACAGCTCCAGTGCTGCGTTGGAACGGTGCAGCTAAGTACAGCTCTAGTGCCGCGTTGAAACGGTGCAGATAAGTACAGCTCCAGTTCGGCGTTGGAACGGTTCAGCTAACTACAGCTCCAGTGCCGCGTTGGTACAGTACAGCTAAGTACAGCTCCAGTGCCCCGTTGGAACGGTGCAGCTAAGTACAGCACCAGTGCCACGTTGCAACGGTGCATCTAAGTGCAGCTCCAGTGCCGCATTGGAACGGTGCAGCTAAGAACAGCTCCAGTGCCACATTGGTAGAGAGCAGCTAAGTACAGCTCCAGTGCCGCGTTGGAACGGTGCAGCTAAGTACAGCACCAGTGCCACGTTGGAACAGTGCAACTAAGTACAGCTCCAGTGCAGCGTTTGAACGGTGCAGCAAAGTACAGCGCCAGTGCCGCGTTGGAATGGTGCAGCTAAGTACAGCTCCAGTGCTGCGTTGGAACGGTGCAGCTAAGTACAGATCCCGTGCCGCGTTGGAACGGTGCAGCTAAGTAGAGCTCCAGTGCTGCGTTGGAATGGTGCCGATAAGTACAGCTCCAGTGCCACGTTGGAACAGTACAGCTAAGTACAGCTCCAGTGCCACATTGGAACAGTACAGCTAAGTACAGCGCCAGTGCCACATTGGAACAGTGCAGCTAAGAACAGCAGCAGTGCCGCGTTGGAACGGTGCAGTTAAGTACAGCTCCAGTGCCGTGTTGGAACAGAGCAGCTAAGTACAGCTCCAGTGCCACGTTGGAACTGTTCAGCTAAGTACAGCACCAGTGCCACGTTGGAACGGTGCAACTAAGTACAGCTCCAGTGCTGCGTTGGAACGGTGCAGCTAAGTACAGCTCCAGTGCCACGTTGGTACAGAGCAGCTAAGTACAGCTCCAGTGCAGCATTGGAACAGTGCAGCTACGTACAGCACCAGTGCCACGTTGGAACGGTGCAGCTAAGTACAGCTCCAGTGCAGCGTTGGAACGATGCCGCTTAGTACAGCGCCAGTGCCACGTTGGAAAGTTGCAGCTAAGTACAGCTCCAGTGCCGCGTTGGAACAGTGCAGATAAGTACAGCTCCAGTGCCACGTTGGAACGGTGCAGCTAAGTACAGCTCCAGTGCAGCGTTGGAACGATGCAGCTAAGTACAGCGCCGGTGCCACGTTGGAAAGGTGCAGCTAAGTACAGCTCCAGTGCCGCGTTGGAACAGTGCAGATAAGTACAGCTCCAGTGCCACGTTGGAACGGTTCAGCTAAGTACAGCTCCAGTGCTGCGTTGGAACGGTGCAGCTAAGTACAGCTCTAGTGCCGCGTTGAAACGGTGCAGATAAGTACAGCTCCAGTTCGGCGTTGGAACGGTTCAGCTAACTACAGCTCCAGTGCCGCGTTGGTACAGTACAGCTAAGTACAGCTCCAGTGCCCCGTTGGAACGGTGCAGCTAAGTACAGCTCCAGTGCCACGTTGGAACGGTGCAGCTAAGTACAGCTCCAGTGCCACGTTGGAACATTGCAGCTAAGTACAGCTCCACTGCCACGTTGGAACAGTGCAGCTAAGTACAGCGCCAGTGCCGAGTTGGAACTGTGCAGCTAAGTACAGCTCCAGTGCCACGTTGGAACAGTGCAGCTAAGTGCAGCTCCAGTGCCGCGTTGGAACAATGCAGCTAAGTACAGCTCCAGTGCCGCGTTGGAACGGTTCTGCTAAGTACAGCTCCAGTGCCGTGTTGGAACGGTGCAGATAAGTACAGCTCCACTGCCGCGTTCGAACGGTGCAGCTAAGTACAGCTCCAGTGCCGCGTTGGAACAGTGCAGCTAAGTACTGCTCCAGAGCTGCGTTGGAACAGTGCAGCTAAGTACAGGTCTAGTGCGGCATTGGAGCGGTGCATCTAATTACAGCGCCAGTGCGACGTTGGAACGGTGCAGCTAAGTACATCTCCAGTGCTGCGTTGGAACGGTGCAGCTAAGTACAGCGCCAGTGCCGCGTTGGAACGGAGCAGTTAAGTACAGTTCCAGTGCCGCGTTGGAATGGTGCAGCTAAGTACAGTGTCAGTGCCGTGTTGGAACGGTGCAGCTAAGTACAGCGCCAGTGCCACGTTGGAACGGTGCAGCTAAGTGCAGCTCCAGTACCGCGTTGGAATGGTGCAGCTAAGTACAGTTCCAGTGCCACGTTGGAACGGTGTAGCTAAGTACAGCTCCCTTGCCGCGTTGGAACGGTGCAGCTACGTACAGCTCCAGTACCGCATTGGAATGGTGCAGCTAAGTACAGTTCCAGTGCCACGTTGGTACAGAGCAGCTAAGTACAGCTCCAGTGCAGTGTTGGAACGGTGCAGTTAAGTACAGCGCCAGTGCCGCGTTGCAACAGTGCAGCTAAGTACAGCGCCTGTGCCGCATTGGAATTGTGCAGCTAAGTACACCTCCAGTGCCGCTTTGGAACGGTGCAGCTAAGTACAGCTGCAGTGCTGCGTTGGAACGGTGCAGCTAAGTACAGCTCCAGTGCCGCGTTGGAACACTGCATCTAAGTACAGCTCCAGTGCCACGTTGGAACAGTGCAGCTAAGTTCAGCGCCAGTGCCGCATTGGAACGGTGCAGCTAAGTACAGCACCAGTGCCACGTTGGAACAGTGCAGCTAAGTACAGCTCCAGTGCCGCTTTGGAATGGTGCAGCTAAGTACAGCGCCAGTGTTGCGTTGGAACGGTGCAGCTTAGTACAGCTGCAGCGCCGCGTTGGAACGGTGCAGATAAGTACAGCTGCAGCGCCGCGTTGAAACGGTGCAGATAAGTACAACTCCAGTGCCGCGTTGAAACGGTGCAGATAAGTACAGCTCCAGTGCCGCGTTGAAACGGTGCAGATAAGGACAGCTCCAGTTCCGTGTTGGAACGGTGCTGCTAAGTACAGCGCCAGTGCCGCATTGGAACGGTGCAGCTAAGTACAGCACCAGTGCCACGTTGCAACGGTGCATCTAAGTGCAGCTCCAGTGCCGCATTGGAACGGTGCAGCTAAGAACAGCTCCAGTGCCACATTGGTAGAGAGCAGCTAAGTACAGCTCCAGTGCCGCGTTGGAACGGTGCAGCTAAGTACAGCACCAGTGCCACGTTGGAACAGTGCAACTAAGTACAGCTCCAGTGCAGCGTTTGAACGGTGCAGCAAAGTACAGCGCCAGTGCCGCGTTGGAATGGTGCAGCTAAGTACAGCTCCAGTGCTGCGTTGGAACGGTGCAGCTAAGTACAGATCCCGTGCCGCGTTGGAACGGTGCAGCTAAGTAGAGCTCCAGTGCTGCGTTGGAATGGTGCCGATAAGTACAGCTCCAGTGCCACGTTGGAACAGTACAGCTAAGTACAGCTCCAGTGCCACATTGGAACAGTACAGCTAAGTACAGCGCCAGTGCCACATTGGAACAGTGCAGCTAAGAACAGCAGCAGTGCCGCGTTGGAACGGTGCAGTTAAGTACAGCTCCAGTGCCGTGTTGGAACAGAGCAGCTAAGTACAGCTCCAGTGCCACGTTGGAACTGTTCAGCTAAGTACAGCACCAGTGCCACGTTGGAACGGTGCAACTAAGTACAGCTCCAGTGCTGCGTTGGAACGGTGCAGCTAAGTACAGCTCCAGTGCCACGTTGGTACAGAGCAGCTAAGTACAGCTCCAGTGCAGCATTGGAACAGTGCAGCTACGTACAGCACCAGTGCCACGTTGGAACGGTGCAGCTAAGTACAGCTCCAGTGCAGCGTTGGAACGATGCCGCTTAGTACAGCGCCAGTGCCACGTTGGAAAGTTGCAGCTAAGTACAGCTCCAGTGCCGCGTTGGAACAGTGCAGATAAGTACAGCTCCAGTGCCACGTTGGAACGGTGCAGCTAAGTACAGCTCCAGTGCAGCGTTGGAACGATGCAGCTAAGTACAGCGCCGGTGCCACGTTGGAAAGGTGCAGCTAAGTACAGCTCCAGTGCCGCGTTGGAACAGTGCAGATAAGTACAGCTCCAGTGCCACGTTGGAACGGTTCAGCTAAGTACAGCTCCAGTGCTGCGTTGGAACGGTGCAGCTAAGTACAGCTCTAGTGCCGCGTTGAAACGGTGCAGATAAGTACAGCTCCAGTTCGGCGTTGGAACGGTTCAGCTAACTACAGCTCCAGTGCCGCGTTGGTACAGTACAGCTAAGTACAGCTCCAGTGCCCCGTTGGAACGGTGCAGCTAAGTACAGCTCCAGTGCCACGTTGGAACGGTGCAGCTAAGTACAGCTCCAGTGCCACGTTGGAACATTGCAGCTAAGTACAGCTCCACTGCCACGTTGGAACAGTGCAGCTAAGTACAGCGCCAGTGCCGAGTTGGAACTGTGCAGCTAAGTACAGCTCCAGTGCCACGTTGGAACAGTGCAGCTAAGTGCAGCTCCAGTGCCGCGTTGGAACAATGCAGCTAAGTACAGCTCCAGTGCCGCGTTGGAACAGTGCAGCTAAGTACAGCTCCAGTGCCGCGTTGGAACAGTGCAGCTAAGTGCAGCGCCAGTGCCGCATTGGAACGGTGCAGCTAAGTACAGCACCAGTGCCACGTTGGAACGGTGCAGCTAAGTACAGCTCCAGTGCCGCGTTGGAATGGTGCAGCTTAGTACAGTTCCAGTGCCACGTTGGAATGGTGCAGCTAAGTACAGCTGCAGCGCCGCGTTGGAACGGTGCAGATAAGTACAACTCCAGTGCCGCGTTGAAACGGTGCAGATAAGTACAGCTCCAGTGCCGCGTTGAAACGGTGCAGATAAGTACAGCTCCAGTTCCGCGTTGGAACGGTGCTGCTAAGTAAAGCTCCCGTGCCGCGTTGGAAATGTACAGCTAAGTACAGCTGCAGTGCCGCCTTGGAACGGTGCAGCTAAGTACAACTACAGTGCCACGTTGGAACGGTGCAGCTAATACAGCTCCAGTGCCGCGTTGGAACAATGCAGCTAAGTACAGCTCCAGTGCCGCGTTGGAACAGTGCAGCTCAGTACAGCGCCAGTGCCGCATTGGAACGGTGCAGCTAAGTACAGCTCCAGTGCCGCATTGGAACGGTGCAGCTAAGTACAGCTCCCTTGCCGTGTTGGAACGGTGCAGCTAAGTACAATGCCAGTGCCGCTTTGGACCGGTGCAGCTTAGTACAGCTCCAGTGCCGCTTTGTAATGGTGCAGCTAAGAACAGCTCCAGTGCCGCGTTGGAACAGTGCAGCTAAGTACAGCTCCAGGGCCGCGTTGGAACAGTGCAGCTAAGTACAGCTCCAGGGCCGCGTTGGAGCGGTGCAGCTAAGTACAGCTCCAGTGCAGCGTTGGAACGGTGCAGCTAAGTACAGCTCCAGTGCCGCGTTGGAACGGTGCAGCTAAGTACAGCGCCAGTGCCGCGTTGGAACAGTGCAGCTAAGTACAGCTCCAGTGCCGCGTTGGAACAGTGCAGATAAGTACAGCTCCAGTGCCGCGTTGGAACAGTGCAGCTAAGTACAGCTCCAGTGCCGCGTTGGAACGGTGCAGCTAACTACAGCTCCAGTGCCACATTGGAACGGTGCAGCTAAGTACAGCTCCAGTGCCGCGTTGGAACGGTGCAGCTAAGTACAGCTCCAGTGCCACGTTGGAAAGGTGCAGCTAAGTAAAGCGCCAGTGCCGCATTGGAACGGTGCAGCTAAGTACAGCTCCCGTGCTGCGTAGCAACGGTGAAGCTAAGTACAGCTCCAGTGCCGCATTGGAACGGTGCAGCTAAGTACAGCTCCAGTGCCGCGTTGGAATGGTGCAGCTAAGTACAGCTCCAGTGCCACATTGGTAGAGAGCAGCTAAGTACAGCTCCCGTGCCGCGTTGGAACGGTGCTGCTAAGTACAGCTCCCATGCCGCGTTGGAACGGTGCAGCTAAGTACAGCTCCAGTGACACGTTGGTAAGGTGCAGTTAAGTACAGCTCCAGTGACGTGTTGGAACAGTGCAGCTAACTACCGCGCCAGTGCCGCGTTGGAACGGTGCAGCTAAGTACAGCTCCAGTGCCGCGTTGGAACAGTGCAGATAAGTACAGCTCCAGTGCGGCGTTGGAACGGTGCAGCTAAGTACAGCGCCAGTGCCACGTTGGAACGGTGCAGCTAAGTACAGCTCCAGTGCTGCGTTGGAACGGTGCACCTAAGTACAGCACCAGTGCCGCGTTGGAACGGAGCAGCTAAATACAGTTCCAGTGCCGCGATGTAGCGGTGCAGCTAAATACAGCGTCAATGCGGCGTTTGAACGGTGCAGCTAAGTACAGCTCCAGTGCCGCGTTGGAACGGTGCAGCTATGTACAGCGCCAGTGCCGCATTGGAACGGTGCAGATAAGTACAGTGCCATTGCCACGTTCCAACGGTGCAGCTAAGTACAGCTCCAGTGCCGTGTTGGAACGGTGCAGCTAAGGACAGCTCCAGTGCCACATTGGAAGGGTGCAGCTAAGTACAGCTCCAGTGCCGCGTTGGAACAGTGCAGATAAGTACAGCTCCAGTGCTACGTTGGAACGGTTCAGCTAAGTACAGCTCCAGTGCCGCGTTGGAACGGTGCAGCTAAGTACAGCTCCAGTGCCGTGTAGTAACGGTGCAGATAAGTACAGCTCCAGTGCCGCGTTGGAACAGTGCAGCTAAGTACAGCTCCAGAGCTGCGTTGGAACGGTGCAGCTAAGTACAGCTCCAGTGCGGCGTTGGAACGGTGCAGCTAAGTACAGCTCCAGTGCCGCGTTGGAACGGTGCACCTAAGTACAGCGCCAGTGCCGCGTTGGAACGGAGCAGCTAAGTACAGTTCCAGTGCCGCGTTGTAACGGTGCAGCTAAATACAGCGTCAATGCCGCGTTGGAACGGTGCAGCTAAGTACAGCTCCAGGGCCGCGTTGGAAAGGTGCATCTAAATACAGCTCCAGTGCCGCATTGGAACGGTGTAGATAAGTACAGCGCCAGTGCCACGTTGGAACGGTGCAGCTAAGTACAGCTCCAGTGCCGTGTTGGAACGGTGCAGGTAAGTACAGCTCCAGGGCCGCTTTGGAACGGTTCAGCTAAGTACAGCACCAGTGCCACGTTGGAACGGTGCAACTAAGTACAGCTCCAGTGCTGCGTTGGAACGGTGCAGCTAAGTACAGCTCCAGTGCCACGTTGACACAGAGCAGCTAAGTACAGCTCCAGTTCCGCGTTGGAACGGTGCAGCTAAGTACAGCTCCAGTGCCGCGTTGGTACAGTACAGCTAAGTACAGCTCCAGTGCCGCGTTGGAACGGTGCAGCTAAGTACAGCTCCAGTGCCACGTTGGAACGGTGCAGCTAAGTACAGCTCCAGTGCCGCGTAGGAACGGTGCAGCTAAGTACAGCGCCAGTGCCGCGTTGGAACTGTGCAGCTAAGTACAGCTCCAGTGCCGCATTGGAACGGTGCAGATAAGTACAGCACCAGTGGGGCGTTGGAACGGTACAGCTAAGTACAGCTCCAGTGCCGCGTTGGAACGGTGCAGCTAAGTACAGCGCCAGTGCCGCGTTGGAACAGTGCAGCTAAGTACAGCTCCAGTGCCGCGTTGGAACAGTGCAGATAAGTACAGCTCCAGTGCCGCGTTGGAACAGTGCAGCTAAGTACAGCTCCAGTGCCGCGTTGGAACGGTGCAGCTAACTACAGCTCCAGTGCCACATTGGAACGGTGCAGCTAAGTACAGCTCCAGTGCCGCGTTGGAACGGTGCAGCTAAGTACAGCTCCAGTGCCACGTTGGAAAGGTGCAGCTAAGTAAAGCGCCAGTGCCGCATTGGAACGGTGCAGCTAAGTACAGCTCCCGTGCTGCGTAGCAACGGTGAAGCTAAGTACAGCTCCAGTGCCGCATTGGAACGGTGCAGCTAAGTACAGCTCCAGTGCCGCGTTGGAATGGTGCAGCTAAGTACAGCTCCAGTGCCACATTGGTAGAGAGCAGCTAAGTACAGCTCCCGTGCCGCGTTGGAACGGTGCTGCTAAGTACAGCTCCCATGCCGCGTTGGAACGGTGCAGCTAAGTACAGCTCCAGTGACACGTTGGTAAGGTGCAGTTAAGTACAGCTCCAGTGACGTGTTGGAACAGTGCAGCTAACTACCGCGCCAGTGCCGCGTTGGAACGGTGCAGCTAAGTACAGCTCCAGTGCCGCGTTGGAACAGTGCAGATAAGTACAGCTCCAGTGCGGCGTTGGAACGGTGCAGCTAAGTACAGCGCCAGTGCCACGTTGGAACGGTGCAGCTAAGTACAGCTCCAGTGCCGCGTTGGAACGGTGCACCTAAGTACAGCACCAGTGCCGCGTTGGAACGGAGCAGCTAAATACAGTTCCAGTGCCGCGATGTAGCGGTGCAGCTAAATACAGCGTCAATGCGGCGTTTGAACGGTGCAGCTAAGTACAGCTCCAGTGCCGCGTTGGAACGGTGCAGCTATGTACAGCGCCAGTGCCGCATTGGAACGGTGCAGATAAGTACAGTGCCATTGCCACGTTCCAACGGTGCAGCTAAGTACAGCTCCAGTGCCGTGTTGGAACGGTGCAGCTAAGGACAGCTCCAGTGCCACATTGGAAGGGTGCAGCTAAGTACAGCTCCAGTGCCGCGTTGGAACAGTGCAGATAAGTACAGCTCCAGTGCCACATTGGAAGGGTGCAGCTAAGTACAGCTCCAGTGCCGCGTTGGAACAGTGCAGATAAGTACAGCTCCAGTGCTACGTTGGAACGGTTCAGCTAAGTACAGCTCCAGTGCCGCGTTGGAACGGTGCAGCTAAGTACAGCTCCAGTGCCGTGTAGTAACGGTGCAGATAAGTACAGCTCCAGTGCCGCGTTGGAACAGTGCAGCTAAGTACAGCTCCAGAGCTGCGTTGGAACGGTGCAGCTAAGTACAGCTCCAGTGCGGCGTTGGAACGGTGCAGCTTAGTACAGCTCCAGTGCCGCGTTGGAACGGTGCACCTAAGTACAGCGCCAGTGCCGCGTTGGAACGGAGCAGCTAAGTACAGTTCCAGTGCCGCGTTGTAACGGTGCAGCTAAATACAGCGTCAATGCCGCGTTGGAACGGTGCAGCTAAGTACAGCTCCAGGGCCGCGTTGGAAAGGTGCATCTAAATACAGCTCCAGTGCCGCATTGGAACGGTGTAGATAAGTACAGCGCCAGTGCCACGTTGGAACGGTGCAGCTAAGTACAGCTCCAGTGCCGTGTTGGAACGGTGCAGGTAAGTACAGCTCCAGGGCCGCTTTGGAACGGTTCAGCTAAGTACAGCACCAGTGCCACGTTGGAACGGTGCAACTAAGTACAGCTCCAGTGCTGCGTTGGAACGGTGCAGCTAAGTACAGCTCCAGTGCCACGTTGACACAGAGCAGCTAAGTACAGCTCCAGTTCCGCGTTGGAACGGTGCAGCTAAGTACAGCTCCAGTGCCGCGTTGGTACAGTACAGCTAAGTACAGCTCCAGTGCCGCGTTGGAACGGTGCAGCTAAGTACAGCTCCAGTGCCACGTTGGAACGGTGCAGCTAAGTACAGCTCCAGTGCCGCGTAGGAACGGTGCAGCTAAGTACAGCGCCAGTGCCGCGTTGGAACTGTGCAGCTAAGTACAGCTCCAGTGCCGCATTGGAACGGTGCAGATAAGTACAGCACCAGTGCGGCGTTGGAACGGTACAGCTAAGTACAGTTCCAGTGCCGCGTTGTAACAGTGCAGCTAAATACAGCGTCAATGCCGCGTTGGAACGGTGCAGCTAAGTACAGCTCCAGGGCCGCGTTGGAAAGGTGCATCTAAATACAGCTCCAGTGCCGCATTGGAACGGTGCAGCTAAATACAGCTCCAGTGCCGCGTTGGAACGGTGCAGCTAAGTACAGCTCCAGTGCCGCGTTCGTACAGTACAGCTAAGTACAGCTCCAGTGCCGCGTTGGAACGGTGCAGCTAAGTACAGCTCCAGTGCCACGTTGGAATGGTGCAGCTAAGTACAGCTCCAGTGCCGCGTAGGAACGGTGCAGCTAAGTACAGCGCCAGTGCCGCGTTGGAACGGTACAGCTAAGTACAGCTCCAGTGCCGCGTTGGAACGGTGCAGCTAAGTACAGCTCCAGTGCCGTGTAGTAACGGTGCAGATAAGTACAGCTCCAGTGCCGCGTTGGAACAGTGCAGCTAAGTACAGCTCCAGAGCTGCGTTGGAACGGTGCAGCTAAGTACAGCTCCAGTGCGGCGTTGGAACGGTGCAGCTTAGTACAGCTCCAGTGCCGCGTTGGAACGGTGCACCTAAGTACAGCGCCAGTGCCGCGTTGGAACGGAGCAGCTAAGTACAGTTCCAGTGCCGCGTTGTAACGGTGCAGCTAAATACAGCGTCAATGCCGCGTTGGAACGGTGCAGCTAAGTACAGCTCCAGGGCCGCGTTGGAAAGGTGCATCTAAATACAGCTCCAGTGCCGCATTGGAACGGTGTAGATAAGTACAGCGCCAGTGCCACGTTGGAACGGTGCAGCTAAGTACAGCTCCAGTGCCGTGTTGGAACGGTGCAGGTAAGTACAGCTCCAGGGCCGCTTTGGAACGGTTCAGCTAAGTACAGCACCAGTGCCACGTTGGAACGGTGCAACTAAGTACAGCTCCAGTGCTGCGTTGGAACGGTGCAGCTAAGTACAGCTCCAGTGCCACGTTGACACAGAGCAGCTAAGTACAGCTCCAGTTCCGCGTTGGAACGGTGCAGCTAAGTACAGCTCCAGTGCCGCGTTGGTACAGTACAGCTAAGTACAGCTCCAGTGCCGCGTTGGAACGGTGCAGCTAAGTACAGCTCCAGTGCCACGTTGGAACGGTGCAGCTAAGTACAGCTCCAGTGCCGCGTAGGAACGGTGCAGCTAAGTACAGCGCCAGTGCCGCGTTGGAACTGTGCAGCTAAGTACAGCTCCAGTGCCGCATTGGAACGGTGCAGATAAGTACAGCACCAGTGCGGCGTTGGAACGGTACAGCTAAGTACAGTTCCAGTGCCGCGTTGTAACAGTGCAGCTAAATACAGCGTCAATGCCGCGTTGGAACGGTGCAGCTAAGTACAGCTCCAGGGCCGCGTTGGAAAGGTGCATCTAAATACAGCTCCAGTGCCGCATTGGAACGGTGCAGCTAAATACAGCTCCAGTGCCGCGTTGGAACGGTGCAGCTAAGTACAGCTCCAGTGCCGCGTTCGTACAGTACAGCTAAGTACAGCTCCAGTGCCGCGTTGGAACGGTGCAGCTAAGTACAGCTCCAGTGCCACGTTGGAATGGTGCAGCTAAGTACAGCTCCAGTGCCGCGTAGGAACGGTGCAGCTAAGTACAGCGCCAGTGCCGCGTTGGAACGGTACAGCTAAGTACAGCTCCAGTGCCGCGTTGGAACAGTGCAGCTAAGTACAGCTCCAGTGCCACGTTGGAATGGTGCAGCTAAGTCCAGCTCCAGTGCAGCGTTTGAACGGTGCAGCAAAGTACAGCGCCAGTGCCGCGTTGGAATGGTGCAGCTAAGTACAGCTCCAGTGGTGCGTTGGAACGGTGCAGCTAAGTACAGCTCCAGTGCTGCGTTGGAACGGTGCAGCTAAGTACAGCTCCAGTGCGGCGTTGGAACGGTGCAGCTAAGTACAGCGCCAGTGCCACGTTGGAACGGTGCAGCTAAGTACAGCTCCAGTGCCGCGTTGGAACGGTGCACCTAAGTACAGCACCAGTGCCGCGTTGGAACGGAGCAGCTAAGTACAGTTCCAGTGCCGCGTTGTAACGGTGCAGCTAAATACAGCGTCAATGCCGCGTTGGAACGGTGCAGCTAAGTACAGCTCCAGGGCCGCGTTGGAAAGGTGCAACTAAGTACAGCTCCAGTGCCGCATTGGAACGGTGCAGATAAGTACAGCACCAGTGCCGTGTTGGAACAGTGCAGCTAAGTACAGCTCCAGTGCCGCGTTGGAACGGTGCAGCTAAGTACAGCTCTAGTGCGGCGTTGGAACGGTGCAGCTAAGTACAGCGCCAGTGCCACGTTGGAACGGTGCAGCTAAGTACAGCTCCAGTGCCGCGTTGGAACGGTGCACCTAAGTACAGCACCAGTGCCGCGTTGGAACGGAGCAGCTAAGTACAGTTCCAGTGCCGCGTTGTAACGGTGCAGCTAAATACAGCGTCAATGCCGCGTTGGAACGGTGCAGCTAAGTACAGCTCCAGGGCCGCGTTGGAAAGGTGCATCTAAGTACAGCTCCAGTGCCGCATTGGAACGGTGCAAATAAGTACAGCGCCAGTGCCGCGTTGGAACAGTGCAGCTAAATACAGCTCCAGTGCCGCGTTGGAACGGTGCAGCTAAGTACAGCGCCAGTGCCACGTTGGAACGGTGCAGCTAAGTACAGCTCCAGTGCCGTGCTGGAACGGTGCAGGTAAGTACAGCTCCAGGGCCGCTTTGGAACGGTTCAGCTAAGTACAGCACCAGTGCCACGTTGGAACGGTGCAACTAAGTACAGCTCCAGTGCCACGTTGGCACAGAGCAGCTAAGTACAGCTCCAGTTCCGCGTTGGAACGGTGCAGCTAAGTACAGCTCCAGTGCCGCGTTGGAACGGTGCAGCTAAGTACAGCTCTAGTGCGGCGTTGGAACGGTGCAGCTAAGTACAGTGCCAGTGCCACGTTGGAACGGTGCAGCTAAGTACAGCTCCAGTGCCGCGTTGGAACGGTGCACCTAAGTACAGCACCAGTGCCGCGTTGGAACGGAGCAGCTAAGTACAGTTCCAGTGCCGCGTTGTAACGGTGCAGCTAAATACAGCGTCAATGCCGCGTTGGAACGGTGCAGCTAAGTACAGCTCCAGGGCCGCGTTGGAAAGGTGCATCTAAGTACAGCTCCAGTGCCGCATTGGAACGGTGCAAATAAGTACAGCGCCAGTGCCGCGTTGGAACAGTGCAGCTAAATACAGCTCCAGTGCCGCGTTGGAACGGTGCAGCTAAGTACAGCGCCAGTGCCACGTTGGAACGGTGCAGCTAAGTACAGCTCCAGTGCCGTGCTGGAACGGTGCAGGTAAGTACAGCTCCAGGGCCGCTTTGGAACGGTTCAGCTAAGTACAGCACCAGTGCCACGTTGGAACGGTGCAACTAAGTACAGCTCCAGTGCTGCGTTGGAACGGTGCAGCTAAGTACAGCTCCAGTGCCACGTTGACACAGAGCAGCTAAGTACAGCTCCAGTTCCGCGTTGGAACGGTGCAGCTAAGTACAGCTCCAGTGCCGCGTTGGTACAGTACAGCTAAGTACAGCTCCAGTGCCGCGTTGGAACGGTGCAGCTAAGTACAGCTCCAGTGCCACGTTGGAACGGTGCAGCTAAGTACAGCTCCAGTGCCGCGTAGGAACGGTGCAGCTAAGTACAGCGCCAGTGCCGCGTTGGAACTGTGCAGCTAAGTACAGCTCCAGTGCCGCATTGGAACGGTGCAGATAAGTACAGCACCAGTGCGGCGTTGGAACGGTACAGCTAAGTACAGTTCCAGTGCCGCGTTGTAAAAGTGCAGCTAAATACAGCGTCAATGCCGCGTTGGAACGGTGCAGCTAAGTACAGCTCCAGGGCCGCGTTGGAAAGGTGCATCTAAATACAGCTCCAGTGCCGCATTGGAACGGTGCAGCTAAATACAGCTCCAGTGCCGCGTTGGAACGGTGCAGCTAAGTACAGCTCCAGTGCCGCGTTCGTACAGTACAGCTAAGTACAGCTCCAGTGCCGCGTTGGAACGGTGCAGCTAAGTACAGCTCCAGTGCCACGTTGGAATGGTGCAGCTAAGTACAGCTCCAGTGCCGCGTAGGAACGGTGCAGCTAAGTACAGCGCCAGTGCCGCGTTGGAACGGTACAGCTAAGTACAGCTCCAGTGCCGCGTTGGAACAGTGCAGCTAAGTACAGCTCCAGTGCCACGTTGGAATGGTGCAGCTAAGTCCAGCTCCAGTGCAGCGTTTGAACGGTGCAGCAAAGTACAGCGCCAGTGCCGCGTTGGAATGGTGCAGCTAAGTACAGCTCCAGTGGTGCGTTGGAACGGTGCAGCTAAGTACAGCTCCAGTGCTGCGTTGGAACGGTGCAGCTAAGTACAGCTCCAGTGCGGCGTTGGAACGGTGCAGCTAAGTACAGCTCCAGTGCCGCGTTGGAACGGTGCACCTAAGTACAGCACCAGTGCCGCGTTGGAACGGAGCAGCTAAGTACAGTTCCAGTGCCGCGTTGTAACGGTGCAGCTAAATACAGCGTCAATGCCGCGTTGGAACGGTGCAGCTAAGTACAGCTCCAGGGCCGCGTTGGAAAGGTGCAACTAAGTACAGCTCCAGTGCCGCATTGGAACGGTGCAGATAAGTACAGCACCAGTGCCGTGTTGGAACAGTGCAGCTAAGTACAGCTCCAGTGCCGCGTTGGAACGGTGCAGCTAAGTACAGCTCTAGTGCGGCGTTGGAACGGTGCAGCTAAGTACAGCGCCAGTGCCACGTTGGAACGGTGCAGCTAAGTACAGCTCCAGTGCCGCGTTGGAACGGTGCACCTAAGTACAGCACCAGTGCCGCGTTGGAACGGAGCAGCTAAGTACAGTTCCAGTGCCGCGTTGTAACGGTGCAGCTAAATACAGCGTCAATGCCGCGTTGGAACGGTGCAGCTAAGTACAGCTCCAGGGCCGCGTTGGAAAGGTGCATCTAAGTACAGCTCCAGTGCCGCATTGGAACGGTGCAAATAAGTACAGCGCCAGTGCCGCGTTGGAACAGTGCAGCTAAATACAGCTCCAGTGCCGCGTTGGAACGGTGCAGCTAAGTACAGCGCCAGTGCCACGTTGGAACGGTGCAGCTAAGTACAGCTCCAGTGCCGTGCTGGAACGGTGCAGGTAAGTACAGCTCCAGGGCCGCTTTGGAACGGTTCAGCTAAGTACAGCACCAGTGCCACGTTGGAACGGTGCAACTAAGTACAGCTCCAGTGCCACGTTGGCACAGAGCAGCTAAGTACAGCTCCAGTTCCGCGTTGGAACGGTGCAGCTAAGTACAGCTCCAGTGCCGCGTTGGAACGGTGCAGCTAAGTACAGCTCTAGTGCGGCGTTGGAACGGTGCAGCTAAGTACAGTGCCAGTGCCACGTTGGAACGGTGCAGCTAAGTACAGCTCCAGTGCCGCGTTGGAACGGTGCACCTAAGTACAGCACCAGTGCCGCGTTGGAACGGAGCAGCTAAGTACAGTTCCAGTGCCGCGTTGTAACGGTGCAGCTAAATACAGCGTCAATGCCGCGTTGGAACGGTGCAGCTAAGTACAGCTCCAGGGCCGCGTTGGAAAGGTGCATCTAAGTACAGCTCCAGTGCCGCATTGGAACGGTGCAAATAAGTACAGCGCCAGTGCCGCGTTGGAACAGTGCAGCTAAATACAGCTCCAGTGCCGCGTTGGAACGGTGCAGCTAAGTACAGCGCCAGTGCCACGTTGGAACGGTGCAGCTAAGTACAGCTCCAGTGCCGTGCTGGAACGGTGCAGGTAAGTACAGCTCCAGGGCCGCTTTGGAACGGTTCAGCTAAGTACAGCACCAGTGCCACGTTGGAACGGTGCAACTAAGTACAGCTCCAGTGCCACGTTGGCACAGAGCAGCTAAGTACAGCTCCAGTTCCGCGTTGGAACGGTGCAGCTAAGTACAGCTCCAGTGCCGCGTTGGTACAGTACAGCTAAGTACAGCTCCAGTGCCGCGTTGGAACGGTGCAGCTAAGTACAGCTCCAGTGCCACGTTGGAACGGTGCAGCTAAGTACAGCTCCAGTGCCGCGTAGGAACGGTGCAGCTAAGTACAGCGCCAGTGCCGCGATGGAACAGTGCAGCTAAGTACAGCTCCAGTGCCACGTTGGAATGGTGCAGCTAAGTACAGCTCCAGTGCAGCGTTTGAACGGTGCAGCAAAGTACAGCGCCAGTGCCGCGTTGGAATGGTGCAGCTAAGTACAGCTCCAGTGCTGCGTTGGAACGGTGCAGCTAAGTACAGATCCCGTGCCGCGTTGGAACGGTGCAGCAAAGTACAGCGCCAGTGCCGCGTTGGAATGGTGCAGCTAAGTACAGCTCCAGTGCTGCGTTGGAACGGTGCAGCTAAGTACAGATCCCGTGCCGCGTTGGAACAGTGCAGCTAAGTACAGCTCCAGTGCCGCGTTGGAAAGGTGCAGCTACGTACAGCTCCAGTGCCGCATTGGAACGGTGCAGATAAGTACAGCGCCAGTGCCCGTTGGAACAGTGCAGCGAAGTACAGCACCAGTGCCGCGTTGGAACGGTGCAGCTAAGTACAGCGCCAGTGCTGCTTTGGAGCGGTGCAGCTAAGTACAGCTCCACTGCCACGTTGGAACAGTGCAGCTAAGTACAGCGCCAGTGCCGAGTTGGAACTGTGCAGCTAAGTACAGCTCCAGTGCCACGTTGGAACAGTGCAGCTAAGTGCAGCTCCAGTGCCGCGTTGGAACAATGCAGCTAAGTACAGCTCCAGTGCCGCGTTGGAACAGTGCAGCTAAGTACAGCTCCAGTGCCGCGTTGGAACAGTGCAGCTAAGTGCAGCGCCAGTGCCGCATTGGAACGGTGCAGCTAAGTACAGCACCAGTGCCACGTTGGAACGGTGCAGCTAAGTACAGCTCCAGTGCCGCGTTGGAATGGTGCAGCTAAATACAGCTCCCTTGCCGCTTTGGAATGGTGCAGCTAAGTACAGTGCCAGTGCTGCGTTGGAACGGTGCAGCTTAGTACAGTTCCAGTGCCACGTTGGAATGGTGCAGCTAAGTACAGCTGCAGCGCCGCTTTGGAACGGTGCAGATAAGTACAACTCCAGTGACGCGTTGAAACGGTGCAGATAAGTACAGCTCCAGTGCCGCGTTGAAACGGTGCAGATAAGTACAGCTCCAGTTCCGCGTTGGAACGGTGCTGCTAAGTAAAGCTCCCGTGCCGCGTTGGAACTGTACAGCTAAGTACAGCTGCAGTGCCGCGTTGGAACGGTGCAGCTAAGTACAACTACAGTGCCACGTTGGAACGGTGCAGCTAATACAGCTCCAGTGCCGCGTTGGAACAATGCAGCTAAGTACAGCTCCAGTGCCGCGTTGGAACAGTGCAGCTCAGTACAGCGCCAGTGCCGCATTGGAACGGTGCAGCTAAGTACAGCTCCAGTGCCGCATTGGAACGGTGCAGCTAAGTACAGCTCCCTTGCCGTGTTGGAACGGTGCAGCTAAGTACAACGCCAGTGCCGCTTTGGACCGGTGCAGCTTAGTACAGCTCTAGTGCCGCGTTGTAATGGTGCAGCTAAGAACAGCTCCAGTGCAGCGTTGGAACAGTGCAGCTAAGTACAGCTCCAGGGCCGCGTTGGAACAGTGCAGCTAAGTACAACTCCAGGGCCGCGTTGGAGCGGTGCAGCTAAGTACAGCTCCAGTGCCGGGTTGGAACGGTGCAGCTAAGTACAGCTCCAGTGCCGCGTTGGAACGGTGCAGCTAAGTACAGCGCCAGTGCCGCGTTGGAACAGTGCAGCTAAGTACAGCTCCAGTGCCGCGTTGGAACAGTGCAGATAAGTACAGCTCCAGTGCCGCGTTGGAACAGTGCAGCTAAGTACAGCTCCAGTGCCGCGTTGGAACGGTGCAGCTAACTACAGCTCCAGTGCCACATTGGAACGGTGCAGCTAAGTACAGCTCCAGTGCCGCGTTGGAACGGTGCAGCTAAGTACAGCTCCAGTGCCACGTTGGAAAGGTGCAGCTAAGTAAAGCGCCAGTGCCGCATTGGAACGGTGCAGCTAAGTACAGCTCCCGTGCTGCGTAACAACGGTGCAGCTAAGTACAGCGCCAGTGCCGCATTGGAACGGTGCAGCTAAGTACAGCTCCCGTGCTGCGCAGCAACGGTGCAGCTAAGTACAGCTCCAGTGCCGCATTGGAACGGTGCAGCTAAGTACAGCTCCAGTGCCGCGTTGGAATGGTGCAGCTAAGTACAGCTCCAGTGCCACATTGGTAGAGAGCAGCTAAGTACAGCTCCCGTGCCGCGTTGGAACGGTGCTGCTAAGTACAGCTCCAGTGACACGTTGGTAAGGTGCAGTTAAGTACAGCTCCAGTGACATGTTGGAACAGTGCAGCTAAGTACCGCGCCAGTGCCGCGTTGGAACGGTGCAGCTAAGTACAGCTCCAGTGCCGCGTTGGAATGGTGCAGCTAAGTACAGCTCCAGTGCCACATTGGTAGAGAGCAGCTAAGTACAGCTCCCGTGCCGCGTTGGAACGGTGCACCTAAGTACAGCTCCAGTGACACGTTGGAACGGTGCAGCTAATACAGCTCCAGTGCCGCGTTGGAACAATGCAGCTAAGTACAGCTCCAGTGCCGCGTTGGAACAGTGCAGCTCAGTACAGCGCCAGTGCCGCATTGGAACGGTGCAGCTAAGTACAGCTCCAGTGCCGCATTGGAACGGTGCAGCTAAGTACAGCTCCCTTGCCGTGTTGGAACGGTGCAGCTAAGTACAACGCCAGTGCCGCTTTGGACCGGTGCAGCTTAGTACAGCTCTAGTGCCGCGTTGTAATGGTGCAGCTAAGAACAGCTCCAGTGCAGCGTTGGAACAGTGCAGCTAAGTACAGCTCCAGGGCCGCGTTGGAACAGTGCAGCTAAGTACAACTCCAGGGCCGCGTTGGAGCGGTGCAGCTAAGTACAGCTCCAGTGCCGGGTTGGAACGGTGCAGCTAAGTACAGCTCCAGTGCCGCGTTGGAACGGTGCAGCTAAGTACAGCGCCAGTGCCGCGTTGGAACAGTGCAGCTAAGTACAGCTCCAGTGCCGCGTTGGAACAGTGCAGATAAGTACAGCTCCAGTGCCGCGTTGGAACAGTGCAGCTAAGTACAGCTCCAGTGCCGCGTTGGAACGGTGCAGCTAACTACAGCTCCAGTGCCACATTGGAACGGTGCAGCTAAGTACAGCTCCAGTGCCGCGTTGGAACGGTGCAGCTAAGTACAGCTCCAGTGCCACGTTGGAAAGGTGCAGCTAAGTAAAGCGCCAGTGCCGCATTGGAACGGTGCAGCTAAGTACAGCTCCCGTGCTGCGTAGCAACGGTGCAGCTAAGTACAGCGCCAGTGCCGCATTGGAACGGTGCAGCTAAGTACAGCTCCCGTGCTGCGCAGCAACGGTGCAGCTAAGTACAGCTCCAGTGCCGCATTGGAACGGTGCAGCTAAGTACAGCTCCAGTGCCGCGTTGGAATGGTGCAGCTAAGTACAGCTCCAGTGCCACATTGGTAGAGAGCAGCTAAGTACAGCTCCCGTGCCGCGTTGGAACGGTGCTGCTAAGTACAGCTCCAGTGACACGTTGGTAAGGTGCAGTTAAGTACAGCTCCAGTGACATGTTGGAACAGTGCAGCTAAGTACCGCGCCAGTGCCGCGTTGGAACGGTGCAGCTAAGTACAGCTCCAGTGCCGCGTTGGAATGGTGCAGCTAAGTACAGCTCCAGTGCCACATTGGTAGAGAGCAGCTAAGTACAGCTCCCGTGCCGCGTTGGAACGGTGCACCTAAGTACAGCTCCAGTGACACGTTGGTAAGGTGCAGTTAAGTACAGCTCCAGTGACGTGTTGGAACAGTGCAGCTAAGTACCGCGCCAGTGCCGCGTTGGAACGGTGCAGCTAAGTACAGCTCCAGTGCCGCGTTGGAACGGTGCAGCTAAGTACAGCTCCAGTGCCGCGTTGGAACAGTGCAGCTAAGTACAGCTCCAGGGCCGCGTTGGAGCGGTGCAGCTAAGTACAGCTCCAGTGCCGCGTTGGAACGGTGCAGCTAAGTACAGCTCCAGTGCCGCGTTGGAACGGTGCAGCTAAGTACAGCGCCAGTGCCGCGTTGGAACAGTGCAGCTAAGTACAGCTCCAGTGCCGCGTTGGAACAGTGCAGATAAGTACAGCTCCAGTGCCGCGTTGGAACAGTGCAGCTAAGTACAGCTCCAGTGCCGCGTTGGAACGGTGCAGCTAACTACAGCTCCAGTGCCACATTGGAATGGTGCAGCTAAGTACAGCTCCAGTGCCGCGTTGGACCGGTGCAGCTAAGTACAGCTCCAGTGCCACGTTGGAAAGGTGCAGCTAAGTAAAGCGCCTGTGCCGCATTGGAACGGTGCAGCTAAGTACAGCTCCCGTGCTGCGTAGCAACGGTGCAGCTAAGTACAGCGCCAGTGCCGCATTGGAACGGTGCAGCTAAGTACAGCTACCGTGCTGCGCAGCAACGGTGCAGCTAAGTACAGCTCCAGTGACGCGTTGGAACGGTGTAGCTAAGTACAGTGGCAGTGCCGCATTGGAACGGTGCAGCGTAGTACAGCTCCAGTGCCGCGTTGGAACGGTGCAGCAAAGGACAGCTCCAGTGCCGCATTGGAAGGGTGCAGCTAAGTACAGCTCCAGTGCCGCATTGGAAGGGTGCAGCTAAGTACAGCTCCAGTGCCGCATTGGAACAGTGCAGATAAGTACAGCTCCAGTGCCACGTTGGAACGGTTCAGCTAAGTACAGCTCCAGTGCCGCGTTGGAACGGTGCAGCTAAGTACAGCTCCAGTGCCGTGTAGTAACGGTGCAGATAAGTACAGCTCCAGTGCCGCGTTGGAACAGTGCAGCTAAGTACAGCTCCAGAGCTGCGTTGGAACGGTGCAGCTAAGTACAGCTCTAGTGCGGCGTTGGAACGCTGCAGCTAAGTACAGCGCCAGTGCCACGTTGGAATGGTGCAGCTAAGTACAGCTCCAGTGCCGCGTTGGAACGGAGCAGCTAAATAAAGTTCCAGTGCCGCGATGTAACGGTGCAGCTAAATACAGCGTCAATGCCGCGTTGGAACGGTGCAGCTAAGTACAGCTCCAGGGCCGCGTTGGAGCGGTGCAGCTAAGTACAGCTCCAGTGCCGCGTTGGAACGGTGCAGCTAAGTACAGCTCCAGTGCCGCGTTGGAACGGTGTAGCTAAGTACAGCTCCAGTGCCGCGTTGGAACGGTGCAGCAAAGGACAGCTCCAGTGCCGCATTGGAAGGGTGCAGCTAAGTACAGCTCCAGTGCCGCATTGGAACAGTGCAGATAAGTACAGCTCCAGTGCCACGTTGGAACGGTTCAGCTAAGTACAGCTCCAGTGCCGCGTTGGAACGGTGCAGCTAAGTACAGCTCCAGTGCCGTGTAGTAACGGTGCAGATAAGTACAGCTCCAGTGCCGCGTTGGAACAGTGCAGATAAGTACAGCTCCAGTGCTGCGTTGGAACAGTGCAGCTAAGTACAGCTCCAGAGCTGCGTTGGAACGGTGCAGCTAAGTACAGCTCTAGTGCGGCGTTGGAACGCTGCAGCTAAGTACAGCGCCAGTGCCACGTTGGAACGGTGCAGCTAAGTACAGCTCCAGTGCCGCGTTGGAACGGAGCAGCTAAATAAAGTTCCAGTGCCGCGCTGTAACGGTGCAGCTAAATACAGCGTCAATGCCGCGTTGGAACGGTGCAGCTAAGTACAGCTCCAGGGCCGCGTTGGAGCGGTGCAGCTAAGTACAGCTCCAGTGCCGCGTTGGAACGGTGCAGCTAAGTACAGCTCCAGTGCCGCGTTGGAACGGTGCAGCTAAGTACAGCGCCAGTGCCGCGTTGGAACAGTGCAGCTAAGTACAGCTCCAGTGCCGCGTTGGAACAGTGTAGCTAAGTACAGCTTCAGTGCCGCGTTGGAACGGTGCAGCTAACTACAGCTCCAGTGCCACATTGGAATGGTGCAGCTAAGTACAGCTCCAGTGCCGCGTTGGAACGGTGCAGCTAAGTACAGCTCCAGTGCCACGTTGGAAAGGTGCAGCTAAGTAAAGCGCCAGTGCCGCATTGGAAGGGTGCAGCTAAGTACAGCTCCAGTGCCGCATTGGAACAGTGCAGATAAGTACAGCTCCAGTGCCACATTGGAACGGTTCAGCTAAGTACAGCTCCAGTGCCGCGTTGGAACGGTGCAGCAAAGGACAGCTCCAGTGCCGCATTGGAAGGGTGCAGCTAAGTACAGCTCCAGTGCCGCATTGGAACAGTGCAGATAAGTACAGCTCCAGTGCCACGTTGGAACGGTTCAGCTAAGTACAGCTCTAGTGCGGCGTTGGAACGCTGCAGCTAAGTACAGCGCCAGTGCCACGTTGGAATGGTGCAGCTAAGTACAGCTCCAGTGCCGCGTTGGAACGGAGCAGCTAAATAAAGTTCCAGTGCCGCGATGTAACGGTGCAGCTAAATACAGCGTCAATGCCGCGTTGGAACGGTGCAGCTAAGTACAGCTCCAGGGCCGCGTTGGAGCGGTGCAGCTAAGTAAAGCTCCAGTGCCGTGTAGTAACGGTGCAGATAAGTACAGCTCCAGTGCCGCGTTGGAACAGTGCAGCTAAGTACAGCTCCAGTGCCGTGTAGTAACGGTGCAGATAAGTACAGCTCCAGTGCCGCGTTGGAACAGTGCAGCTAAGTACAGCTCCAGAGCTGCGTTGGAACGGTGCAGATAAGTACAGCTCCAGTGCCGCGTTGGAACAGTGCAGCTAAGTACAGCTGCAGAGCTGCGTTGGAACGGTGCAGCTAAGTACAGCTCTAGTGCGGCGTTGGAACGCTGCAGCTAAGTACAGCGCCAGTGCCACGTTGGAACGGTGCAGCTAAGTACAGCTCCAGTGCCGCGTTGGAACGGAGCAGCGAAATAAAGTTCCAGTGCCGCGATGTAACGGTGCAGCTAAATACAGAGTCAATGCCGCGTTGGAACGGTGCAGCTAAGTACAGCTCCAGGGCCGCATTGGAGCGGTGCAGCTAAGTACAGCTCCAGTGCCGCGTTGGAACGGTGCAGCTAAGTACAGCTCCAGTGCCGCGTTGGAACGGTGTAGCTAAGTACAGCGGCAGTGCCGCATTGGAACGGTGCAGCGTAGTACAGCTCCAGTGCCGCGTTGGAACGGTGCAGCAAAGGACAGCTCCAGTGCCGCATTGGAAGGGTGCAGCTAAGTACAGCTCCAGTGCCGCATTGGAACAGTGCAGATAAGTACAGTTCCAGTGCCACGTTGGAACGGTTCAGCTAAGTACAGCTCCAGTGCCGCGTTGGAACGGAGCAGCTAAGTACAGCTCCAGTGCCGTGTAGTAACGGTGCAGATAAGTACAGCTCCAGTGCCGCGTTGGAACAGTGCAGCTAAGTACAGCTCCAGAGCTGCGTTGGAACGGTGCAGCTAAGTACAGCTCTAGTGCGGCGTTGGAACGCTGCAGCTAAATACAGCGTCAATGCCGCGTTGGAACGGTGCAGCTAAGTACAGCTCCAGTGCCGCGTTGGAACGGTGCAGCTAAGTACAGCTCCAGTGCCGCGTTGGAACGGTGCAGCTAAGTACAGCGCCAGTGCCGCATTGGAACAGTGCAGCTAAGTACAGCTCCAGTGCCGCGTTGGAACAGTGCAGATAAGTACAGCTCCAGTGCCGCGTTGGAACAGTGCAGCTAAGTACAGCTCCAGTGCCGCGTTGGAACGGTGCAGCTAACTACAGCTCCAGTGCCACATTGGAATGGTGCAGCTAAGTACAGCTCCAGTGCCGCGTTGGAACGGTGCAGCTAAGTACAGCTCCAGTGCCACGTTGGAAAGGTGCAGCTAAGTAAAGCGCCAGTGCCGCATTGGAAGGGTGCAGCTAAGTACAGCTCCAGTGCCGCATTGGAACAGTGCAGATAAGTACAGCTCCAGTGCCACATTGGAACGGTTCAGCTAAGTACAGCTCCAGTGCCGCGTTGGAACGGTGCAGCAAAGGACAGCTCCAGTGCCGCATTGGAAGGGTGCAGCTAAGTACAGCTCCAGTGCCGCATTGGAACAGTGCAGATAAGTACAGCTCCAGTGCCACGTTGGAACGGTGCAGCTAAGTCCAGCTCCAGAGCTGCGTTGGAACGGTGCAGCTAAGTACAGCTCTAGTGCGGCGTTGGAACGGTGCAGATAAGTAGAGCTCCAGTGCCGCGTTGGAACGGTGCTGCTAAGTACAGCGTCAGTGCCGCGTTGGAACAGTGCAGCTAAGTACAGCTCCAGAGCTGCATTGGAACGGTGCAGCTAAGTACAGCTCCAGTGCCGCGTTGGAACGGTGCAGCTAAGTACAGCGCCAGTACTGCATTGGAGCGGTGCAGCTAAGTACAGCGCCAGCGCCACGTTGGAACGGTGCAGCTAAGTACTGCTCCAGTGCCGTGTTGGAACGGTGCAGGTAAGTACAGCTCCACTGCCACGTTGGAACAGTGCAGCTAAGTGCTGCGCCAGTGCCGAGTTGGAACGGTGCAGCTAAGTACAGCTCCAGTGCCACGTTGGAACAGTGCAGCTAAGTACAGCTCCAGTGCCGCGTTGGAACAATGCAGCTAAGTACAGCTCCAGTGACGCGTTGGAACTGTGCAGCTAAGTACAGCTCCAGTGCCGCGTTGGAACAGTGCAGCTAAGTGCAGCGCCAGTGCCGCATTGGAACGGTGCAGCTAAGTACAGCACCAGTGCCACGTTGGAACGGTGCAGCTAAGTACAGCTCCAGTGCCGCGTTGGAATGGTGCAGCTAAATACAGCTCCCTTGCCGCTTTGGAATGGTGCAGCTA
The DNA here is from genome assembly GCF_030144855.1 of Hypanus sabinus. Taxonomy (NCBI): domain Eukaryota; kingdom Metazoa; phylum Chordata; class Chondrichthyes; order Myliobatiformes; family Dasyatidae; genus Hypanus; species Hypanus sabinus. The sequence continues at coordinate 48,271,648 of NC_082721.1, forward strand.
AGTACAGCGCCAGTGCTGCGTTGGAACGGTGCAGCTTAGTACAGTTCCAGTGCCACGTTGGAACAGTGCAGCTAAGTACAGCTGCAGCGCCGCGTTGGAACGGTGCAGATAAGTACAACTCCAGTGCCGCGTTGAAACGGTGCAGATAAGTACAGCTCCAGTGCCGCATTGGAACAGTGCAGATAAGTACAGCGCCAGTGCCGCGTTGGAACAGTTCAGCTAAGTACAGCTCCAGTGCTGCGTTGGAACAGTGCAGATAAGCACAGCTCCAGTACCGCGTTGAAACGGTGTAGCTAAGTACAGCTCCAGTGCCGCGTTGGAACAGTGCAGATAAGTACAGCTCCAGTGCCGCGTTGGAACAGTGCAGATAAGTACAGCTCCAGTGCCGCGTTGGAACAGTGCAGATAAGTACAGATCCAGTGCCGTGTTGAAACGGTGCAGATAAGTACAGCTCCAGTGCAGCATTGGAACAGTGCAGCTAAGTACAGCGCCAGTGCCACGTTGGAACGGTGCAGCTAAGTACAGCTCCAGTGCCGCGTTGGAACGGTGCAGCTAAGTACAGCTCCAGTGCCGTGTTGGAACGGTGCAGATAAGTACAGCTCCACTGCCGCGTTCGAACGGTGCAGCTAAGTACAGCTCCAGTACCGCGTTGGAACAGTGCAGCTAAGTACAGCTCCAGTGCCGCGTTGGAACGGTGCAGATAAGTACAGCTCCAGTGCCGTGTTGGAACGGTGCAGATAAGTACAGCTCCACTGCCGCGTTCGAACGGTGCAGCTAAGTACAGCTCCAGAGCTGCGTTGGAACAGTGCAGCTAAGTACAGCTCTAGTGCGGCATTGGAGCGGTGCATCTAAGTACAGCGCCAGTGCGACGTTGGAACGCTGCAGCTAAGTACAGCTCCAGTGCTGCGTTGGAACGGTGCAGCTAAGTACAGCGCCAGTGCCGCGTTGGAACGGAGCAGTTAAGTACAGTTCCAGTGCCGCGTTGGAATGGTGCAGCTAAGTACAGTGTCAGTGCCGTGTTGGAACGGTGCAGCTAAGTACAGCACCAGTGCCACGTTGGAACGGTGCAGCTAAGTACAGCTCCAGTGCCGCGTTGGAATGGTGCAGCTAAATACAGCTCCCTTGCCGCTTTGGAATGGTGCAGCTAAGTACAGCGCCAGTGCTGCGTTGGAACGGTGCAGCTTAGTACAGCTGCAGCGCCGCGTTGGAACGGTGCAGATAAGTACAACTCCAGTGCCGCGTTGAAACGGTGCAGATAAGTACAGCACCAGTGCCACGTTGCAACGGTGCATCTAAGTGCAGCTCCAGTGCCACATTGGAACGGTGCAGCTAAGTACAGCTCCCTTGCCGTGTTGGAACGGTGCAGCTAAGTACAACGCCAGTGCCGCTTTGGACCGGTGCAGCTTAGTACAGCTCCAGTGTCGCGTTGGAACAGTGCAGATAAGTATAGCTCCAGTGCCACGTTGGAACGGTGCAGCTAAGTACAGCTCCAGTGCCGCGTTGGAACGATGCAGCTAAGTACAGCGCCAGTGCCACGTTGGAAAGGTGCAGCTAAGTACAGCTGCAGTGCCGCGTTGGAACAGTGCAGATAAGTACAGCTCCGGTGCCACGTTGGAACGGTTCAGCTAAGTACAGCTCCAGTGCTGCGTTGGAACGGTGCAGCTAAGTACAGCTCTAGTGCCGCGTTGAAACGGTGCAGATAAGTACAGCTCCAGTTCCGCGTTGGAACGGTGCAGCTAAGTACAGCTCCAGTGCTGCGTTGGTACAGTACAGCTAAGTACAGCTCCAGTGCCGCGTTGGAACGGTGCAGCTAAGTACAGCTCCAGTGCCACGTTGGAACGGTGCAGCTAAGTACAGCTCCAGTGCCGCGTAGGAACGGTGCAGCTAAGTACAGCTCCAGTGCCGCGTTGGAACAGTGCAGCTAAGTACAGCTCCAGTGCCACGTTGGAACGGTGCAGCTAAGTACAGCTCCAGTGCCACGTTGGAACGGTGCAGCTAAGTACAGCTCCAGTGCCGCGTAGGAACGGTGCAGCTAAGTACAGCTCCAGTGCCGCGTTGGAACTGTGCAGCTAAGTACAGCGCCAGTGCCGCGTTGGAACGGTACAGCTAAGTACAGCTCCAGTGCCGCGTTGGAACAGTGCAGCTAAGTACAGCTCCAGTGCCACGTTGGAATGGTGCAGCTAAGTACAGCTCCAGTGCAGCGTTTGAACGGTGCAGCAAAGTACAGCTCCAGTGCCGTGTAGTAACGGTGCAGATAAGTACAGCTCCAGTGCCGCGTTGGAACAGTGCAGCTAAGTACAGCTCCAGAGCTGCGTTGGAACGGTGCAGCTAAGTACAGCTCTAGTGCGGCGTTGGAACGCTGCAGCTAAATACAGCGTCAATGCCGCGTTGGAACGGTGCAGCTAAGTACAGCTCCAGTGCCGCGTTGGAACGGTGCAGCTAAGTACAGCTCCAGTGCCGCGTTGGAACGGTGCAGCTAAGTACAGCGCCAGTGCCGCATTGGAACAGTGCAGCTAAGTACAGCTCCAGTGCCGCGTTGGAACTGTGCAGCTAAGTACAGCGCCAGTGCCGCGTTGGAACGGTACAGCTAAGTACAGCTCCAGTGCCGCGTTGGAACAGTGCAGCTAAGTACAGCTCCAGTGCCACGTTGGAATGGTGCAGCTAAGTACAGCTCCAGTGCAGCGTTTGAACGGTGCAGCAAAGTACAGCTCCAGTGCCGTGTAGTAACGGTGCAGATAAGTACAGCTCCAGTGCCGCGTTGGAACAGTGCAGCTAAGTACAGCTCCAGAGCTGCGTTGGAACGGTGCAGCTAAGTACAGCTCTAGTGCGGCGTTGGAACGCTGCAGCTAAATACAGCGTCAATGCCGCGTTGGAACGGTGCAGCTAAGTACAGCTCCAGTGCCGCGTTGGAACGGTGCAGCTAAGTACAGCTCCAGTGCCGCGTTGGAACGGTGCAGCTAAGTACAGCGCCAGTGCCGCATTGGAACAGTGCAGCTAAGTACAGCTCCAGTGCCGCGTTGGAACAGTGCAGATAAGTACAGCTCCAGTGCCGCGTTGGAACAGTGCAGCTAAGTACAGCTCCAGTGCCGCGTTGGAACGGTGCAGCTAACTACAGCTCCAGTGCCACATTGGAATGGTGCAGCTAAGTACAGCTCCAGTGCCGCGTTGGAACGGTGCAGCTAAGTACAGCTCCAGTGCCACGTTGGAAAGGTGCAGCTAAGTAAAGCGCCAGTGCCGCATTGGAAGGGTGCAGCTAAGTACAGCTCCAGTGCCGCATTGGAACAGTGCAGATAAGTACAGCTCCAGTGCCACATTGGAACGGTTCAGCTAAGTACAGCTCCAGTGCCGCGTTGGAACGGTGCAGCAAAGGACAGCTCCAGTGCCGCATTGGAAGGGTGCAGCTAAGTACAGCTCCAGTGCCGCATTGGAACAGTGCAGATAAGTACAGCTCCAGTGCCACGTTGGAACGGTGCAGCTAAGTCCAGCTCCAGAGCTGCGTTGGAACGGTGCAGCTAAGTACAGCTCTAGTGCGGCGTTGGAACGGTGCAGATAAGTAGAGCTCCAGTGCCGCGTTGGAACGGTGCTGCTAAGTACAGCGTCAGTGCCGCGTTGGAACAGTGCAGCTAAGTACAGCTCCAGAGCTGCATTGGAACGGTGCAGCTAAGTACAGCTCCAGTGCCGCGTTGGAACGGTGCAGCTAAGTACAGCGCCAGTACTGCATTGGAGCGGTGCAGCTAAGTACAGCGCCAGCGCCACGTTGGAACGGTGCAGCTAAGTACTGCTCCAGTGCCGTGTTGGAACGGTGCAGGTAAGTACAGCTCCACTGCCACGTTGGAACAGTGCAGCTAAGTGCTGCGCCAGTGCCGAGTTGGAACGGTGCAGCTAAGTACAGCTCCAGTGCCACGTTGGAACAGTGCAGCTAAGTACAGCTCCAGTGCCGCGTTGGAACAATGCAGCTAAGTACAGCTCCAGTGACGCGTTGGAACTGTGCAGCTAAGTACAGCTCCAGTGCCGCGTTGGAACAGTGCAGCTAAGTGCAGCGCCAGTGCCGCATTGGAACGGTGCAGCTAAGTACAGCACCAGTGCCACGTTGGAACGGTGCAGCTAAGTACAGCTCCAGTGCCGCGTTGGAATGGTGCAGCTAAATACAGCTCCCTTGCCGCTTTGGAATGGTGCAGCTAAGTACAGCGCCAGTGCTGCGTTGGAACGGTGCAGCTTAGTACAGTTCCAGTGCCACGTTGGAACAGTGCAGCTAAGTACAGCTGCAGCGCCGCGTTGGAACGGTGCAGATAAGTACAACTCCAGTGCCGCGTTGAAACGGTGCAGATAAGTACAGCTCCAGTGCCGCATTGGAACAGTGCAGATAAGTACAGCGCCAGTGCTGCGTTGGAACAGTTCAGCTAAGTACAGCTCCAGTGCTGCGTTGGAACAGTGCAGATAAGCACAGCTCCAGTACCGCGTTGAAACGGTGTAGCTAAGTACAGCTCCAGTGCCGCGTTGGAACAGTGCAGATAAGTACAGCTCCAGTGCCGCGTTGGAACAGTGCAGATAAGTACAGCTCCAGTGCCGCGTTGGAACAGTGCAGATAAGTACAGATCCAGTGCCGTGTTGAAACGGTGCAGATAAGTACAGCTCCAGTGCAGCATTGGAACAGTGCAGCTAAGTACAGCGCCAGTGCCACGTTGGAACGGTGCAGCTAAGTACAGCTCCAGTGCCGCGTTGGAACGGTGCAGCTAAGTACAGCTCCAGTGCCGTGTTGGAACGGTGCAGATAAGTACAGCTCCACTGCCGCGTTCGAACGGTGCAGCTAAGTACAGCTCCAGTACCGCGTTGGAACAGTGCAGCTAAGTACAGCTCCAGTGCCGCGTTGGAACGGTGCAGATAAGTACAGCTCCAGTGCCGTGTTGGAACGGTGCAGATAAGTACAGCTCCACTGCCGCGTTCGAACGGTGCAGCTAAGTACAGCTCCAGAGCTGCGTTGGAACAGTGCAGCTAAGTACAGCTCTAGTGCGGCATTGGAGCGGTGCATCTAAGTACAGCGCCAGTGCGACGTTGGAACGGTGCAGCTAAGTACAGCTCCAGTGCTGCGTTGGAACGGTGCAGCTAAGTACAGCACCAGTGCCGTGTTGGAACGGTGCAGCTAAGTACAGCACCAGTGCCACGTTGGAACGGTGCAGCTAAGTACAGCTCCAGTGCCGCGTTGGAATGGTGCAGCTAAATACAGCTCCCTTGCCGCTTTGGAATGGTGCAGCTAAGTACAGCGCCAGTGCTGCGTTGGAACGGTGCAGCTTAGTACAGCTGCAGCGCCGCGTTGGAACGGTGCAGATAAGTACAACTCCAGTGCCGCGTTGAAACGGTGCAGATAAGTACAGCTCCAGTGCCGCATTGAAATGGTGCAGATAAGTACAGCACCAGTGCCACGTTGCAACGGTGCATCTAAGTGCAGCTCCAGTGCCACATTGGAACGGTGCAGCTAAGTACAGCTCCCTTGCCGTGTTGGAACGGTGCAGCTAAGTACAACGCCAGTGCCGCTTTGGACCGGTGCAGCTTAGTACAGCTCCAGTGTCGCGTTGGAACAGTGCAGATAAGTATAGCTCCAGTGCCACGTTGGAACGGTGCAGCTAAGTACAGCTCCAGTGCCGCGTTGGAACGATGCAGCTAAGTACAGCGCCAGTGCCACGTTGGAAAGGTGCAGCTAAGTACAGCTGCAGTGCCGCGTTGGAACAGTGCAGATAAGTACAGCTCCGGTGCCACGTTGGAACGGTTCAGCTAAGTACAGCTCCAGTGCTGCGTTGGAACGGTGCAGCTAAGTACAGCTCTAGTGCCGCGTTGAAACGGTGCAGATAAGTACAGCTCCAGTTCCGCGTTGGAACGGTGCAGCTAAGTACAGCTCCAGTGCTGCGTTGGTACAGTACAGCTAAGTACAGCTCCAGTGCCGCGTTGGAACGGTGCAGCTAAGTACAGCTCCAGTGCCACGTTGGAACGGTGCAGCTAAGTACAGCTCCAGTGCCGCGTAGGAACGGTGCAGCTAAGTACAGCTCCAGTGCCGCGTTGGAACAGTGCAGCTAAGTACAGCTCCAGTGCCACGTTGGAACGGTGCAGCTAAGTACAGCTCCAGTGCCACGTTGGAACGGTGCAGCTAAGTACAGCTCCAGTGCCGCGTAGGAACGGTGCAGCTAAGTACAGCTCCAGTGCCGCGTTGGAACTGTGCAGCTAAGTACAGCGCCAGTGCCGCGTTGGAACGGTACAGCTAAGTACAGCTCCAGTGCCGCGTTGGAACAGTGCAGCTAAGTACAGCTCCAGTGCCACGTTGGAATGGTGCAGCTAAGTACAGCTCCAGTGCAGCGTTTGAACGGTGCAGCAAAGTACAGCGCCAGTGCCGCGTTAGAATGGTGCAGCTAAGTACAAGCTCCAGTGCTGCGTTGGAACGGTGCAGCTAAGTACAGATCCCGTGCCGCGTTGGAACGGTGCAGCTAAGTACAGCTCCAGTGCTGCGTTGGAATGGTGCAGCTAAGTACAGCTCCAGTGCCACATTGGAACAGTACAGCTAAGTACAGCTCCAGTGCCACGTTGGAACAGTACAGCTAAGTACAGCGCCAGTGCCACATTGGAACAGTGCAGCTAAGAACAGCAGCAGTGCCGCGTTGGAACGGTGCAGCTAAGTACAGCTCCAGTGCCATGTTGGAACAGTACAGCTAAGTACAGCGCCAGTGCCACATTGGAACAGTGCAGCTAAGAACAGCAGCAGTGCCACGTTGGAACGGTGTAGTTAAGTACAGCGCTAGTGACGTGTTGGAACAGAGCAGCTAAGTACAGCACCAGTGCCACGTTGGAACGGTGCAACTAAGTACAGCTCCAGTGTTGCATTGGAACGGTGCAGCTAAGTACAGCTCCAGTGCCACGTTGGCACAGAGCAGCTAAGTACAGCTCCAGTTCCGCGTTGGAACGGTGCAGCTAAGTACAGCTCCAGTGCCGCGTTGGTACAGTACAGCTAAGTACAGCTCCAGTGCCGCGTTGGAACGGTGCAGCTAAGTACAGCTCTAGTGCCACGTTGGAACGGTGCAGCTAAGTACAGCTCCAGTGCCGCGTAGGAACGGTGCAGCTAAGTACAGCGCCAGTGCCGCGTTGGAACTGTGCAGCTAAGTACAGCGCCAGTGCCGCGTTGGAACAGTGCAGCTAAGTACAGCTCCAGTGCCACGTTGGAATGGTGCAGCTAAGTACAGCTCCAGTGCAGCGTTTGAACGGTGCAGCAAAGTACAGCGCCAGTGCCGCGTTGGAATGGTGCAGCTAAGTACAGCTCCAGTGCTGCGTTGGAACGGTGCAGCTAAGTACAGATCCCGTGCCGCATTGGAACGGTGCAGCTAAGTACAGCTCCAGTGCTGCGTTGGAATGCTGCAGCTAAGTACAGCTCCAGTGCCACATTGGAATGGTGCAGCTAAGTACAGCTCCAGTGCCACATTGGAACAGTGCAGCTAAGAACAGCAGCAGTGCCGTGTTGGAACGGTGCAGCTAAGTACAGCAGCAGTGCCGCGTTGGAACGGTGCAGTTAAGTACAGCTCCAGTTCCACGTTGGTACGGAGCAGCTAAGTACAGCTCCAGTGCAGCGTTGGAACAGTGCAGCTAAGTACAGCACCAGTGCCACGTTGGAACGGTGCAGCTAAGTACAGCTCCAGTGCAGCATTGGAACGATGCAGCTAAGTACAGCGCCAGTGCCACGTTGGAAAGGTGCAGCTAAGTACAGCTCCAGTGCCGCGTTGGAACAGTGCAGATAAGTATAGCTCCAGTGCCACGTTGGAACGGTGCAGCTAAGTACAGCTCCAGTGCAGCGTTGGAACGATGCAGCTAAGTACAGCGCCAGTGCCACGTTGGAAAGGTGCAGCTAAGTACAGCTCCAGTGCCGCGTTGGAACAGTGCAGATAAGTACAGCTCCAGTGCCACGTTGGAACGGTTCAGCTAAGTACAGCTGCAGTGCTGCGTTGGAACGGTGCTGCTAAGTACAGCTCCAGTGCCGCGTTGAAACGGTGCAGATAAGTAAAGCTCCAGTGCCACGTTGGAACGGTTCAGCTAAGTACAGCTGCAGTGCTGCGTTGGAACGGTGCTGCTAAGTACAGCTCCAGTGCCGCGTTGAAACGGTGCAGATAAGTAAAGCTCCAGTTCCGCGTTGGAACGGTGCAGCTAAGTACAGCTCCAGTGCCGCGTTGGAACAGTGCAGCTAAGTGCAGCGCAGGTGCCGCATTGGAACGGTGCAGCTAAGTACAGCACAAGTGCCACGTTGGAACGGTGCAGCTAAGTACAGCTCCAGTGTCACGTCAGAACGGTGCAGCTAAGGACAGCTCCAGTGCCGCGTTGGAACGGTGCAGCTAAGTACAGCTCCAGTGCCGCGTTGGAACGGTGCTGCTAAGTACAGCGTCAGTGCCGCGTTGGAACGGTGCAGCTAAGTACAGCTCCAGTGCCGCATTGTAACGGTGCAGCTAAGTACAGCGCCAGTGCCGCGTTGGAATGGAGCAGCTAAGTACAGTTCCAGTGCCGCATTGTAACGGTGCAGCTAAGTACAGCGCCAGTGCCATGTTGGAACGGTGCAGCTAAGTACAGCTCCAGTGTCGCGTTGGAACTGTGCAACTAAGTACAGCTCCAGGGCCGCTTTGGAACGGTGCAGCTAAGTACAGCTCCAGTGCCACGTTGGTACAGAGCAGCTAAGTACAGCTCCAGTGCAGCATTGGAACGATGCAGCTAAGTATAGCTCCAGTGCCACGTTGGAATGGTGCAGCTAAGTACAGCTCCAGTGCAGCGTTGGAACGATGCAGCTAAGTACAGCGCCAGTGCCACGTTGGAAAGGTGCAGCTAAGTACAGCTCCAGTGCCGCGTTGGAACAGTGCAGATAAGTACAGCTCCAGTGCCACGTTGGAACGGTTCAGCTAAGTACAGCTGCAGTGCTGCGTTGGAACGGTGCTGCTAAGTACAGCTCTAGTGCCGCGTTGAAACGGTGCAGATAAGTAAAGCTCCAGTTCCGCGTTGGAACGGTGCAGCTAAGTACAGCTCCAGTGCCGCGTTGGAACAGTGCAGCTAAGTGCAGCGCAGGTGCCGCATTGGAACGGTGCAGCTAAGTACAGCACAAGTGCCACGTTGGAACGGTGCAGCTAAGTACAGCTCCAGTGTCACGTCGGAACGGTGCAGCTAAGGACAGCTCCAGTGCCGCGTTGGAACGGTGCAGCTAAGTACAGCTCCAGTGCCGCGTTGAAACGGTGCTGCTAAGTACAGCGTCAGTGCCGCGTTGGAACGGTGCAGCTAAGTACAGCTCCAGTGCCGCATTGTAACGGTGCAGCTAAGTACAGCGCCAGTGCCGCGTTGGAACAGTGCAGCTAAGTACAGCTCCAGTGTCGCGTTGGAACTGTGCAACTAAGTACAGCGTCAATGCCGCGTTGGAACGGTGCAGCTAAGTGCAGCGCAGGTGCCGCGTTGGAACAGTGCAGATAAGTACAGCTCCAGTGCCACGTTGGAACGGTTCAGCTAAGTACAGCTGCAGTGCTGCGTTGGAACGGTGCTGCTAAGTACAGCTCTAGTGCCGCGTTGAAACGGTGCAGATAAGTAAAGCTCCAGTTCCGCGTTGGAACGGTGCAGCTAAGTACAGCTCTAGTGCCGCGTTGAAACGGTGCAGATAAGTAAAGCTCCAGTTCCGCGTTGGAACGGTGCAGCTAAGTACAGCTCCAGTGCCGCGTTGGAACAGTGCAGCTAAGTGCAGCGCAGGTGCCGCATTGGAACGGTGCAGCTAAGTACAGCACAAGTGCCACGTTGGAACGGTGCAGCTAAGTACAGCTCCAGTGTCACGTCAGAACGGTGCAGCTAAGGACAGCTCCAGTGCCGCGTTGGAACGGTGCAGCTAAGTACAGCTCCAGTGCCGCGTTGGAACGGTGCTGCTAAGTACAGCGTCAGTGCCGCGTTGGAACGGTGCAGCTAAGTACAGCTCCAGTGCCGCATTGTAACGGTGCAGCTAAGTACAGCGCCAGTGCCGCGTTGGAATGGAGCAGCTAAGTACAGCTCCAGTGCCGCGTTGGAACAGTGCAGATAAGTATAGCTCCAGTGCCACGTTGGAACGGTGCAGCTAAGTACAGCTCCAGTGCAGCGTTGGAACGATGCAGCTAAGTACAGCGCCAGTGCCACGTTGGAAAGGTGCAGCTAAGTACAGCTCCAGTGCCGCGTTGGAACAGTGCAGATAAGTACAGCTCCAGTGCCACGTTGGAACGGTTCAGCTAAGTACAGCTGCAGTGCTGCGTTGGAACGGTGCTGCTAAGTACAGCTCTAGTGCCGCGTTGAAACGGTGCAGATAAGTAAAGCTCCAGTTCCGCGTTGGAACGGTGCAGCTAAGTACAGCTCCAGTGCCGCGTTGGAACAGTGCAGCTAAGTGCAGCGCAGGTGCCGCATTGGAACGGTGCAGCTAAGTACAGCACAAGTGCCACGTTGGAACGGTGCAGCTAAGTACAGCTCCAGTGTCACGTCAGAACGGTGCAGCTAAGTACAGCTCCAGTGCCACGTTGGAACAGTGCAGCTAAGTACAGCTCCAGTGTCACGTCAGAACGGTGCAGCTAAGTACAGCTCCAGTGCCACGTTGGAATGGTGCAGCTAGTACAGCTCCAGTGCAGCGTTTGAACGGTGCAGCAAAGTACAGCGGCAGTGCCGCGTTGGAATGGTGCAGCTAAGTACAGCTCCAGTGCTGCGTTGGAACGGTGCAGCTAAGTACAGATCCCGTGCCGCATTGGAACGGTGCAGCTAAGTACAGCTCCAGTGCTGCGTTGGAATGCTGCAGCTAAGTACAGCTCCAGTGCCACATTGGAACAGTGCCGATAAGTACAGCTCCAGTGCCACGTTGGAACAGTACAGCTAAGTACAGCACCAGTGCCACATTGGAACAGTGCAGCTAAGTACAGCAGCAGTGCCGCGTTGGAACGGTGCAGTTAAGTACAGCTCCAGTTCCACGTTGGTAAGGAGCAGCTAAGTACAGCTCCAGTGCAGCGTTGGAACAGTGCAGCTAAGTACAGCACCAGTGCCACGTTGGTACAGAGCAGCTAAGTACAGCTCCAGTGCAGCATTGGAACGATGCAGCTAAGTACAGCGCCAGTGCCACGTTGGAAAGGTGCAGCTAAGTACAGCTCCAGTGCCGCGTTGGAACAGTGCAGATAAGTATAGCTCCAGTGCCACGTTGGAACAGTGCAGATAAGTATAGCTCCAGTGCCACGTTGGAACGGTGCAGCTAAGTACAGCTCCAGTTCCACGTTGGTACAGAGCAGCTAAGTACAGCTCCAGTGCAGCATTGGAACGATGCAGCTAAGTACAGCGCCAGTGCCACGTTGGAAAGGTGCAGCTAAGTACAGCTCCAGTGCCGCGTTGGAACAGTGCAGATAAGTATAGCTCCAGTGCCACGTTGGAACAGTGCAGATAAGTATAGCTCCAGTGCCACGTTGGAACGGTGCAGCTAAGTACAGATCCAGTGCAGCGTTGGAACGATGCAGCTAAGTACAGCGCCAGTGCCACGTTGGAAAGGTGCAGATAAGTACAGCGCCAGTGCCACGTTGGAACGGTGCAGATAAGTACAGCTCCAGTGTCACGTCATAACGGTGCAGCTAAGGACAGCTCCAGTGCCGCGTTGGAATGGTGCAGCTAAGTACAGCTCCAGTGCCGCGTTGGAACGGTGCTGCTAAGTACAGCGTCAGTGCCGCGTTGGAACGGTGCAGCTAAGTACAGCTCCAGTGCCGCATTGTAACGGTGCAGCTAAGTACAGCGCCAGTGCCGCGTTGGAATGGAGCATCTAAGTACAGTTCCAGTGCCGCATTGTAACGGTGCAGCTAAGTACAGCGCCAGTGCCATGTTGGAACGGTGCAACTAAGTACAGCTCCAGGGCCGCTTTGGAACGGTGCAGCTAAGTACAGCTCCAGTGCCACGTTGGTACAGAGCAGCTAAGTACAGCTCCAGTGCAGCGTTGGAACAGTGCAACTAAGTACAGCACCAGTGCCACGTTGGAACGGTGCAGCTAAGTACAGCTCCAGTGCAGCGTTGGAACGATGCAGCTAAGTACAGCGCCAGTGCCGCGTTGGAACGGTGCAGCTAAGTACAGCGCCAGTGCCACGTTGGAAAGGTGCAACTAAGTACAGCTCCAGTGCCACGTTGGCACAGAGCAGCTAAGTACAGCTCCACTTCCGCGTTGGAACTGTGCAGCTAAGTACAGCTCCAGTGCCGCGTTGGTACAGTACAGCTAAGTACAGCTCCAGTGCCGCGTTGGAACGGTGCAGCTAAGTACAGCTCCAGTGCCACGTTGGAACGGTGCAGCTAAGTACAGCTCCAGTGCCGCGTAGGAACGGTGCAGCTAAGTACAGCGCCAGTGCCGCGTTGGAACTGTGCAGCTAAGTACAGCTCCAGTGCCACGTTGGAATGGTGCAGCTAAGTACAGCTCCAGTGCTGCGTTGGAACGGTGCAGCTAAGTACAGATCCCGTGCCTCGTTGGAACGGTGCAGCTAAGTACAGCGCCAGTGCCGCGTTGGAACTGTGCAGCTAAGTACAGCTCCAGTGCCACGTTGGAATGGTGCAGCTAAGTACAGCTCCAGTGCTGCGTTGGAATGGTGCAGCTAAGTACAGCTCCAGTGCCACGTTGGAACAGTACAGCTAAGTACAGCGCCAGTGCCACATTGGAACAGTGCAGCTAAGAACAGCAGCAGTGCCGCGTTGGAACGGTGCAGCTAAGTACAGCTCCAGTGCCACGTTGGAACAGTGCAGCTAAGAACAGCAGCAGTGCCACGTTGGAACTGTGTAGTTAAGTACAGCGCTAGTGACGTGTTGGAACAGAGCAGCTAAGTACAGCTCCAGTGCCGCATTGGAACGGTTCAGCTAAGTACAGCACCAGTGCCACGTTGCAACGGTGCAACTAAGTACAGCTCCAGTGCTGCGTTGGAACGGTGCAGCTAAGTACAGCTCCAGTGCCACGTTGGCACAGAGCAGCTAAGTACAGCTCCAGTTCCGCGTTGGAACGGTGCAGCTAAGTACAGCTCCAGTGCCGCGTTGGTACAGTACAGCTAAGTACAGCTCCAGTGCCACGTTGGAACGGTGCAGCTAAGTACAGCTCCAGTGTCACGTCAGAACGGTGCAGCTAAGTACAGCTCCAGTGCCGCGTAGGAACGGTGCAGCTAATTACAGTGCCAGTGCCGCTTTGGAACTGTGCAGCTAAGTACAGCGCCAGTGCCGCGTTGGAACAGTGCAGCTTAGTACAGCTCCAGTGCCACGTTGGAATGGTGCAGCTAAGTACAGCTCCAGTGCAGCGTTTGAACGGTGCAGCAAAGTACAGCGCCAGTGCCGCGTTGGAATGGTGCAGCTAAGTACAGCTCCAGTGCTGCGTTGGAACGGTGCTGCTAAGTACAGCTCTAGTGCCGCGTTGAAACGGTGCAGATAAGTAAAGCTCCAGTTCCGCGTTGGAACGGTGCAGCTAAGTACAGCTCCAGTGCCGCGTTGGAACAGTGCAGCTAAGTGCAGCGCAGGTGCCGCATTGGAACGGTGCAGCTAAGTACAGCACAAGTGCCACGTTGGAACGGTGCAGCTAAGTACAGCTCCAGTGTCACGTCGGAACGGTGCAGCTAAGGACAGCTCCAGTGCCGCGTTGGAACGGTGCAGCTAAGTACAGCTCCAGTGCCGCGTTGGAACGGTGCTGCTAAGTACAGCGTCAGTGCCGCGTTGGAACGGTGCAGCTAAGTACAGCTCCAGTGCCGCATTGTAACGGTGCAGCTAAGTACAGCGCCAGTGCCGCGTTGGAACAGTACAGCTAAGTACAGCTCCAGTGTCACGTCAGAACGGTGCAGCTAAGTACAGCTCCAGTGTCGCGTTGGAACTGTGCAACTAAGTACAGCTCCAGGGCCGCTTTGGAACGGTGCTGCTAAGTACAGCTCTAGTGCCGCGTTGAAACGGTGCAGATAAGTAAAGCTCCAGTTCCGCGTTGGAACGGTGCAGCTAAGTACAGCTCCAGTGCCGCGTTGGAACAGTGCAGCTAAGTGCAGCGCAGGTGCCGCGTTGGAACAGTGCAGATAAGTACAGCTCCAGTGCCACGTTGGAACGGTTCAGCTAAGTACAGCTGCAGTGCTGCGTTGGAACGGTGCTGCTAAGTACAGCTCTAGTGCCGCGTTGAAACGGTGCAGATAAGTAAAGCTCCAGTTCCGCGTTGGAACGGTGCAGCTAAGTACAGCTCCAGTGCCGCGTTGGAACAGTGCAGCTAAGTGCAGCGCAGGTGCCGCATTGGAACGGTGCAGCTAAGTACAGCACAAGTGCCACGTTGGAACGGTGCAGCTAAGTACAGCTCCAGTGTCACGTCAGAACGGTGCAGCTAAGGACAGCTCCAGTGCCGCGTTGGAGCGGTGCAGCTAAGTACAGCTCCAGTGCCGCGTTGGAACGGTGCTGCTAAGTACAGCGTCAGTGCCGCGTTGGAACGGTGCAGCTAAGTACAGCTCCAGTGCCGCATTGTAACGGTGCAGCTAAGTACAGCTCCAGTGCCGCGTTGGAACGGTGCAGCTAAGTACAGCTCCAGTGCCGCATTGTAACGGTGCAGCTAAGTACAGCTCCAGTGCAGCGTTGGAACGATGCAGCTAAGTACAGCGCCAGTGCCGCGTTGGAACAGTACAGCTAAGTACAGCTCCAGTGTCACGTCAGAACGGTGCAGCTAAGTACAGCTCCAGTGTCGCGTTGGAACTGTGCAACTAAGTACAGCTCCAGGGCCGCTTTGGAACGGTGCTGCTAAGTACAGCTCTAGTGCCGCGTTGAAACGGTGCAGATAAGTAAAGCTCCAGTTCCGCGTTGGAACGGTGCAGCTAAGTACAGCGCCAGTGCCGCGTTGGCACAGAGCAGCTAAGTACAGCTCCAGTTCCGCGTTGGAACGGTGCTGCTAAGTACAGCGTCAGTGCCGCGTTGGAACGGTGCAGCTAAGTACAGCTCCAGTGCCGCATTGTAACGGTGCAGCTAAGTACAGCGCCAGTGCAGCGTTGGAACGATGCAGCTAAGTACAGCGCCAGTGCCACGTTGGAACGGTGCAGATAAGTACAGCTCCAGTGCCACGTTGGAACGGTTCAGCTAAGTACAGCTCTAGTGCCGCGTTGAAACGGTTCAGCTAAGTACAGCTGCAGTGCTGCGTTGGAACGGTGCTGCTAAGTACAGCTCTAGTGCCGCGTTGAAACGGTGCAGATAAGTAAAGCTCCAGTTCCGCGTTGGAACGGTGCAGCTAAGTACAGCTCCAGTGCCGCGTTGGAACAGTGCAGCTAAGTGCAGCGCAGGTGCCGCGTTGGAACAGTGCAGATAAGTACAGCTCCAGTGCCACGTTGGAACGGTTCAGCTAAGTACAGCTGCAGTGCTGCGTTGGAACGGTGCTGCTAAGTACAGCTCTAGTGCCGCGTTGAAACGGTGCAGATAAGTAAAGCTCCAGTTCCGCGTTGGAACGGTGCAGCTAAGTACAGCTCCAGTGCCGCGTTGGAACAGTGCAGCTAAGTGCAGCGCAGGTGCCGCATTGGAACGGTGCAGCTAAGTACAGCTCTAGTGCCACGTTGGAACGGTGCAGCTAAGTACAGCTCCAGTGTCACGTCAGAACGGTGCAGCTAAGGACAGCTCCAGTGCCGCTTTGGAACTGTGCAGCTAAGTACAGCGCCAGTGCCGCGTTGGAACAGTGCAGCTAAGTACAGCTCCAGTGCCACGTTGGAATGGTGCAGCTAAGTACAGCTCCAGTGCAGCGTTTGAACGGTGCAGCAAAGTACAGCGCCAGTGCCGCGTTGGAATGGTGCAGCTAAGTACAGCTCCAGTGCTGCGTTGGAACGGTGCAGCTAAGTACAGATCCCGTGCCGCATTGGAACGGTGCAGCTAAGTACAGCTCCAGTGCTGCGTTGGAATGCTGCAGCTAAGTACAGCTCCAGTGCTGCGTTGGAATGCTGCAGCTAAGTACAGCTCCAGTGCCACATTGGAACAGTGCCGATAAGTACAGCTCCAGTGCCACGTTGGAACAGTACAGCTAAGTACAGCTCCAGTGCCACATTGGAACGGTTCAGCTAAGTACAGCACCAGTGCCACGTTGGAACGGTGCAACTAAGTACAGCTCCAGTGCCGTGTTGGAACGGTGCAGGTAAGTACAGCTCCACTGCCAAGTTGGAACGGTGCAGCTAAGTGCTGCGCCAGTGCTGAGTTGGAACGGTGCAGCTAAGTACAGCTCCAGTGCCACGTTGGAACAGTGCAGCTAAGTACAGCTCCAGTGCCGCGTTGGAACAATGCAGCTAAGTACAGCTCCAGTGCCGCGTTGGAACAGTGCAGCTAAGTACAGCTCCAGTGCCACGTTGGAACAGTACAGCTAAGTACAGCTCCAGTGCCACGTTGGAACAGTACAGCTAAGTACAGCGCCAGTGCCACATTGGAACAGTGCAGCTAAGAACAGCAGCAGTGCCAAGTTGGAACGGTGTAGTTAAGTACAGCGCTAGTGACGTGTTGGAACAGAGCAGCTAAGTACAGCTCCAGTGCCGCATTGGAACGGTTCAGCTAAGTACAGCACCAGTGCCACGTTGCAACGGTGCAACTAAGTACAGCTCCAGTGTTGCGTTGGAACGGTGCAGCTAAGTACAGCTCCAGTGCCACGTTGGCACAGAGCAGCTAAGTACAGCTCCAGTTCCGCGTTGGAACGGTGCAGCTAAGTACAGCTCCAGTGCCGCGTTGGTACGGTACAGCTAAGTACAGCTCCAGTGCCGCGTTGGAACGGTGCAGCTAAGTACAGCTCTAGTGCCACGTTGGAACGGTGCAGCTAAGTACAGCACCAGTGCAGCATTGGAACGATGCAGCTAAGTACAGCGCCAGTGCCACGTTGGAAAGGTGCAGCTAAGTACAGCTCCAGTGCAGCGTTGGAACGATGCAGCTAAGTACAGCGCCAGTGCCACGTTGGAAAGGTGCAGCTAAGTACAGCTCCAGTGCCGCGTTGGAACAGTGCAGCTAAGTACAGCGCCAGTGCCACGTTGGAACGGTTCAGCTAAGTACAGCTCCAGTGCCACGTTGGAACGGTTCAGCTAAGTACAGCTCTAGTGCCGCGTTGAAACGGTTCAGCTAAGTACAGCTGCAGTGCTGCGTTGGAACGGTGCTGCTAAGTACAGCTCTAGTGCCGCGTTGAAACGGTGCAGATAAGTAAAGCTCCAGTTCCGCGTTGGAACGGTGCAGCTAAGTACAGCTCCAGTGCCGCGTTGGAACAGTGCAGCTAAGTGCAGCGCAGGTGCCGCGTTGGAACAGTGCAGATAAGTACAGCTCCAGTGCCACGTTGGAACGGTTCAGCTAAGTACAGCTGCAGTGCTGCGTTGGAACGGTGCTGCTAAGTACAGCTCTAGTGCCGCGTTGAAACGGTGCAGATAAGTAAAGCTCCAGTTCCGCGTTGGAACGGTGCAGCTAAGTACAGCTCCAGTGCCGCGTTGGAACAGTGCAGCTAAGTGCAGCGCAGGTGCCGCATTGGAACGGTGCAGCTAAGTACAGCTCTAGTGCCACGTTGGAACGGTGCAGCTAAGTACAGCTCCAGTGTCACGTCAGAACGGTGCAGCTAAGGACAGCTCCAGTGCCGCTTTGGAACTGTGCAGCTAAGTACAGCGCCAGTGCCGCGTTGGAACAGTGCAGCTAAGTACAGCTCCAGTGCCACGTTGGAATGGTGCAGCTAAGTACAGCTCCAGTGCAGCGTTTGAACGGTGCAGCAAAGTACAGCGCCAGTGCCGCGTTGGAATGGTGCAGCTAAGTACAGCTCCAGTGCTGCGTTGGAACGGTGCAGCTAAGTACAGATCCCGTGCCGCATTGGAACGGTGCAGCTAAGTACAGCTCCAGTGCTGCGTTGGAATGCTGCAGCTAAGTACAGCTCCAGTGCTGCGTTGGAATGCTGCAGCTAAGTACAGCTCCAGTGCCACATTGGAACAGTGCCGATAAGTACAGCTCCAGTGCCACGTTGGAACAGTACAGCTAAGTACAGCTCCAGTGCCACATTGGAACGGTTCAGCTAAGTACAGCACCAGTGCCACGTTGGAACGGTGCAACTAAGTACAGCTCCAGTGCCGTGTTGGAACGGTGCAGGTAAGTACAGCTCCACTGCCAAGTTGGAACGGTGCAGCTAAGTGCTGCGCCAGTGCTGAGTTGGAACGGTGCAGCTAAGTACAGCTCCAGTGCCACGTTGGAACAGTGCAGCTAAGTACAGCTCCAGTGCCGCGTTGGAACAATGCAGCTAAGTACAGCTCCAGTGCCGCGTTGGAACAGTGCAGCTAAGTACAGCTCCAGTGCCACGTTGGAACAGTACAGCTAAGTACAGCTCCAGTGCCACGTTGGAACAGTACAGCTAAGTACAGCGCCAGTGCCACATTGGAACAGTGCAGCTAAGAACAGCAGCAGTGCCAAGTTGGAACGGTGTAGTTAAGTACAGCGCTAGTGACGTGTTGGAACAGAGCAGCTAAGTACAGCTCCAGTGCCGCATTGGAACGGTTCAGCTAAGTACAGCACCAGTGCCACGTTGCAACGGTGCAACTAAGTACAGCTCCAGTGTTGCGTTGGAACGGTGCAGCTAAGTACAGCTCCAGTGCCACGTTGGCACAGAGCAGCTAAGTACAGCTCCAGTTCCGCGTTGGAACGGTGCAGCTAAGTACAGCTCCAGTGCCGCGTTGGTACGGTACAGCTAAGTACAGCTCCAGTGCCGCGTTGGAACGGTGCAGCTAAGTACAGCTCTAGTGCCACGTTGGAACGGTGCAGCTAAGTACAGCACCAGTGCAGCATTGGAACGATGCAGCTAAGTACAGCGCCAGTGCCACGTTGGAAAGGTGCAGCTAAGTACAGCTCCAGTGCAGCGTTGGAACGATGCAGCTAAGTACAGCGCCAGTGCCACGTTGGAAAGGTGCAGCTAAGTACAGCTCCAGTGCCGCGTTGGAACAGTGCAGCTAAGTACAGCGCCAGTGCCACGTTGGAACGGTTCAGCTAAGTACAGCTGCAGTGCTGCGTTGGAACGGTGCTGCTAAGTACAGCTCTAGTGCCGCGTTGAAACGGTGCAGATAAGTAAAGCTCCAGTTCCGCGTTGGAACGGTGCAGCTAAGTACAGCTCCAGTGCCGCGTTGGAACAGTGCAGCTAAGTGCAGCGCAGGTGCCGCATTGGAACGGTGCAGCTAAGTACAGCACAAGTGCCACGTTGGAACGGTGCAGCTAAGTACAGCTCCAGTGTCACGTCGGAACGGTGCAGCTAAGGACAGCTCCAGTGCCGCTTTGGAACGGTGCAGCTAAGTACAGCTCCAGTGCCGCGTTGGAACGGTGCTGCTAAGTACAGCGTCAGTGCCGCGTTGGAACGGTGCAGCTAAGTACAGCTCCAGTGCCGCATTGTAACGGTGCAGCTAAGTACAGCGCCAGTGCCGCGTTGGAATGGAGCAGCTAAGTACAGTTCCAGTGCCGCATTGTAACGGTGCAGCTAAGTACAGCGCCAGTGCCATGTTGGAACGGTGCAGCTAAGTACAGCTCCAGTGCCACGTTGGTACAGAGCAGCTAAGTACAGCTCCAGTGCAGCGTTGGAACAGTGCAACTAAGTACAGCACCAGTGCCACTTTGGAACGGTGCAGCTAAGTACAGCTCCAGTGCAGCGTTGGAACGATGCAGCTAAGTACAGCGCCAGTGCCACGTTGGAAAGGTGCAACTAAGTACAGCTCCAGTGCCACGTTGGCACAGAGCAGCTAAGTACAACTCCAGTTCCGCGTTGGAACGGTGCAGCTAAGTACAGCTCCAGTGCCGCGTTGGTACGGTACAGCTAAGTACAGCTCCAGTGCCGCGTTGGAACGGTGCAGCTAAGTACAGCTCCAGTGCCACGTTGGAACAGTGCAGCTAAGTACAGCTCCAGTGCCGCGTAGGAACGGTGCAGCTAAGTACAGCGCCAGTGCCGCGTTGGAACTGTGCAGCTAAGTACAGCTCCAGTGCCACGTTGGAATGGTGCAGCTAAGTACAGCTCCAGTGCAGCGTTGGAACGGTGCAGCAAAGTACAGCGCCAGTGCCGCGTTGGAATGGTGCAGCTAAGTACAGCTCCAGTGCTGCGTTGGAACGGTGCAGCTAAGTACAGATCCCGTGCCGCGTTGGAACGGTGCAGCTAAGTACAGCTCCAGTGCTGCGTTGGAATGGTGCAGCTAAGTACAGCTCCAGTGCCACGTTGGAACGGTGCAGCTAAGTACAGCAGCAGTGCCACGTTGGAACGGTGCAGCTAAGTACAGCTCCAGTGCCACGTTGGAACAGTGCAGCTAAGTACAGCACCAGTGCCACGTTGGAACAGTGCAGCTAAGTACAGCACCAGTGCCACGTTGGAACGGTGCAGCTAAGTACAGCTCCAGTGCCACGTTGGAACAGTGCAGCTAAGTACAGCACCAGTGCCACGTTGGAACGGTGCAGCTAAGTACAGCTCCAGTGCAGCATTGGAACGATGCAGCTAAGTACAGCGCCAGTGCCACGTTGGAAAGGTGCAGCTAAGTACAGCTCCAGTGCCGCGTTGGAACAGTGCAGATAAGTATAGCTGCAGTGCCACGTTGGAACGGTGCAGCTAAGTACAGCTCCAGTGCAGCGTTGGAACGATGCAGCTAAGTACAGCGCCAGTGCCACGTTGGAAAGGTGCAGCTAAGTACAGCTGCAGTGCCGCGTTGGAACAGTGCAGATAAGAACAGCTCCGGTGCCACGTTGGAACGGTTCAGCTAAGTACAGCTCCAGTGCTGCGTTGGAACGGTGCAGCTAAGTACAGCTCTAGTGCCGCGTTGAAACGGTGCAGATAAGTACAGCTCCAGTTCCGCGTTGGAACGGTGCAGCTAAGTACAGCTCCAGTGCTGCGTTGGTACAGTACAGCTAAGTACAGCTCCAGTGCCGCGTTGGAACGGTGCAGCTAAGTACAGCTCCAGTGCCACGTTGGAACGGTGCATCTAAGTACAGCTCCAGTGCCGCGTAGGAAAGGTGCAGCTAAGTACAGCGCCAGTGCCGCGTTGGAACTGTGCAGCTAAGTACAGCGCCAGTGCCGCGTTGGAACGGTACAGCTAAGTACAGCTCCAGTGCCGCGTTGGAACGGTGCAGCTAAGTACAGCTCCAGTGCCACGTTGGAACAGTGCAGCTAAGTACAGCTCCAGTGCCGCGTTGGAACAGTGCAGCTAAGTACAGCTCCAGTGCCACGTTGGAACAGTGCAGCTAAGTACAGCTCCAGTGCCGCGTTGGAACAGTGCAGCTAAGTACAGCTCCAGTGCAGCGTTTGAACGGTGCAGCAAAGTACAGCGCCAGTGCCGCATTAGAATGGTGCAGCTAAGTACAGCTCCAGTGCTGCGTTGGAACGGTGCAGCTAAGTACAGATCCCGTGCCGCGTTGGAACGGTGCAGCTAAGTACAGCTCCAGTGCTGCGTTGGAATGGTGCAGCTAAGTACAGCTCCAGTGCCACATTGGAACAGTGCCGATAAGTACAGCTCCAGTGCCACGTTGGAACAGTACAGCTAAGTACAGCGCCAGTGCCACATTGGAACAGTGCAGCTAAGAACAGCAGCAGTGCCGCGTTGGAACGGTGCAGCTAAGTACAGCTCCAGTGCCACGTTGGAACAGTACAGCTAAGTACAGCGCCAGTGCCACATTGGAACAGTGCAGCTAAGAACAGCAGCAGTGCCAAGTTGGAACGGTGTAGTTAAGTACAGCGCTAGTGACGTGTTGGAACAGAGCAGCTAAGTACAGCTCCAGTGCAGCATTGGAACAGTGCAGATAAGTACAGCGCCAGTGCCACGTTGGAAAGGTGCAGCTAAGTACAGCTCCAGTGCCACGTTGGAAAGGTGCAGCTAAGTACAGCTCCAGTGCCGCGTTGGAACAGTGCAGATAAGTATAGCTCCAGTGCCACGTTGGAACGGTGCAGCTAAGTACAGCTCCAGTGCAGCGTTGGAACGATGCAGCTAAGTACAGCGCCAGTGCCACGTTGGAAAGGTGCAGCTAAGTACAGCTCCAGTGCCACGTTGGAACGGTTCAGCTAAGTACAGCTGCAGTGCTGCGTTGGAACGGTGCAGCTAAGTACAGCTCTAGTGCCGCGTTGAAACGGTGCAGATAAGTAAAGCTCCAGTTCCGCGTTGGAACGGTGCAGCTAAGTGCAGCACAGGTGCCGCATTGGAACGGTGCAGCTAAGTACAGCACAAGTGCCACGTTGGAACGGTGCAGCTAAGTACAGCTCCAGTGTCACGTTGGAACGGTGCAGCTAAGTACAGCTCCAGTTCCACGTTGGTACAGAGCAGCTAAGTACAGCTCCAGTGCAGCATTGGAACGATGCAGCTAAGTACAGCGCCAGTGCCACGTTGGAAAGGTGCAGCTAAGTACAGCTCCAGTGCCGCGTTGGAACAGTGCAGATAAGTATAGCTCCAGTGCCACGTTGGAACAGTGCAGATAAGTATAGCTCCAGTGCCACGTTGGAACGGTGCAGCTAAGTACAGCTCCAGTGCAGCGTTGGAACGATGCAGCTAAGTACAGCGCCAGTGCCACGTTGGAAAGGTGCAGATAAGTACAGCGCCAGTGCCACGTTGGAACGGTGCAGATAAGTACAGCTCCAGAGTCACGTCATAACGGTGCAGCTAAGGACAGCTCCAGTGCCGCGTTGGAACGGTGCAGCTAAGTACAGCTCCAGTGCCGCGTTGGAACGGTGCTGCTAAGTACAGCGTCAGTGCCGCGTTGGAACGGTGCAGCTAAGTACAGCTCCAGTGCCGCATTGTAACGGTGCAGCTAAGTACAGCGCCAGTGCCGCGTTGGAATGGAGCAGCTAAGTACAGTTCCAGTGCCGCATTGTAACGGTGCAGCTAAGTACAGCGCCAGTGCCATGTTGGAACGGTGCAACTAAGTACAGCTCCAGGGCCGCTTTGGAACGGTGCAGCTAAGTACAGCTCCAGTGCCACGTTGGTACAGAGCAGCTAAGTACAGCACCAGTGCCACGTTGGAACGGTGCAGCTAAGTACAGCTCCAGTGCAGCGTTGGAACGATGCAGCTAAGTACAGCGCCAGTGCCGCGTTGGAACGGTGCAGCTAAGTACAGCGCCACTGCCACGTTGGAAAGGTGCAACTAAGTACAGCTCCAGTGCCACGTTGGCACAGAGCAGCTAAGTACAGCTCCAGTTCCGCGTTGGAACGGTGCAGCTAAGTACAGCTCCAGTGCCGCGTTGGTACAGTACAGCTAAGTACAGCTCCAGTGCCGCGTTGGAACGGTGCAGCTAAGTACAGATCCCGTGCCTCGTTGGAACGGTGCAGCTAAGTACAGCGCCAGTGCCGCGTTGGAACTGTGCAGCTAAGTACAGCTCCAGTGCCACGTTGGAATGGTGCAGCTAAGTACAGCTCCAGTGCTGCGTTGGAATGGTGCAGCTAAGTACAGCTCCAGTGCCACGTTGGAACAGTACAGCTAAGTACAACGCCAGTGCCACATTGGAACAGTGCAGCTAAGAACAGCAGCAGTGCCACGTTGGAACGGTGCAGCTAAGTACAGCTCCAGTGCCACGTTGGAACAGTGCAGCTAAGAACAGCAGCAGTGCCACGTTGGAACGGTGCAGCTAAGTACAGCTCCAGTGCCACGTTGCAACGGTGCAACTAAGTACAGCTCCAGTGCTGCGTTGGAACGGTGCAGCTAAGTACAGCTCCAGTGCCACGTTGGCACAGAGCAGCTAAGTACAGCTCCAGTTCCGCGTTGGAACGGTGCAGCTAAGTACAGCTCCAGTGCCGCGTTGGTACAGTACAGCTAAGTACAGCTCCAGTGCCACGTTGGAACGGTGCAGCTAAGTACAGCTCCAGTGTCACGTCAGAACGGTGCAGCTAAGTACAGCTCCAGTGCCGCGTAGGAACGGTGCAGCTAATTACAGTGCCAGTGCCGCTTTGGAACTGTGCAGCTAAGTACAGCGCCAGTGCCGCGTTGGAACAGTGCAGCTAAGTACAGCTCCAGTGCCGCGTTGGAACAGTGCAGCTAAGTACAGCTCCAGTGCAGCGTTGGAACGATGCAGCTAAGTACAGCGCCAGTGCCACGTTGGAACGGTGCAGATAAGTACAGCTCCAGTGCCGCGTTGAAACGGTTCAGCTAAGTACAGCTGCAGTGCTGCGTTGGAACGGTGCTGCTAAGTACAGCTCCAGTGCCACGTTGGAACGGTTCAGCTAAGTACAGCTGCAGTGCTGCGTTGGAACGGTGCAGCTAAGTACAGCTCTAGTGCCGCGTTGAAACGGTGCAGATAAGTAAAGCTCCAGTTCCGCGTTGGAACGGTGCAGCTAAGTGCAGCACAGGTGCCGCATTGGAACGGTGCAGCTAAGTACAGCACAAGTGCCACGTTGGAACGGTGCAGCTAAGTACAGCTCCAGTGTCACGTTGGAACGGTGCAGCTAAGTACAGCTCCAGTTCCACGTTGGTACAGAGCAGCTAAGTACAGCTCCAGTGCAGCATTGGAACGATGCAGCTAAGTACAGCGCCAGTGCCACGTTGGAAAGGTGCAGCTAAGTACAGCTCCAGTGCCGCGTTGGAACAGTGCAGATAAGTATAGCTCCAGTGCCACGTTGGAACAGTGCAGATAAGTATAGCTCCAGTGCCACGTTGGAACGGTGCAGCTAAGTACAGCTCCAGTGCAGCGTTGGAACGATGCAGCTAAGTACAGCGCCAGTGCCACGTTGGAAAGGTGCAGATAAGTACAGCGCCAGTGCCACGTTGGAACGGTGCAGATAAGTACAGCTCCAGTGTCACGTCATAACGGTGCAGCTAAGGACAGCTCCAGTGCCGCGTTGGAACGGTGCAGCTAAGTACAGCTCCAGTGCCGCGTTGGAACGGTGCTGCTAAGTACAGCGTCAGTGCCGCGTTGGAACGGTGCAGCTAAGTACAGCTCCAGTGCCGCATTGTAACGGTGCAGCTAAGTACAGCGCCAGTGCCGCGTTGGAATGGAGCAGCTAAGTACAGTTCCAGTGCCGCATTGTAACGGTGCAGCTAAGTACAGCGCCAGTGCCATGTTGGAACGGTGCAACTAAGTACAGCTCCAGGGCCGCTTTGGAACGGTGCAGCTAAGTACAGCTCCAGTGCCACGTTGGTACAGAGCAGCTAAGTACAGCACCAGTGCCACGTTGGAACGGTGCAGCTAAGTACAGCTCCAGTGCAGCGTTGGAACGATGCAGCTAAGTACAGCGCCAGTGCCGCGTTGGAACGGTGCAGCTAAGTACAGCGCCAGTGCCACGTTGGAAAGGTGCAACTAAGTACAGCTCCAGTGCCACGTTGGCACAGAGCAGCTAAGTACAGCTCCAGTTCCGCGTTGGAACGGTGCAGCTAAGTACAGCTCCAGTGCCGCGTTGGTACAGTACAGCTAAGTACAGCTCCAGTGCCGCGTTGGAACGGTGCAGCTAAGTACAGATCCCGTGCCTCGTTGGAACGGTGCAGCTAAGTACAGCGCCAGTGCCGCGTTGGAACTGTGCAGCTAAGTACAGCTCCAGTGCCACGTTGGAATGGTGCAGCTAAGTACAGCTCCAGTGCTGCGTTGGAATGGTGCAGCTAAGTACAGCTCCAGTGCCACGTTGGAACAGTACAGCTAAGTACAGCGCCAGTGCCACATTGGAACAGTGCAGCTAAGAACAGCAGCAGTGCCACGTTGGAACGGTGCAGCTAAGTACAGCTCCAGTGCCACGTTGGAACAGTGCAGCTAAGAACAGCAGCAGTGCCACGTTGGAACGGTGCAGCTAAGTACAGCTCCAGTGCCACGTTGCAACGGTGCAACTAAGTACAGCTCCAGTGCTGCGTTGGAACGGTGCAGCTAAGTACAGCTCCAGTGCCACGTTGGCACAGAGCAGCTAAGTACAGCTCCAGTTCCGCGTTGGAACGCTGCAGCTAAGTACAGCTCCAGTGCCGCGTTGGTACAGTACAGCTAAGTACAGCTCCAGTGCCACGTTGGAACGGTGCAGCTAAGTACAGCTCCAGTGTCACGTCAGAACGGTGCAGCTAAGTACAGCTCCAGTGCCGCGTAGGAACGGTGCAGCTAATTACAGTGCCAGTGCCGCTTTGGAACTGTGCAGCTAAGTACAGCGCCAGTGCCGCGTTGGAACAGTGCAGCTAAGTACAGCTCCAGTGCCACGTTGGAATGGTGCAGCTAAGTACAGCTCCAGTGCAGCGTTTGAACGGTGCAGCAAAGTACAGCGCCAGTGCCGCGTTGGAATGGTGCAGCTAAGTACAGCTCCAGTGCTGCGTTGGAACGGTGCTGCTAAGTACAGCTCTAGTGCCGCGTTGAAACGGTGCAGATAAGTAAAGCTCCAGTTCCGCGTTGGAACGGTGCAGCTAAGTACAGCTCCAGTGCCGCGTTGGAACAGTGCAGCTAAGTGCAGCGCAGGTGCCGCATTGGGACGGTGCAGCTAAGTACAGCACAAGTGCCACGTTGGAACGGTGCAGCTAATTACAGCTCCAGTGTCACGTCGGAACGGTGCAGCTAAGGACAGCTCCAGTGCCGCGTTGGAACGGTGCAGCTAAGTACAGCTCCACTGCCGCGTTGGAACGGTGCTGCTAAGTACAGCGTCAGTGCCGCGTTGGAACGGTGCAGCTAAGTACAGCTCCAGTGCCGCATTGTAACGGTGCAGCTAAGTACAGCGCCAGTGCCGCGTTGGAACAGTACAGCTAAGTACAGCTCCAGTGCCACGTTGGAACGGTGCAGCTAAGTACAGCTCCAGTGCCGCATTGGAACGGTGCTGCTAAGTACAGCTCTAGTGCCGTGTTGAAACGGTGCAGATAAGTAAAGCTCCAGTTCCGCGTTGGAACGGTGCAGCTAAGTACAGCTCCAGTGCCGCGTTGGAACAGTGCAGCTAAGTGCAGCGCAGGTGCCGCGTTGGAACAGTGCAGATAAGTACAGCTCCAGTGCCACGTTGGAACGGTTCAGCTAAGTACAGCTGCAGTGCTGCGTTGGAACGGTGCTGCTAAGTACAGCTCTAGTGCCGCGTTGAAACGGTGCAGATAAGTAAAGCTCCAGTTCCGCGTTGGAACGGTGCAGCTAAGTACAGCTCCAGTGCCGCGTTGGAACAGTGCAGCTAAGTGCAGCGCAGGTGCCGCATTGGAACGGTGCAGCTAAGTACAGCACAAGTGCCACGTTGGAACGGTGCAGCTAAGTACAGCTCCAGTGTCACGTCAGAACGGTGCAGCTAAGGACAGCTCCAGTGCCGCGTTGGAACGGTGCAGCTAAGTACAGCTCCAGTGCCGCGTTGGAACGGTGCTGCTAAGTACAGCGTCAGTGCCGCGTTGGAACGGTGCAGCTAAGTACAGCTCCAGTGCCGCATTGTAACGGTGCAGCTAAGTACAGCGCCAGTGCCACGTTGGAACGGTGCAGCTAAGTACAGCTCCAGTGCAGCGTTGGAACGATGCAGCTAAGTACAGCGCCAGTGCCACGTTTTGAAAGGTGCAGCTAAGTACAGCTCCAGTGCCGTGTTGGAACAGTGCAGATAAGTACAGCTCCAGTGCCACGTTGGAACGGTTCAGCTAAGTACAGCTCTAGTGCCGCGTTGAAACGGTTCAGCTAAGTACAGCTGCAGTGCTGCGTTGGAACGGTGCTGCTAAGTACAGCTCTAGTGCCGCGTTGAAACGGTGCAGATAAGTAAAGCTCCAGTCCCGCGTTGGAACGGTGCAGCTAAGTACAGCTCCAGTGCCGCGTTGGAACAGTGCAGCTAAGTGCAGCGCAGGTGCCGCGTTGGAACAGTGCAGATAAGTACAGCTCCAGTGCCACGTTGGAACGGTTCAGCTAAGTACAGTTGCAGTGCTGCGTTGGAACGGTGCTGCTAAGTACAGCTCTAGTGCCGCGTTGAAACGGTGCAGATAAGTAAAGCTCCAGTTCCGCGTTGGAACGGTGCAGCTAAGTACAGCTCCAGTGCCGCGTTGGAACAGTGCAGCTAAGTGCAGCGCAGGTGCCGCATTGGAACGGTGCAGCTAAGTACAGCTCTAGTGCCACGTTGGAACGGTGCAGCTAAGTACAGCTCCAGTGTCACGTCAGAACGGTGCAGCTAAGGACAGCTCCAGTGCCGCGTTGGAACTGTGCAGCTAAGTACAGCGCCAGTGCCGCGTTGGAACAGTGCAGCTAAGTACAGCTCCAGTGCCACGTTGGAATGGTGCAGCTAAGTACAGCTCCAGTGCAGCGTTTGAACGGTGCAGCAAAGTACAGCGCCAGTGCCGCGTTGGAATGGTGCAGCTAAGTACAGCTCCAGTGCTGCGTTGGAACGGTGCAGCTAAGTACAGATCCCGTGCCGCATTGGAACGGTGCAGCTAAGTACAGCTCCAGTGCTGCGTTGGAATGCTGCAGCTAAGTACAGCTCCAGTGCTGCGTTGGAATGCTGCAGCTAAGTACAGCTCCAGTGCCACATTGGAACAGTGCCGATAAGTACAGCTCCAGTGCCACGTTGGAACAGTACAGCTAAGTACAGCTCCAGTGCCACGTTGGAACGGTGCAGCTAAGTACAGCTCCAGTGCCGCGTTGGAACAATGCAGCTAAGTACAGCTCCAGTGCCGCGTTGGAACAGTGCAGCTAAGTACAGCTCCAGTGCCACGTTGGAATAGTACAGCTAAGTACAGCGCCAGTGCCACATTGGAACAGTGCAGCTAAGAACAGCAGCAGTGCCACGTTGGAACGGTGTAGTTAAGTACAGCGCTAGTGACGTGTTGGAACAGAGCAGCTAAGTACAGCTCCAGTGCCGCATTGGAACGGTTCAGCTAAGTACAGCACCAGTGCCACGTTGCAACGCTGCAACTAATACAGCTCCAGTGTTGCGTTGGAACGGTGCAGCTAAGTACAGCTCCAGTGCCACGTTGGCACAGAGCAGCTAAGTACAGCTCCAGTTCCGCGTTGGAACGGTGCAGCTAAGTACAGCTCCAGTGCCGCGTTGGTACGGTACAGCTAAGTACAGCTCCAGTGCCGCGTTGGAACGGTGCAGCTAAGTACAGCTCTAGTGCCACGTTGGAACGGTGCAGCTAAGTACAGCTCCAGTGCCGCGTAGGAACGGTGCAGCTAAGTACAGCGCCAGTGCCGCGTTGGAACTGTGCAGCTAAGTACAGCGCCAGTGCCGCGTTGGAACAGTGCAGCTAAGTACAGCTCCAGTGCCACGTTGGAATGGTGCAGCTAAGTACAGCTCAGTGCCGCGTTGGAACGGTGCAGTTAAGTACAGCTCCAGTTCCACGTTGGTACGGAGCAGCTAAGTACAGCTCCAGTGCAGCGTTGGAACAGTGCAGCTAAGTACAGCACCAGTGCAGCATTGGAACGATGCAGCTAAGTACAGCGCCAGTGCCACGTTGGAAAGGTGCAGCTAAGTACAGCTCCAGTGCCGCGTTGGAACAGTGCAGATAAGTATAGCTCCAGTGCCACGTTGGAACGGTGCAGCTAAGTACAGCTCCAGTGCAGCGTTGGAACGATGCAGCTAAGTACAGCGCCAGTGCCACGTTGGAAAGGTGCAGCTAAGTACAGCTCCAGTGCCGCGTTGGAACAGTGCAGCTAAGTACAGCGCCAGTGCCACGTTGGAACGGTTCAGCTAAGTACAGCTGCAGTGCTGCGTTGGAACGGTGCTGCTAAGTACAGCTCTAGTGCCGCTTTGAAACGGTGCAGATAAGTAAAGCTCCAGTTCCGCGTTGGAACGGTGCAGCTAAGTACAGCTCCAGTGCCGCGTTGGAACAGTGCAGCTAAGTGCAGCGCAGGTGCCGCATTGGAACGGTGCAGCTAAGTACAGCTCCAGTGTCACGTCGGAACGGTGCAGCTAAGTACAGCTCCAGTGTCACGTCGGAACGGTGCAGCTAAGGACAGCTCCAGTGCCGCGTTGGAACGGTGCAGCTAAGTACAGCTCCAGTGTCACGTCGGAACGGTGCAGCTAAGGACAGCTCCAGTGCCGCGTTGGAACGGTGCAGCTAAGTACAGCTCCAGTGCCGCGTTGGAACGGTGCTGCTAAGTACAGCGTCAGTGCCGCGTTGGAACGGTGCAGCTAAGTACAGCTCCAGTGCCGCATTGTAACGGTGCAGCTAAGTACAGCGCCAGTGCCGCGTTGGAACGGAGCAGCTAAGTACAGTTCCAGTGCCGCATTGTAACGGTGCAGCTAAGTACAGCGCCAGTGCCATGTTGGAACGGTGCAGCTAAGTACAGCTCCAGTGCCACGTTGGTACAGAGCAGCTAAGCACAGCTCCAGTGCAGCGTTGGAACAGTGCAACTAAGTACAGCACCAGTGCCACGTTGGAACGGTGCAGCTAAGTACAGCTCCAGTGCAGCGTTGGAACGATGCAGCTAAGTACAGCGCCAGTGCCACGTTGGAAAGGTGCAACTAAGTACAGCTCCAGTGCCACGTTGGCACAGAGCAGCTAAGTACAGCTCCAGTTCCGCGTTGGAACGGTGCAGCTAAGTACAGCTCCAGTGCCGCGTTGGTACAGTACAGCTAAGTACAGCTCCAGTGCCGCGTTGGAACGGTGCAGCTAAGTACAGCTCCAGTGCCACGTTGGAACAGTGCAGCTAAGTACAGCTCCAGTGCCGCGTAGGAACGGTGCAGCTAAGTACAGCGCCAGTGCCGCGTTGGAACTGTGCAGCTAAGTACAGCTCCAGTGCCACGTTGGAATGGTGCAGCTAAGTACAGCTCCAGTGCAGCGTTGGAACGGTGCAGCAAAGTACAGCGCCAGTGCCGCGTTGGAATGGTGCAGCTAAGTACAGCTCCAGTGCTGCGTTGGAACGGTGCAGCTAAGTACAGATCCCGTGCCGCGTTGGAACGGTGCAGCTAAGTACAGCTCCAGTGCTGCATTGGAATGGTGCAGCTAAGTACAGCTCCAGTGCCACGTTGGAACGGTGCAGCTAAGTACAGCAGCAGTGCCACGTTGGAACGGTGCAGCTAAGTACAGCTCCAGTGCCACGTTGGAACAGTGCAGCTAAGTACAGCACCAGTGCCACGTTGGAACAGTGCAGCTAAGTACAGCACCAGTGCCACGTTGGAACGGTGCAGCTAAGTACAGCTCCAGTGCCACGTTGGAACAGTGCAGCTAAGTACAGCACCAGTGCCACGTTGGAACGGTGCAGCTAAGTACAGCTCCAGTGCAGCATTGGAACGATGCAGCTAAGTACAGCGCCAGTGCCACGTTGGAAAGGTGCAGCTAAGTACAGCTCCAGTGCCGCGTTGGAACAGTGCAGATAAGTATAGCTGCAGTGCCACGTTGGAACGGTGCAGCTAAGTACAGCTCCAGTGCAGCGTTGGAACGATGCAGCTAAGTACAGCGCCAGTGCCACGTTGGAAAGGTGCAGCTAAGTACAGCTGCAGTGCCGCGTTGGAACAGTGCAGATAAGTACAGCTCCGGTGCCACGTTGGAACGGTTCAGCTAAGTACAGCTCCAGTGCTGCGTTGGAACGGTGCAGCTAAGTACAGCTCTAGTGCCGCGTTGAAACGGTGCAGATAAGTACAGCTCCAGTTCCGCGTTGGAACGGTGCAGCTAAGTACAGCTCCAGTGCTGCGTTGGTACAGTACAGCTAAGTACAGCTCCAGTGCCGCGTTGGAACGGTGCAGCTAAGTACAGCTCCAGTGCCACGTTGGAACGGTGCATCTAAGTACAGCTCCAGTGCCGCGTAGGAACGGTGCAGCTAAGTACAGCTCCAGTGCCGCGTTGGAACTGTGCAGCTAAGTACAGCGCCAGTGCCGCGTTGGAACGGTACAGCTAAGTACAGCTCCAGTGCCGCGTTGGAACGGTGCAGCTAAGTACAGCTCCAGTGCCACGTTGGAACAGTGCAGCTAAGTACAGCTCCAGTGCCGCGTTTGAACAGTGCAGCTAAGTACAGCTCCAGTGCCACGTTGGAACAGTGCAGCTAAGTACAGCTCCAGTGCCGCGTTGGAACAGTGCAGCTAAGTACAGCTCCAGTGCAGCGTTTGAACGGTGCAGCAAAGTACAGCGCCAGTGCCGCATTAGAATGGTGCAGCTAAGTACAGCTCCAGTGCTGCGTTGGAACGGTGCAGCTAAGTACAGATCCCGTGCCGCGTTGGAACGGTGCAGCTAAGTACAGCTCCAGTGCTGCGTTGGAATGGTGCAGCTAAGTACAGCTCCAGTGCCACATTGGAACAGTGCCGATAAGTACAGCTCCAGTGCCACGTTGGAACAGTACAGCTAAGTACAGCGCCAGTGCCACATTGGAACAGTGCAGCTAAGAACAGCAGCAGTGCCGCGTTGGAACGGTGCAGCTAAGTACAGCTCCAGTGCCACGTTGGAACAGTACAGCTAAGTACAGCGCCAGTGCCACATTGGAACAGTGCAGCTAAGAACAGCAGCAGTGCCAAGTTGGAACGGTGTAGTTAAGTACAGCGCTAGTGACGTGTTGGAACAGAGCAGCTAAGTACAGCTCCAGTGCAGCATTGGAACAGTGCAGATAAGTACAGCGCCAGTGCCACGTTGGAAAGGTGCAGCTAAGTACAGCTCCAGTGCCACGTTGGAAAGGTGCAGCTAAGTACAGCTCCAGTGCCGCGTTGGAACAGTGCAGATAAGTATAGCTCCAGTGCCACGTTGGAACGGTGCAGCTAAGTACAGCTCCAGTGCAGCGTTGGAACGATGCAGCTAAGTACAGCGCCAGTGCCACGTTGGAAAGGTGCAGCTAAGTACAGCTCCAGTGCCGCGTTGGAACAGTGCAGATAAGTACAGCTCCAGTGCCACGTTGGAACGGTTCAGCTAAGTACAGCTGCAGTGCTGCGTTGGAACGGTGCAGCTAAGTACAGCTCTAGTGCCGCGTTGAAACGGTGCAGATAAGTAAAGCTCCAGTTCCGCGTTGGAACGGTGCAGCTAAGTGCAGCACAGGTGCCGCATTGGAACGGTGCAGCTAAGTACAGCACAAGTGCCACGTTGGAACGGTGCAGCTAAGTACAGCTCCAGTGTCACGTCGGAACGGTGCAGCTAAGGACAGCTCCAGTGCCGCGTTGGAACGGTGCAGCTAAGTACAGCTCCAGTGCCGCGTTGGAACGGTGCTGCTAAGTACAGCGTCAGTGCCGCGTTGGAACGGTGCAGCTAAGTACAGCTCCAGTGCCGCATTGTAACGGTGCAGCTAAGTACAGCTCCAGTGCCGCGTTGGAACGGTGCAGATAAGTACAGCGCCAGTGCCGCGTTGGAATGGAGCAGCTAAGTACAGTTCCAGTGCCGCATTGTAACGGTGCAGCTAAGTACAGCGCCAGTGCCGCGTTGGAACGGTGCAGCTAAATACAGCTCCAGTGCCGCATTGTAACGGTGCAGCTAAGTACAGCGCCAGTGCCGCGTTGGAATGGAGCAGCTAAGTACAGTTCCAGTGCCGCATTGTAACGGTGCAGCTAAGTACAGCGCCAGTGCCATGTTGGAACTGTGCAACTAAGTACAGCTCCAGTGCCACGTTGGTACAGAGCAGCTAAGTACAGCTCCAGTTCCACGTTGGAACGGTGCAGCTAAGTACAGCTCCAGTGCAGCGTTGGAACGATGCAGCTAAGTACAGCGCCAGTGCCATGTTGGAAAGGTGCAACTAAGTA
The DNA here is from genome assembly GCF_030144855.1 of Hypanus sabinus. NCBI lineage: Eukaryota > Metazoa > Chordata > Chondrichthyes > Myliobatiformes > Dasyatidae > Hypanus > Hypanus sabinus. Next base: position 48,305,136 of record NC_082721.1, read on the forward strand.
CAGCTCCAGTGCCACGTTGGCACAGAGCAGCTAAGTACAGCTCCAGTGCTGCGTTGGAACAGTACAGCTAAGTACAGCGCCAGTGCCACATTGGAACAGTGCAGCTAAGAACAGCAGCAGTGCCGCGTTGGAACGGTGCAGCTAAGTACAGCTCCAGTGCCACGTTGGAACAGTACAGCTAAGTACAGCGCCAGTGCCACATTGGAACAGTGCAGCTAAGAACAGCAGCAGTGCCAAGTTGGAACGGTGTAGTTAAGTACAGCGCTAGTGACGTGTTGGAACAGAGCAGCTAAGTACAGCTCCAGTGCAGCATTGGAACAGTGCAGATAAGTACAGCGCCAGTGCCACGTTGGAAAGGTGCAGCTAAGTACAGCTCCAGTGCCACGTTGGAAAGGTGCAGCTAAGTACAGCTCCAGTGCCGCGTTGGAACAGTGCAGATAAGTATAGCTCCAGTGCCACGTTGGAACGGTGCAGCTAAGTACAGCTCCAGTGCAGCGTTGGAACGATGCAGCTAAGTACAGCGCCAGTGCCACGTTGGAAAGGTGCAGCTAAGTACAGCTCCAGTGCCGCGTTGGAACAGTGCAGATAAGTACAGCTCCAGTGCCACGTTGGAACGGTTCAGCTAAGTACAGCTGCAGTGCTGCGTTGGAACGGTGCAGCTAAGTACAGCTCTAGTGCCGCGTTGAAACGGTGCAGATAAGTAAAGCTCCAGTTCCGCGTTGGAACGGTGCAGCTAAGTGCAGCACAGGTGCCGCATTGGAACGGTGCAGCTAAGTACAGCACAAGTGCCACGTTGGAACGGTGCAGCTAAGTACAGCTCCAGTGTCACGTCGGAACGGTGCAGCTAAGGACAGCTCCAGTGCCGCGTTGGAACGGTGCAGCTAAGTACAGCTCCAGTGCCGCGTTGGAACGGTGCTGCTAAGTACAGCGTCAGTGCCGCGTTGGAACGGTGCAGCTAAGTACAGCTCCAGTGCCGCATTGTAACGGTGCAGCTAAGTACAGCTCCAGTGCCGCGTTGGAACGGTGCAGATAAGTACAGCGCCAGTGCCGCGTTGGAATGGAGCAGCTAAGTACAGTTCCAGTGCCGCATTGTAACGGTGCAGCTAAGTACAGCGCCAGTGCCATGTTGGAACTGTGCAACTAAGTACAGCTCCAGTGCCACGTTGGTACAGAGCAGCTAAGTACAGCTCCAGTTCCACGTTGGAACGGTGCAGCTAAGTACAGCTCCAGTGCAGCGTTGGAACGATGCAGCTAAGTACAGCGCCAGTGCCATGTTGGAAAGGTGCAACTAAGTACAGCTCCAGTGCCACGTTGGCACAGAGCAGCTAAGTACAGCTCCAGTGCTGCGTTGGAACAGTACAGCTAAGTACAGCGCCAGTGCCACATTGGAACAGTGCAGCTAAGAACAGCAGCAGTGCCGCGTTGGAACGGTGCAGCTAAGTACAGCTCCAGTGCCACGTTGGAACAGTGCAGCTAAGAACAGCAGCAGTGCCAAGTTGGAACGGTGTAGTTAAGTACAGCGCTAGTGACGTGTTGGAACAGAGCAGCTAAGTACAGCTCCAGTGCCACATTGGAACGGTTCAGCTAAGTACAGCACCAGTGCCACATTGGAACAGTGCAGCTAAGAACAGCAGCAGTGCCAAGTTGGAACGGTGTAGTTAAGTACAGCGCTAGTGACGTGTTGGAACAGAGCAGCTAAGTACAGCTCCAGTGCAGCATTGGAACAGTGCAGATAAGTACAGCGCCAGTGCAACGTTGGAAAGGTGCAGCTAAGTACAGCTCCAGTGCCACGTTGGAAAGGTGCAGCTAAGTACAGCTCCAGTGCCGCGTTGGAACAGTGCAGATAAGTATAGCTCCAGTGCCACGTTGGAACGGTGCAGCTAAGTACAGCTCCAGTGCAGCGTTGGAACGATGCAGCTAAGTACAGCGCCAGTGCCACGTTGGAAAGGTGCAGCTAAGTACAGCTCCAGTGCCGCGTTGGAACAGTGCAGATAAGTACAGCTCCAGTGCCACGTTGGAACGGTGCAGCTAAGTACAGCTCCAGTGCCGCGTTGGAACAGTGCAGATAAGTATAGCTGCAGTGCCACGTTGGAACGGTGCAGCTAAGTACAGCTCCAGTGCAGCGTTGGAACGATGCAGCTAAGTACAGCGCCAGTGCCACGTTGGAAAGGTGCAGCTAAGTACAGCTGCAGTGCCGCGTTGGAACAGTGCAGATAAGTACAGCTCCGGTGCCACGTTGGAACGGTTCAGCTAAGTACAGCTCCAGTGCTGCGTTGGAACGGTGCAGCTAAGTACAGCTCTAGTGCCGCGTTGAAACGGTGCAGATAAGTACAGCTCCAGTTCCGCGTTGGAACGGTGCAGCTAAGTACAGCTCCAGTGCTGCGTTGGTACAGTACAGCTAAGTACAGCTCTAGTGCCGCGTTGGAACGGTGCAGCTAAGTACAGCTCCAGTGCCACGTTGGAACGGTGCATCTAAGTACAGCTCCAGTGCCGCGTAGGAACGGTGCAGCTAAGTACAGCTCCAGTGCCGCGTTGGAACTGTGCAGCTAAGTACAGCGCCAGTGCCGCGTTGGAACGGTACAGCTAAGTACAGCTCCAGTGCCGCGTTGGAACGGTGCAGCTAAGTACAGCTCCAGTGCCACGTTGGAACAGTGCAGCTAAGTACAGCTCCAGTGCCGCGTTGGAACAGTGCAGCTAAGTACAGCTCCAGTGCCAAGTTGGAACAGTGCAGCTAAGTACAGCTCCAGTGCCGCGTTGGAACAGTGCAGCTAAGTACAGCTCCAGTGCAGCGTTTGAACGGTGCAGCAAAGTACAGCGCCAGTGCCGCATTAGAATGGTGCAGCTAAGTACAGCTCCAGTGCTGCGTTGGAACGGTGCAGCTAAGTACAGATCCCGTGCCGCGTTGGAACGGTGCAGCTAAGTACAGCTCCAGTGCTGCGTTGGAATGGTGCAGCTAAGTACAGCTCCAGTGCCACATTGGAACAGTGCCGATAAGTACAGCTCCAGTGCCACGTTTGAACAGTACAGCTAAGTACAGCGCCAGTGCCACATTGGAACAGTGCAGCTAAGAACAGCAGCAGTGCCGCGTTGGAACGGTGCAGCTAAGTACAGCTCCAGTGCCACGTTGGAACAGTACAGCTAAGTACAGCGCCAGTGCCACATTGGAACAGTGCAGCTAAGAACAGCAGCAGTGCCAAGTTGGAACGGTGTAGTTAAGTACAGCGCTAGTGACGTGTTGGAACAGAGCAGCTAAGTACAGCTCCAGTGCAGCATTGGAGCAGTGCAGATAAGTACAGCGCCAGTGCCACGTTGGAAAGGTGCAGCTAAGTACAGCTCCAGTGCCACGTTGGAAAGGTGCAGCTAAGTACAGCTCCAGTGCCGCGTTGGAACAGTGCAGATAAGTATAGCTCCAGTGCCACGTTGGAACGGTGCAGCTAAGTACAGCTCCAGTGCAGCGTTGGAACGATGCAGCTAAGTACAGCGCCAGTGCCACGTTGGAAAGGTGCAGCTAAGTACAGCTCCAGTGCCGCGTTGGAACAGTGCAGATAAGTACAGCTCCAGTGCCACGTTGGAACGGTTCAGCTAAGTACAGCTGCAGTGCTGCGTTGGAACGGTGCAGCTAAGTACAGCTCTAGTGCCGCGTTGAAACGGTGCAGATAAGTAAAGCTCCAGTTCCGCGTTGGAACGGTGAAGCTAAGTGCAGCACAGGTGCCGCATTGGAACGGTGCAGCTAAGTACAGCACAAGTGCCACGTTGGAACGGTGCAGCTAAGTACAGCTCCAGTGTCACGTCGGAACGGTGCAGCTAAGGACAGCTCCAGTGCCGCGTTGGAACGGTGCAGCTAAGTACAGCTCCAGTGCCGCGTTGGAACGGTGCTGCTAAGTACAGCGTCAGTGCCGCGTTGGAACGGTGCAGCTAAGTACAGCTCCAGTGCCGCATTGTAACGGTGCAGCTAAGTACAGCTCCAGTGCCGCGTTGGAACGGTGCAGATAAGTACAGCGCCAGTGCCGCGTTGGAATGGAGCAGCTAAGTACAGTTCCAGTGCCGCATTGTAACGGTGCAGCTAAGTACAGCGCCAGTGCCGCGTTGGAACGGTGCAGCTAAGTACAGCTCCAGTGCCGCATTGTAACGGTGCAGCTAAGTACAGCGCCAGTGCCGCGTTGGAATGGAGCAGCTAAGTACAGTTCCAGTGCCGCATTGTAACGGTGCAGCTAAGTAGAGCGCCAGTGCCATGTTGGAACTGTGCAACTAAGTACAGCTCCAGTGCCACGTTGGTACAGAGCAGCTAAGTACAGCTCCAGTTCCACGTTGGAACGGTGCAGCTAAGTACAGCTCCAGTGCCACGTTGGCACAGAGCAGCTAAGTACAGCTCCAGTGCTGCGTTGGAACAGAGCAGCTAAGTACAGCTCCAGTGCCATGTTGGAAAGGTGCAACTAAGTACAGCTCCAGTGCCACGTTGGCACAGAGCAGCTAAGTACAGCTCCAGTGCTGCGTTGGAACAGTACAGCTAAGTACAGCGCCAGTGCCACATTGGAACAGTGCAGCTAAGAACAGCAGCAGTGCCGCGTTGGAACGGTGCAGCTAAGTACAGCTCCAGTGCCACGTTGGAACAGTACAGCTAAGTACAGCGCCAGTGCCACATTGGAACAGTGCAGCTAAGAACAGCAGCAGTGCCAAGTTGGAACGGTGTAGTTAAGTACAGCGCTAGTGACGTGTTGGAACAGAGCAGCTAAGTACAGCTCCAGTGCAGCATTGGAACAGTGCAGATAAGTACAGCGCCAGTGCCACGTTGGAAAGGTGCAGCTAAGTACAACTCCAGTGCCACGTTGGAAAGGTGCAGCTAAGTACAGCTCCAGTGCCGCATTGTAACGGTGCAGCTAAGTACAGCGCCAGTGCCGCGTTGGAATGGAGCAGCTAAGTACAGTTCCAGTGCCGCATTGTAACGGTGCAGCTAAGTACAGCGCCAGTGCCATGTTGGAACTGTGCAACTAAGTACAGCTCCAGTGCCACGTTGGTACAGAGCAGCTAAGTACAGCTCCAGTTCCACGTTGGAACGGTGCAGCTAAGTACAGCTCCAGTGCAGCGTTGGAACGATGCAGCTAAGTACAGCGCCAGTGACGTGTTGGAACAGAGCAGCTAAGTACAGCTCCAGTGCAGCATTGGAACAGTGCAGATAAGTACAGCGCCAGTGCCACGTTGGAAAGGTGCAACTAAGTACAGCTCCAGTGCCACGTTGGCACAGAGCAGCTAAGTACAGCTCCAGTGCTGCGTTGGAACAGTACAGCTAAGTACAGCGCCAGTGCCACATTGGAACAGTGCAGCTAAGAACAGCAGCAGTGCCGCGTTGGAACGGTGCAGCTAAGTACAGCTCCAGTGCCACGTTGGAACAGTACAGCTAAGTACAGCGCCAGTGCCACATTGGAACAGTGCAGCTAAGAACAGCAGCAGTGCCAAGTTGGAACGGTGTAGTTAAGTACAGCGCTAGTGACGTGTTGGAACAGAGCAGCTAAGTACAGCTCCAGTGCAGCATTGGAACAGTGCAGATAAGTACAGCGCCAGTGCCACGTTGGAAAGGTGCAGCTAAGTACAACTCCAGTGCCACGTTGGAAAGGTGCAGCTAAGTACAGCTCCAGTGCCGCGTTGGAACAGTGCAGATAAGTATAGCTCCAGTGCCACGTTGGAACGGTGCAGCTAAGTACAGCTCCAGTGCAGCGTTGGAACGATGCAGCTAAGTACAGCGCCAGTGCCACGTTGGAAAGGTGCAGCTAAGTACAGCTCCAGTGCCGCGTTGGAACAGTGCAGATAAGTACAGCTCCAGTGCCACGTTGGAACGGTTCAGCTAAGTACAGCTGCAGTGCTGCGTTGGAACGGTGCAGCTAAGTACAGCTCTAGTGCCGCGTTGAAACGGTGCAGATAAGTAAAGCTCCAGTTCCGCGTTGGAACGGTGCAGCTAAGTGCAGCACAGGTGCCGCATTGGAACGGTGCAGCTAAGTACAGCACAAGTGCCACGTTGGAACGGTGCAGCTAAGTACAGCTCCAGTGTCACGTCGGAACGGTGCAGCTAAGGACAGCTCCAGTGCCGCGTTGGAACGGTGCAGCTAAGTACAGCTCCAGTGCCGCGTTGGAACGGTGCTGCTAAGTACAGCGTCAGTGCCGCGTTGGAACGGTGCAGCTAAGTACAGCTCCAGTGCCGCATTGTAACGGTGCAGCTAAGTACAGCTCCAGTGCCGCGTTGGAACGGTGCAGATAAGTACAGCGCCAGTGCCGCGTTGGAATGGAGCAGCTAAGTACAGTTCCAGTGCCGCATTGTAACGGTGCAGCTAAGTACAGCGCCAGTGCCATGTTGGAACTGTGCAACTAAGTACAGCTCCAGTGCCACGTTGGTACAGAGCAGCTAAGTACAGCTCCAGTTCCACGTTGGAACGGTGCAGCTAAGTACAGCTCCAGTGCAGCGTTGGAACGATGCAGCTAAGTACAGCGCCAGTGCCATGTTGGAAAGGTGCAACTAAGTACAGCTCCAGTGCCACGTTGGCACAGAGCAGCTAAGTACAGCTCCAGTGCTGCGTTGGAACAGTACAGCTAAGTACAGCGCCAGTGCCACATTGGAACAGTGCAGCTAAGAACAGCAGCAGTGCCGCGTTGGAACGGTGCAGCTAAGTACAGCTCCAGTGCCACGTTGGAACAGTGCAGCTAAGAACAGCAGCAGTGCCAAGTTGGAACGGTGTAGTTAAGTACAGCGCTAGTGACGTGTTGGAACAGAGCAGCTAAGTACAGCTCCAGTGCCACATTGGAACGGTTCAGCTAAGTACAGCACCAGTGCCACATTGGAACAGTGCAGCTAAGAACAGCAGCAGTGCCAAGTTGGAACGGTGCAGCTAAGTACAGCGCTAGTGACGTGTTGGAACATAGCAGCTAAGTACAGCTCCAGTGCAGCATTGGAACAGTGCAGATAAGTACAGCGCCAGTGCCACGTTGGAAAGGTGCAGCTAAGTACAGCTCCAGTGCCACGTTGGAAAGGTGCAGCTAAGTACAGCTCCAGTGCCGCGTTGGAACAGTGCAGATAAGTATAGCTCCAGTGCCACGTTGGAACGGTGCAGCTAAGTACAGCTCCAGTGCAGCGTTGGAACGATGCAGCTAAGTACAGCGCCAGTGCCACGTTGGAAAGGTGCAGCTAAGTACAGCTCCAGTGCCGCGTTGGAACAGTGCAGATAAGTACAGCTCCAGTGCCACGTTGGAACGGTTCAGCTAAGTACAGCTGCAGTGCTGCGTTGGAACGGTGCAGCTAAGTACAGCTCTAGTGCCGCGTTGAAACGGTGCAGATAAGTAAAGCTCCAGTTCCGCGTTGGAACGGTGCAGCTAAGTGCAGCACAGGTGCCGCATTGGAACGGTGCAGCTAAGTACAGCACAAGTGCCACGTTGGAACGGTGCAGCTAAGTACAGCTCCAGTGTCACGTCGGAACGGTGCAGCTAAGGATAGCTCCAGTGCCGCGTTGGAACGGTGCAGCTAAGTACAGCTCCAGTGCCGCGTTGGAACGGTGCTGCTAAGTACAGCGTCAGTGCCGCGTTGGAACGGTGCAGCTAAGTACAGCTCCAGTGCCGCATTGTAACGGTGCAGCTAAGTACAGCTCCAGTGCCGCGTTGGAACGGTGCAGATAAGTACAGCGCCAGTGCCGCGTTGGAATGGAGCAGCTAAGTGCAGTTCCAGTGCCGCATTGTAACGGTGCAGCTAAGTACAGCGCCAGTGCCGCGTTGGAACGGTGCAGCTAAGTACAGCTCCAGTGCCGCATTGTAACGGTGCAGCTAAGTACAGCGCCAGTGCCGCGTTGGAATGGAGCAGCTAAGTACAGTTCCAGTGCCGCATTGTAACGGTGCAGCTAAGTAGAGCGCCAGTGCCATGTTGGAACTGTGCAACTAAGTACAGCTCCAGTGCCACGTTGGTACAGAGCAGCTAAGTACAGCTCCAGTTCCACGTTGGAACGGTGCAGCTAAGTACAGCTCCAGTGCAGCGTTGGAACGATGCAGCTAAGTACAGCGCCAGTGCCATGTTGGAAAGGTGCAACTAAGTACAGCTCCAGTGCCACGTTGGCACAGAGCAGCTAAGTACAGCTCTAGTGACGCGTTGAAACGGTGCAGATAAGTACAGCTCCAGTTCCGCGTTGGAACGGTGCAGCTAAGTACAGCTCCAGTGCCGCGTTGGTACAGTACAGCTAAGTACAGCTCCTCAGCCGCGTTGGAACGGTGCAGCTAAGTACAGCTCCAGTGCCACGTTGGAACGGTGCAGCTAAGTACAGCGCCAGTGCCGCGTTGGAACGGTACAGCTAAGTACAGCTCCAGTGCCGCGTTGGAACAGTGCAGCTAAGTACAGCTCCAGTGCCGCGTTGGAACAGTGCAGCTAAGTACAGCTCCAGTGCCGCGTTGGAACGGTACAGCTAAGTACAGCTCCAGTGCCGCGTTGGAACAGTGCAGCTAAGTACAGCTCCAGTGCCGCGTTGGAACGGTACAGCTAAGTACAGCTCCAGTGCCGCGTTGGAACAGTGCAGCTAAGTACAGCTCCAGTGCCGCGTTGGAACGGTACAGCTAAGTACAGCTCCAGTGCCACATTGGAACAGTACAGCTAAGTACAGCGCCAGTGCCACATTGGAACAGTGCAGCTAAGAACAGCAGCAGTGCCGCGTTGGAACGGTGCAGTTAAGTACAGCGCTAGTGCCGTGTTGGAACAGAGCAGCTAAGTACAGCTGCAGTGCCACGTTGGAACGGTTCAGCTAAGTACAGCACCAGTGCTGCGTTGGAACGGTGCAGCTAAGTACAGCTGCAGTGCCACGTTGGAACGGTGCAACTAAGTACAGCTCCAGTGCTGCGTTGGAACGGTGCAGCTAAGTACAGCTCCAGTTCCACGTTGGAACGGTGCAGCTAAGTACAGCTCCAGTGCAGCATTGGAACGATGCAGCTAAGTACAGCGCCAGTGCCACGTTGGAAAGGTGCAGCTAAGTACAGCTCCAGTGCCGCGTTGGAACAGTGCAGATAAGTATAGCTCCAGTGCCACGTTGGAACGGTGCAGCTAAGTACAGCTCCAGTGCAGCGTTGGAACGATGCAGCTAAGTACAGCGCCAGTGCCACGTTGGAAAGGTGCAGCTAAGTACAGCTGCAGTGCTGCGTTGGAACGGTGCAGCTAAGTACAGCTCTAGTGCCGCGTTGAAACGGTGCAGATAAGTAAAGCTCCAGTTCCGCGTTGGAACGGTGCAGCTAAGTACAGCTCCAGTGCCGCGTTGGAACAGTGCAGCTAAGTGCAGCGCAGGTGCCGCATTGGAACGGTGCAGCTAAGTACAGCACAAGTGCCACGTTGGAACGGTGCAGCTAAGTACAGCTCCAGTGCCGCGTTGGAACGGTGCAGCTAAGTACAGCTCCAGTGCCGCGTTGGAACGGTGCTGCTAAGTACAGCGTCAGTGCCGCGTTGGAACGGTGCAGCTAAGTACAGCTCCAGTGCCGCATTGTAACGGTGCAGCTAAGTACAGCGCCAGTGCCGCGTTGGAATGGAGCAGCTAAGTACAGTTCCAGTGCCGCATTGTAACGGTGCAGCTAAGTACAGCTCCAGTGTCGCGTTGGAACTGTGCAACTAAGTACAGCTCCAGGGCCGCTTTGGAACGGTGCAGCTAAGTACAGCTCCAGTGCCACGTTGGAATGGAGCAGCTAAGTACAGCTCCAGTGCAGCGTTGGAACGATGCAGCTAAGTACAGCGCCAGTGCCATGTTGGAAAGGTGCAACTAAGTACAGCTCCAGTGCCACGTTGGCACAGAGCAGCTAAGTACAGCTCCAGTGCAGCGTTGGAACGATGCAGCTAAGTACAGCGCCAGTGCCACGTTGGAAAGGTGCAGCTAAGCACAGCTCCAGTGCCGCGTTGGAACAGTGCAGATAAGTACAGCTCCAGTGCCACGTTGGAACAGTGCAGCTAAGTACAGCTCCAGTGCAGCGTTGGAACGATGCAGCTAAGTACAGCTCTAGTGACGCGTTGAAACGGTGCAGATAAGTACAGCTCCAGTTCCGCGTTGGAACGGTGCAGCTAAGTACAGCTCCAGTGCCGCGTTGGTACAGTACAGCTAAGTACAGCTTCAGTGCCGCGTTGGAACGGTGCAGCTAAGTACAGCTCCAGTGCCACGTTGGAACGGTGCAGCTAAGTACAGCTCCAGTGCCGCGTAGGAACGGTGCAGCTAAGTACAGCGCCAGTGCCGCGTTGGAACTGTGCAGCTAAGTACAGCGCCAGTGCCGCGTTGGAACGGTACAGCTAAGTACAGCTCCAGTGCCGCGTTGGAACAGTGCAGCTAAGTACAGCTCCAGTGCCGCGTTGGAACGGTACAGCTAAGTACAGCTCCAGTGCCGCGTTGGAACGGTGCAGCTAAGTACAGCTCCAGTGCTGCGTTGGAATGGTGCAGCTAAGTACAGCTCCAGTGCCACATTGGAACAGTACAGCTAAGTACAGCGCCAGTGCCACATTGTAACAGTGCAGCTAAGAACAGCAGCAGTGCCGAGTTGGAACGGTGCAGTTAAGTACAGCGCTAGTGCCGTGTTGGAACAGAGCAGCTAAGTACAGCTCCAGTGCCACGTTGGAACGGTTCAGCTAAGTACAGCACCAGTGCCACGTTGGAACGGTGCAACTAAGTACAGCTACAGTGCTGCGTTGGAACGGTGCAGCTAAGTACAGCTCCAGTGCCACGTTGGCACAGAGCAGCTAAGTACAGCTCCAGTGCAGCGTTGGAACAGTGCAGCTAAGTACAGCACCAGTGCCACGTTGGAACGGTGCAGCTAAGTACAGCTCCAGTGCAGCGTTGGAACGATGCAGCTAAGTACAGCTCCAGTGCCGCGTTGGAACGGTGCAGATAAGTAAAGCTCCAGTTCCGCGTTGGAACGGTGCAGCTAAGTGCAGCACAGGTGCCGCATTGGAACGGTGCAGCTAAGTACAGCACAAGTGCCACGTTGGAACGGTGCAGCTAAGTACAGCTCCAGTGTCACGTCGGAACGGTGCAGCTAAGGACAGCTCCAGTGCCGCGTTGGAACGGTGCAGCTAAGTACAGCTCCAGTGCCGCGTTGGAACGGTGCTGCTAAGTACAGCGTCAGTGCCGCGTTGGAACGGTGCAGCTAAGTACAGATCCCGTGCCGCGTTGGAACGGTGCAGCTAAGTACAGCTCCAGTGCTGCGTTGGAATGGTGCAGCTAAGTACAGCTCCAGTGCCACATTGGAACAGTGCCGATAAGTACAGCTCCAGTGCCACGTTTGAACAGTACAGCTAAGTACAGCGCCAGTGCCACATTGGAACAGTGCAGCTAAGAACAGCAGCAGTGCCGCGTTGGAACGGTGCAGCTAAGTACAGCTCCAGTGCCACGTTGGAACAGTACAGCTAAGTACAGCGCCAGTGCCACATTGGAACAGTGCAGCTAAGAACAGCAGCAGTGCCAAGTTGGAACGGTGTAGTTAAGTACAGCGCTAGTGACGTGTTGGAACAGAGCAGCTAAGTACAGCTCCAGTGCAGCATTGGAGCAGTGCAGATAAGTACAGCGCCAGTGCCACGTTGGAAAGGTGCAGCTAAGTACAGCTCCAGTGCCACGTTGGAAAGGTGCAGCTAAGTACAGCTCCAGTGCCGCGTTGGAACAGTGCAGATAAGTATAGCTCCAGTGCCACGTTGGAACGGTGCAGCTAAGTACAGCTCCAGTGCAGCGTTGGAACGATGCAGCTAAGTACAGCGCCAGTGCCACGTTGGAAAGGTGCAGCTAAGTACAGCTCCAGTGCCGCGTTGGAACAGTGCAGATAAGTACAGCTCCAGTGCCACGTTGGAACGGTTCAGCTAAGTACAGCTGCAGTGCTGCGTTGGAACGGTGCAGCTAAGTACAGCTCTAGTGCCGCGTTGAAACGGTGCAGATAAGTAAAGCTCCAGTTCCGCGTTGGAACGGTGAAGCTAAGTGCAGCACAGGTGCCGCATTGGAACGGTGCAGCTAAGTACAGCACAAGTGCCACGTTGGAACGGTGCAGCTAAGTACAGCTCCAGTGTCACGTCGGAACGGTGCAGCTAAGGACAGCTCCAGTGCCGCGTTGGAACGGTGCAGCTAAGTACAGCTCCAGTGCCGCGTTGGAACGGTGCTGCTAAGTACAGCGTCAGTGCCGCGTTGGAACGGTGCAGCTAAGTACAGCTCCAGTGCCGCATTGTAACGGTGCAGCTAAGTACAGCTCCAGTGCCGCGTTGGAACGGTGCAGATAAGTACAGCGCCAGTGCCGCGTTGGAATGGAGCAGCTAAGTACAGTTCCAGTGCCGCATTGTAACGGTGCAGCTAAGTACAGCGCCAGTGCCGCGTTGGAACGGTGCAGCTAAGTACAGCTCCAGTGCCGCATTGTAACGGTGCAGCTAAGTACAGCGCCAGTGCCGCGTTGGAATGGAGCAGCTAAGTACAGTTCCAGTGCCGCATTGTAACGGTGCAGCTAAGTAGAGCGCCAGTGCCATGTTGGAACTGTGCAACTAAGTACAGCTCCAGTGCCACGTTGGTACAGAGCAGCTAAGTACAGCTCCAGTTCCACGTTGGAACGGTGCAGCTAAGTACAGCTCCAGTGCAGCGTTGGAACGATGCAGCTAAGTACAGCGCCAGTGCCATGTTGGAAAGGTGCAACTAAGTACAGCTCCAGTGCCACGTTGGCACAGAGCAGCTAAGTACAGCTCCAGTGCTGCGTTGGAACAGTACAGCTAAGTACAGCGCCAGTGCCACATTGGAACAGTGCAGCTAAGAACAGCAGCAGTGCCGCGTTGGAACGGTGCAGCTAAGTACAGCTCCAGTGCCACGTTGGAACAGTGCAGCTAAGAACAGCAGCAGTGCCAAGTTGGAACGGTGTAGTTAAGTACAGCGCTAGTGACGTGTTGGAACAGAGCAGCTAAGTACAGCTCCAGTGCAGCATTGGAACAGTGCAGATAAGTACAGCGCCAGTGCCACGTTGGAAAGGTGCAGCTAAGTACAACTCCAGTGCCACGTTGGAAAGGTGCAGCTAAGTACAGCTCCAGTGCCGCATTGTAACGGTGCAGCTAAGTACAGCGCCAGTGCCGCGTTGGAATGGAGCAGCTAAGTACAGTTCCAGTGCCGCATTGTAACGGTGCAGCTAAGTACAGCGCCAGTGCCATGTTGGAACTGTGCAACTAAGTACAGCTCCAGTGCCACGTTGGTACAGAGCAGCTAAGTACAGCTCCAGTTCCACGTTGGAACGGTGCAGCTAAGTACAGCTCCAGTGCAGCGTTGGAACGATGCAGCTAAGTACAGCGCCAGTGCCATGTTGGAAAGGTGCAACTAAGTACAGCTCCAGTGCCACGTTGGCACAGAGCAGCTAAGTACAGCTCCAGTGCTGCGTTGGAACAGTACAGCTAAGTACAGCGCCAGTGCCACATTGGAACAGTGCAGCTAAGAACAGCAGCAGTGCCGCGTTGGAACGGTGCAGCTAAGTACAGCTCCAGTGCCACGTTGGAACAGTACAGCTAAGTACAGCGCCAGTGCCACATTGGAACAGTGCAGCTAAGAACAGCAGCAGTGCCAAGTTGGAACGGTGTAGTTAAGTACAGCGCTAGTGACGTGTTGGAACAGAGCAGCTAAGTACAGCTCCAGTGCAGCATTGGAACAGTGCAGATAAGTACAGCGCCTGTGCCACGTTGGAAAGGTGCAGCTAAGTACAACTCCAGTGCCACGTTGGAAAGGTGCAGCTAAGTACAGCTCCAGTGCCGCGTTGGAACAGTGCAGATAAGTATAGCTCCAGTGCCACGTTGGAACGGTGCAGCTAAGTACAGCTCCAGTGCAGCGTTGGAACGATGCAGCTAAGTACAGCGCCAGTGCCACGTTGGAAAGGTGCAGCTAAGTACAGCTCCAGTGCCGCGTTGGAACAGTGCAGATAAGTACAGCTCCAGTGCCACGTTGGAACGGTTCAGCTAAGTACAGCTGCAGTGCTGCGTTGGAACGGTGCAGCTAAGTACAGCTCTAGTGCCGCGTTGAAACGGTGCAGATAAGTAAAGCTCCAGTTCCGCGTTGGAACGGTGCAGCTAAGTGCAGCACAGGTGCCGCATTGGAACGGTGCAGCTAAGTACAGCACAAGTGCCACGTTGGAACGGTGCAGCTAAGTACAGCTCCAGTGTCACGTCGGAACGGTGCAGCTAAGGACAGCTCCAGTGCCGCGTTGGAACGGTGCAGCTAAGTACAGCTCCAGTGCCGCGTTGGAACGGTGCTGCTAAGTACAGCGTCAGTGCCGCGTTGGAACGGTGCAGCTAAGTACAGCTCCAGTGCCGCATTGTAACGGTGCAGCTAAGTACAGCTCCAGTGCCGCGTTGGAACGGTGCAGATAAGTACAGCGCCAGTGCCGCGTTGGAATGGAGCAGCTAAGTACAGTTCCAGTGCCGCATTGTAACGGTGCAGCTAAGTACAGCGCCAGTGCCATGTTGGAACTGTGCAACTAAGTACAGCTCCAGTGCCACGTTGGTACAGAGCAGCTAAGTACAGCTCCAGTTCCACGTTGGAACGGTGCAGCTAAGTACAGCTCCAGTGCAGCGTTGGAACGATGCAGCTAAGTACAGCGCCAGTGCCATGTTGGAAAGGTGCAACTAAGTACAGCTCCAGTGCCACGTTGGCACAGAGCAGCTAAGTACAGCTCCAGTGCTGCGTTGGAACAGTACAGCTAAGTACAGCGCCAGTGCCACATTGGAACAGTGCAGCTAAGAACAGCAGCAGTGCCGCGTTGGAACGGTGCAGCTAAGTACAGCTCCAGTGCCACGTTGGAACAGTGCAGCTAAGAACAGCAGCAGTGCCAAGTTGGAACGGTGTAGTTAAGTACAGCGCTAGTGACGTGTTGGAACAGAGCAGCTAAGTACAGCTCCAGTGCCACATTGGAACGGTTCAGCTAAGTACAGCACCAGTGCCACATTGGAACAGTGCAGCTAAGAACAGCAGCAGTGCCAAGTTGGAACGGTGTAGTTAAGTACAGCGCTAGTGACGTGTTGGAACAGAGCAGCTAAGTACAGCTCCAGTGCAGCATTGGAACAGTGCAGATAAGTACAGCTCCAGTGCCACGTTGGAAAGGTGCAGCTAAGTACAGCTCCAGTGCCACGTTGGAAAGGTGCAGCTAAGTACAGCTCCAGTGCCGCGTTGGAACAGTGCAGATAAGTATAGCTCCAGTGCCACGTTGGAACGGTGCAGCTAAGTACAGCTCCAGTGCAGCGTTGGAACGATGCAGCTAAGTACAGCGCCAGTGCCACGTTGGAAAGGTGCAGCTAAGTACAGCTCCAGTGCCGCGTTGGAACAGTGCAGATAAGTACAGCTCCAGTGCCACGTTGGAACGGTTCAGCTAAGTACAGCTGCAGTGCTGCGTTGGAACGGTGCAGCTAAGTACAGCTCTAGTGCCGCGTTGAAACGGTGCAGATAAGTAAAGCTCCAGTTCCGCGTTGGAACGGTGCAGCTAAGTGCAGCACAGGTGCCGCATTGGAACGGTGCAGCTAAGTACAGCACAAGTGCCACGTTGGAACGGTGCAGCTAAGTACAGCTCCAGTGTCACGTCGGAACGGTGCAGCTAAGGACAGCTCCAGTGCCGCGTTGGAACGGTGCAGCTAAGTACAGCTCCAGTGCCGCGTTGGAACGGTGCTGCTAAGTACAGCGTCAGTGCCGCGTTGGAACGGTGCAGCTAAGTACAGCTCCAGTGCCGCATTGTAACGGTGCAGCTAAGTACAGCTCCAGTGCCGCGTTGGAACGGTGCAGATAAGTACAGCGCCAGTGCCGCGTTGGAATGGAGCAGCTAAGTACAGTTCCAGTGCCGCATTGTAACGGTGCAGCTAAGTACAGCGCCAGTGCCGCGTTGGAACGGTGCAGCTAAGTACAGCTCCAGTGCCGCATTGTAACGGTGCAGCTAAGTACAGCGCCAGTGCCGCGTTGGAATGGAGCAGCTAAGTACAGTTCCAGTGCCGCATTGTAACGGTGCAGCTAAGTAGAGCGCCAGTGCCATGTTGGAACTGTGCAACTAAGTACAGCTCCAGTGCCACGTTGGTACAGAGCAGCTAAGTACAGCTCCAGTTCCACGTTGGAACGGTGCAGCTAAGTACAGCTCCAGTGCAGCGTTGGAACGATGCAGCTAAGTACAGCGCCAGTGCCATGTTGGAAAGGTGCAACTAAGTACAGCTCCAGTGCCACGTTGGCACAGAGCAGCTAAGTACAGCTCTAGTGACGCGTTGAAACGGTGCAGATAAGTACAGCTCCAGTTCCGCGTTGGAACGGTGCAGCTAAGTACAGCTCCAGTGCCGCGTTGGTACAGTACAGCTAAGTACAGCTCCACTGCCGCGTTGGAACGGTGCAGCTAAGTACAGCTCCAGTGCCACGTTGGAACGGTGCAGCTAAGTACAGCGCCAGTGCCGCGTTGGAACGGTACAGCTAAGTACAGCTCCAGTGCCGCGTTGGAACAGTGCAGCTAAGTACAGCTCCAGTGCCGCGTTGGAACAGTGCAGCTAAGTACAGCTCCAGTGCCGCGTTGGAACGGTACAGCTAAGTACAGCTCCAGTGCCGCGTTGGAACAGTGCAGCTAAGTACAGCTCCAGTGCCGCGTTGGAACGGTACAGCTAAGTACAGCTCCAGTGCCGCGTTGGAACAGTGCAGCTAAGTACAGCTCCAGTGCCGCGTTGGAACGGTACAGCTAAGTACAGCTCCAGTGCCACATTGGAACAGTACAGCTAAGTACAGCGCCAGTGCCACATTGGAACAGTGCAGCTAAGAACAGCAGCAGTGCCGCGTTGGAACGGTGCAGTTAAGTACAGCGCTAGTGCCGTGTTGGAACAGAGCAGCTAAGTACAGCTGCAGTGCCACGTTGGAACGGTTCAGCTAAGTACAGCACCAGTGCTGCGTTGGAACGGTGCAGCTAAGTACAGCTGCAGTGCCACGTTGGAACGGTGCAACTAAGTACAGCTCCAGTGCTGCGTTGGAACGGTGCAGCTAAGTACAGCTCCAGTTCCACGTTGGAACGGTGCAGCTAAGTACAGCTCCAGTGCAGCATTGGAACGATGCAGCTAAGTACAGCGCCAGTGCCACGTTGGAAAGGTGCAGCTAAGTACAGCTCCAGTGCCGCGTTGGAACAGTGCAGATAAGTATAGCTCCAGTGCCACGTTGGAACGGTGCAGCTAAGTACAGCTCCAGTGCAGCGTTGGAACGATGCAGCTAAGTACAGCGCCAGTGCCACGTTGGAAAGGTGCAGCTAAGTACAGCTGCAGTGCTGCGTTGGAACGGTGCAGCTAAGTACAGCTCTAGTGCCGCGTTGAAACGGTGCAGATAAGTAAAGCTCCAGTTCCGCGTTGGAACGGTGCAGCTAAGTACAGCTCCAGTGCCGCGTTGGAACAGTGCAGCTAAGTGCAGCGCAGGTGCCGCATTGGAACGGTGCAGCTAAGTACAGCACAAGTGCCACGTTGGAACGGTGCAGCTAAGTACAGCTCCAGTGCCGCGTTGGAACGGTGCAGCTAAGTACAGCTCCAGTGCCGCGTTGGAACGGTGCTGCTAAGTACAGCGTCAGTGCCGCGTTGGAACGGTGCAGCTAAGTACAGCTCCAGTGCCGCATTGTAACGGTGCAGCTAAGTACAGCGCCAGTGCCGCGTTGGAATGGAGCAGCTAAGTACAGTTCCAGTGCCGCATTGTAACGGTGCAGCTAAGTACAGCTCCAGTGTCGCGTTGGAACTGTGCAACTAAGTACAGCTCCAGGGCCGCTTTGGAACGGTGCAGCTAAGTACAGCTCCAGTGCCACGTTGGAATGGAGCAGCTAAGTACAGCTCCAGTGCAGCGTTGGAACGATGCAGCTAAGTACAGCGCCAGTGCCATGTTGGAAAGGTGCAACTAAGTACAGCTCCAGTGCCACGTTGGCACAGAGCAGCTAAGTACAGCTCCAGTGCAGCGTTGGAACGATGCAGCTAAGTACAGCGCCAGTGCCACGTTGGAAAGGTGCAGCTAAGCACAGCTCCAGTGCCGCGTTGGAACAGTGCAGATAAGTACAGCTCCAGTGCCACGTTGGAACAGTGCAGCTAAGTACAGCTCCAGTGCAGCGTTGGAACGATGCAGCTAAGTACAGCTCTAGTGACGCGTTGAAACGGTGCAGATAAGTACAGCTCCAGTTCCGCGTTGGAACGGTGCAGCTAAGTACAGCTCCAGTGCCGCGTTGGTACAGTACAGCTAAGTACAGCTTCAGTGCCGCGTTGGAACGGTGCAGCTAAGTACAGCTCCAGTGCCACGTTGGAACGGTGCAGCTAAGTACAGCTCCAGTGCCGCGTAGGAACGGTGCAGCTAAGTACAGCGCCAGTGCCGCGTTGGAACTGTGCAGCTAAGTACAGCGCCAGTGCCGCGTTGGAACGGTACAGCTAAGTACAGCTCCAGTGCCGCGTTGGAACAGTGCAGCTAAGTACAGCTCCAGTGCCGCGTTGGAACGGTACAGCTAAGTACAGCTCCAGTGCCGCGTTGGAACGGTGCAGCTAAGTACAGCTCCAGTGCTGCGTTGGAATGGTGCAGCTAAGTACAGCTCCAGTGCCACATTGGAACAGTACAGCTAAGTACAGCGCCAGTGCCACATTGTAACAGTGCAGCTAAGAACAGCAGCAGTGCCGAGTTGGAACGGTGCAGTTAAGTACAGCGCTAGTGCCGTGTTGGAACAGAGCAGCTAAGTACAGCTCCAGTGCCACGTTGGAACGGTTCAGCTAAGTACAGCACCAGTGCCACGTTGGAACGGTGCAACTAAGTACAGCTACAGTGCTGCGTTGGAACGGTGCAGCTAAGTACAGCTCCAGTGCCACGTTGGCACAGAGCAGCTAAGTACAGCTCCAGTGCAGCGTTGGAACAGTGCAGCTAAGTACAGCACCAGTGCCACGTTGGAACGGTGCAGCTAAGTACAGCTCCAGTGCAGCGTTGGAACGATGCAGCTAAGTACAGCTCCAGTGCCGCGTTGGAACGGTGCAGATAAGTAAAGCTCCAGTTCCGCGTTGGAACGGTGCAGCTAAGTGCAGCACAGGTGCCGCATTGGAACGGTGCAGCTAAGTACAGCACAAGTGCCACGTTGGAACGGTGCAGCTAAGTACAGCTCCAGTGTCACGTCGGAACGGTGCAGCTAAGGACAGCTCCAGTGCCGCGTTGGAACGGTGCAGCTAAGTACAGCTCCAGTGCCGCGTTGGAACGGTGCTGCTAAGTACAGCGTCAGTGCCGCGTTGGAACGGTGCAGCTAAGTACAGCTCCAGTGCCGCATTGTAACGGTGCAGCTAAGTACAGCTCCAGTGCCGCGTTGGAACGGTGCAGATAAGTACAGCGCCAGTGCCGCGTTGGAATGGAGCAGCTAAGTACAGTTCCAGTGCCGCATTGTAACGGTGCAGCTAAGTACAGCGCCAGTGCCGCGTTGGAACGGTGCAGCTAAGTACAGCTCCAGTGCCGCATTGTAACGGTGCAGCTAAGTACAGCGCCAGTGCCGCGTTGGAATGGAGCTGCTAAGTACAGTTCCAGTGCCGCATTGTAACGGTGCAGCTAAGTAGAGCGCCAGTGCCATGTTGGAACTGTGCAACTAAGTACAGCTCCAGTGCCACGTTGGTACAGAGCAGCTAAGTACAGCTCCAGTTCCACGTTGGAACGGTGCAGCTAAGTACAGCTCCAGTGCAGCGTTGGAACGATGCAGCTAAGTACAGCGCCAGTGCCATGTTGGAAAGGTGCAACTAAGTACAGCTCCAGTGCCACGTTGGCACAGAGCAGCTAAGTACAGCTCTAGTGACGCGTTGAAACGGTGCAGATAAGTACAGCTCCAGTTCCGCGTTGGAACGGTGCAGCTAAGTACAGCTCCAGTGCCGCGTTGGTACAGTACAGCTAAGTACAGCTCCACTGCCGCGTTGGAACGGTGCAGCTAAGTACAGCTCCAGTGCCACGTTGGAACGGTGCAGCTAAGTACAGCGCCAGTGCCGCGTTGGAACGGTACAGCTAAGTACAGCTCCAGTGCCGCGTTGGAACAGTGCAGCTAAGTACAGCTCCAGTGCCGCGTTGGAACAGTGCAGCTAAGTACAGCTCCAGTGCCGCGTTGGAACGGTACAGCTAAGTACAGCTCCAGTGCCGCGTTGGAACAGTGCAGCTAAGTACAGCTCCAGTGCCGCGTTGGAACGGTACAGCTAAGTACAGCTCCAGTGCCGCGTTGGAACAGTGCAGCTAAGTACAGCTCCAGTGCCGCGTTGGAACGGTACAGCTAAGTACAGCTCCAGTGCCACATTGGAACAGTACAGCTAAGTACAGCGCCAGTGCCACATTGGAACAGTGCAGCTAAGAACAGCAGCAGTGCCGCGTTGGAACGGTGCAGTTAAGTACAGCGCTAGTGCCGTGTTGGAAAAGAGCAGCTAAGTACAGCTGCAGTGCCACGTTGGAACGGTTCAGCTAAGTACAGCACCAGTGCTGCGTTGGAACGGTGCAGCTAAGTACAGCTGCAGTCCCACGTTGGAACGGTGCAACTAAGTACAGCTCCAGTGCTGCGTTGGAACGGTGCAGCTAAGTACAGCTCCAGTTCCACGTTGGAACGGTGCAGCTAAGTACAGCTCCAGTGCAGCATTGGAACGATGCAGCTAAGTACAGCGCCAGTGCCACGTTGGAAAGGTGCAGCTAAGTACAGCTCCAGTGCCGCGTTGGAACAGTGCAGATAAGTATAGCTCCAGTGCCACATTGGAACGGTGCAGCTAAGTACAGCTCCAGTGCAGCGTTGGAACGATACAGCTAAGTACAGCGCCAGTGCCACGTTGGAAAGGTGCAGCTAAGTACAGCTGCAGTGCTGCGTTGGAACGGTGCAGCTAAGTACAGCTCTAGTGCCGCGTTGAAACGGTGCAGATAAGTAAAGCTCCAGTTCCGCGTTGGAACGGTGCAGCTAAGTACAGCTCCAGTGCCGCGTTGGAACAGTGCAGCTAAGTGCAGCGCAGGTGCCGCATTGGAACGGTGCAGCTAAGTACAGCACAAGTGCCACGTTGGAACGGTGCAGCTAAGTACAGCTCCAGTGTCACGTCGGAACGGTGCAGCTAAGGACAGCTCCAGTGCCGCGTTGGAACGGTGCAGCTAAGTACAGCTCCAGTGCCGCGTTGGAACGGTACAGCTAAGTACAGCTCCAGTGCCACATTGGAACAGTACAGCTAAGTACAGCGCCAGTGCCACATTGGAACAGTGCAGCTAAGAACAGCAGCAGTGCCGCGTTGGAACGGTGCAGTTAAGTACAGCGCTAGTGCCGTGTTGGAAAAGAGCAGCTAAGTACAGCTGCAGTGCCACGTTGGAACGGTTCAGCTAAGTACAGCACCAGTGCTGCGTTGGAACGGTGCAGCTAAGTACAGCTGCAGTCCCACGTTGGAACGGTGCAACTAAGTACAGCTCCAGTGCTGCGTTGGAACGGTGCAGCTAAGTACAGCTCCAGTTCCACGTTGGAACGGTGCAGCTAAGTACAGCTCCAGTGCAGCATTGGAACGATGCAGCTAAGTACAGCGCCAGTGCCACGTTGGAAAGGTGCAGCTAAGTACAGCTCCAGTGCCGCGTTGGAACAGTGCAGATAAGTATAGCTCCAGTGCCACGTTGGAACGGTGCAGCTAAGTACAGCTCCAGTGCAGCGTTGGAACGATACAGCTAAGTACAGCGCCAGTGCCACGTTGGAAAGGTGCAGCTAAGTACAGCTGCAGTGCTGCGTTGGAACGGTGCAGCTAAGTACAGCTCTAGTGCCGCGTTGAAACGGTGCAGATAAGTAAAGCTCCAGTTCCGCGTTGGAACGGTGCAGCTAAGTACAGCTCCAGTGCCGCGTTGGAACAGTGCAGCTAAGTGCAGCGCAGGTGCCGCATTGGAACGGTGCAGCTAAGTACAGCACAAGTGCCACGTTGGAACGGTGCAGCTAAGTACAGCTCCAGTGTCACGTCGGAACGGTGCAGCTAAGGACAGCTCCAGTGCCGCGTTGGAACGGTGCAGCTAAGTACAGCTCCAGTGCCGCGTTGGAACGGTGCTGCTAAGTACAGCGTCAGTGCCGCGTTGGAACGGTGCAGCTAAGTACAGCTCCAGTGCCGCATTGTAACGGTGCAGCTAAGTACAGCGCCAGTGCCGCGTTGGAATGGAGCAGCTAAGTACAGTTCCAGTGCCGCATTGTAACGGTGCAGCTAAGTACAGCTCCAGTGTCGCGTTGGAACTGTGCAACTAAGTACAGCTCCAGGGCCGCTTTGGAACGGTGCAGCTAAGTACAGCTCCAGTGCCACGTTGGAATGGAGCAGCTAAGTACAGCTCCAGTGCAGCGTTGGAACGATGCAGCTAAGTACAGCGCCAGTGCCATGTTGGAAAGGTGCAACTAAGTACAGCTCCAGTGCCACGTTGGCACAGAGCAGCTAAGTACAGCTCCAGTGCAGCGTTGGAACGATGCAGCTAAGTACAGCGCCAGTGCCACGTTGGAAAGGTGCAGCTAAGCACAGCTCCAGTGCCGCGTTGGAACAGTGCAGATAAGTACAGCTCCAGTGCCACGTTGGAACAGTGCAGCTAAGTACAGCTCCAGTGCAGCGTTGGAACGATGCAGCTAAGTACAGCTCTAGTGACGCGTTGAAACGGTGCAGATAAGTACAGCTCCAGTTCCGCGTTGGAACGGTGCAGCTAAGTACAGCTCCAGTGCCGCGTTGGTACAGTACAGCTAAGTACAGCTTCAGTGCCGCGTTGGAACGGTGCAGCTAAGTACAGCTCCAGTGCCACGTTGGAACGGTGCAGCTAAGTACAGCTCCAGTGCCGCGTAGGAACGGTGCAGCTAAGTACAGCGCCAGTGCCGCGTTGGAACTGTGCAGCTAAGTACAGCGCCAGTGCCGCGTTGGAACGGTACAGCTAAGTACAGCTCCAGTGCCGCGTTGGAACAGTGCAGCTAAGTACAGCTCCAGTGCCGCGTTGGAACGGTACAGCTAAGTACAGCTCCAGTGCCGCGTTGGAACGGTGCAGCTAAGTACAGCTCCAGTGCTGCGTTGGAATGGTGCAGCTAAGTACAGCTCCAGTGCCACATTGGAACAGTACAGCTAAGTACAGCGCCAGTCCCACATTGGAACAGTGCAGCTAAGAACAGCAGCAGTGCCGCGTTGGAACGGTGCAGTTAAGTACAGCGCTAGTGCCGTGTTGGAACAGAGCAGCTAAGTACAGCTCCAGTGCCACGTTGGAACGGTTCAGCTAAGTACAGCACCAGTGCCACGTTGGAACGGTGCAACTAAGTACAGCTACAGTGCTGCGTTGGAACGGTGCAGCTAAGTACAGCTCCAGTGCCACGTTGGCACAGAGCAGCTAAGTACAGCTCCAGTGCAGCGTTGGAACAGTGCAGCTAAGTACAGCACCAGTGCCACGTTGGAACGGTGCAGCTAAGTACAGCTCCAGTGCAGCGTTGGAACGATGCAGCTAAGTACAGCTCCAGTGCCGCGTTGGAACAGTGCAGATAAGTACAGCTCCAGTGCCGCTTTGGAACGGTGCAGCTAAGTACAGCTCCAGTGCAGCGTTGGAACGATGCTGCTAAGTTCAGCGCCAGTGCCACGTTGGAAAGGTGCAGCTAAGTACAGCTCCAGTGCCGCGTTGGAACAGTGCAGTTAAGTACAGCTCCAGTGCCACGTTGGAACGGTTCAGCTAAGTACAGCTCCAGTGCTGCGTTGGAACGGTGCAGATAAGTACAGCTCCAGTGCCGTGTTGGAACAGAGCAGCTAAGTTCAGCTCCAGTGCAGCATTGGAACAGTGCAGCTAAGTACAGCGCCAGTGCCACATTGGAACGGTGCAGCCAAGTACAGCTCCAGTGCAGCGTTGGAACGGTGCAGCTAAGTGCAGCTCCTGTGCCGCGTTGGAACAGTGCAGCTAAGTACAGCTCCAGTTCCGTGTTGGAACAGTGCAGCTAAGTACAGCGCCAGTGCCGCATTGGAATGGTGCAGCTAAGTACAGCACCAGTGCCACGTTGGAATGGTGCAGCTAAGTACAACTCCAGTGTCGCATTGGAATGGTGCAGCTAAATACAGCTCCCTTGCCGTGTTGGAACGGTGCAGCTAAGTACAGCACCAGTGCCGCGTTGGAACGGTGTAGCTTAGTACAGCTCCAGTGCCACATTGGTAGAGAGCAGCTAAGTACAGCTCCAGTGCCGCGTTGGAACGGTGCAGCTAAGTACAGCTCCAGTGCCGCGTTGGAAAGGTGCAGCTAAGTACAGCTCCAGTGCCGCATTGGAACGGTGCAGATAAGTACAGCGCCAGTGCCGCGTTGGAACAGTGCAGCAAGTACAGCTCCAGTGCCGCGTTGGAACGGTGCAGCTAAGTACAGCGCCAGTGCCGCATTGGAGCGTTGCAGCTAAGTACCGCGCCAGTGCCACATTGGAACGGTGCAGCTAAGTACAGCTCCAGTGCCGTGTTGGAACGGTGCAGGTAAGTGCAGCTCCAGTGCCGCGTTGGAACATTGCAGCTAAGTACAGCTCCACTGCCACGTTGGAACAGTGCAGCTAAGTACAGCGCCAGTGCCGAGTTGGAACGGTGCAGCTAAGTACAGCTCCAGTGCCACGTTGGAACAGTGCAGCTAAGTACAGCTCCAGTGCCGCGTTGGAACAATGCAGCTAAGTACAGCTCCAGTGCCGCGTTGGAACAGTGCAGCTAAGTACAGCTCCACTGCCACGTTGGAACAGTGCAGCTAAGTACAGCGCCAGTGCCGAGTTGGAATGGTGCAGCTAAATACAGCTCCCTTGCCGCTTTGGAACGGTGCAGCTAAGTACAGCGCCAGTGCTGCGTTGGAATGGTGCAGCTTAGTACAGTTCCAGTGCCACGTTGGAACGGTGCAGCTAAGTACAGCTGCAGCGCCGCGTTGGAACGGTGCAGATAAGTACAACTCCAGTGCCGCGTTGAAACGGTGCAGGTTAGTACAGCACCAGTGCCGCGTTGAAACGGTGCAGATAAGTACAGCTCCAGTTCCGTGTTGGAAAGGTGCTGCTAAGTACAGCTCCAGTGCCGCGTTGGAACAGTACAGCTAAGTACAGCTCCAGTGCCGCGTTGGAACGGTGCAGCTAATACAGCTCCAGTGCCGCGTTGGAACAATGCAGCTAAGTACAGCTGCAGTGCCACGTTGGAACAGTGCATCTAACTACAGCTCCAGTGCCGCGTTGGAACAGTGCAGCTAAGTACAGCGCCAGTGCCGCATTGGAACGGTGCAGCTAAGTACAGCACCAGTGCCACGTTGGAACGGTGCATCTAAGTGCAGCTCCAGTGCCGCATTGGAACGGTGCAGCTAAGTACAGCTCCCTTGCCGTGTTGGAACGGTGCAGATAAGTACAACGCCAGTGCCGCTTTGGACCGGTGCAGCTTAGTACAGCTCCAGTGCCGCGTTGTAATGGTGCAGCTAAGTACAGCTCCAGTGCCACGTTGGTAGAGAGCAGCTAAGTACAGCTCCAGTGCCGCGTTGGAACGGTGCAGCTAAGTACAGCTCCAGTGCCGCATTGGAACAATGCAGCTAAGTAAAGCTCCAGTGCCGCTTTGGAACAGTGCAGCTAAGTACAGCTCCAGTGCCGCGTTGGAACAGTGCAACGAAGTACATCGCCAGTGCCGCATTGGAACAGTGCAGCTAAGTACAGCTCCAGTGCCGCGTTGAAACGGTGCAGATAAGTACAGCTCCAGTTCCGCGTCGGAACGGTGCAGCTAAGTACAGCTCCAGTGCCGCGTTGGAACGGTGCTGCTAAGTACAGCTCCAGTGCCGCGTTGGAACAGTACAGCTAAGTACAGCTCCAGTTCCGTGTTGGAACGGTGCAGCTAAGTACAACTCCAGTGCCACGTTGGAACGGTGCAGCTAATACAGCTCCAGTGCCGCGTTGGAACGGTGCAGCTAAGTACAACTCCAGTGCCACGTTGGAACGGTGCAGCTAATACAGCTCCAGTGCCGTGTTGGAACAATGCAGCTAAGTACAGCTGCAGTGCCACGTTGGAACAGTGCATCTAACTACAGCTCCAGTGCCGCGTTGGAACAGTGCAGCTAAGTACAGCGCCAGTGCCGCATTGGAACGGTGCAGCTAAGTACAGCACCAGTGCCACGTTGGAACGGTGCATCTAAGTGCAGCTCCAGTGCCGCATTGGAACGGTGCAGCTAAGTACAGCTCCCTTGCCGTGTTGGAACGGTGCAGCTAAGTACAACGCCAGTGCCGCTTTGGACCGGTGCAGCTTAGTACAGCTCCAGTGCCGCGTTGTAATGGTGCAGCTAAGTACAGCTCCAGTGCCACGTTGGAACAGTACAGCTAAGAACAGCTCCAGTGCCACATTGGTAGAGAGCAGCTAAGTACAGCTCCAGTGCTGCGTTGGAACGGTGCAGCTAAGTACAGCTCCAGTGCCGCGTTGGAACAATGCAGCTAAGTAAAGCTCCAGTGCCGCTTTGGAACAGTGCAGCTAAGTACAGCTCCAGTGCCGCATTGGAACAGTGCAACGAAGTATAGCGCCAGTGCCGCATTGGAACAGTGCAGCTAAGTACAGCTCCAGTGCCGCGTTGAAACGGTGGAGATAAGTACAGCTCCAGTTCCGCGTCGGAACGGTGCAGCTAAGTACAGCTCCAGTGCCGCGTTGGAACGGTGCAGCTAAGTACAACTCCAGTGCCACGTTGGAACGGTGCAGCTAATACAGCTCCAGTGCCGCGTTGGAACAATGCAGCTAAGTACAGCTCCAGTGCCGCGTTGGAACAGTGCAGATAAGCACAGCTCCAGTACCGCGTTGAAACAGTGCAGCTAAGTACAGCTTCAGTGCCGCGTTGGAACAGAGCAGCTAAGTACAGCACCAGTGCCACATTGGAACTGTGCAGCTAAGTACAGCTCCAGTGCTGCGTTGGAACGGTGCAGCTAAGTACAGTTCCAGTGCCACGTTGGTACAGAGCAGCTGAGTGCAGCTCCAGTGCAACGTTGGAACAGTGCAGCTAAGTACAGCGCCAGTGCCACGTTGGAACGGTGCAGCTAAGTACAGCTCCAGTGCCGCGTTGGAACGGTGCAGCTAAATACAGCGCCAGTGCCGCGTTGGAACAGAGCAGCTAAGTACAGTTCCAGTGCCGCGTTGGAACGGTGCAGCGAAGTACAGCGTCAGTGCCGCGTTGGAATGGTGCAGCTAAGTACAGTTCCAGTGCTGCGTTGGAACGGTGCAGCTAAGTACAGTGCCAGTGCCGCGTTGGAATGGTGCAGCTAAGTACAGCTCCAGTGCCGTGTTGGAACGGTGCAGCTAAGTACAACTCCAGTGCCACGTTGGAACGGTGCAGCTAATACAGCTCCAGTGCCGCGTTGGAACAATGCAGCTAAGTACAGCTGCAGTGCCACGTTGGAACAGTGCATCTAACTACAGCTCCAGTGCCGCGTTGGAACAGTGCAGCTAAGTACAGCACCAGTGCCGCATTGGAACGGTGCAGCTAAGTACAGCACCAGTGCCACATTGGAACGGTGCATCTAAGTGCAGCTCCAGTGCCGCATTGGAACGGTGCAGCTAAGTACAGCTCCCTTGCCGTGTTGGAACGGTGCAGCTAAGTACAACGCCAGTGCCGCTTTGGACCGGTGCAGCTTAGTACAGCTCCAGTGCCGCGTTGTAATGGTGCAGCTAAGTACAGCTCCAGTGCCACGTTGGAACAGTACAGCTAAGAACAGCTCCAGTGCCACATTGGTAGAGAGCAGCTAAGTACAGCTCCAGTGCCGCGTTGGAACGGTGCAGCTAAGTACAGCTCCAGTGCCGCATTGGAACAATGCAGCTAAGTAAAGCTCCAGTGCCGCTTTGGAACAGTGCAGCTAAGTACAGCTCCAGTGCCGCGTTGGAACAGTGCAACGAAGTACAGCGCCAGTGCCACATTGGAACAGTGCAGCTAAGTACAGCTCCAGTGCCGCGTTGAAACGGTGCAGATAAGTACAGCTCCAGTTCCGCGTCGGAACGGTGCAGCTAAATACAGCTCCAGTGCCGCGTTGGAACAGTAGAGCTAAGTACAGCTCCAGTGCCGCGTTGGAACGGTGCAGCTAAGTACAACTCCAGTGCCACGTTGGAACGGTGCAGCTAATACAGCTCCAGTGCCGCGTTGGAACAATGCAGCTAAGTACAGCTCCAGTGCCGCGTTGGAACAGTGCAGATAAGCACAGCTCCAGTACCGAGTTGAAACGGTGCAGCTAAGTACAGCGCCAGTGCCGCTTTGGAACAGAGCAGCTAAGTACAGCACCAGTGCCACATTGGAACTGTGCAGCTAAGTACAGCTCCAGTGCTGCGTTGGAACGGTGCAGCTAAGTACAGTTCCAGTGCCACGTTGGTACAGAGCAGCTGAGTGCAGCTCCAGTGCAACGTTGGAACAGTGCAGCTAAGTACAGCGCCAGTGCCACGTTGGAATGGTGCAGCTAAGTACAGCTCCAGTGCCGCGTTGGAACGGTGCAGCTAAATACAGCGCCAGTGCCGCGTTGGAACAGAGCAGCTAAGTACAGTTCCAGTGCCGCGTTGGAACGGTGCAGCGAAGTACAGCGTCAGTGCCGCGTTGGAATGGTGCAGCTAAGTACAGTTCCAGTGCTGCGTTGGAACGGTGCAGCTAAGTACAGCGCCAGTACCGCGTTGGAATGGTGCAGCTCAGTACATCTCCAGTGCTGCGTTGGAACGGTGCAGCGAAGTACAGCGTCAGTGCCGCGTTGGAATGGTGCAGCTAAGTACAGTTCCAGTGCTGCGTTGGAACGGTGCAGCTAAGTACAGCGCCAGTGCCGCTTTGGAACGGTGTAGCTAAGTACAGCTCCCGTGCCGCGTTGGAACGGTGCAGCTAAGTACAGCTGCAGTGCTGCGTTGGAACGGTGCAGCTAAGTACAGCTCCAGTGCCGCGTTGGAACAGTGCATCTAAGTACAGCTCCAGTGCCGCGTTGGAACAGTGCAGCTAAGTGCAGCGCCAGTGCCACGTTGGAACGGTGCAGCTAAGTACAGCTCCAGTGCCGCGTTGGAATGGTGCAGCTAAATACAGCTCCCTTGCCGCTTTGGAATGGTGCAGCTAAGTACAGCGCCAGTGCTGCGTTGGAACGGTGCAGCTTAGTACAGTTCCAGTGCCACGTTGGAACAGTGCAGCTAAGTACAGCTGCAGCGCCGCGTTGGAACGGTGCAGATAAGTACAACTCCAGTGCCGCGTTGAAACGGTGCAGATAAGTACAGCTCCAGTGCCGCGTTGAAACGGTGCAGATAAGTACAGCTCCAGTTCCGTGTTGGAACGGTGCTGCTAAGTACAGCTCCAGTGCCGTGTTGGAACGGTGCAGGTAAGTACAGCTCCAGTGCCGCGTTGGAACATTGCAGCTAAGTACAGCTCCACTGCCACGTTGGAACAGTGCAGCTAAGTACAGCGCCAGTGCCGAGTTGGAACGGTGCAGCTAAGTACAGCTCCAGTGCCACGTTGGAACAGTGCAGCTAAGTACAGCTCCAGTGCCGCGTTGGAACAATGCAGCTAAGTACAGCTCCAGTGCCGCGTTGGAACAGTGCAGCTAAGTACAGCTCCACTGCCACGTTGGAACAGTGCAGCTAAGTACAGCGCCAGTGCCGAGTTGGAATGGTGCAGCTAAATACAGCTCCCTTGCCGTGTTGGAACGGTGCAGCTAAGTACATCGCCAGTGCCGCTTTGGACCGGTGCAGCTTAGTACAGCTCCAGTGCCGCGTTGTAATGGTGCAGCTAAGTACAGCTCCAGTGCCACGTTGGAACAGTACAGCTAAGAACAGCTCCAGTGCCACATTGGTAGAGAGCAGCTAAGTACAGCTCCAGTGCCGCGTTGGAACGGTGCAGCTAAGTACAGCTCCAGTGCCGCGTTGGAACAATGCAGCTAAGTAAAGCTCCAGTGCCGCTTTGGAACTGTGCAGCTAAGTACAGCTCCAGTGCCGCGTTGGAACAGTGCAACGAAGTACAGCGCCAGTGCCGCATTGGAACAGTGCAGCTAAGTACAGCTCCAGTGCCGCGTTGAAACGGTGCAGCTAAGTACAGCTCCAGTTCCGCGTCGGAACGGTGCAGCTAAGTACAGCTCCAGTGCCGCGTTGGAACAGTAGAGCTAAGTACAGCTCCAGTGCCGCGTTGGAACGGTGCAGCTAAGTACAACTCCAGTGCCACGTTGGAACGGTGCAGCTAATACAGCTCCAGTGCCGCGTTGGAACAATGCAGCTAAGTACAGCTCCAGTGCCGCGTTGGAATGGTGCACCTAAGTACAGCTCCAGTGCTGCGTTGGAACGGTGCAGCTAAGTACAGTTCCAGTGCCACGTTGGTACAGAGCAGCTGAGTACAGCTCCAGTGCCACGTTGGAACGGTGCAGCTAAGTACAGCTCCAGTGCAGCGTTGGAACGATGCAGCTAAGTACAGCGCCAGTGCCACGTTGGAAAGGTGCAGCTAAGTACAGCTCCAGTGCCGCGTTGGAACAGTGCAGATAAGTACAGCTCCAGTGCCACGTTGGAACGGTTCAGCTAAGTACAGCTGCAGTGCTGCGTTGGAACGGTGCAGCTAAGTACAGCTCTAGTGCCGCGTTGAAACGGTGCAGATAAGTAAAGCTCCAGTTCCGCGTTGGAACGGTGCAGCTAAGTACAGCTCCAGTGCCGCGTTGGAACAGTGCAGCTAAGTGCAGCACAGGTGCCGCATTGGAACGGTGCAGCTAAGTACAGCACAAGTGCCACGTTGGAACGGTGCAGCTAAGTACAGCTCCAGTGTCACGTCGGAACGGTGCAGCTAAGGACAGCTCCAGTGCCGCGTTGGAACGGTGCAGCTAAGTACAGCTCCAGTGCCGCGTTGGAACGGTGCTGCTAAGTACAGCGTCAGTGCCGCGTTGGAACGGTGCAGCTAAGTACAGCTCCAGTGCCGCATTGTAACGGTGCAGCTAAGTACAGCTCCAGTGCCGCGTTGGAACGGTGCAGATAAGTACAGCGCCAGTGCCGCGTTGGAATGGAGCAGCTAAGTACAGTTCCAGTGCCGCATTGTAACGGTGCAGCTAAGTACAGCGCCAGTGCCGCGTTGGAACGGTGCAGCTAAGTACAGCTCCAGTGCCGCATTGTAACGGTGCAGCTAAGTACAGCGCCAGTGCCGCGTTGGAATGGAGCAGCTAAGTACAGTTCCAGTGCCGCATTGTAACGGTGCAGCTAAGTACAGCGCCATTGCCATGTTGGAACTGTGCAACTAAGTACAGCTCCAGGGCCGCTTTGGAACGGTGCAGCTAAGTACAGCTCCAGTGCCACGTTGGTACAGAGCAGCTAAGTACAGCTCCAGTTCCACGTTGGAACGGTGCAGCTAAGTACAGCTCCAGTGCAGCGTTGGAACGATGCAGCTAAGTACAGCGCCAGTGCCATGTTGGAAAGGTGCAACTAAGTACAGCTCCAGTGCCACGTTGGCACAGAGCAGCTAAGTACAGCTCCAGTGCAGCGTTGGAACGATGCAGCTAAGTACAGCGCCAGTGCCACGTTGGACAGGTGCAGCTAAGCACAGCTCCAGTGCCGCGTTGGAACAGTGCAGATAAGTACAGCTCCAGTGCCACGTTGGAACAGTGCAGCTAAGTACAGCTCCAGTGCAGCATTGGAACGATGCAGCTAAGTACAGCGCCAGTGCCACGTTGGAAAGGTGCAGCTAAGTACAGCTCCAGTGCCGCGTTGGAAAAGTGCAGATAAGTACAGCTCCAGTGCCACGTTGGAACGGTTCAGCTAAGTACAGCTCCAGTGCTGCGTTGGAACGGTGCAGCTAAGTACAGCTCTAGTGACGCGTTGAAACGGTGCAGATAAGTACAGCTCCAGTTCCGCGTTGGAACGGTGCAGCTAAGTACAGCTCCAGTGCCGCGTTGGTACAGTACAGCTAAGTACAGCTCCACTGCCGCGTTGGAACGGTGCAGCTAAGTACAGCTCCAGTGCCACGTTGGAACGGTGCAGCTAAGTACAGCTCCAGTGCCGCGTAGGAACGGTGCAGCTAAGTACAGCGCCAGTGCCGCGTTGGAACTGTGCAGCTAAGTACAGCGCCAGTGCCGCGTTGGAACGGTACAGCTAAGTACAGCTCCAGTGCCGCGTTGGAACAGTGCAGCTAAGTACAGCTCCAGTGCCGCGTTGGAACGGTACAGCTAAGTACAGCTCCAGTGCCACATTGGAGCAGTGCAGCTAAGAACAGCAGCAGTGCCGCGTTGGAACGGTGCAGTTAAGTACAGCGCTAGTGCCGTGTTGGAACAGAGCAGCTAAGTACAGCTGCAGTGCCACGTTGGAACGGTTCAGCTAAGTACAGCACCAGTGCCACGTTGGAACGGTGCAACTAAGTACAGCTCCAGTGCTGCGTTGGAACGGTGCAGCTAAGTACAGCTCCAGTTCCACGTTGGAACGGTGCAGCTAAGTACAGCTCCAGTGCAGCATTGGAACGATGCAGCTAAGTACAGCGCCAGTGCCACGTTGGAAAGGTGCAGCTAAGTACAGCTCCAGTGCCGCGTTGGAACAGTGCAGATAAGTATAGCTCCAGTGCCACGTTGGAACGGTGCAGCTAAGTACAGCTCCAGTGCAGCGTTGGAACGATGCAGCTAAGTACAGCGCCAGTGCCACGTTGGAAAGGTGCAGCTAAGTACAGCTGCAGTGCTGCGTTGGAACGGTGCAGCTAAGTACAGCTCTAGTGCCGCGTTGAAACGGTGCAGATAAGTAAAGCTCCAGTTCCGCGTTGGAACGGTGCAGCTAAGTACAGCTCCAGTGCCGCGTTGGAACAGTGCAGCTAAGTGCAGCGCAGGTGCCGCATTGGAACGGTGCAGCTAAGTACAGCACAAGTGCCATGTTGGAACGGTGCAGCTAAGTACAGCTCCAGTGTCACGTCGGAACGGTGCAGCTAAGGACAGCTCCAGTGCCGCGTTGGAACGGTGCAGCTAAGTACAGCTCCAGTGCCGCGTTGGAACGGTGCTGCTAAGTACAGCGTCAGTGCCGCGTTGGAACGGTGCAGCTAAGTACAGCTCCAGTGCCGCATTGTAACGGTGCAGCTAAGTACAGCGCCAGTGCCGCGTTGGAATGGAGCAGCTAAGTACAGTTCCAGTGCCGCATTGTAACGGTGCAGCTAAGTACAGCTCCAGTGTTGCGTTGGAACTGTGCAACTAAGTACAGCTCCAGGGCCGCTTTGGAACGGTGCAGCTAAGTACAGCTCCAGTGCCACGTTGAAATGGAGCAGCTAAGTACAGCTCCAGTGCAGCGTTGCAACGATGCAGCTAAGTACAGCGCCAGTGCCATGTTGGAAAGGTGCAACTAAGTACAGCTCCAGTGCCACGTTGGCACAGAGCAGCTAAGTACAGCTCCAGTGCAGCGTTGGAACGATGCAGCTAAGTACAGCGCCAGTGCCACGTTGGAAAGGTGCAGCTAAGCACAGCTCCAGTGCCGCGTTGGAACAGTGCAGATAAGTACAGCTCCAGTGCCACGTTGGAACAGTGCAGCTAAGTACAGCTCCAGTGCAGCGTTGGAACGATGCAGCTAAGTACAGCGCCAGTGCCACGTTGGAAAGGTGCAGCTAAGTACAGCTCCAGTGCCGCGTTGGAACAGTGCAGATAAGTACAGCTCCAGTGCCACGTTGGAACGGTTCAGCTAAGTACAGCTCCAGTGCTGCGTTGGAACGGTGCAGCTAAGTACAGCTCTAGTGACGCGTTGAAACGGTGCAGATAAGTACAGCTCCAGTTCCGCGTTGGAACGGTGCAGCTAAGTACAGCTCCAGTGCCGCGTTGGTACAGTACAGCTAAGTACAGCTCCAGTGCCGCGTTGGAACGGTGCAGCTAAGTACAGCTCCAGTGCCACGTTGGAACGGTGCAGCTAAGTACAGCTCCAGTGCCGCGTAGGAACGGTGCAGCTAAGTACAGCGCCAGTGCCGCGTTGGAACTGTGCAGCTAAGTACAGCGCCAGTGCCGCGTTGGAACGGTACAGCTAAGTACAGCTCCAGTGCCGCGTTGGAACGGTGCAGCTAAGTACAGCTCCAGTGCCGCGTTGGAACGGTACAGCTAAGTACAGCTCCAGTGCCGCGTTGGAACGGTGCAGCTAAGTACAGCTCCAGTGCTGCGTTGGAATGGTGCAGCTAAGTACAGCTCCACTGCCACATTGGAACAGTACAGCTAAGTACAGCGCCAGTGCCACATTGGAACAGTGCAGCTAAGAACAGCAGCAGTGCCGCGTTGGAACGGTGCAGCTAAGTACAGCACCATTGCCACGTTGGAACGGTGCAACTAAGTACAGCTACAGTGCTGCGTTGGAACGGTGCAGCTAAGTACAGCTCCAGTGCCACGTTGGCACAGAGCAGCTAAGTACAGCTCCAGTGCAGCGTTGGAACAGTGCAGCTAAGTACAGCACCAGTGCCACGTTGGAACGGTGCAGCTAAGTACAGCTCCAGTGCAGCGTTGGAACGATGCAGCTAAGTACAGCTCCAGTGCAGATAAGTACAGCTCCAGTGCCGCTTTGGAACGGTGCAGCTAAGTACAGCTCCAGTGCAGCGTTGGAACGATGCTGCTAAGTACAGCGCCAGTGCCACGTTGGAAAGGTGCAGCTAAGTACAGCTCCAGTGCCGCGTTGGAACAGTGCAGTTAAGTACAGCTCCAGTGCCACGTTGGAACGGTTCAGCTAAGTACAGCTCCAGTGCTGCGTTGGAACGGTGCAGATAAGTACAGCTCCAGTGCCGTGTTGGAACAGAGCAGCTAAGTTCAGCTCCAGTGCAGCATTGGAACAGTGCAGCTAAGTACAGCGCCAGTGCCACATTGGAACGGTGCAGCCAAGTACAGCTCCAGTGCAGCGTTGGAACGGTGCAGCTAAGTGCAGCTCCTGTGCCGCGTTGGAACAGTGCAGCTAAGTACAGCTCCAGTGCCGTGTTGGAATGGTGCAGCTAAGTACAGCACCAGTGCCACGTTGGAATGGTGCAGCTAAGTACAACTCCAGTGTCGCATTGGAATGGTGCAGCTAAATACAGCTCCCTTGCCGTGTTGGAACGGTGCAGCTAAGTACAGCACCAGTGCCGCGTTGGAACGGTGTAGCTTAGTACAGCTCCAGTGCCACATTGGTAGAGAGCAGCTAAGTACAGCTCCAGTGCCGCGTTGGAACGGTGCAGCTAAGTACAGCTCCAGTGCCGCGTTGGAAAGGTGCAGCTAAGTACAGCTCCAGTGCCGCATTGGAACGGTGCAGATAAGTACAGCGCCAGTGCCGCGTTGGAACAGTGCAGCCAAGTACAGCTCCAGTGCCGCGTTGGAACGGTGCAGCTAAGTACAGCGCCAGTGCCGCATTGGAGCGTTGCAGCTAAGTACCGCGCCAGTGCCACATTGGAACGGTGCAGCTAAGTACAGCTCCAGTGCCGTGTTGGAACGGTGCAGGTAAGTGCAGCTCCAGTGCCGCGTTGGAACATTGCAGCTAAGTACAGCTCCACTGCCACGTTGGAACAGTGCAGCTAAGTACAGCGCCAGTGCCGAGTTGGAACGGTGCAGCTAAGTACAGCTCCAGTGCCACGTTGGAACAGTGCAGCTAAGTACAGCTCCAGTGCCGCGTTGGAACAATGCAGCTAAGTACAGCTCCAGTGCCGCGTTGGAACAGTGCAGCTAAGTACAGCTCCACTGCCACGTTGGAACAGTGCAGCTAAGTACAGCGCCAGTGCCGAGTTGGAATGGTGCAGCTAAATACAGCTCCCTTGCCGCTTTGGAACGGTGCAGCTAAGTACAGCGCCAGTGCTGCGTTGGAACGGTGCAGCTAAGTACAGCGCCAGTGCCGAGTTGGAATGGTGCAGCTAAATACAGCTCCCTTGCCGCTTTGGAACGGTGCAGCTAAGTACAGCGCCAGTGCTGCGTTGGAACGGTGCAGCTTAGTACAGTTCCAGTGCCACGTTGGAACGGTGCAGCTAAGTACAGCTGCAGCGCCGCGTTGGAACGGTGTAGATAAGTACAACTCCAGTGCCGCGTTGAAACGGTGCAGGTAAGTACAGCACCAGTGCCGCGTTGAAACGGTGCAGATAAGTACAGCTCCAGTTCCGTGTTGGAACGGTGCTGCTAAGTACAGCTCCAGTGCCGCGTTGGAACAGTACAGCTAAGTACAGCTCCAGTGCCGCGTTGGAACGGTGCAGCTAATACAGCTCCAGTGCCGCGTTGGAACAATGCAGCTAAGTACAGCTGCAGTGCCACGTTGGAACAGTGCATCTAACTACAGCTCCAGTGCCGCGTTGGAACAGTGCAGCTAAGTACAGCGCCAGTGCCGCATTGGAACGGTGCAGCTAAGTACAGCACCAGTGCCACGTTGGAACGGTGCATCTAAGTGCAGCTCCAGTGCCGCATTGGAACGGTGCAGCTAAGTACAGCTCCCTTGCCGTGTTGGAACGGTGCAGCTAAGTACAACGCCAGTGCCGCTTTGGACCGGTGCAGCTTAGTACAGCTCCAGTGCCGCGTTGTAATGGTGCAGCTAAGTACAGCTCCAGTGCCACGTTGGAACAGTACAGCTAAGAACAGCTCCAGTGCCACATTGGTAGAGAGCAGCTAAGTACAGCTCCAGTGCCGCGTTGGAACGGTGCAGCTAAGTACAGCTCCAGTGCCGCGTTGGAACAATGCAGCTAAGTAAAGCTCCAGTGCCGCTTTGGAACAGTGCAGCTAAGTACAGCTCCAGTGCCGCGTTGGAACAGTGCAACGAAGTACATCGCCAGTGCCGCATTGGAACAGTGCAGCTAAGTACAGCTCCAGTGCCGCGTTGGAACGGTGCAGCTAAGAACAGCTTCAGTGCCGCGTTGGAACAGAGCAGCTAAGTACAGCACCAGTGCCACATTGGAACTGTGCAGCTAAGTACAGCTCCAGTGCTGCGTTGGAACGGTGCAGCTAAGTACAGTTCCAGTGCCACGTTGGTACAGAGCAGCTGAGTGCAGCTCCAGTGCAACGTTGGAACAGTGCAGCTAAGTACAGCGCCAGTGCCACGTTGAAACGGTGGAGATAAGTACAGCTCCAGTTCCGCGTCGGAACGGTGCAGCTAAGTAAAGCTCCAGTGCCGCTTTGGAACAGTGCAGCTAAGTACAGCTCCAGTGCCGCGTTGGAACAGTGCAACGAAGTACATCGCCAGTGCCGCATTGGAACAGTGCAGCTAAGTACAGCTCCAGTGCCGCGTTGGAACGGTGCAGCTAAGTACAGCTTCAGTGCCGCGTTGGAACAGAGCAGCTAAGTACAGCACCAGTGCCACATTGGAACTGTGCAGCTAAGTACAGCTCCAGTGCTGCGTTGGAACGGTGCAGCTAAGTACAGTTCCAGTGCCACGTTGGTACAGAGCAGCTGAGTGCAGCTCCAGTGCAACGTTGGAACAGTGCAGCTAAGTACAGCGCCAGTGCCACGTTGGAACGGTGCAGCTAAGTACAGCTCCAGTGCCGCGTTGGAACGGTGCAGCTAAATACAGCGCCAGTGCCGCGTTGGAACAGAGCAGCTAAGTACAGTTCCAGTGCCGCGTTGGAACGGTGCAGCGAAGTACAGCGTCAGTGCCGCGTTGGAATGGTGCAGCTAAGTACAGTTCCAGTGCTGCGTTGGAACGGTGCAGCTAAGTACAGTGCCAGTGCCGCGTTGGAATGGTGCAGCTAAGTACAGCTCCAGTGCCACGTTGGTACAGAGCAGCTGAGTACAGCTCCAGTGCCGCGTTGGAACGGTGCAGCTAAGTACAACTCCAGTGCCACGTTGGAACGGTGCAGCTAATACAGCTCCAGTGCCGCTTTGGAACAATGCAGCTAAGTACAGCTGCAGTGCCACGTTGGAACAGTGCATCTAACTACAGCTCCAGTGCCGCGTTGGAACAGTGCAGCTAAGTACAGCGCCAGTGCCGCATTGGAACGGTGCAGCTAAGTACAGCTCCAGTGCCACGTTGGAACGGTGCATCTAAGTGCAGCTCCAGTGCCGCATTGGAACGGTGCAGCTAAGTACAGCTCCCTTGCCGTGTTGGAACGGTGCAGCTAAGTACAACGCCAGTGCCGCTTTGGACCGGTGCAGCTTA
Organism: Hypanus sabinus; assembly: GCF_030144855.1. Taxonomy (NCBI): domain Eukaryota; kingdom Metazoa; phylum Chordata; class Chondrichthyes; order Myliobatiformes; family Dasyatidae; genus Hypanus; species Hypanus sabinus. The sequence goes on from NC_082721.1 coordinate 48,343,069, forward strand.
GTACAGCTCCAGTGCCGCGTTGTAATGGTGCAGCTAAGTACAGCTCCAGTGCCACGTTGGAACAGTACAGCTAAGAACAGCTCCAGTGCTTCATTGGTAGAGAGCAGCTAAGTACAGCTCCAGTGCCGCGTTGGAACGGTGCAGCTAAGTACAGCTCCAGTGCCGCATTGGAACAATGCAGCTAAGTAAAGCTCCAGTGCCGCGTTGGAACAGTGCAGCTAAGTACAGCTCCAGTTCCGCGTCGGAACGGTGCAGCTAAATACAGCTCCAGTGCTGCGTTGGAACAGTAGAGCTAAGTACAGCTCCAGTGCCACGTTGGAACGGTGCAGCTAAGTACAACTCCAGTGCCACGTTGGAACGGTGCAGCTAATACAGCTCCAGTGCCGCGTTGGAACAATGCAGCTAAGTACAGCTCCAGTGCCGCGTTGGAACAGTGCAGATAAGCACAGCTCCAGTACCGCGTTGAAACGATGCAGCTAAGTACAGCGCCAGTGCCGCGTTGGAACAGAGCAGCTAAGTACAGCACCAGTGCCACATTGGAACTGTGCAGCTAAGTACAGCTCCAGTGCTGCGTTGGAACGGTGCAGCTGAGTACAGTTCCAGTGCCGCGTTGGAACGGTGCAGCGAAGTACAGCGTCAGTGCCGCTTTGGAATGGTGCAGCTAAGTACAGTTCCAGTGCTGCGTTGGAACGGTGCAGCTAAGTACAGTGCCAGTGCCGCGTTGGAATGGTGCAGCTAAGTACAGCTCCAGTGCTGCGTTGGAACGGTGCAGCTAAGTACAGTTCCAGTGCCACGTTGGTACAGAGCAGCTGAGTACAGCTCCAGTGCAACGTTTGGAACAGTGCAGTTAAGTACAGCGCCAGTGCCACGTTGGAACGGTGCAGCTAAGTACAGCTCCAGTGCCGCGTTGGAACGGTGCAGCTAAATACAGCGCCAGTGCCGCGTTGGAACAGAGCAGCTAAGTACAGTTCCAGTGCCGCGTTGGAACAGTGCAGCTAAGTACAGCTCCACTGCCACGTTGGAACAGTGCAGCTAAGTACAGCGCCAGTGCCGAGTTGGAATGGTGCAGCTAAGTACATCGCCAGTGCCGCTTTGGACCGGTGCAGCTTAGTACAGCTCCAGTGCCACGTTGTAATGGTGCAGCTAAGTACAGCTCCAGTGCCACGTTGGAACAGTACAGCTAAGAACAGCTCCAGTGCCACATTGGTAGAGAGCAGCTAAGTACAGCTCCAGTGCCGCGTTGGAACGGTGCAGCTAAGTACAGCTCCAGTGCCGCGTTGGAACAATGCAGCTAAGTAAAGCTCCAGTGCCGCTTTGGAACTGTGCAGCTAAGTACAGCTCCAGTGCCGCGTTGGAACAGTGCAACGAAGTACAGCGCCAGTGCCGCATTGGAACAGTGCAGCTAAGTACAGCTCCAGTGCCGCGTTGAAACGGTGCAGCTAAGTACAGCTCCAGTTCCGCGTCGGAACGGTGCAGCTAAGTACAGCTCCAGTGCCGCGTTGGAACAGTAGAGCTAAGTACAGCTCCAGTGCCGCGTTGGAACGGTGCAGCTAAGTACAACTCCAGTGCCACGTTGGAACGGTGCAGCTAATACAGCTCCAGTGCCGCGTTGGAACAATGCAGCTAAGTACAGCTCCAGTGCCGCGTTGGAATGGTGCACCTAAGTACAGCTCCAGTGCTGCGTTGGAACGGTGCAGCTAAGTACAGTTCCAGTGCCACGTTGGTACAGAGCAGCTGAGTACAGCTCCAGTGCAACGTTGGAACAGTGCAGCTAAGTACAGCGCCAGTGCCACGTTGGAACGGTGCAGCTAAGTACAGCTCCAGTGCCGCGTTGGAACGGTGCAGCTAAGTACAGTTCCAGTGCCGCGTTGGAATGGTGCAGCGAAGTACAGCGTCAGTGCCGCGTTGGAATGGTGCAGCTAAGTACAGCGCCAGTACCGCGTTGGAATGGTGCAGCTCAGTACATCTCCAGTGCCGCTTTGGAACGGTGTAGCTAAGTACAGCTCCCGTGCCGCGTTGGAACGGTGCAGCTAAGTACAGCGCCAGTACCGCGTTGGAATGGTGCAGCTCAGTACATCTCCAGTGCCGCTTTGGAACGGTGTAGCTAAGTACAGCTCCCGTGCCGCGTTGGAACGGTGCAGCTAAGTGCAGCTCCAGTGCCGCGTTGGAACGGTGTAGCTAAGTACAGCTCCCTTGCCGCGTTGGAACGGTGCAGCTACGTACAGCTCCAGTGCCATGTTGGTACAGAGCAGCTACGTACAGCTCCAGTGCCGCGTTGGAACAGTGCAGCTAAGTACAGCACCAGCGCTGCGTTGGAATGGTGCAGCTAAGTACAGCTCCAGTGCCACGTTGGAACGGTGCAGCTAAGTACAGCTCCAGTGCCACGTTGGAACGGTGCAGCTAAGTACAGCTCCAGTGCCGCGTTGGAACGGTGCAGCTAAGTACAGCTCCAGTGCCATGTTGGTACAGAGCAGCTACGTACAGCTCCAGTGCCGCGTTGGAACAGTGCAGCTAAGTACAGCACCAGCGCTGCGTTGGAATGGTGCAGCTAAGTACAGCTCCAGTGCCACGTTGGAACGGTGCAGCTAAGTACAGCTCCAGTGCCGCGTTGGAACGGTGCAGCTAAGTACAGTTCCAGTGCCGCGTTGGAACGGTGCAGCGAAGTACAGCG